>NC_086174.1:135339957-135999957 GCF_023053635.1 Elgaria multicarinata webbii
TCCCATCAGCTCCAGCCAGCATGGCCATTAGCCAAGGATGATGGGGGTTGCAGTTCAAAATATTCTGAGGAAGGCTGATGGGTAATGCAGTCCTAGGGATAGGCATTAGTCATCTGAGAAATTTCACTAGACTTATTCCAAACCTTTTCAGTTCCTGTGAAATTCCTTGGCAGTTTCACATCACTTCAGTAGGAAACTCCGTATTTCCCTTGCATTTTAGGTGAAAAATAAATATTATATTTAGGTGCAAATATGTAGGTGGAAATATGGTTTCAGTAGAACATTTCCCCATATCAGACTATCACAAATTGGAAGGATTTTAAACTCAAAGCAAGAAAGCAACCAGATTTCAAGGATACTTCCAGATGGAAGGCTCCTCCTACCACTACCAGTCATTAGGCATTGTGCAGTAATTCCCTCTTTTCTTTCATAACAGGTTTTCTGCGGTAATAGAGGGATGGAAAAACACAGGAGGGTTACAAGTTGTAGACAGCAATGTCTGGTTCCTGCTCTCCATAAATTCCATGAATGAGGCAGGGAGATGGCTCCATCAATACCCAAACTGAGAGCATCCCATACCAAAAGCCTAAGGATCTTCTCTAACAAAAGATGAACACCACTATCCTAGAAATGGTTTTGTCATGTCACCCAACTTGTACTTCTGAGCTCTGAATCCTCAGGGAGGCTAGTAGTACTTGCCTCAAAAAGTGAGTAGTATGAGCCCCAGATACTTTTCAGGTTGAGATTTAAATCCAAGCCAGAGAAGAATTCTCCTCCATCTAACCTTCAACAAAGCCTGTTCTCTTCCAGTCAATGCATCCATCCACCTATCAATCCCCAAACACCTACCCTTTCCACTTTATTTACTGTGCTGGTGCTTACTTACTACTTTAGAAGCAGTGGCAAGCCATTGAGATTAAGAAGAGTGGGAAAGGCCTCTGTTCTTCTTTCTGTGGTTCTAGTGCTCTGTGCACAAGGTGCCAGCATCCAGTTAGCCCTGGGTATGTAGTTTAGTTGTTCATAGGTGCCACTGACTATGTTTCCCACTACTTTGCCCAGGTTTGCCTAGCCTGGCATGCTGCCAGTGTGGTTTGAAGGGGCAAATTCAGGTAGGCTCAGAAATAAGCTGAGCAACATCTTCATATTTTCCCAAGTATCTTATTTTTCAGCCAACCTGACATGACCCAATAGGTTCAAGAAGCAAATCACATGAGTAGTCAAATGCCTTTATTAGCCAAGCATGAGATATGTACAGGAACAATGTTCTTGACTTTGTTGTTGACTTAGGCCACAGCTAGACCTAAGGTTTATCCTGGGATCATCCAGGGTTCGCCCCTGCCTGAGCACTGGATCCCCTGTGTGTCACCTAGATGAACAGGTTTGACCCCTGGATGATCCAGGGATAAACCTTAGGTCTAGCTATGGCCTTATTCTTGTTGACTGATACAGAAGAGACCATATTTTTTGATCTTTGTATTCTATGAAGCCCAGAGATAAGGGTATAAACCAAAGTGCTCCAAGATATAACTGGGATTTGTGAAGATTCAGTTTCTGTGGCCCTCTGGGGATTGGAACCTCTAGCTTTATCACTTGAAGCTTGAGAGCCCCTTCATAGGTCACAGTTTGTGCTCAGTAGTCATTTCGCAGGAGGAAAATCCATGTATCTCATTTGATTTATGAAGGGTAGCCACACTGTTAAACCTTATAGCTGCAAACAAACAACATGTTTGATCCCTTTCAAATGCCTGCTTACCTGATTCCACAGGGGAAAGAAGCCATTTATACATAGGCTATAATTGCTTTTCATTACTAAAGCCATGTATCTGTGTTTTCTACCTAGGATTTGGTTCGCTAAGTACAAGATATAATCTTCAAAGTGGCCCCCGGCTGTGGGCCCCTAGGTATGATATCCACCACCATTTGTGGATCCATTAGCAGCAAGATATGGACAAACAGAATACTTTGGGCTGATCGCATTGTTTCCTGGCTTAATGGTAAATGATGCAGAGCGTAGAAGTCATTATTGTGTACGCCAAATGGTTGCCAATTTTAGTCCAGTCAGAGCAGCTGGATGAAGCTAACATGTAGCATAAGTGAAGTGAACTATAATCTGTCAGCCTATGCTGAACTGCACGTTGTCATAAATTAACGGTCATAAATGCAGTTCATCTAATAGCTATGCCTGGCAGAAATGTAGCACTAAATGTACTACATAGAAAATCGGTAGACGACAATGACGCAAAACGAAAAGAAAAGACACAGTTTAAGCTTGTATGAATCATGCAATTTGTTAAAAAATGGACCCAACCTTCCTGAGGGAAACTTCTCTATGCTCAATAGAGGTACACATTGGAGCATTACAATAAATATTTCCTTGTTGTTTTGTACACCCAGTTTTCATCGTTATTTCTTCTGCATAAACAAAAGCTCCTGTCATTCATTGACCCTCTTCTTCCAACCCTGTCTATCAGTCCATGAATCCTGCAGTTTCCCCCCTTCTCTTTCCACTTATATTGGCAACCCTCTAGTGAAATCCTTCGGCCTTGCACTTTAAATCCATGCCAGAAGGGAAAAAGCCAATATCACACATGCAGTACCTTTAAAAGCTTGGCAGCTCTTGTGTCCGTCCCACCTCTACGTTATGGCATTACAAAATGAAACAGATGTGGATTCATAAAATGTGTCCTCCATTACATACCGAAGTCCTGGAATATGAGGCTGAAGTCATAAAGATGTTCTCAGGAAACAAAAAAATGAGGATGCTGGCATGCATAATGATGTTAGGGTTCAATGAGGGTTGGAACCCCGAATTGGAAGGCGGGGGGAAGGAGCTCTGGAGACAGCAAGTTAGGTTGGGTGGCAGAGTCAAGTGCTGTGATCCAAGAGAGGCAAAAGGCCAGGTTCCCCGAGTGCAATCTAATGACCTGGGGCCCTTCCACACGCCGTACTGAAGGCTCATGCATGCGCCCCAAGTATGACCCCAAAACGATAGTGTGCACTACAGCCAGAAGAGACGGAGGAGGAGGCGGCTGGGGAATCCGGGCGCGTCCTTGCCGCCACCCGCCGCCTCCCCGCCGGCCTCCTGCTGCCTGGGTAAGAGCGACCCGGGTCGGAGAGCTCGGCTTCCACCTCCGCCGAGCTCTCCGACCCGGGTCGCTCTTACCCCGGCAGCAGAGGCCGGCGGGGAGGCGGCAGCGGTAAGGACCCGCCCGGATTCCCCAGCCGCCTCCTCCTCCGTCTCTTCTGGCTGTAGTGCACACTATCGTTTTGGGGTCGTACTTGGGGCGCATGTATGCGCCTTCAGTACGGCGTGTGGAAGGGCCCCAGTACTATCCAGGCAGGCAAACAATCAGGCTTCCAAGGTGGTAGCAGCAGTAGCAACAGCCTTGGTGGTGGTGGCGGCGGCAGCGGCAGCAGTGGATGTGCAGAAAGATGGAGGCCAGAGATTCAGTATAGCAAGTTCTTCTCCCTGAGAGACATGGTACTCAGACTGTAGGTCAGGCTTTACAGTGCCAAGTTAACTTAATTTGTTCCCTGCATCACATAACTCAGGTCTCAGCTAGACCTAGCAATCTGGCGCAACAGAGGGGTGAAGATCCCGTGATATTTTTATCACGAGATCTCCCCCTCTGTTCACATGAGGTGCGCGATTGCCACAGAGGGAGAGGCGTCACGCCCACCATTTTTTAAAGTGGCAGGAGTGCACGAGCGCTTGTGTGCTCAAAGGTATATATATATATATATATATATATATATATATATATATATATATTCCCCACTCCCCCCACCCCACCCTTGATGGGCACAGAGCTCCTGAGGAGCTCTGTGCCCCATGCATGGGTCCTGGCTCCTCGCCTAAAGTGGAGGTGAGATCCCGGGGCAAGGGAGAGATCATCCCTCCCTAATCCCAGGATCCCCTGTACATCATGTGTATGCACAGGGACGATCCCGTGGATTGCCCTGGGATAAAGCCCCATCTAGCTAAGGCCTAGGTCTGAGTTAGCCAGTGTGGCCTACATGTTGCCTGGGTAACATGGTTTAGCCTGCAATTCCTTTTGATAGACTTGGTTGCACAGGAGGAAAAATGGTGGAGCATGCTATAAGTTCAGGCTTGAGATCCCTGGCATATTTCAGCATATGATTTGTTGTTGTTGTTGTTGTTTATTCCGTTTATATCCTGACTTTTTTCCTCCAAGGAACCCAAGGCAGCATACATAATCCTCCTCCTCTCCATTTTATTCTCACAACAACAACCCTATGAAGAAGGTTGCGTTGAGAGTCTGTGACTGGCTCAAAGTCACTGAGTGAGTTTCCATGGCTGAGTGGGACCTAAAATCTGCATCTCCCAACTCCCAGTACAACACACTAACCACCACATCACACTGTCTCTCAATAGTATACTGCTACCCACCCCACTCCTCTGATCATGAGTTTGAGCAATAAAGCTTTTACAAAAGCTTGTTGAAAGTAATGCTCAAGATGGTTTCCATGTTGCATGACTTCTCTAAGGCCTTTGCTAGACAAGAGGTTAGCCCGGTGCGAGGCCTGGGCTCGTCCCTGTGAGTCCAGATGATGCACAGGGGATCCCGCGCTCAGGCAGGGGTCAAACCTCCCTGGCCCTAGGGTAACTGGCACCACTTGTGGCCCGGTATTTCCCGCGGTCTCTGGCTGAGCCCGAGACCGCAGGCATGTAGCCCGTTCCGCCACTTTTCCCGGCTACCGCATTTCTTCACGAGTAGCTGGGAAAAGCGGAGGATGGCGCGCAGTGCTCTGCAGAAGCACTGCAGACATCAGGGCAGGGTGGGGAGATGGGGAGGAATTGGAGCCAATGGGGGATGGAGGGAATCAGGGCCAGGGGGATAGGGGAAAAACGGAGATCGCAGGCGGGGGATCGTGGGCAGGGGGGAAATGGAGATTGTGGGGGATCGCGGACGGGGGGAAATGGAGATTGTGGGGGATCGCGGGCGGGGGGAAATGGAGATTGTTCGGGATCGCGGGCGGGGTGGAAATGGATATTGTGGGTGGGGGGAAAACAGAGCCAGGAGGAGATGGGGGAAATGGAGCCATGGGGAGAAGGGGGGACATCGGAGCCAGTTGGGAGCGAGGAACCCTTAAAAAAACAAACCTTACCTTTACTGTTGGTGCACTCTTGCACACATGGTCCTTTAAAACTAAAAAAAAAAAAAAAAAAGGGCAGACGTGACGGGTCCTTCCTGCAGTCTGTCGCGTCTTACATGTAAGTGGGGGCGACGGCCCACACTGCTTGTATCACGAGCTTGCCCCTCCTCCTGCACAGATTCCAAGGTAAACCTAGCAGTCCTAAGACTACTGCCCACCATAGTAGTTATATTACAAGGGGAAAGTTCGCGATGTTATCCTAGATTATGGTTAAATCCTGTCCTTGCAATTTGAAATGCTTCAAAATAGGATGTCTGTTTAATAGCCCCATCAAAATGTGTGTGTGTGTGTGTGTGTGTGCGCACACACGCACACACACTTATATAGCCAAACTATTGACTGAGAGAGGGTTAGCTAACAATGATCATTTGTGTCTAGAGATCTTCTTCACTTTTGATCTGAGTTCCTGAAGCCATTTGTTCCTCTTGATCGTTCTGTCATAGGCAGCATTGCCAGACCACCGCTTGAAAAAAGAAGGGGGGGGGGGGAAATGAACGCTCTGAAGCTGAGGGGGTTGGAAAAAGAGAGATCACATTCTATTATGTTCTCTGGAGCTATAGTGTTTTATCCATTGTGTTCTTTGCAGCTGTGGCATGGGAACAGGCCTTTCAAAAGGGGCAGCTCTGAGAATTCAGAACAGTGTCAAATGATAGAAAATATGTCCTCAGTCATCACGGAACAAGGTACATTAGGAGCATTGTTTCACACTGATCAGGCATGGTGATAGGATTATTCAAAAAGGTGTTGGAGAATGAGACTTATACATAAAAGCTTATTAGGAAGGAGGCCTGGGAGTTCCCCAGGAGAAGATTAAATGGGCTTTATTATAGGGATGTATGAGAAATTCATTTCAGTTCATTTCTGACCAGAATTCACCCGATTTGCACCTCCTGGCTTGAATGCAGACTCAGACGCAATCTGCAGTCAACCTCCGTACATTTCTGAGCTTACGTTATGATTTGTGCCACACAAAAATGCCTTAAAGATGTGTGCAATTGAAAAAAAAAATGCACATAAAATGGTGTGCTTTTCAAAAAACAGTTAACAATGCACGGAGAGAGAGAAAACGAGACCGTGTGTGCATCCCCTGCTGCCCCCCCCCCCACTGCCCTTGCCTTGGTAGCACGTCTGCAGAGGGGGAAAGCCTGCCAAGAGCATGCAGACTGTTACTGCAAGCTGGAAAGCTGCACTATTACAGACCCAGCATATGAGGACAACCTCTGCATGCATAGCAAGCATGGACAATGTGGGGCTGGGACTGGAGGGGACATAACAGTGGGGCAGGCCCAGAGTGCCTGGCATTGCTGTCTTTCCACACGTCTCTTCCACTGTGTGAGGTGGAAGGGATTGAATTTTCTACATCTTCACAATGTATCCTTTGCAAGTGTGCCCAATTTGGGGGTGGGGGTGGTGCAGGCACTGTGGGGCCCCAGAGAGGACATGTAAACCTAATTATTCATTAGTGTGCCCCTAGAAAAGGACTAAGGCAAAGGCACTAGGTGGGAAAGGTTTGAGAACGTGGCCAGAGTAGCTCTGCATTATGCATTTATTTAATTGTATTTTTATGCTGCTCCTCAGCCAAAATGGCTCCAAAAGTGGCTTACAAGTACTCAGTTAAACAAGGTGGTCTCTGCTTGCCAGCTTATGATTTAAAAAGACACACCACACGAGGAAAAAGGAAGGGGAGGAAGAGGGGGGAAATGAATCCTTTTAGTAGGGCTCATGGAATGGCCCTGATCTCCCTCTCACCCCCCATTTATCACAGCCAACGACAATTATGTAGGGATGAACGGACTCGTCTGTGACCAATTGCCCCTCCGCTGCCACCTGCCCCTGCTCGCAGTGCCGTGTGAACTTCTTTTGCAGCCCGGCGAGAGTCCGATGAGGTCTTGACCCATCCCCCCCCCCTCATCCAGAGCCTCCATTGTGTGCAACAATGAGAGCTCCGGAAATTACACATTTTCTCCATTGCATAAATGATAGCAGTAAAGACCCCATTTACACAAGAGTAAAGACCCTCCATTTACACCTTTACTCTTGAATAAATGGGGCCTTTACGGCTACCATTTACATAATAGGGAAAATCCGTAATTTCCAGAGCCCTCATTATTGCACCCAATGGAGGCTTTGGATGAGGGTGGCTGGCTGCTGGACACATTCGTGGGCATTCAAAGCGTGGGCCTGCGAATGTACCACTGGAGCCCAACTGGGTCATGGAGGTAGACAGAGGGGAGTCCATTGGACTCCCTGACCCAGTCAGGTGCCCACGACACCCCTACAATTATAACAACATTGGTAGCTAATGCCAAAAACTGCACTGACCAAACATTTGGAAAGGGACATGGATATGACTTCATATTTTAATGAATACATCTGCCCATCTTCAAACAGGTACAACAGGCAGCCCACCAAGATCATGGGTTCCTCCTACCAATCCCATGTGAATTCCCAGCTTCCTTCCACATGAAGGCTCATGTCCAATCAGCTTCTGCTTAGCCCTGAACAGTGGAAAACGGCTAGATTAAGCAAGTCCCCAATATTATAGTTCCATATGTTGCTTTTTAATGTTCAACAATAGGCCGACTAGGAAGCCTTGTTCTTTCTCTTACTACCCTATGGTTTTCTGTATTATTTCAGAGACATTATTTTCTTCACAGTATGACAGCAATGATTAAGATCAGAAGGAAAAAAGAGATAATTAGATTGAAAATAAGTATCATTTGATGTGAACGGGGGAATTTGTCCGTCCGTCGTCCCCCGTCCCCCCCTCAGCTAGCCTAGATACCTTAATGGCTCCCAGAGATGTTACTTTGTGTTTTCTGAGATTCATCCTTCTTAAGGCGCATGAGCTTTGGGTGTTTGGTTAATTATTTTTACTGGTTCAGAAAGCCTGAGGTGCACATGGATACACATGTATTCATTAATCTTTATTTATTAGATCCAGGCGTAGATGTTAACCAACGCCCCTCGCATACGAATACCTCCAAACAAACTCAAATTACAACGTTGTCTAAAGACCCAAGGAGCATATAAACAAACTGCTACCCTCCCACCCACCCCCACACAACCCCCAGCCCTGGGGGAATCTGAAGACCAAAACCCAGCAACTTCAGAAGAGGAAGAGCAAGGCTTGGTTTAAGAGACAGATTGGGATTTTGCAGCCAGATAATGAAAAGCCTGATGGAAAAACAAAACACAAAACAGACCACGGAGGCAAAAGAGAAAGGAAGAAAGAAGAAGGGATCACACAGATATAAATATTCATCAGCCGCACTGAAGTCACACACTGCCAGCTCCACGAAACAAGAAATCAGGTGGGTTAGCACGTGCTGGGAAACATGTCAAACCACAGTGGAGAGCAATGTGCGAAGTGGCAAGATTCAGGCCATCAGGACTAGTAAGGTTCTGAGCGGCTGGGATGCAGGACTACCGGCAGGACTGGATGTACAGACTGCAGATTGCAAACGCTTGGAATCACACTTCAGAGAATTTAAAATGACGTGAGAAACTGAGTGAGAACTGCCCATTTCCAAATGCCAAAACGTCTTCTCTCGCGCTGGGCAGAAGGGTCAGCAACTTCCTGCCCCGTTGCCCACCAAGCCACCCTCCAGTGCCATCTCTTATTTCAGCATTCAATATTGGCCATAGCTAGACCTAAGGTTTATCCCTGGATCGTCCAGGGGTCAAACCTGTTCATCTAGGTGACACACAGGGGATCCAGTACTCAGGCAGGGGCGAACCCTGGATGATCCCAGGATAAACCTTAGGTCTAGCTGTGGCCATTCTTTGAGCAATGATATTGTCACACAGAGACTCCGTTGGGCTTTCATCCCCAGCTTTTCTGCCATCTCATGTTCGGTTAAGAACAGTTTTTAGCTCTGTTTTACCACCGTATTTGTTTCCTTTCTTCTTGTGGGCAACAAACCAATTCTTTGATTTTACTTTTCCTTCTGCAGCTAATTTCCTATGCTGCCTTTTATTTATGGTCACATTCCTTCATAAATAATTCTTTTCATTCCTGTCCACTTTTCCTAGAGATTGAAGGTTGCCATCCAAAAGCAACTCCCTGGGGAGTGAATCTTATGAAACTCAGGGAGCATTACTTTGCATAAACACACGTTAAGATCACATTGCTAATTAAGAAAGTTCAAGGCAATTATCCCCATTAAAAAGAACAATAAATGCATCATTTTTGCGCTTCTCCCAAATAAAGGCATTTTCAATACATACTGTAATTTACTGACAACTTTGGCTAATTTAGACAATTATTTTACATACAACATCATTTTCAACTATCATGAGAAAGTGCAGGCAATTTTAAAAAAAGGAAAGGCTGTGAGCAGTGTGTGATGAAGTTGATCAACGTTTGCTTAGTGACACCTAACAGAATACAAGGCCATTTCTCAAACTAAGAATGTATATCTGACCTTGCAAATTTTTCATGTCCTCGCAGCTCCTCAAAGTTACTTATGCTTTCTCCTTTAGTTAAATGAACCAACAAGGAATGCTGCTGCTAACCAATTATTGCTGTTAACCAATAATTCTGGTTAACCCCAAATGGAGGCAAGCCTGATGTGGAGGCAGACCTATGCTGTGACCCCATGTTGACATCAAGGGGACATAGGTGCATGGGCTATTTAAGCCCACCCCCACCTTCCCCTGAACGTATTTGCTCATCAGTCAGAACCTAGCGATGAGCGAGAATTTAATTTCAGTTCACAGATGATCTGAACTTGCCCCATTTGCAACCCCAAACGCAAAAATGAACCAAAGGAAACTTTTAAAACACACACAAAACCACATGTTCCTGAACTTGTGACTGCATTTGAAAACTTCTTTTTTAAAACAACAACAATGTGCACCTTGAAATGCACATATATAACATCTGAACACTTTAACCAGTGGAGTAAAAGTGAGCACTTTTGAAAAATGTGCACAGAAATGTGCACTTTTCCTATTTAAAAGAACTGAAAAACAGGACGCAAATGAAAATAGGAGTGAACTAAAGTGAAGTTCAAAGTACTTGGTTCGCCTTCCCTACACCCATCCTCCTTTCTGGGATAGGAGTAACACTCAGTATGAGCAATTGCTAATTGCAATTGGGCCAAGTGAGTTTTTTGTTTGGTCAGTGGTGTATGGGTCCCGCCCCTCCTGTGCTTACTCTTACAGAATCCCCTGGGGAAAACTCACTTTTTCTAATTAAGTCAAGCTGGTCACAGCATGTATGGCAGAGTGTGGATAGGAAAACCAAAAATAAAAGGAGAGCATCCAACACAGGTCAGAAAAAGTAGAAACGCGTTCTCAGGCCAGTCGCCAAATTCTGCAGCCGCTATCTGCTAACAACCCCCTGAGGAAGGCATTTGAATAAAGTACAGGCCAAAATGTGTTTGGCCTTTGTGAAAATAAATTATTTGCATCCTGAGAACTTGTTTCTTCGGTTTTATCCTGGTTGTGCTTTTGATACTGTATTTTGTATTTGTGTTTTTAACCTGTTGGTAGTTTTATTATGGTTTTAATTTTTTTGTGAACCGCCCAGAGAGCTTCGGCTATTGGGCAGTATAAAAATGTAATAAATAAATAAATATTTTTTTCTGACTGGTAGTACAATAGGGAGTGAAAAAACAAGCCGAAGGCAGGGGCGGAACCAAGGATAAACTTTGCAAAATATTATTGGTATGAAAAAGGTTTAATGAAGGTGCCTACGCATTTTGGACAGAAAAAGTCCTTCCTCAGGGCTTATTCAACAAGGTTTTATTGAGCAAACGACTGTAATCATTGAGCAAACAACTGTAAAACCTTGTTGAATAAGCCTTGAGGAAGGACATTTTTTGTCCAAAACGTGTAAGCATCTTCTTTAAACCTTTTTCATACCAATAATATTTTGCAAAGTTTATCCTTGGTTCCACCCCTGCCTTCGGCTTGTTTTTTGCACTCCCTCACGGGGTTTTGGGGTGACACAGGCTCTGAACACCAGACCCAGCCACAGCTACTCCCTGCTCAAGCCAAGCACCACTGCTTGATACGCCTGAGGCAAGGGATAAAACCACCTTCCTCCAAACTATGTGGAGAAAGGGGTTTAAAATGGAGAATGGATTTTAATATATATGATAATGCGCTGTGAGTTATATCTGCTTAGGTGAATGATTGTCAGAGTGGGTGTTATATGTGTAAACTTAAGATGATAAATGCCAAACAGACACGTGGGCTTTTTGTGGTAGTTTAAAAACAAAACAATCAAAATTTATTTTTAAAAGTTCATCAGCTTTGTTTCAAATAACAACATTTAAAAACCTTTTTGAAACCTTTCATACAATCCTGTCACTCATTCACATTCGCGCTTTCCTTTTTCTCACACAATCACTCTTGAACTTTCTTTATTATCAGTATTGATTAATATACATCCACTACGTGCACACCACACTCTAAAGACACTACTCACTATACTGACCCTCAAATTTCTCAGAACTTAATTACCATAAACACAGACAGCACTACAGACTCTAAGAGTACCTAACAAGTCTCCCTGAAAAGTTTTTCTGAAAAGATCTCTCAATCCCCTCAGTCATTCCCTTATATATCACTCCCCCCCTCCCAAGACATTCTAACTCCGCCCACTCAGGCCAACATTCTAAAAACCACAGACTCTGTACTCTGTACTCTGTACAGCACCATGTACATTGATGGTGCTATATAAATAAATAAATAAATAAATAATAATAATAATAATAATAATAATAATAATAACTTACAAACTGCAGACATACATTTGGAATTGACTTGTGGGGTGTAACGCCACAGGTTTCCCTTCTCTTCCTGCACCTGGTAGTACAATAGGGCATGAGTCATCGGCTACATCTACACTAGTGCTTTTTATCAGTATTGAAGTAACCTGATAACTGTTGGGGCACAGGATCCGTTACATGTACCACTTTTCTAGCGTTGTTTCCCACTTTTTATCCTGTACTATCCAAAATACCTATACAGATGTCATTGTGTGCACTGTGAGGTATAAATTCGCAGGAGGGATATTGCGTCACTTATGAGGGTATCGCATTGATATGACATGAACTGTTGATTTGGGGATGGATGAGCTCCCAGAGGTGCCAAGAAGGCAAAAGGAAATCCCTGTCCTGTGACGTTCCTGCCAGGGCTGAGGTACTTGGGGTCAGGGAAAGGAATTCCTTTGGGGTCCAGGTGGATCACACACTTACACTCATGGGATCTGAGGGGACTGTAGGGTGGTGATGCTATAGATGTTCCTCCAGTACTACAGTTTTCAGCAGTCTCAGTAGAGGAACGCCCTTTATCCCACCTCCCCCTCAATTAATGCATTTTCTTACTGGCACCTGGAATTGCTTTGAAATAGGTTCCTGTTCGACTGGGTTCAAAGGGGTTATTTAGTGTGTTGGAGCCCAGACCTCACCTCTGCCTGGTACTCAGGCTTTTGGGCAGGTTGCTTGTCCCTTGTGTCTAGCCATGCCTTCCCTGGCAGCCATTTTGTGGCAGTGCCCACATTTTCTCAAACTGTTCAATGGGCCCACAGCCCCAATTGGTTGTCTGCCCCTGCTGTTGGGGAGACAGGAAGTAGAAGAGGAGTTCAGAGAAAGGAGATTAGAAGAACTGTTTTGGAATACAGGTATCAGTAAAACGACCCTGTTCAGACAACACACTAAGCCATGGTGGTTAAGCATTTTGAGCTAAACATGATGGCTTAGCATGTTGTGTTAACCATGACTTAGCATGACACATGAACCATTCCTAACTATGGTGGCTACATAACCCTGGTTTTAAACACACTCACTAACCATTTGCTGCAAAAGGGTTAGCGGCTTAAGCATGGCTTAAGCATGTCATCTGAACAGGCCCACTATCTACATTTTTGTCAGACAGTCTTCAGGAGAGACATACCAGGGACTGTGACTCAGGAGGGCCCTCCCTCAACTCCTAAAAGTGTAGCCAGAGGGATGGAGAACACCATTGTATTGTCTCCAGATTCAGCACTGTGTCCCACTCATCCCTTTTAAATACTGCTATCAGCATTTGATGTTGCAGATCTCTCTGTAAGTGAATGAAGTTGTGTCCCTCCTTTTCCCACTTGTCCTGTCTCACCCTTTTATTTCTGTGTGTAATGGCAAACCTCAATCTACATTTCAGCACACTTAGGCTTTTCTTTTCTTCTCTTTTCTAGAACTCCCACTTCTTCACATCTGAATCTGAGATTCCAATGCCATCCAACTTTTGGAGGACATTCTGTACTTCAGATAGTTAGAATATTTATACTTTGTGTTCACTCAGCTTACAAAGACAGAATATCATTTGCCCAGGACTGCTTTCAGAAAACAAACACAGGGAGAATGAAAATAGCAAATGCTCTTTATCTACCCACTTCACATAATCAGCAGTCATAGCGGGGTTCATTCCACTGCCTTTGTGAGGTGGATTTCTTCTCCCCGGACTGTGGCCTTAACTCAGGCACCATTATGAAGTGTCCTTTGATTATTGTGGCTCCAAATAGAAAATGCTGGAGGCAGCCTCTCTGAGAATTGCACTTTGTAACTTATTTATGATTCCCCCACCCTGTGTTGTAAAGGGCAAGGAATAATTAAATGTAATATTGTTATCCCATTCATTTATATATTTATTGGCTCTGGAAGAACTTACTAGCAGGGGTTGATCCCTATTAACAACAAAACAGAGAGCAGGTATAGAAGGTTTGAAATTACATAGCAAGAGTGAAGAAGCATACACATTCTCAATGTGATGGAAGTAGCATACATTTGCAGGTCTGAAAGCATGAGGCTCAGAATGCAATGAATGTCAAAACTAATTCCACCACATTAGAAGGGGGACATGTAGAGCTTTATCACACCAGCGTTATACAGTGCATTCACTGTGAATTACATGCAAAGGACTCTGATGTTTTCTACTTTATAATCTGCTTTTATTGTGAAGTACTCCCATGCATCCTGCTGTGATTGTGCTGCTTCCTTAAAAGAAGCGCCGAAAATAGAATCGCTGAAAGAGCGACTCTTCTTACTCCCCCACAATCCTAAGGCTAATTTTAACATACTCCTTTGTCCTTCTCCAAGCAGCCACTGGGGGCACAGAAGGAAGATTTTTAAACTTCAAATTAAACAAATGCTTACATCTGCGTAAGTTTTAAAGATAAAGACATCAAAATTGGCGCAGTAATAGATGTTAAAGAGGGCTTTCAGCATATCAAATTTGAATCGGATTGGATCATCCATTGATTTTTTTTAATGATTTTTTACATTTCCCCCCTTAAACACTTTTCCTGGTATGCAAAGGATTTTAGGAGCGCCACCACCTGGGGTGTGATTTAGCTAACAACAACAACGACAGCTTTATGCTATGGGGATAAATCGAGGGAAACAGGTACATGGGATGAAGCTCATAGTCTGTGTAATGTATGTGCTCCCTGGCCATTTTGGTGCCCCCTACTGTCTCCTGCCACTTCCACCATCAAATTAGCTGCAGTGGCAGTGGTAGTGGCAAAAGAGGGATCATTTTGCCTTAAAACAAGACAACAGGGAGATCTGTACAGCACCATGTACATTGATGGTGCTATATAAATAAATAAATAAATAATAATAATAATAATAATAATAATAATAATAATAATGCTCCTTCTTTGGAAGCAAAATTGCCATGGTTTTGTCTCCATGGCAGCCATTTCTGTCTCAAACTTCGCGGTGGCAACACAAGTGGTAGAAGAAGAGGGCAGCCCGGGTGGGCACAGGAGGGGGGGGGAGATAGTGCAACCACTCACCACAGAAGTTGCCTACTCCTGCTTTAGAATGTATGCATGTCTCCCCCTGTGGCGAATTATATTAATAAAAATTATAATGAAATATCAACCTAGTCATGATTAGAAGCCCGAAACAAAACTAACAAAATGATCACACACAGAGGGAGCATAATATCAGGAAGTTGGTATTTATTTTATGTATTTATGTATTTATTTATTTAGTTATGCTTCCGGTGGTGGCGGCAGAGGACGCACTTGCTGGTTATCTGACTCCTTCTGCTGTTTATCGTAACTAATTTTAACTGTTTTAATTGTTTTATCAACCTTCTAGCTTTTAAATCAACCTTGTTTTATCAACCTTCAAGCTTTTAAATCGCATATTATATTTATCTTCGGCTATCACATATGCTTTGTAGCGGAATGCTGGCCGTCTCAAGGTCAAATTTAGCTGACTCATTGCAAACGTCCACCGATAGAGCACCGGCGTCTTGAGAAACCACAGCTGCTAATCTACTAGTTTCTGTTTGTATTTAAATTTTATGTCTAGTTCTCTTCTCCGCTAAAGGTTTTTAAACGATTCTGCTAACTCTGTTAGAAATGAGAAACAAGAATAAGAGGAGGAGAGACCAACCTGAGTCCCCAACATTCCCTCTCTCAAAGCAATTAAAAATTAACAACTTCTTGCCCGACAATCCTAGCTCCCCCTCATTCCCAATTTTAACTACAAATCAGTTTGCAGTCTTGGCCACCTCAACGGAAGAAAATGATGAGCATCAAGGGAGAGAAAAAGAGGATTGTGAGTTGGGAATAAATGAGGAAGAGCAAATAGCGTCTGGTTCACACCCTAGGAATGTAAAGGAATCAATCATTGACGAAATGGTGGACCAGAGCTTTTTAATTGCCAAAACTCTTACTAATATTTTCGGGACTCTAAGAGATATAAATGATAAATTATCCCCCATCGTTAAAGGCGTAAAACAACTTGATGAGATACTCCAGCTTCTTAAGGATCTGCGGTCCAGAACAGAGCAAGATGTAAATCTAACTCAAGAAACAAATCAAAGAAGCAAAAAAGCACAGGCCCACCAGCCTAGGGCCCCTCCGACCAGATTGTTTCCTCAGAACCAAAACAATTTGAGCCCAGCAGAAGGCAGAGAATCAACAGAATCAAAAGATCTGAAACCTAGGGGAAATTTAATGCTAGTGCCAAACCAGGTGGCCTTTGAGATCTCTCCGTTCCCAAATGGTGTGCCTCCAAGCTGGCAAGGGAAAATCAGGGTGGCAAATAATTTAAACATACTGCTAAATATGAAAATTCACCAAGGAGTATCTGTGCCCTAATTACACTCCCAGGTAATTTTCATCTTGGGAGATGCGTAGCAACCTTTAGCTCTTCAGCACTGGCGAGAGAAATTCTTTCAGCAAATGACCGGCTGGCCAAATTCGGTGTCCGGGTAAGAAGAGTCTTTAAAACCACTCTACAAACGCCACTGATTAGGCAGGTGCTCAGAAGGAAACTTTCCATACAACCATCCACAATTCAAACTAGTCATCGCAAAGTTTCAGACCGATCTAACTCAGAGATGCTCATTGACTTAACGTCTCAGGTGTTGGATTATCCATCCACCAACATAGGAGGTGCTGAGCAGGCTTCATCGGGAGCAGTGCCCAAGCCTCTTGCCCCTTACAGTCTCTCACTCAAAGGTAATGATATTCTGGATCCCATAACCTCTTTATGCACTACCAAGATCTTTCCTAACGATAAAAATGTCCAACAGATACCACAAAGTAATCAGAAAATAGTGGTAGCCGAAATCAATATTCCAGCGATTCCAGTGTCAGAATTCCAACATAAGGCAAATCCGCCACAAAAAGCTCACTTTTCTTCAAATGGCTCTGTACAAATGGACCCCTTGATAGAGCGGATAACACCTGATTACCCCTCCTGACAAAATAAAGTTGGCCGAACCCCAATAAATTGTGTCTCATGGAATATCTCAGGAAGGGCCAACAAAAAACCCGATCCCATCTTCAGCAGCTACCTCAGATCCTTTGATATAATACTCCTACAAGAGACTTGGGGCCTTCCTAGACCTGCCGGCTTACGCCGGCAGGGAGGCGGGGCCGAGGCGGGCTAATGTTAGTGCCTCCCCCACGCTTCCAGATGGCGGAGCTGCAGGGAGGACGCAAGCCCTGTGGCGTCCGCCATTTTTTTTTTGTTTAAAGGGGCCGCAGGTGGCCCGAAGACTTCGGGAAGGTAAGGGTCTTTTTAAAAAAAACGGGGGGGGGGAGGATGGCAGGGTGGGTGGCAAGGGGAGCGGCGGGTGACAGAGGGAGTGCCGCGCGCCGCCGCCTCTCGCAAGCAGGCGAGCATTGCCCGGGCAAGCGCCGCTCGCCTGCTTGCGAGCAGCGGCGGCGCGCGGCGCTCCCTCTGTCACCCGCCGCCTCCCTTGCCACCCACCCTGCCATCCTTCCCCCTCCCCTCTCTTTCCCAGCCGCCCCCGGGCCGATGGGCACAGCGCTCATATGAGCGCTGTGCCAGGCCGGTCCGTGGCTTTTCGCGGCTCCTTGCGAGTAAGCGAGGAGCCGCGAAAAGCCGCGGAAGTCTCCACACTTCCCCCAGCCCCGGCCTGAGGCCGGAGCTGGGGAAAAAGCACGCCATAAGCGACTTTGCTTATGGCGCGCTAGACCAGGCCTCACTGCGGCCTGCCGCCGGATTCCCCTGTGCGTCATCTGGACACACAGCAGGGAAACTGGGTTGGAAGGCGCGCTAAGGCCTGGTCTAGCAAGGCCCTTGGTGTGTTAGGGATATTTGCCTGAGCAATTATAAAACTTATGCAATTCCTGCAACTCCTGGTAAAGTCACAGGGCAACCATGGGGGGGTCTAGCCTGTTGTATTTCATCAGTTCTGAACTGTGAAAGTTACCTTATTAATAAGTTACAATCTCTGGCATTGGCCATATTTTTAAAAATTAACTCTACATCATATATTCTGGTAAATGTTTATATCCCCCCCTGGAAATCGGCCCACTATAGCGAGGACACTTGGGAGAATCTCCCTGAGTATTTACTGTCCCTGCAAATTCAGTTTCCTGAAGCTCTTCTGATTTTAGCAGATGACTTCAATGCTCGGATAGGTATGGACTGGTCCGCAATAAAACAACTATTCTACTTTATACCGGACGACCTTCCATTTATAGAGGATAGACATTCTAAGGACTCAACAATAAATATACAAGGGAAGAGGTTTGTTCAAATGATTATTCAAACTGGACTTATTGTCCTTAATGGCTCCTGCCCAGAGGACAGGAAAGGCGAGTTCACGTTCATTAACCACCTAGGCGCCAGTGTTATTGACTACGTTGCAGCCTCGCCAGCAGCATTAGGAGAGATAATGTCCTTTAAGGTTGACACCTACCCATGTAATGACCATCAGCCTTTGATCGTACAGTTGGGATACGTAAAAAAAGCTTTGGAAAACAATGGAAATAAAACTGCAATCCGAAGTTCAGGCAGCTATGTATGCCGTCGAAGATGGGCAAACGTGGACTTAAGAGCCTTGGAAGACCTATGGCACTCTGCGAATCTTCAGGTTCTGAGAAACACGCTGCTCAGTTCTAATGACCCAGAGATAGTAATAGATTCCTACGCCCAGATCACAGCGGCAACTGAGCCACTGCTACTATGCAAAGTCTACCCAAAAAAACAGAGGCTAAAGGCAGGTAACCCATGGTTTGACGGGGCCTGCAGACAACTCAAAAGGGAAATTAACAAACAACATCAACTTCTAAGAGATATGGATATAGTCCCGCTACCCCCTTCCTACCTGGCACTGCATAAGAACTACAAAATGCTAGTCAGAGATAAGAAGCGGGAATATATTAGTACGAAATGGGCAGAACTGTCTTCAGCACTTGAAAGCAACGACAGCTCCAGATTCTGGCACCTTATCTCAACTATAAGACATTCTGAGACCCCCACTATGGATACTGCTATTACCACTCAGGAATGGGAACTCCACTTCCGATCGCTCCTTTATGACGAGTCTGCCTGCTTAGCCCCTCTGCAGGAGGAAGATCTGCTGTCGAATAGCTGGGCCCCCGTCACCTGTGAAGAAGGGGTAAGGCCCCGGGGAGGAACAGTATCCCACCAGACTTCCTGTTGGACTACCCTCACTGGTGGATACCAGTGTTGGCAGCCCTATTTACTACAATCGACAGATCTGGCAAATTTCCCAAAGATTGGTCAGTGGCAATAGTGGTGCCCATTTATAAAAAAAGGGAGCAGGTCAGAGCCTAAAAATTATCGCCCCATTAGCCTGCTGGATATTTCCAGCAAACTATATGCAAGACATCTTCTTGATAAGTTGGAATTGTGGGTGGCCGATGAAAACCTCCTGGCCGAAGAACAAGCAGGTTTTCAAAGTGGCAGATCTACAATAGACCACTGCTTCTTACTAAAACATCTAGTTGGGAAATATACAGCCCCTCCTTATCACTCACTTTTCGCAGCATTTGTAGATTTCAAAGCGGCTTTTGACTCTATACACCGTCCCCGCCTTTGGCAGAGGCTATCACTCTTAAACACTGACCAGAGGCTACTCAGGAGAATACAGGGGCTGCACCAAAACTCTAGCTTATGCGTGAGATCCTCCGCGGATGGTGATCTATCAGACCCCATCCCTACCAATAAAGTTCGCCAGGGATGCCTGCTAGCTCCCCTTTTATTCATTCTATATTTAAATAATATTGTCCCTACCCTAACTAGTCATAACTTCTTCCCACCCCGCCTAAAGGATAGGAACATTTCGGTGCTATTGTATGCAGATGACGCTGTTCTCCTATCACATACGCAAGTGGGGATGCGCAGGATGTTGAGAGCGCTAAGCGTATATTGCAAGAAGGAAGCCCTTCAGGTTAATCATGATAAAACCAAAATTTTAGTTTTTGGGAAAAGGAGGAAAGTATATCATTGGCACTTAGACAGTCACCCTCTTGATCAGGTGAATAAATATAAATACTTAGGTGTAACTTTTCAAAGCTCCAGATCCTGGTCTGAGCATTTGGGTGCAGCAGCCTCAGCGGCCAATGTAACAGCTAATGCCATTTTTCGCTTCGCAGCTGGAGCAGGAGGACAGTGGGTAGCACCACTGTTACAACTGCTTAAAAGCAAACTACTCCCTCAGATTCTGTATGGAGCTCCCATTTGGGCCCATGGAGATATCACACCATTAGCAGTAGTACAGCACAAATTTCTATCCAGGACCCTTGGAGTTCCTAGATCTACATCTAAGGATATTGTCCGACTGGAAACTGCATGTCTCTCAATCCATACATTGATTCTAAAAGCAGCTATATCCTTCTGGTTAAAGATAGTGTTTCACCTGGCCCCTCCATTGGTGCTGTCCACATATGACGATATGGGGAAGGATTCATGGGCAGACAGGATGAGACACTCTGTCTCCAAATTGGGATTCTCGCAAGCATTCCTCCTTACGAGGGCGTTTGACGGGGCCAAGGATGAGATTGCTAGAAGGCTGTATGACTGTGATATTCAGACATCTATGGCAGCGGTCGAAGTGAGCTGCTCAAATGGGCTCTATAAGAGTATCATTACTGCTCCGGGAAAGGCTCCCCTATATTTAACTTCTGGAATGCCACAAGAGCTGAGATGGCTATTTACTCGGTGCAGGCTAAATTCCTTCCTGCTGATGGAGGTGAAGGCACACTTTAAAAATCACCCTAGCACCAATGTAGATTGCCCAGCAGGTTGCCCTAAAGCCGAGGATATAATTCATTTCCTACCTGAGTGCCCAAGGTATGCGGAGCTGAGGAAACAATACCTTGAGCCTTTAATTCCCAGGTTTAATTTCATGACTTCTAAAGGTGTAGTCCTTACTCTTTTGGCTGGTACAGACTGTTATATATCTTTTAGGACTGCGAAATTTGTACACCGGGCGATGGAGGCCTGGGAACCACTGATTGTCTCAAACGATTAATTTTAATATCCAATATTATATGTTGGTTAACATTGTAAATATAACCTGGACGATTGTTATCCTAGTTACTCTTATTTGTAGCACTTCCGCTGGCTTGTGGCAAGCTCGCGGTGGATATGTTATTGTTTTACCTGTTTGCGAATGGCCCAGGTGGCTAATATGCAATCAAGATATATATATATATAACATTTATTTAACGCCCCACAGCTGAAACTCTCTGGGCATTTTACAAAGATGGCATAAAGTAAACAGTTAACATTTTGAAGAAATGCCTAAAACACTCCAGGAATGAAGCGTCATGTACCTCAGAAGGGAGTTCAGTCCACAGGTGAATGCCACTGCATGTCCACAGGTGAATGCCATCTGCATGTTGTCGCTGAACAGAAATTCATATATTTAAAAGAGAAAAAAAATGGCAATACATGTGAATAATGAAACTTTTTTTTTTTTTGGCAAATGCATAATGACATGAGTGTTACTCATATGAACAAACAACAAAAAGAATGGTCAATATAAATGGGCAGAAAGAAGGAGAAACAGGTTCTCAGAATGCGAATTTATTTTCACAAAGCCTGACGTGTTTTGGCCTGTAGTTTATTCAAAAAACTTCCTCAGGGGGCTGTAACATTAATCTCTACTTATAAAGCAGAAAGTATGTGTGTGTCATGTATGTCCCGAAATGTTTACCCACTTCCACATATGGTGCTGCCTTAATGCTGTTCACCCAGACAGGTCTTCGTGTACATGGATCAGAAAAAAATCTAAAAACATGAATTTCGGGGTTTTAAGTATTTTTTTTTTAAAAAAATATATTTTTTTAAAAAAACCAAGGTTTACGCCTACAATTCCTAACATGCCTTGGGTGGAACTCCCAGCATGCCTTGGGTGGGATGCCAGACTTACTGGACTTTGGTGGCCATTGTGATTTCTAAAGTCAGTCAACTCAATTCCACATAAAAGGAAACAACCCACATAAATGGGCTGCATCCATTTGCAGTGCCTCCTCCCACCTGCCATGTGTGGTTTTAGAATAATTAGATATAATAACATGTCTTTTGAGAAGCTGAACTCTGGACATGCTCAAAGAGACCCTGTCCTCATTTCTCAGAAACTGAGGGAAGCACATGCCCAGCCTTCACCCTTAAGAGGGAGGGAGGGAGGAAAGGAGGAAAGGGAAGCACTCTGTGCATGCCCAGAAACAGGCTTGATGAAGGGGGCAAGTGCCCGGCCTAGTCCTGGCACTTCAGTTCAGGCTCCTGATGGAGCACTTCATGGGTGAGAAGTGTGGGCTGAGGCAGTCCCAGCAGGACTTGGCCAGAATTATGCACGTCCACTGACAGCCGCTTACCTTCCCTCATTGGTGATGCTACTCCTGGATGCTCTGTCAAGGAGCAGCATAAGCCACGAGAAGAGGAAAGCACCTCTCAGGGGATATGGGTACAGGAGGGCCGCCAAAGACATGCTGGGAAGTGTAGTACTTGCCACTAACTCCGCCCACCATTCCATTCTAGCCTTAGCTGTCAGTCATTCCTCCATTCACTCTTCAGTTTCAATAGCCTTGGGTGGGAGGGAAGATTTGTGGCTTATTAAGAAGCTGTAATTTAAAATATAGTTCTTATTAACACAATTTTCCATTTACTCTAACAAAACAATTTACTAACTCAACCAAACTAAAAAAAACAACCGAACTAAAGATGAATAAGTTGCATAGAAATTTATTATGTATCAAATAAATGTTATAAACATTATTCACGGACCCGAGCAACGCAGGGAATATCAGCTAGTAATACAATAAAATAATGTTACAGCCCCCTCGAAGAAGGCCTTTGAAGAAAGTACAGGCCAAATGCATTGGGCTTCATGAAAATAAATTATTTGCAACCTGAGAACTCATTTCTCCTTTTTTCTGACCTGGCTTGGATGCTCTCCTCCTTTTGTTAATGGAAATGGATGACTTTGTGGAATTTATTTAGGCTGGTAAGAAATCCGCATTCCTTTATCAATGTCTATTTTGCTCTCATTGCCTGGCTGGCTTAAAACTTGCAAGTTTTCAAGATAGTTAACTTTTTTTGTATTATAATTCCCTACAAGTTACGTATCGCCCCAATGCAAGTGAAATCTCTGCTGAAAATTAATTTTGAGAGCCTGGAAACATATTCTCTCTGTTCACCTGTTTGTAAATGATAAGGCCAATAAACAGCTCTTTAAATAGCTTGGTACGGTGCATAGTTCTCTTACATTTTATGGTCCTAAGCACACCTATGATAATGCATCCTTTTAATCTAATGCATGCTTCCCACTGTGAAACTCAGTGGGTCATCTCAATGGAGTGCAGTTTGTTTCATATGGAATATGTGCAGAGAAAGACAATCCAAGCTGCATCTTCGGAGTAGCTCAAGTTGTAAAATAAGTTTGTTGTTGTTTTAAATCTTTCCTACACTTCACACTTTTAAGAACTATCAGGGGTCACATTTTCAGCATTTTAGAACGTGTGACCTAACCTGTGGAAAAGTAGGTGTGTACAATTTTAGACGAAGGGATAGATAGATTACCTAAGAAATGTGGCATGGCTTTCCAAATTATGAGATATACCACTGACATAAAAGAATTTTTGAAGAGTCATGCCAAATGTCACCACCTTGAGAAGGTTCTACCTCCAAATAAAATAATTAATTTATACGAAAAATAATTGTAAATAAAATGAATAAATAGTTGGGGCAATATCACCCAACATGTATTTGGTTAGGGTTGGGGAAGAAGGAAGTTTTCTGGGACAGACTCACAGATTAGTCTCACATAAAAACATAATCTCTGGTAGGCTGTAGAGTCTTCAAGAGGGTGTGTAGATAAGCCTCTCTAGTATAGATTTTGGCAATGTATACTGTGCAGGAAATAAACGTGTTAAATATATGTCCTTGTTCAATTAAAGGACAGCAGGAATGCCCCTTCAGCGAAGGTGAGTCACACACACAACAGGTTCTGCCCCTATAACCCTTAAAATTTTAGTGCTTATAGAAATGACCCTCTTACGGTAATAACTTGAAACTTGGCATCCATTATATGGATGACTTCTGCAACTGTGCAAAATATCAAAGTAATCCAATAAAAAACTGCCACAGGTACGGCAAGTTAAATAGTGCTGAACATCGATACATTTTTACTTTTGTCTCGGCACACCATGCATTTCTTTCAGATTTTGGTGAAAATGACAGGTGTGTGTTATTCTGGCTTGTTGAGGAGTTGTACTTTTCACTGGTTTGGTGAAATTCTGAGCAGTGGTTCAAACGTTATTAAGAGTTCTCTGCCCCATATTTATTTATTTATTTATATTTATTTATTAAATCACCATCCTTATTAGGACACCAAGGTCTTTCCGTTCTTCTCATTCTTACTGTTCAAGCTTGCATTTGGGTGGCAAAGAAGAATAATGGTCTGTTTGGAACAATGGTCTGAGCCTCTTGTACTTGGAAAGGATGAAAGATATGCAATGAATTCAATTCAGAGACATAAATTCTATGGTGAACATGGAATGCTGTCACAGAGAATGTGACTCTAAACAGCAATTAATCAAACAGGTCAGAGCCTGCATCCTTGTCCCCCAAGAGTCGCTCAACGTTAAAGTTCCAGAGGCTGAATAAAAAAAAGACGAGAAAGGCGTAAATCACTATTTCTCTATGCTCTTTTTACTTCCTTTGTAGAATATGATACTGAGATGGAGTGTGACTATGCCGCTTACTGTGAACTGCGCGAAATCGCATGCCATTTCTAGACAGCAAATAATAGCGGGAAAATGTTTTTGACTAGTTGCATAAGAATGTAACCAAAGTTTTTACTGGATCAGAGCAAAGGTCCACATAATCCATTATTCTGTTTTTCCAGGGCGGCCAGTTCAATGTTTCCAGGCAGCCCATAGCATGGTGTGATCATAAAGGTTATAGCCTTCTCTTTCTGTTGCTTCTTTACTGTCTCCCAACCCAGCCCAGCCCAGCCCTGCTAGCAAAACTGGTATTCAGTGGCATTGAGACTTCTCAACTTGGAGACTCTGGCCTAATCTACACCAAGCAGTATATTACACTATGGAAGTGGCATGAAAGCGGTATATGAAAGGCAGGACCCACACCACTGCTTTATAGCGGAAGTGCACTGACAGCTGTTGGGGCCCATTGATACACACCATATACCGCTTTCCTAGTGCTATTTCCTGCTTGGTGTGGCTCCTGCCTCTTATAGACCACTTTCATACCGCTTTCATAGTGCAATATCCTGCCTGGTGGAGATAAGGCCTCTATCTAACTATCTTAACCAGCAGGCACTGATAGTTTGTCAAACCAGTTGCCATCACCATGTCTTCTATCAGTGAATTCCATAAATGAATGGTGTGCTGTACAGGGGGGAGGAGTCATTTTGCCTGTCTTCAATCAGCTGCCAATCAACGCCATTGGGTGACGTCCCATGCTAGTGTTATGGGAGAGGGGAAATGATGTCTACTTTCTCAAGACACTTAATCATTTTATATAACCCTGTTATGCAACAGACATCTCCTAAACCATCCATTCCCAACATGGTGCCCTCCAGATGTTTTGGACTACAGCTCCCAGCATTCCCAACCATTATCCATGCTGGCTGGAGCTGATAGGAGTTGATGTCCAAAACATTTGTAGGGCATCCGATTTTGGTAGGCTGGTCTAAACTTTCATAACTATCATTCTAAACCTTGTCCCCTGCCCCCCAACACAACACACATGCGCACACACATACACACACAGACTTTCTTTCCTCATAGGGAAAATATTCCAATTTGGTCATTCGATTTCACCTTGTATGCCCTTCTTCCAGCTCTACTACAATATCCTTTCTGAGAAGGAGCAACATGAACTAGGAGGAGGGCTTTCTCCGCTGTGGCACCCCGGTTGTGGAACGAGCTCCCCAGAGAGGTCCGCTTGGCGCCTACACTGTACTGCTTTCGTCGCCAGCTGAAGACCTTTTTATTCACTCAGTATTTTAACACTTAATTTTAACTTAAATTTAAATTTTACTGTTTTAACTCTGTATTTTAATCCTATATCAACTTTGCTGTGTGGTTTTATCCTGGTTGCGCTTTTTATACTGTATTTCGTAATTGTGTTTTAAACTGTTGGGTGTTTTACTGTGGTTTTAATTTTTGTGAACCGCCCAGAGAGCTTCGGCTATTGGGCGGTATAAAAATGTAATAAAAAAAAAAAAAAAAAACTACACAGAGTGTACCATCACTTACAGGAAAGACATATTTTACAAATATGTAAAATATTACATTTAATAAATATATTATATTTAATATAATAAATATTACATATATTTCATTATTACTCATTTTACAAATTAATCACAGTGTCACCTTTAAAAATGAAATGTCTACAAGCTGCTTAAGCTGCTTCATGAAACTCTTCACATGCAATATGCTTGTCTGTGCAAATATAAAAGTGACACTGTTTTAAGTAACAAAAACCCATCCTCTCCCCCATCTCCCAGTTGCTCTGGTGAAGTATTTCTGGAAGGTATTTTTATATCTTGGAACATAGGTGTTAGCCGGAAATTAATTATAATACACACAGCTGGGAGAGGAGCAGAGCAGGGAGGCGAAGGACGAGAATAGGCACAGAGCCTGGTTAAGCAGGCCACAACAGAGTAGTATAAAGCCCATGTTGCGAAGGGCACTTGTAGTCCTGTTCCTTTCCTGCTTGTTTGCCTTCAGTCCCCTGACCATAAAGGGGCTCATGCATAGTCAACCCCTGCTCCAAAATGTGCATGCGGCACAGCCTCACCCCCTCCTTCACACGCCCAAGTGGCCACCTCCGTCTCCTTCCCCCCCCCCCCTGGCAGCAGCTGCCTAACTGGGGCCTGCCTTTGTGCCACATTCATTGGCTAAGCAGGGCTATCTGTCACTGGTGGAGGGGCTGTCCTGCCTGTTTGATGCAGAGGAAATTAACTGCGATGAAAACTTGACCTTTGAATTTTTTTGAACTTTCAAAATAGTCTGCAAACCTACACTGCTCAAGCTTCGGTTCAAAACAAAAATGAGCAAGATTGGTCTGGTAGATCTCGAGTAATAAAGCCTTGCACTGCCGTATTCTTATATAAAATACTGGGATGGCAAAGCCAAGGGACTAAAATACCACAACAGCCCACTAGTTGCTGTTGCACCTCTTGGCCTAACTGCTCAGATGTGTACAAGGACAAAGATCAGCTTGGGGAAGAGACTGTCTTAGCTTGATGTTGTTGCCCACTGCAACCAACGAGGGGCTGTAGCAGGTGTTGTGCATCCTGAGGTGGGCCAGAAGTGTGCTCTTGCCCCAAAGGCCTCAAAGGAGGAATATGTAGAGCACCCACCCCTAGTTTTCCCCATGCTGTGGTCCCTGCCCAGTGCTAGACCAAAGCTAGTTGCGGCACAGTTATTGACACAAAAATGTGAAAGCAAAGTGGAATAATTCATGTTTGCTATAAGAAAGGCAACTCCCCTCCCCCGCAAAGAAACCACACACACCTGAAAAAAATAGCTCATCTAGAAATAAGGTAAACTTTCTCCTCAGTCCCATCAGCTGCAAACTGTTGATCAGCCATAGCAAGGAAGCAAACATTTTAGGAAATCGACTGAGTATTAAGAGGGTTGGAGGGCAGCTGAGGAAAACACTAACCTTTGTAAATCACCCAGAGAGCTTTGGCTATGGGGTGGTATATAAATGTAATAAATAAATAAATAAAGCTAGAAATTGATTAATCTTCGTTTTTGTTTTCTCTGTTTCTCATTTTCCCACTCTTAAATTCAGTTCCTCCTAAACTTTGGCAATTTTTTAAGTGCACAATTCTCCTAACATATGCATTTTTGTTTCCATTTTTGCCCTAATGGACTCACTTTCTGCAAACAATTTTCCTAGTAGAACATATTATTGAATCCCATTTTCTCTAATATACACATTTGATTGAGGAACTCCATTGCAAAAATCGAAGAAGTGCTCATTTCAAAGGATAACCAAGGGCCTTGCTAGACCTACCTGATAATCCGTCTGGGAGGCGGGGCGACGGCGCGCTACAGCTAGCACGTGCCATTGCCCTTTTCCAGATGTCAGCACACGACAGGCCAAGGGAAAGCCCCATCGCACACTCCGTGTTTTCCCCCCTTAAAGGGCCATGTGCACAGGAGCGCACCGCTGAAAAGGTAAGTACTTTTTTAAAAAAATTAAGGGTCCCCGCTCTCCCTGCCCCTGATTCCCCCCCACAATGCCTGATGCCCCCCCTGCCCACTCGCTCGCCCGTCCTCCCCCTCCCCAATGCCCTGTTCCCTGTCCTTCTTTTCCCCCCTCCCCGATGCCCACTCGCTCGCCTGTCCTTCTTTCCCCCATCCCCGATGCCCTGTCCCCCATCCTTCTTTCCCCCTTCCCCTATGCCCATGCCCGTGCTTCTTTCCCCCCCTCTCCTGCCTGGTCCGGCCTTTCCCCCGGCCCCTATCTCCCCCCACGTGATTCCCCCCCCGGCCCGATGGGCACAGCGCTCGTATGAGTGCTGTGCCCAGTCCATGGCTTCTCCCGGCTACTCGCAAGTAAGCGAGCAGCCAGGAAAAGCCACGGACCCTGCTAGACCTTTCGCAGCCCTGGCCTCAGGCTAGCAATGGCCCAAGTTTTAGTTCTCATAGTGGTTCGAAAGTGCAAAATTAAGTAAATTTGCATCCACATGTAAACTGCATGAATTTCTTCCCCATTGCTAGAAATAGCCTTTCACCCTCAACCTGTTTAAGGATGCAAGTTCACCTCAGGCTGTTGTATGTTGCTGTTTTCTTGGGTTACACCCTCTCACTAGACCCTATAAAAAGAATTAGGATGAAGCTCTTGGCAGGATGGTCCACAGGCCCAATGATCGGTCCCTTGGACATGCCTTGAACCTGATCATGCTTTCAGCTGCCCTACCCCAATCATTGCTCACTCCTAACCTTTCCTGAATCCATGTTTCATCCAACTCCTCCAACTCCTCCCAGCTTTAAAATCACTACACTGGCTGCCGATTAGTTTCCGGGCAAAGTATAAAGTGACGGTTATTACCTTTAAAACCCTATATAGTTTTGGTCCAAGTTACCTGCGGGATCGCCTTCTCCCATACAATCTGCCCCACACATTCAGGTCCTCCAGGAAGAATTTACTCCAGTCAACAAAAACAAGGCTGACAACCATTACCCAGAGGACCTTTTCTTCTGCCACTCCCAAATTGTGGAATGGCTTGCCAGGAGAGATCAGTCAATTTAAGAGTCTTCTGGAATTTAAGAAAGCCATAAAGACTGATCTCTTCCGGCAGGCCTACCCAGATGAATTTTAAGATACCTTTTAATAATGTGCTGCTTTTTAATAATGTATTAGTTTTATATATTTTAATCAATTTATGTATTTTATGGCATTTTGGATTTTTGTTGTACCCCGCCTCAATCCAGAGTGAGAGGTGGGTAACAAATAAATAAATAAATAAATAATTATATTATTATTTTGTGTTTGCCTGTACTGCCCGTTTATCTCTCTTAACTCTAACACTAACCCTGATTCTATCTGAACTGACCTTTCTGGCCCTTTATTGAGCTAGGCTACTAAGGGCCTAGCTTGACCTGATGCACACAACTGCTTCATTCAACCCATACTGTCAATGCAGTACTTTGGTTGTGCACATTGGGCCTGAGAGCGAAGATAAAGGGACTGTGTGTGTTTTTGTATGTGTCGGTGTAAGTTGTCTTGAGAATGCCACTAAATGACTTGTGGCATCAAGGCCTAAAGTGATACAATGAATAAAGCTGCCCCGGTATGATGCATGCCACCGGGCATCAAGATTAAATTACCTGCATTATGAACCATCCATTCCCTAGACTAATTCCAATTATGATTACAGTTGGAATTAGAAAATATATATTAATCACATTGTTGTGAAATATTAACGATCCTGCTAATGATACACTTTTTTCGCCCTCCTGTGCTGAAGTTTTGCTGTAATTGTATTATTTTACAAGGATAAACTCAATTAGGAAAAAGTATTAAGCTATGCATTATGTACCTGTTTTAGGACGAACATATCTCCAGATTTATAAATATTTCACTTTTAGAATAAAGGCTAGCATCATTTGCAGCTCCTTTTTTTTTTTTTGTCACTGTCCTACTTTTCACAGTATCTGGCTGACAAAAAAGTTTGCACGCCTTATCTGCCTGATTTTATAACAACCCCCCCCCCCACCCTGCCCAGAACCATACACCCCTTTTGGGACTAATTAGGATTCTTAGAGCAAAGTAATGAGAGAGGTTTTCTGTCTCCCCCACCCCTTTCTCTCTACTGTTTTGTGCCTTGGGTTATTCTTAGGGCTCATACAGTCAGTTTCAATTTACAGAGCTGCATGTGTTGCTCTCCTACATTAATCGTGTGAGTAGAACAATAGGGTTTGCAGCACGGATCTTGAGAAGAGCTCGTAATTTTGGCTGTCAAGCAAAAAGAAAAAGAAACAATCCCCATATGTTAGAGGCATAACATAACCTCAATAAGCATACTGGGTGATTAATCTTGATTTGCAGTCTTATTCATTCCAATGGATGAATGATTTTATTTGGTGAGGTAGAACAGAGGGTTACATGCCCATCTAGTCCAGTGTTGTCTGTTCTGATGGAAAGTAGCTCCCCCTGGTCTCAGGCCACCTTTAAGCTATCTGCTATCTGATCCTTTCAACTGGAGTTGAGTGTCATTGTTTGAATCTGGGACCTTCTTCATGCAAAACATGTTCCCTCCCACTGAGCCATATTGCATGGGCATGTCACAGATGGGTATAATATGCTTTAAGGACAAATTTACATAATAAGTAATATCAAGAGGTCAGGTCTGCACTGAACCACTGCAGGCTGTAGTTTAATGTGTGTATGTTATACATAATTCATCACTTCTCCCAAGGAAACGTAACATATTGTTGCATGGAGAACAATATCCCTTTCCTGCAATCTGAAATGATACAGAGCTTCGGCTATTGGGCGGTATAGAAATGCAATAAATAAATAAATAAATAAATAATACAGCCCCACAAAAGCTTTCCCATTTGGATTTCTTGACTGTACGTTAATGCTACATGATCATAGGAACAGGAGCCCTACAGTATGGTCAGTAGAGACAAAGGGATGGTATAACAGTAAGGAGCAAAACTATTGGACAGTGGCACTTATTTCACATGCCAACAAGGTAATGCTCAAGATCCTGCAAGGTAGACTCCAGCAATTCATGGAGTGAGAATTGCCAGATATACAAGCTGGGTTTAGAAAAGGCAGAGGAACTAGAGACCAAATTGCCAATATCCGCTGGATAATGGAGAAAGCCAGGGAGTTCCAGAAAAACATTTATTTCTGTTTTATTGACTATTCTAAAGCCTTTGACTGTGTGGATCATAACAAACTGTGGCAAGTTCTTGGTGGTATGGGGATACCAAGTCATCTTGTCTGCCTCCTGAGGAATCTGTATAACGAACAAGTAGCAACGGTAAGAACAGACCACGGAACACCGGACTGGTTTAAGATTGGGAAAGGAGTACGGCACCGTTGTATACTCTCACCTTACCAATTCAACTTGTATGTAGAACACATCATGCGACGTGCTGGGCTTGACAAATCCAAGGGCGGAGTTAAAATCGCAGGAAGAAACATTAACAATCTCAGATCTGCAGATGACACCACATTGATGGCTGAAAGCGAGGAGGAGCTGAGGAGCCTTATGATGAAGGTGAAAGAAGAAAGTGCAAAAGCTGGATTGCAGTTAAACCTCAAAAAAACCAAGATTATGACAACCAGCTTGATTGATAACTGGCAAATAGAGGGAGAAAACGAGGAGGCAGTGACAGACTTTGTATTTCTGGGTGCAAAGATTACTGCAGACACTGACTGCAGCCAGGAAATCAGAAGACGTTTACTTCTTGGGAGGAGAGCAATGACAAATCTTGATAAAATAGTTAAGAGCAGAGACACCACACTGACAACAAAGGTCCGCATAGTTAAAGCAATGGTATTCCCCGTAGTAACCTATGGCTGCGAGAGCTGGACCATAAGGAAAGCTGAGCGAAGGAAGATAGATGCTTTTGAACTGTGGTGTTGGAGGAAAATTCTGAGAGTGCCTTGGACTGCAAGAAGATCAAACCAGTCCATACTCCAGGAAATAAAGCCAGACTGCTCACTTGAGGGAATGGTATTAAAGCCAAAACTGAAGTACTTTGGCCACATAATGAGAAGACAGGATACCCTGGAGAAGAGGCTGATGCTAGGGAAAGTGGAAGGCAAAAGGAAGAGGGGCCGACCAAGGGCAAGATGGATGGATGATATTCTGGAGGTGACAGACTTGACCTTGAGGGAGCTGGGGGTGGCGATAGCCAACAGAAAGCTCTGGCGTGGGCTGGTCCATGAAGTCACGAAGAGTCGGAAGCGACTGAACGAATAAACAACAACAACATGCGATCAGAATAAAGAAGAGAATAAACAACCGAAGAGGAAGTTATTGTAGTCAGTGACCCTGTTCAGATGACACGCTAAGCCATAGTTGGTTAAACATTTTGAGCTAAACATTATGGCCTAGCATGTCATGTGAACCATCCCTAACCATGGCGGCTACATAATCATGGTTTAAACAAGATCACTAACCATTTGCTGCAAAAGAGTTAGTGGCCTAACCATGGCTTAGTGAGTCATCTGAACAGGCCCTGTGAAATATAACCTGTGGAGCAGTATTAGTATTATGGGAATGAATCCTATGTCAGAATGTTGCCTTGTTCATGTCTTCATATTTTCCAGCCCTGCACTGAAATGTATCCCCCACCTTTTATTCTGTGCTTTCAACACCTACTCAGGTAATAATTTCTTCCAAAACATTTCATGACTTTTCTACAAGCAAAGGACAGAAATCACAGGAAGTCTGAATCCAAGACATGATACATCTTGAGTTGTTGGACTACATCAGCCTTCTCCATCCTAGGCCCTTTCTACACCTAAGAATTATCCCAGGAAAATTGAGGGATTGTCCCTGTCTGCTCCTGGGACCCTATGTGTCATTCGGATGCACAGGGATGTTCCTGGGATGATCCCGGGGGAAAAGGCAGGTGTAGAAACGGCCCTGGTGTCCTCCAGACATTTTGGACTGCAACTCCTGTTAGTCCCAGTCAACATCACCAATGGCCGGAAATTCTGGAAGTTGTAGTCCAAAACTTCTAGAGGGTACCATGCGGGGGAAGGCTGACTAGACCCTCCCAATATTAGTCTGGAAACAAAATGCTCTTGTGCATAGGACCCAATGAAATGATTGTCTTTTCCTAAGATTGAACAGCAGGTTTTTCCATGTCATGTCATAAGTTGCTTTTGAAAAACTCCTCAGTTTCAGAAGGGCGTTTCTGCCGTGCCCGGCAAAGCCTGGCGCGGGGAAGCTTTTGTGGGTGGGGGGGATGAGCACGAGACGTGCCCATCGCCTGTTGGATGGACACATCCGGGCCTTGGTGGGAGGGTGTGATGTGGCTAGATACGTTAGCCAGATTCCTCCCACCTCCTCTTTTGCTGCGCAGCTCCCTCCCTCCCTCCCTGTAAACAGTGTGGGCTTGCTGGTTGCCTTGTTGGGGGCCAAGTAGGAATTTTGTACTCATATACTGAATTGTACATGAGTTTTTTCACCTACTTCACATTGTAAGACAGCTTGGGAGTTTAAATAGGTTGATTTGCTAATTTGGTCACATTTATTTGGCGCTAGGTACGGGCATCCATAAGGATTCTGAATTGGTGAGCATTTACAGGTGGTATTTAAAGCAATTGGTAGGTCCGATGCTCCCAGTTTGGAGCCCAGCGGCCTAGCTAGGGAGATAAGACCTACCTTTGGGGCCAACCCTACTCATCCACTCTGAACTGGGCAGTCTGAGTTGGGGGTGACAAAGGAAGGCTCCCTTTCCCCGACAGGGGAGGCCCATGGGGAGACGCATGGCGTAGCGCCTCTACACGGGTCAGGAATGACTCGCCCGATTGAAGCAGCCTGAAACAGGCTAAAATGGATGCCCGATAGGTTGCAACCCCCTCTTGCAGATCGCTAAATAAATAAGTGGCCCTGTTTAAACCCAGCTATGTTGTCTGTCTCGTTATTTATCCACCTACACTCCACAAGAGGCTTTCCATGTGGCCTACGGAAGGGTTAGATCATCTGCTGTTTGAGAAACTCAAGTCCAAAGCTCTGTTGGGCATGCAGAAGTAGGCACGTAGGTTTTTGTGCTTGCCTTTAACCAAGGCCCTTCTGTTTCTTGATTCTTCTGTACAATTTCTACCATGTTTTCCCTGTACAAGAGGTTGTCTCTAACTTCATCTCTGTAAGCTTGCTTTGCTTCTGACACCTGATGCACCAGGGGGTTGCACCCAAACATCTTACCCAGTAGGAGTGTGCACCCCCGTCCCACTTCAAACTCTAATTCAGCACTTCAGAAAATGGCCTGTTCCTGCTCAGGCCATATCAGAGCTGGTCTGCTTTGACTGTGTAGTGTAGCCAAGCTGATTAGCATGGGAAAACCAAATAGGGTGGTAACTTATCTCTTGGTGAGAAATAGATTATACTTGGAGGCGTAGCAGACTTTTAGGAGGTAATTATGCCTGCTCAAAGTTAGAAAATTAGGTCCAAGGGTCTTAGCTCTACACACAAGGTTTTTTTTTAGTGCAAGAACAGCCTTGACATTTTGAGGGTCTCCAAAAGAGGATGCACTTTTCCCTCTATGTTTCTAGGCTGTTATTCTGAAAATGACTGCCCGGAGGTGTCCTTAAGGAATAAACCTGGCAAATGTTGGAAGAATAGGTGCTATGTTTCATGTGGAAGGGAAACTCTCCAATTTGAATGGGGGAAGCAATTCACGAGATTTATAATGAAAGACTCAATAGAATTAATTCCCTCCCTAGAGCACATTGATTGAAGCTGCTTGTAAAATGTGCCCTAGAATTAGAAGATGGACATGTCATTCACCCAACTGCACTCCCTTCTCCCCCTCCCTCTGCAGCATTTAGAGAATGGAAACAAACAAAGGTGCCATTTTGTATTTAATTTGGGATATATGAACTCTGTGGAAGTATTGTCTCCCAAACACAAGTCAGTGATAAAACTCTGATCTGGGCTGGGATTCAGCTACATTGGCCCCATTCAGACAACATGCTAAACCATGCTGCATGGTTTAGTGTGTTGTCTGAATGGGGCCATTGGCTTTGTTGGAAAACACACTTTGACTTGGGATCCAACAGAAGACCCAGATTGAAACTGCCTAATTCTGCCTAGGTTTCAGGGTGCATCTAAATCTGATGTACATCCCTAGAACCCAGCATTACCCAATAGCACATTTCTGGTCAAGACCCCCTGGTTACACTCCTATTCACCAACTCAGCCATTCCCTTTCTCAGACAACTCTTGAAAGATCTGCTTATTTTTCTCTTGGCCATGAACAGCTTCAAATTCTTCAGTCCTGTCTTTGCACTGTCTCTTTCCAATTCTTTCACATGGATGTGCTCATCTTTCTTTAGCAAAGGCTGCACAGTTAAATCATGTTAAACTGTGGAGATCTTTTGATATGAACAAATACTCCTGCAGGGAATAAGTTACGGCCAATAGAGACATTGTCATTTAACATTAAGTTTCCACTTGATGTAAGGCTACTGTGCCATCCGACCTGCTGTGGGATGCTTTAGCTAATTATGACATTTTTTTCTTTCCAGAAACTGCTGGCCACAGACAGGTCTCTGAGGCCTTATCTACACCAAGCAGTATATAGCTTGTTTCTGCTGCCTCCCCCACCCCACCTGACGGACATCGACATCAACGTCAGCTGACTGCCCTCTCCTTTCCCAACAGGTATAAGGGCCAGGCTGCCTGGGGCAGCGCCTCTGCGCGCGCCTCTGCGTCATGCAAAGTGCGACGCTAAGTGCGCACTTGGCGTCGCAATGAGCAGAAGCAGAGGAATGAAGACACCAGTCCGGCTACCTTCGGTTAACAACCAGATTAACAGCAGCAAGTTGTGGTGTTTTATCTCTTTTTATTCTATTTTACTATTTGTATTTTTAAATATGTGCCTGGGGAGCTCAGGGGGGCAAGGGGGTGCTCACATAGCTGTGGTCACGGGTAAGGGGAGGTATGGCGATGGGGGAATAACAGGCCAGATGAGGAGAAGAGGGGCTAGATTTCTTACAGCTATCCCCTCTTCTGGTTTTCCCCCCAACCAAATGGTTCCTGGCAGCCTTACCAGCTTGCCCTCGGGTTTGGTTGTGCTTCTGCTCAACGCCAGGTCGGTCCAAAATAAAACCTCCCTCATCCATGATTTGATTTTGGATGAGGGGGCTGACCTGGCATGTATCATGGAGACCTGGGTGGGTGAACTGGGAGGGGTTACTCTCACCCAGCTTTGCCCTCCTGGGTATTCAGTGCAGCACCAGCACCGACTTGAGGGCCGGGGAGGGGGGGTTGCCGTGGTCTATAGGAATACAATCTCCCTCTCTAGGCTTCCTGTTCAGTCGAGTGCTGGTCTGGACTGTTTGTACTGTGTGTTGGGTACTCGAGACAGATTAGGGATTCTGCTGGTGTACCGTCCACCCCGCTGCCCAACAGTCTCCCTGCCTGAGCTGACGGAGGTTGTCTCGGATCTGGTGTTGAGGACCCCCAGGATGGTGGTTCTGGGGGATCTCAACTTCCATGCTGAGGCTCCTGTATCCGGGGCAGCTCAGGACTTCATGGCCGCCATGACAACCATGGGGCTGTCTCAACATGTCATCGGCCTAACACATGCAAAGGGACACACACTTCACTTGGTTTTCTCAACTGGGCAGGAGGATGGTGATCTGGAAGTGGGGGAATTAACATCTACCCCCTTGTCATGGTCAGATCACTTCCTATTGAGGTTTAGACTTTTATTTTAACCTTATATCAATTTTGCTGCGTGGTTTTATCCTGGTTGTGCTTTTTATATTGTATTTTGTATTTGTATTTTTAACTTGTTGGTTGTTTTATGATGATTTTAATTTTTGTGAACCGCCCAGAGAGCTTCGGCTATTGGGCGGTATAAAAATGTAATAAATAAATAAATAAATAAATAAATAGACTTTCGGCAGCCTCTGCAAGGGTGGGGGGCCTATTAAAATGGTCCGCCCCCGGAGGCTAATGGACTCCGATGGATTCCAGAGGGCTCTGGGGGATTTTCCTGCTGGTATGGCTGGTGCTCCTGTCGAAGCCCAGGTTGCTCTGTGGAATGCAGAGATGACTCGGGCGGTTGACACGATCATGCCCAAGCGCCCTCTCCCTCTGAGCAGAGCCCAGTCAGCTCCTTGGTATACACCTGAGCTGAGGGCAATGAAGCAAGAGGGGAGATGGCTAGAACGCAGGTGGAGGAAAACTCGTGCTGAGTCTGATTCAAAGTGCTGGTATTAATACCACTATGAAAGTGGTATGAAAACAGTATATGATATGTGCTTCTTCTTTCAAGAGGAAGTGCTAAAAGAACTCCAGTGTTATTTTCGTACTACCTATTAAATGCTGCATAGTGGGTTGGTGGTAAAGGCAGCAACACTTTTCTGGAATGTATTTCATGTAGCCAGTGGGGCGGGTGGGGGGGACAGATCCAGAGAAAAAGGAGATAACTTATCAAAGACTGTACGAAAGGAAGGTACGTTACAAATGGACAGTTGGTGGTCCACCATCCAGATTAGGACTTTCTGTCTGTTTTATCTGAACCCCAAAAGGATGTAAAAGAAAAGGTGTTCACCTGTTGTTGCAGATGTTGCTGTTCATTGCATTCATACTCCCCCTTTCCTCCAAGGAGCTTGAGGTGTTCTGAGCATAGGTGAATTACAGCTCCAATCTACCCATGTAGATTCAGAAGTACGTTTCAATGGGCCTTACTCTGAAGGAAGTGGGTATGGGATGGCAGGATCGGCGCAAGTAGGGAAGACGCACAATGAAAAGTGGGAACAGCTAGATCTGACCATAATGGAATGTATTTTAATTAACTTATTTGAGTGTGTTACAGAAAGCAGGTAGGCTTGGAGCTGGAGTGGCCTACAGGAACAGCAGGTTCAACAATAGGGAGAACACTGCTAGACCAGGCTATATTCCGGGGTGATACCCAGGATCGTCCCTGTGCATCCAGATGACACACAGGGAATCCCAGGATCAGGCAGGGATCAACCCTCCCTGGCCCCGGGATATAGCCTACCCCTTGAAGCCCGCTTTCTCAGGCTGAGCCCAAGTCCATGAGCATGTGGCCCGTTTTCACGGCTTTTCCTGGCTCCGTGTGATTACTCGTGCAGAGCTGGGAGCTGCTGCGCCAATCGGGGGCAGGGTGGGGGGAGCGGGAAAATCAATTTATTTATTTATTAAAAAAACTTACCTTCACGCACGAGCATTCGTGCTCACTGTCCTCTTTAAAAGTTAAAAAAAATGGCGGGCGTGACGGCTCTCTTCTTTAGTTGCCTCGCCTTATGTGTAAACGAGGGCGAGATCTCGTGTTATTGACAACACGAGATCACCCCTCCTCAATCCTGGGATATCCTGTAGGTCTAGCAAAGGCCACAATCAGCATTGTCAACCTATCCTGTATGAGTAACTTCGGCCATAGCTAGACCTAAGGTTTATCCCTGGATCGTCCAGGGGTCAAACCTGTTCATCTAGGTGACACACAGGGGATCCAGTGCTCAGGCAGGGGCGAACCCTGGATGATCCCAGGATAAACCTTAGGTCTAGCTGTGGCTTATAGTTCTTGGAATGTTTGTGCATTATATTTAGATATTTAGCCATGTGCATTACATTTAGATATTCTATCTTTCCTCTAAGGGGGCAGCCTGTATGGATTTTGTAAATTCTCACACAAATCATGTCAGGTAGATTAGACTGAAAGATAATGATATTCACACATTAGGGCAAACACAAACACACAAAGCTGAGCAGGGCTGCACTGCTATCTCCATGCCCAATTTCACATACACCTGCCTGGCTTCATCCTTCTAACCTCTGTGTATGTGGTAAAGAGGGTTTGGAGAAGAGGGAGCCATTTGAACTAAGATCTTAAATGTATGGGAGAGCCTATGTGTGTAGAACCAGCTCCCGCTTCAGACCTTTGCTGAAAAAATGCAGGTTAGAGGAATGGAACCAGGCAGGTGTAGGAAAGGCAAGACTGTAGCCATGAGGCTCTGTGACATTGGAGTTGGGGCTGCTGCAAGGTATGGTCACCTTCCTTCTCCATGTGGACAAATGCTAAGTGAATAGAGTTAAAATGACCCCCAATAACAGTGAAAGATGGGTTTGCCCAGTAGGCATCATGGCTGAACAGGGATGTGTAAAGCTGAGGAAGGGGATGGTGTGATGCAGCAGCAGTGCTGCCATGTTCTCTACTACCTCAGAGGGCAAGAGAGATTGAGTGTATTTTGACTGAAGAGTGGGATATAAAAACTTTGAATGGATGAATGAAATGAAATTAACACTTCTTCTTTCTCAAGCATCTGACAGACAGGCCAGGAATTCTTCTCCAGCTGACACACCACTTCATTCTCTGGCTGTTCCAGGTATTATTGCAAATCTCGTTTAAACGTTACTCTGGTCATAATATTTGGTTGCAATGTGCTAGTACCAGATAACGACCCTTCCAATTTGCCTACCTTCTGGATCGTCTCATACTAGAACATTGTCAAAAGCTGGATTCCATAAGCTCAATGGATTGATTTTGCTCTGGATTCCATAGGCTCTATGGGTTGTTAAATATCAGTTTTACATTGGCACAAGTGCAGTTACTTTATGATTTCCACTAGTTCAGATGCAACAACAACAACAACTCATACTGCAGAGCTACTGGATTTGCTTAAAACAATTCAGCCGCAGGCATGGAAAATACTTTAACAGGGTGTTTCCCAGAAGACTTATCTTTCCTGATGCCCTCCTCTCCTCCCTGAACTTTGTTATAGACTGCATGACATTAGCTAGGTTGGAGGTACAAATACACCCCAAAGGAATACTCTTATTTATTTTTCATGGGATAATTGCTTAGTTTGAATAATGCATGCTATGGCGAGGTAATGAGTGGAAAAACAATGTCTAAACACAATCTTGTAGCACTTTCTTATTGTGCCTGTGATTTGACAGAAGAAGCACATTGAAATTGACGTCACAAGACAGGATACACTCTTCTAGGGGTGTGCACGGACCCCCCGCTCCGCTTCACTTGCAGATCCGCCATTTTTCGGAGCGGGTCGCTCCGCCCCGCCCCCGCTCCGCCCACTTCCGCTCCGCTCCGCTCGGAGCTCCGGATCGGATCCGGAGCTCCGTTTTTGCCCCCCCATAGGCTTGCATTGAAAGCTAAAAAAGTAAACAACTTTTTTTCCGTTGAAGTTAGAAACCTCACGTTTGGCACCATGACACCTCATGGGCGTATACACACACACGCCAAGTTTCAAGGCAATCCCATCATCCCCTGATTTTTGGCGAATTTTTGAAAATCGGGCACCCCATTCACACCCCTTGGGATAGCTCCGTCAATTTGCATGTTACAAACCTCAAACTCGGCACCAGGGCAGCTTATCCATGTGTCCACATGCACGCCAAGTTGCAAGCAAATCCCATCATCCCCTGATTTTTGGCGCGGCTCTACCCTCTAACGCACCTCCCATAACCCTAATTCACACCCCTTTAGATAGCTCCGTCAATTTGCACGTTAGAAACCTCAAACTCAGCACCATGATAGCTTATCCACGTGTCCACATGCACGCCAAGTTTCAAGGCAATCCCATCATCCCCTGATTTTTGGGGAATTTATGAAAATCGGGCACCCCATTCACACCCCTTGGGATAGCTCCGTCAATTTGCATGTTAGAAACCTCAAACTCGGCACCAGGAGAGCTTATCCATGTGTCCACATGCACGCCAAGTTGCAAGCAAATCCCATCATCCCCTGATTTTTGGCATGGCTTAACTCACCCCAAATTGTCCCATTCTACAACTACGTCAATTTGCACGTTAGAAACCTCAAACTCAGCACCATGATAGCTTATCCACGTGTCCACATGCACGCCAAGTTTCAAGGCAATCCCATCATCCCCTGATTTTTGGGGAATTTATGAAAATCGGGCACCCCATTCACACCCCTTGGGATAGCTCCGTCAATTTGCATGTTAGAAACCTCAAACTCGGCACCAGGAGAGCTTATCCATGTGTCCACATGCACGCCAAGTTGCAAGCAAATCCCATCATCCCCTGATTTTTGGCGCGGCTTAAACTTTTTAACTCACCCCAAATCAAGTCCCATTCTACAACTACGTCAATTTGCACGTTAGAAACCTATCCTTTGGTCCCATGACAGCTTACCCATGTGTCCCCATGGACACCAAGTTTCAAGGCAATCCCATCATCCCCTGATGTTAGGGGAACTTTTGAAATTTGAACACTCCAGTATGTCAGGGATTTAAAGTTGCAATTGCAGACAGCTCAATGGGGCCAGTTCCAAGGCAATCCCAACATGCCACGAGATAACCCTAAATCTTCTGGCACATTTGAAAAAGGGATTATTGAATTTGATAAAGTCTAAGTGAGCGCAGGAAGGACTTCTCCCCTGAGTCAAAGCAAGACACATACACCATCGCTGCAAGGCGGGAAGGGGAGAATTATTATTATTATTATTATTTATTTATATAGCACCATCAATGGAAAGCAGGCAGGCAGCATGCATTGTAGTGCCGCAAGGATGGCTTGAGCACTAACGCATAGCAAACCAACCCATAAGTGGGCGCAAAGTGAGGCAAAGATGGCTGGTTGTTTCTTTCTAAGCCAGCAGTTACGCCTTGAGGGGCACAGAGGAGGACGATTGGGAGCAAACCAGGCACCAGGCGGGCAGAGAGGCAGGCAGAGTAGGCGAGGAGTCAGTCCTGGCAGATGCCCCACCACAGCAGCACCCCGGGGGAGGCGGGCAGGCAGGCAGGCAGGCTGCGGGCATTTCTGGGGGCACAAGGAAGTGATGGCTGGTTTCTAAGCCAGCATTGCAGTTAGTCACGCATTGCAAACGCAAACCATCCCAGCGAGTCGGTCACCGAGGAGGACAGGCTAGCAGAGGGGCAGGCAGAGTGACATGTCATAGATCTAGTATTGGGGAGGAGTCAGTCCCGGCAGATGCCCCAACACAGTAGCACCCTGGGTGGGCATTGGAAAACGCCATCTTGTGGGTCAATACTTCCCCCACCCCATGTCCTGCAGGGTTGCCTGCCTAACCCTTGTGGGGATGGGAGATGGAGAGCTTAGAGTGGCAGTGCCAGCAGCAGCCTTCGGCTTTCCCCTGGAACCAGTCGCCTTGCCCGCCTCTTTCCCCAGCAAGATCGCCTGGTGCTGCCTATGAAGATGCATCTTCATGCTGCTGGTTCCATAATGCCCTGTCGATGAACCCCTGCTTAGGCTGAGTTTGCAGTGGCGACAGACAGCAAAGCGGGGATCCGCTCCCAACTCAAAGTGGTCCCACACGATGCTTGTCTTTCGTTTCTGTGGTGACACCACCAATTGCCCGCCTGAGCTCTCTGGTGTTGCCACAGAAACAGGGGTGTGGGATGAGACTGGGGAGAGAGCCTCGGCCTGCTGCTGCTCCTCCTCAGCCCCCACATCCTGGAGGCCCACCGCCTCCTCCTCCTCCCCCCCCTCCACTGTGCTGAGGACCTCGTCTAGGTCCATCAGCGGGCTCGTGGGCTGAAAGGAGAATGAAGGAGTTGGGGATACTCCTCCTCCTCTAATGGCACTGCTGCCACGTGCCTCTTGCAAACGGGCACTTTTCCCATTCCCACCCTCAAAAAGAGAACGCCGGGCACAAGTTGCAGAAGAGAGTGGCTCTGCCTGCTGCTTGTCCTGCTTCTGTTTTGGAGCAGTCAGCCAAGGAGTTGCCCGTTTGAGTTTCACAGGAGGAGAGGAAGCCCTGCTGGCAGACTGAGCCTTGCTGCTTTCAGCACGCCTGCTTTCTCTTTTCATGATGACTAACAAAATATTAATACTACTAATACTATGTATAAGGTACTACTAAGAATATGTATAAGAAGAATATAATATGTTTAAATGTAGGGAAATGGGACAAGAACAATAAAATATACTACTACTAATATGTATGAGAATATACTACTAAGAATATCTACAAGAATATAATAATATGTTTTAGAATATTACTAATAAATGTAGGGAAATGGGACAAGAAATGGGACAACCACTACTATAAGAAGAACAAAATATGAATACTACTACTAATATGTATGAGAATGTATACTAATAGACTACTAAGACTATGTCAAAGAATATAATAATAATATGTTTAAGAATAGGGAAATGGTGTGCGTATGCTTTCCCCAAAATGCTCAATCTGTGGCTGCCTGTTGAACTTGACAAAAGCAGCCCACTCCGTCGAAGTTACACAGAGAAGAAAAAGAGAATCCAATTTTTTTGGTATATTTGGTATATAGAAGATAGAAGGAAACACAATCAGGATTTAAGAGAGGGGAGGGGGAAAAAGAACCAACCACTACTATAAGAAGAACAAAATATGAATACTAATATAATATGTATGAGAATATATACTAATGGACTATGTGAAAGAATATAATAAAATATGTTTAAGAATATAAATGTAGGGAAATGGGACAAAAAGTGTGTGTATGCTTTCAAAAGAAAGCTTTCACAAAAGCAGAACAGTCAGGCTTTAATACAGGGAAGGGGGGGGGCAACCAACCCAACCACACACTCCAAAATTCAAAAATAAAGTTTATATTAAATCAAAGTAAGGGGAAAACACAGGGCAAACTAAGCTACAAGTCAGAAAGAAGCAAACAAACACACACACGCGCCAAACTAAACCTATATTAAATTAATCTATCTCCAAAGCAGGAGCACTAGCTAAGTAAGTGTTCCCTCCACGAACGCCAACCCACAAAGAGACACAAAACAGAAAGTTCTCAGGGTGGGTCTGCCTTAGTCCCCCCTCCAACGCTGGGATTGGAGGAGGATGCTTTCTGAGGAGATGAATTCTCATCAGGATTGGGAGTTGAATGTGCCTGTCATCGCTTCCAAAATAATAATAATAATAAAAAAAAAAAACCCAAACCCCGATTTTTTAAAAAATATTGCACGTGAACCACAGCACGCAGAAAGTTGAGAGTGGTCTCAAAATGACCCCCATCCACGACTCTCTGTGCACAAGAATTTTCAGAACGATAGCTTAAACCCCCCCCCAGTTATCCCCGATTCTTTCCCTCAATGCAATCCTATGGGCGAAAAGCCGAAACGCCGTTTGAGCCCTGCGGTTGACCCGATTTTTAAAAAAATATTGCACGTGAACCACAGCACGCAGAAAGTTGAGAGTGGTCTCAAAATGACCCCCATCCACGACTCTCTGTGCACAAGAATTTTCAGAACGATAGCTTAAACCCCCCCCCAGTTATCCCCGATTCTTTCCCTCAATGCAATCCTATGGGCGAAAAGCCGAAACGCAGTTTGAGCCCCGCGGTTGACCCGATTTTTAAAAAAATATTGCACGTGAACCACAGCACGCAGAGAGGTGAGAGTGGTCTCAAAATGACCCCCATCCACGACTCTCTGTGCACAAGAATTTCCAGAACGATAGCTTCAAAAACAACGTAGTTATGCGCGATTATTTGCCGCAATGCAATCCTATGGCGAAATGTTTTCAAGATGGCGACCGGAGCGCTCCGACTGAACTCGGAGCTCCGAAAAATGGTCGCTTCTCTTCGCCTTGCTTCTAGGGGGTCCGCGGTCCGCTCCTACTCCGCCTCTGGGTAAGGCGGAGCAGGCCAATCCGCTACTGCTTCTACGCTCCTAATCGGAGCGGAGCACATCCCTACACTCTTCCCCTTCTCCCTGCAGTTCGAAAATGCCATCCTATTTCTCCACTACAAAATAATAATAATAATAATAATAATAATAATAATAATAAGAAGAAGAAGAAGAAGAAGAAGAAGAAGAAGAAGAAGAAGAAGAAGAAGAAGAAGAAGAAGAAGTCACAGTAACTAAGGCCATAGCTAGACCTAAGGTTTATCACTGGATCATCCAAGGGTCAAACCTGTTCATCTAGGTGACACACAGGGGATCCAGTGCTCAGGCAGGGGCGAACCCTGGATGATCCCAGGATAAACCTTAGGTCTAGCTGTGACCTAAGCCTCAAGCACTGTATCCAGCACTACTGGAAGCTGTGATCAAAAGTAACACACTCCAAGCTGCTGCTGCTGCTGCTGCTGTTTCTTCTTCTTCTTCTTCTTCTTCTTCTTCTTCTTCTTCTTCTTCTTCTTCTTCTTCTTCTTCTTCTTCTTCTTCTTCTTCCAATTTAAACAATGTTGAAATTAGAACGTTTAATTAAACACTGTCACATACACTGAATGTATAACATACTACACAGTAATCCTTCAATATCTCCCCCTCCAGATCACACCATGCCAGAAACAGTTTGGTATGGTTCAAATAACGGCAATAGTAGAGCTGTGCACCAACCCACAGCTTTGACTTGGGCCTTGATTTCTTCAGTAAATGGTCCAATTTATTTATTTATTTATTACATTTCTATACCACCCAATAGCCAGAGCTCTCTGGGAGGTTCACAATTCATCTCAGACCAATTCAGAGTCTGTCTGCTTGGACTCAATACCGAACCCGAGTTGAGGTTTGGAAATCCAAAGCTTCACACTTCGCTCCTTGACCATCAGGTGGAATGCAAGAACAGCTATAACTTCCCCCCTGTCTTCGTCAGAATTAGAAGAATGTTTAGGCACAGTAGTAATTTAGGAGGGGATTTAACCTGCCAAATGTCAGAAAAAAATAGGTGCAGGGATTTGTTTTTATTTTCATTTTGCTTTTCATTTTCAAGGCAACTGCCATTAATGTGTTGTTGTTGTTGTTGTTGTTGTTGTTTAACATTTCTTGGCAGAATTGGAAGATGATTGCAGGGATAATTTTGACTTCTGAGGGGATCTTGCCTGGCAAATTCAGAAAGAAAGGTTTAATGCATGAGCAGTCTTGACACTTTAAAGTAGAGGTGTGCTCCGCTCCTATTAGAATCGGAGAATCAGAAGCGAATTGGCCTGCTCCGCCTTGCCCAGAGGTGGAGTAGAAGTGGACCGCGGACCCTTAGAAGCACGGCGAAGAGAAGCAGCCATAGGCGGAGCGCTTCTCTTTTCGCGGAGCGTTCCGATCGCCATTTTGGAAAATTTCGCCCATAGGATTGCATTGCGGAAAAGAATAGGGGATAACTGTGTTGTTTTTTAAGCTATCTTTCTGAAACTTCTTGTGCTTAGAGAGTCGTGGCTGGGGGTCATTTTGAGCCTACTCTCAGCTCTCTGCGTTGTGCGGTTCGTTTGCTAGAATTTTTTGGAAAAATCGGGTAAAAAAAGCGGGAGAGGTACCTTTTTGAAGTGCTGAGAGGCAGAGTCATGATCACATGATCCCAAAGTTGGAGGAGGGGATAGGCAAAACAGGACTTGGGATACTGGGAAACTTCTCTTTCTTAGTCTGAACGGACTTTTCCCAGTGTTTTTTTAAACAGTAGCCCCACCAAATGCACAAACACAACCTGAAATCATATACTAAGCAAATAAAAAACAGATAGGAAACACAGCACTGCTACCCACCCTAACCTTGGTGAACAACTGAATAGATGTGGTGCAACGGGATGAGGTCCCCTAGGGCATGTGGATGTGCCCAGTGCACACATACACTGTGTCCTGCCCTGGAGGGTCATCAGAGTCCTCCAAAGGTTAACCAGTGGTTACTAATGCCTATCATGAGTTGAAGTGTTAGTTTGCTTCTTAAAGACTGGTCCCTAGACAGGGCCAGTTAAAATTGGCATAATTCCCCCTCCCCCTGGGCACGTCCACTTCCCTCTTACTGGTAAAAGACAGATATAGCCTTTTTTTAAAAAATCTTCTTGTTGTTTTTAATTCTACCCCTCCTTTGTTTATTTATTTATTTACTTATTCCATTTTATATTTACACCCCATAGCCCAAGCTCTCCTGGCTTTTCCTCTTCAGTGAAGTCAGGCAGGCTTTCACTGTGGTTCAACTCCTTATTGTTGTTGTTGTTGTTGTTGTTGTTGCTATTAATATTAATTAGTACTGCTATTAACATTATTATTTTGTTGTTTAGTAATGGCTGTGATCACAGTGCAGTCAATCAACTCTGAAGCAAGGATCACAAAGCTTTACTCTTATCCTCCTAGCCTCCTAGTTATGGGATGCAAAAGAAAAGGCATCTCTCTGTGCTGCTCCCACCTCACAGGGATGGTTTGCATTACTGGCTTTGAAACTATCCTTGGCTCACTTCCTTATGCCCCCAGAAATGTCTGCTGCCTGCCTGCCTTCCCTCCCTCCTCCCCTGTCCGCCTCGCAGGGATGGTTTGTGTGTGTCTTGCTTTGACTCAGGGGATAAGTTCTTCCTGCGCTCACTTAGACTTTTGGAAGTTCCAAATCAATTTTTCAAGTGTGGAAGAAGATTCATATAGGTTTATCTCTACTCCCCAATTCATGGCATGTTGGGGTTTCCTTTGAAATGGCCCCATTGAGCTGTCTGCAGCTTTAAATCCCTGAGATACTAGGGTGTCCAATTTTCAAAAATTCCCCAAAAATCAGGGGATGCTTGGATTGGTTTGAGTCTTGGCATGTGTGTGTATATGTCCATGAGGTGTCATGGTGGTGAACTTGAGGTTTCTAACATAAAAATTGACGTAGTTCTAGCATGGGACTTGATTTGGGGTGAGTTAAAAGGTTAAAGCCCCACCAAAAATCAGGGGATGATGGGATTTGCTTGAGGCTTAGCATGCATGTGTATACAAGAATAAACTATCATGGTGCCAAGTTTGAGGTTTCTAACATGAAAATCGACTGAGATATTGAAAGGGGTGTGAATTGGGGTTATGGGTGGTGCGTTAGAGGTTAAAGCCCCACCAAAAATCAGGGGATGATGGGATTTGCTTGAAACTTGGCATGAATGTGGATCTAGATGGCATCTGTGAGAGTGCCTGCTTCCAAGTTTTTATCTGTCAAAAAATGTCGGAGAACAGTCCATGTCTGAAAATGGGGTGTCCAATTTTCAAAAATTCACCAAAAATCAGGGGACACTTGGATTGGCTTGAGGCTTGGTAAGCATGTATGGATAAGCTATCATGGTGCCGAGTTTGAGGTTTTACTTTCTAACGTGAAAATTGACGGAGATATAGAAAAGGGGTGTTTGAATTGCGGTTAGGGGTGCTGCGTTGGAGGTTAACCCCCCCCCCCAAATCAGGGGGTTATGGAATCTGCTTGAAACTTGCCATGAATGTGGATGTGCCTGCTTCCAAGTTTTTATCTGTCAAAATGTCTGAAAATGGGGTGTCCGATTTTCATAAATTCCCCAAAAATCTGGGGTTGATGGGATTGGCTTGAGTCTTGGCATGCATGTGTATATACATACATGAGGTGCCATGGTGCCGAGTTTGAGGTTTCTAACTTGAAAATTGACATAGTTCTAGCATGGGACTTGATTTGGGGTGAGTTAAAAGGTTAAAGCCCCCCCAAAAATCAGGGAATGATGGGATTTGCTTAAAACCTGGCCTGAATGTGGATCTAGATGGCATCTGTGAGGGTGCCCACTTCAAAAAAATTTATCTGTCAAAATGTCGGAGAACAGTCCATGTCTGAAAATGGGGTGTCCAATTTTCAGAAATTCCCCCAAAACCAGGGGATGCTTGGATTGGCTTGAGGCTTGGCATGCATGTGTATATGTCCATGAGGTGTCATGGTGCCAAACTTGAGGTTTTTAACTTTAACAGAAAAAAAGTTGTAGACTTCTTTGGATTTTAATGCAAGCCTATGGGGGGGAAAGCGGAGCTCCGATCCGGATCTGGAGCTCCGCAGCAGAGCGGAGCAGACTATAGGCGGAGCGGGGCGGAGCGAAGCGGCCCGATCCGCAAATTGCAGATCTGGAAAAGAAGCGGATCGTGGCGTCCGTGCACACCCCTACTTTAAAGGTCTCCTAAAGAGAATGTGCTTCTCCCTCCAAGGTTCCTAATGGAGCAGTTTTCTGCAAAGTTGCAGAAGGATAGGTGGAAAGGTTGATGTAAGAGGGGAGTCCTCAATTTGGGGAGGGGGACAGATTCACTTTCCCTTCCCTCCCACCATGTTTTTTTTTAGTCTAGTTTTATAAATCTTGCACATGTTATAGAGGGATCTTGTGACAAGAAACCTGCAAAGCTGCAGAAGGACAGGTGCCGAGGCCTTGAGTTATGACTGAAAACCAGTTTAAGGCTTTTTTCATAATGAAGCCTGGTGGTGTTGGACTAATGGTTCAATCCTCGCCCTCCTGCAAAGCACAGCGATTGCAGCCCTTAGTAACTAAAACATGCCCTAGAATTATAAGGTGGACCTGTCAATCAATGATCTGTTCTCACTCCTCATAATCACAGTGTTTAGAGAAACTAAACCTAAAGACATTGGAGACATAAGGCATAGCTAGATCTACCGATGGAGGGGGGAGGACCTCACAATATGATGATTGTGAGATCCTCCCCCTCAGTCTACATGCGGCATGCGGCATCCCAGGAGGATGGAGGACGTCACACCAGCCATTATTTTTTTTGGAAGATGAGCGCTTTAGCGCTCCAGCAAAAAGGTTGGTGTTTTTTTTAAACCTGCCCAAGGGTCTCTACTTCCCTTGCTCGGCTTCGTCCATTTTCTTCTGCTGCCCCTTATGCCTGGAACGCTCTTCCAGTACATTTGAGAACTACAAGTTCAACCGCAGCTTTTAAAGCTCAGCTAAAAACTTTTTTTTCCCCTAAAGCTTTTAAAACCTGATTTTGTTCTGACTTTATACTGTTAGTTTTACCCTACCCAGTGCCTGTTTACCCTACCCTGTGCCTGTTTGCATTCTCTTCCCCTCCTTATTGTTTTATTATGGTTTTATTAGAATGTAAGCCTATGCGGCAGGGTCTCGCTATTTACTGTTTTACACTGTACAGCACCATGTACATTGATGGTGCTATATAAATAAATAAATAAATAAATAAATAAATAAATAAATAAATAATAAAGAGGTATATAAGAGGCAGGAGCCACACTACTGCTTTATAGGGGTATTGAAGTGCACTGACAACTGTTGGGGTCCATTGACACATATCATAGACTGCTTTTATACCACTTTCATAGCGCTATATCCTGCTTGGTGTGGCTGCTGCCTTTTATATACTGCTTTCATACTGCTTTCATAGTGCAATATCCTGCTTGGTGTAGATTAGGTCAAAGTGTCTTCCTGGTGCCTGAAACATGAGTTTCTAATGAAGCATCATTCTGGAGTAGGTTTGGTTCTGTTGCCCTCAGAGGGAATCCTGCTTTGCCTGGGGGGGGGGGGGGAACCGGGATGGGACCAAGGGATCAAAAGTGGTTTGATTCTGCTCCAGCTTCATCCAAATCTGATGCACATCCCTAAACAACAACAGAGTGATGACAACACACATAGTCACTCTTTCTCTCACACACATACAGGTAGAGATGGATGAATCTATCAATTTCAGTTTCTCTCAGTCAGATATGCCAATCTGAGTCTGCTGGAAGCAGATTCATTTTTGGGAAATTGAGCTTTCGAAATAAATTAATGTTCCTTAAAGGTGTAAATTATTCTCCTGTTTAAATAATAATAATAAAAATAGGCTTTATGTTTCATTTTAGCCAGTATATCAGTGTCTGAACACAAAATCTCTGATGGATTTGGTTATGTAAAATGAATATGTGGGAAAGGAATTAAAAACAATAACAGCAGTCTCTTAATTTTCAGAGACTGGTACAATTTTCTAAGATTGGTACTATATAATAGCCCATTCCAATTTCATCTGACTGTGTTTGTGAGTAAAAGATCCCACAACATCGGTGTATATTTAATTGCCATAGGGAAATAAAATTACGAAGTTTAGTAATCCTATAAAAATGAGCACTGTTATATGTAAGAACTTACAAAATTCAGGCTCTCCAAGGTAAAATTATTATACTCCAGAGTCTTGCAAAAGCTTTCTGGATAAAGCAATATAATCAAACTGCAAAAAAGCTGTTACTTGCGGATGAGCAGAAGAGTAGCAAGCAATGGAAATGTAATGGCTATCAGTACATAATAGGGGAACAAACACTTCTGGTGGTTTGATGGGCTTTGAAATTGTTGTGGTTGATAAAAGAAAAGGGGGAAAAAAGGATCGAACACCAACTTCATGAGTTCTTTATATTCTGTTATGCAGATATCTGAACTGTATTTGAATATCCGTGAACCAGTGTTTCCTGAATCTATGTCAGCTGAAGAGCACTCCCTCACCCCTGAATTACAAAAAAATCAGATCCATTTTACCCTTTCACCCAAATAGTTGGTCAGGCAGAGAACATGCCTGCCTAGATACATAAGCAGACGTTTCCTCTATGTACTTCAGGCTCACAGAAGACAGCCATGCGCTTTCGAATTGAAGCCCCAAATGCCCCTGGCAGCTATGGTACACCGACACTTTGCAGTGTTCCCAAGGCATTGAATGGAAAAATAAGATGGCTGCCCTCAGGAGTATTTGAAGCTGTAGCAGAGGGAGAGAAAGGAAGCAGGCCGATCCATCATGTCTGCCGTGAAGCTGGCTCCATCAGCTTTTTCCCTTTGCTTCTCATCCAACAACAGCATTCCAAAAGGGGACGGTGTAAAAGCTGGAATGGAATAGAACAGTCTGGAACGACCCTTTTATTTTTGAAAAAAAAAATGCCCAAAACAGTGGCATGTGTTAGAAACACTTGAGAACAATATTTTAGGACTAAAATCCTTGCAATATTTTATCACTATTAACCCCATAACTCCCAGCAATAAGCTTATTTCTTATTTTACATTTCTCCCCCTTCTGAATGACTGAAATCAACCAAACCCACCAGTCACACGTAACTTCATGGCAGGGATGCAAAAATCATTTTTAAAAAATCAATGGATGACCCAATCCAATTCAAATTTGGTATGCTGAAAGCCCTCCTTAATATCTATTACTGTGCCTATTTTGATGTCTTTATCTTTAAAATTTACGCAGATGCAAGCTTTGCTTTAATTTGTAGTTCAAACATATCAAATCCTCCTCCTGTGCCCCCAGTGGCTGCATGGAGAGCAACAAAATATTCACTCTTAAAGGGTTAGTAAAATACGACACTTCTTTTGGCTAAGAAGCACAATTAAAGCAGGGTACCTGGGAGTGCTTCACAGTAAAAGCAGATTGTAAGATGGAGAACTTCAGAGTCCTTTGCACACAATTCGCAGTGATTGCACAGTATAACGCTGGTGTGATGAAGCTATAAGACAGGGCCCTTCTCTGTTGAGTGATAGGCAAACTTTGTTCCGCATGGCTTTGGGGTATTTTAAATGTAACTGCTCCACACTCTCTTTTTAAGATATGTTCCTGCTCTTAATTTTGTTGTTGTGATATTAAGATTTTCAATAGTTTAAAGTTTTCAAATAGGCTACACACACACACATACACACACACACACACAATATTGTTTTTAAAATAATGATTTAAGTTTAATCATGTCATCTTGGAGTAGGGTGAAGATGTATGAATTGTCAAAAAGGAAGACATGCCTCACTGAAAAAGAGGAGACCAAACTGCATAAAAATTGCATATGCTAATATCTATGTTTAAATGCAAATTTAGAAATAATTATTATGGTTTAAATAGAAATACAGTACATCATACCATAGTGTTCAGATTCAGATTCTTGATTTCGGTCTTAGAAATGGTGCCCATAGTGTGGAAGACTGTGACCAGGTGGCCTGTGTGTCTGCTTAGTCAGCTATCGAGGCATGTTGATGGGCAACTTCAAGGCCCAGCATTTCCTTCTGATGGTTCTTTATCCTTATACCAGACACGGACTGGACAGTCTTTCAAACAGAGGATGCTTCAGAATAGAGGACAATTCCTCGGGAGCCCCTCAATAAAGGTGTAAAGGCAGACACAAGGATACACTACCATGCAGACCATATTTGGGCTAAAAGGCACCACATATACGTATAAATGATTAAATAAAATAGTGCCCGAGTTTGCTTTTTTCCCTCCCTCCTTCCTTCCAATTCCTTTTTTTCCTTTGGTCTCATGTCAGTTTAGATTAGAATACTTTATTCCTGATTTCTGTAAGGCATTCTGAGCTGACCAGCTGGTAAAAATAAACAAAATACTGGAAGGAGTACCTACTTGCATAGCAACCTGTCCACACGTCAAGATCATAAGCAAAATACCCTATTTGTGTGCCTCCTTCATGTGAGAGGGCTTTTTCATTAGAGGGCTTTTTCTGGATGCTCCTTCCCCCACAGAAGCCAGCCAGGTGCCTACGTTATTATTCTTTAGGCGGGGTGGGTGGGGGGCATTTAATGCACCAAACTTTCATTTTATATGTTGACTGCTTTATGAAATTTTAAGAACTTATCTGCTACAGGTGTTTTGCTTGTGTTGTGTTATGTTGTGTTAAATTGGATAGGTATGTTGTCATGCTGTGGTAAATGGCACAAAATCTTAGTGTGATGAAGGGTGGCATATAGGGCTGTATGAATTTTAGTAAAACCACTCCATTTGTGTTTGGTGGATTGTCAGATGTCTTTCCTTCCATCATCTGTTCATTGACAGAATTGGATTTTTTTTTACAGAATTATTATTATTATTATTATTATTATTATTATTATTATTATTATTATTATTATTTTCATACCTGCCTCTCCCTCTGGATCGAGGCGGGGAACAACATTTAATACAAAAATACCACATAAATCAAATGCATAAAACTGATTAAAAACATAAAACTGATACAATATAATAATGAGACATCTTAAAATTCCTTTGGGTAGGCCTGCCGGAAGAGACTAGTCTTTATAGCTGCCTTAAACTCAGAGAATATTAAGTTAACGAATCTCCTCCAGCAGGCCATTCCACAATCTGGGGGTGGGGGCAGAAGAAAAGATCCTCTGGGTAACAGTTGTCAGCCTAGTTACAGCTGACTGCAGTAAATTCTTCCCAGAGGACCTGAGTGTGCAGTGCAGATTGTACTGGGGAAGGCAGTCCTGTTGGTAACCTGGACCCAAACCATGTAGGGCTTTAAAGGTAATAACAAACACTTTATACTTTGCCCAGAAACTAATTGGCAGTCAGTGAGTGACTTTAATGTTGTTATTTTAAATTTGTTCCTGTTTGAAAATACACATTTGTGCTAATGAGGACTTGTGCAAATGTACATTTGTGGAAATACCCCCAAAGTAAAAACAACTACCCTCAACTGCAAGTTCACAGAATCTGCACTACTCGGAAAATGCCAGTCTATGCAGGATCTACAGGTTGGATCCATAAAAATCCAAACTCATTTGAATCTGTTGTGGATTTCTCCAACATACCTAGTGGCATATACATTTTTTTTAAAGCAAAAAACAAATAAACAATTATATTTTATATTTTCTCCACTAGATGTTATGACTTGAATCATAGCCCAAGGGTAGCTGCAATGCTCTTAAGACACCAGCAGGTCAGGAGGATATCCGTATGGAATGCATCTTTCATTGTATTTATTTCTCAGCATCCTTTATTTTCCCCTCTACATTCTGACAAATGACTTTATTTCAGAGCTGCACTCTGAATACTACGGAGTCTTAAAACTCCATTTATGGTGCTGTTGCTTCACAAGTTTAGTGGGCCATCTAATCAGCAATATAAGGCTTTCTGAGCCCAGGAATGTATAGCACACATAAAATAACCAGTTCTCAGCTGGGAATATTACAATCTTTAGAATCACACATACTTTTATCACACCCCTTAAATTTTTTTATGCTATGTATATACACTGAGGGGAAAATACAAGGGAACTATATGGTGTTAACCTATTAATTTTTCTTTAAAATTTCTATTTTATGGCTTCAATTTTGAAATGGTGGGGAAAATAAACTCGATTGCCTGGGCAAAGGGGCTGAAATGGTTCTTACTTTTCTATAGTCTTAAGTTATTTAAAAAGAAAGTTTATTGGTACTTGAGTAACCAAGCAAGCTCACCAGAGATATGTTGAACTATTAAAACGGAGAAGCTTTTTCCCTGCAAGGAGGCTAGAGGAAAAACTGCTGGTGAGATTCATGACCAAGCAAGTTTCCAAAACCTTCCAAAATTCTCCACTTTGAAATTTGTCCTTGGTTTTTGAAGTTTCAAGTTGCCTGGGTGTTGGAACCAATCTATTACAAATCTTCTATTGATCTTTTTTATTTTATTTTTGAAAATCCTAATGTTACAGAGAATACTGTAGTTTGCCACAGCTTTGGGTTCCTTCATGTCTATTTCTTACTTCTATAATCAGCCTTTTCCAACTTAGAGCTTCATCACACCAGCGTTATACTGGGCAATCACTGCAGATTGCATGCAAAGGACTACGAAAATTTTCCAGTTTATAATCTGCTTTGACTGTGAAGTACTCCCAGGAATCCTGCTTTAATTGTGCTTCTTAGCCAAAAGAAGCGTCATATATTAGTACCCCTTTAAGAGTGAATCTTTTGTTGTTCTCCGAGCAGCCACTGGGGGCGCAGGAGGATGACAAGAGCAGAGTTGCCCAACCGCCTCCCTCTGCAGCTCCAAAGCCAGTGCCGCGTGGAGCCCTCCATATTGAAAAGTAAGCATTCTGGCACTCAGGAAGGTGCTTACTTTCGAGTAAAGATGCTAACAGCTCGATCCTATCCCTTGCCAGTCACAGAAATAGTAAGCTCTTTTCAAGTTTCATTTGCTAGTGGTGTGTGTGTGTGTGTTTACTCTCAAGTAAAAATGCACACAGAAAAAGCAGAGGGGCCCTGTGGGAGCATCTCTCCCTTGTCACCCCCACCCTCCCCATAAAGAGATCATTTAGCTGGTGCAAATTTTCCTTCCTTTCCCTCTCCCTCTCCCTCCACGGGTGGTGTGATGGTTCTAACAAGAACATCAACTACAGCTTTCATATGCTATGGGATAATTCGAGGGAAATAGGTATGTGTGATGAAGGCTTTAGGGTGCCCAGATGTTTTTTGGCTATTCCATGCATTGCCAGCCATCATAACCAATGGGTAGGGTTGACGGCCGTTTATTTATTATTACCAAGCCATCCCACTGATCATGTTGCCCAGCATACTATCTTTGATACTAGATGTTATAGCCATCAGGACTAGTAGCCACTGATAACCTGGAGGCCCAACTAGTGTCGGCACTGGCTTTCTTTCGGCACCAGCTTAAGACATGGCTTTTTAACAGGGCCTTTGATGGGATAAATCCACCAGCCAGCAAACTGTCTAGTTGTAATTGGATTTTACTGTTTTAAAATGTCATATTGGTTTTTAACATATTAATGGTTTAATTTGTTTTAGAATTGTATATTTATTGTTCTATTTTATATGTATGATTTTATCTGTATGCCACCCTGAGATCCTTGAGATATAGGGTGGGATATAAATGTCTTAATAAATAAATAAAATCAATAATATCCGCATGCTACATACGTACAGTTACGTCAACGTTGCTTTTTGGGTTGGTGTTTCATCATTGTGTAGGTGTGTTTCTGTAATGTAGAGAGAGTAAATGATGCAGAGCCTAAAGAAATCCAAACTCCAGAAAGCTGCACATGCTGCAATTCTGAAATTAATTTTTAGAATTCTCCTAGTTAAACTGTTAAGCTGGTTAAACTCAGAGATGGCAAATAAGAAAGGAATGTAACAGGAGAAATTCATTCATCCCTAGGTATGGAATGGTCTGCCTATTCACAGAGAATGCCCATCCGCACATGTTTTGTAGGGTTCAATGGTGCAAATCCAGAAGTAGAAACTGAAATAGGCAATGGTCAGTTTTGAAATGACAGAATGAACCATCAGGAAATGTAAAGCTCTCTTAGGGACCGTTCACTGCAGCGGTTGGCCTCACATGAGTACTTTGCGAGTGTGTGAGGCTCCCAAACACTCAAAGCTAGCTGATATTCAGGAAGAGGAGGTGGAGGATGGGTGGATGATGGAACAAAAGACAACAGACAATCTGAAAACAAACAAACCATACAGATAGAATGAAATGAACAAAATCCATACATCCCTACTGGAAACATGTTGTTCTTAACTGCTAAGTATGCTTACTTCAATATAAAACTAAACTAAAGCAAACGATCAGATTAAAACTAAATTCCAAATGTTAATTTGCCTATAGCTGTCGCCACTGCCAAACGTGATATAGCGGTCTTCAACAAACCCATTATGTGACAGGACAACATGGCTCATAAGGGCAGCTAGGGCAGAAAGGTTTGGAAACATTTGCTTTTCAGACACCAAGGGTCTGGCTGTGTTGACACAACTCATTGTACCTTCAATGGGATCCGCACAGGTAACATCACAGGAGAATGTTTTATTTATTTGTTTGTTTATAATTGCATTTATATCCCACCTTTTTTCCTCCAAGGAACTCAAGATAGAGTACATAATCCTCCTCTCCATTTTATCCTCACAACAACCCTGTGAGGTAGGTTGGGCTTAGAGTCTGTGACTGGTCCAAAGTCATCCAGTAGGTTTCCATGGCTGAGTGGGGAGTAGAACCCGGATCTCCCGACTCCTAGTCCAACACTTTAGCCACTACACCACACTGGTACAGTGGCTATGGCTGCTTGCCTGTAAACTTACCTTTCCTTGTACCCATTGCCACTGTAGCTATATTGGCACCAGCCACTCTGTGTTTTGTTTTGGATAACTCTTTGGTTGGGAAATCGAGTGGCAGAGAGGCACCATTGAAAAAAATGATTTTACCCCTTAAGGTTTCTCATTTTTGCTGAAGAAAATAGAAAACAACTGAAAAGCAATTTTGCTTCTGTTCCCTGACTAGTTGCAATAAACTACACACAGGTGTAACCCCTCAAAAATCTAAAGGATTTGATTACTTTACAAGTTTGGAAGGCGAGAGAGAAGCAAGTTGACCAGAAAGGCAGACAGACAGACAGAAATAAGGAGAAATAATGGAATCTTAATATAGTTTTCAGTTGGCGTCCCCCGCTACCCTTGCCCTGGTGAAAGAACATTACATATAGCTCTGGCCATGGATTCAAAATGAGATGGCCTTTAGATCGGACCATTATAACGGATGGTGGAAAGTTGCATGGCAGGTTTATTGATCATTTAAAATGTTCTCTCAGATTAAAATGCCCAGGTCATATAGCAGCACTCTGCACCTACTGGCGTTTCTATTCATTTCCATTGTAACTTTACTGAATTAAAGGATACTAGCTTTTTTTCACCCAAAAGGACAAGAACTGGTGTCCCTGGATCAAACCATGTGATACCATATGGTATTAAGTTGTGAATAGCCTCGGGGTTGTAAACGGGGCCAGAAGCATATGTCTAATTTAGGCTGCAGCCCCATACACATTTACCTGAGGAAAATGGGGTACTGAAGGGAGAATGCAGAAGAGTTCAGCTCCAGGACATTTTCCCACCAAAGTGCCAGTGACTTGCCTAGCTCTGGCAAGTGCATGAGGTGATAATGAGGCTTTGGAGTTTTGCTATTCTTCACACTACATTAAGATAGAAGAAGTCACAGAATGAAGAAAATAACTGTGCAGAGGACTGGATGCTTCTTTCCCTTTCCTTGATTGCATTTCTACGGTGGTGGCCAAAATTGTGGACACTTTTTGAAATTTTTGTGTTTGCAACTTTGCATGCTTATTGAAAATGTTCTGTTTCACAAAATTCAAATGTTTATATATCAATCGAAAGAGAATTTAATGCTGAATTCAATAAAAAAAAAACCACAGAATGCAAATACCTGCAGTACAAAAAAAGTTATGCTAACTTTAGTCTAAAAACAAACACAGGTTTGATTGAGTGAAGAAGCGGATTGGAATTGCAAACCCTACTGGCCAATCACAGTCCTTGTTCTGGGGACCAAACACATGGCAGTAGCTGTGATACATCATGTTTCAAGTTGGGGAAAGTCAGTTTTGCTGTTTGTTCTCTAACTGAAGTGCAATTGGAGATGGTGTGAAAATTTGAAGTATTTCTCAAATTAAAAGTGTACGTACGTACATCATAAGTAGAGCAATGGCAGCAAAGAAAAGAGTTGATTGGACACCCAGGAAAAGAAGCAGGATTGTTGTATTACGTGAATCAGGTCTTTCAATTGATATATAAACGTTTGAATTTCGTGAAACAGAACATTTTCTATGAGCACGCAAAGTTGCAAAGCATGAAAATTTCAAAAAGTGCCCACAATTTTGGCCACCACTGTAGTGACACTAGAAACTACCATGCCTCCCGCTAGATATTCTCCTTTCCCAGATTTTCCTACATTCCAGAACTGCAGGTTGGCTCACAGAGGCCAAACAGTATCATTTGATTGGCCAGACAACTGATTGGCCGTCCATGTTCTCCTTTATCTACGCATCCTGGCATCAGACTTTCTAGGAGCAGAAGAGAACAACTTGTATCCTCTCTATAACACTTTAGTCACAGCTGGAAATGCAAGCCTGAAAGATAAACTTTATGATAGTAACTAATATTACAAATTGTAACACCGCCGGGTAAATCACAGAAGCCATGGAAAAGAACATACGGCAGGCCTGTTCTTCAAGCAAATGACTTATTCATGAGTGTTCCTAATTCAAACTCTTTGTGCATGAATATTCATGGCTTATGCCTGTGTAACTGGATATTGTAAAGAAAACTAGGTTAATTACAACAGAGGCTCTCTGCTGGCATTTGCACAGTGGTCGTTGAGAACGAGTTGGAAAGCCTTTGCAGAGTCCCAGCTGCAAGAGCTTCATGTGATTTGAAAAGCGTTCAGAGGTCAACAAAGCAAATATGTAGTGAGGCTTAGATGGATGCAGATTGCTGGCATTCTCCCGGCTGATTTGTAGAATGGACATCATTACGCTATAAATATTACATAATAATTTTACAGGGAGTTGGATAATAGGCATTTGTGTGTAGGCCATCCTAGACATGAAGGGATCAAGTGGGCCTTAGAGCTATATGTTATTAGAAGCTGAGTCAAATCCATCCCCCTGTAGCCTTGGCATGACTCCACAGATGTTGACTGATTTTTATTTATTTATTTTTTAAAAATCCCTTTGCTGTAAATATGAACAGAGATTGATACTCTGAAGATTCACTGACCCAATGTTCTCACCCAAAGGCAGAGTTACACAATTAGCAAAGGACATTTTCTAATCAGTTTCCCATGTGATCTGAAACTTGATAGGACCTCCATTTTCACTTGGGGGATATTATACATTTGGCACTGCTTTCTCTTGGAATCAAAGTGCAAGAGCTGTCCATAGTGATTTGAGCTCCCATGGCCAAGGCTGGAGAACTGTATAGCCTCATATAACTATATACCACATACAGCTAGAAATTGCAAAAAGTAATAGCCTTTGGAAGCTGTGGATGTTCTGGATTTTTATTTTCTATATTAGAATAAAATCAGTTTCTCCTGGTAGAAGTTGGAAAGAGATTCCGATTTACAAGCATACTTACAGAGCTGAATGTAAGTTTAATAGACGGATTAAAGTAAGTTTAATAGACGGATCCTCTGCATATTTGCTCTGTCCCACTGAGTTGGTAAACCCAAGTAAGTGTGTATAGTACTGCAGCCTTGCACGTCCTGACTAATGTCTCCTTGATTTCAAATGGGACATAAGTTTAATTAATGTATTCTGCATCCAACCCATTGTTTCAGAATAGCAAGTCAAGGAAGGTCTTTTTTGTAATTAGCATAAACATCAAACCTGTTGATGATTAAAGTATATTTCTGTTCCTTTAACGATTTAAACATATTTGACTATTCTTTGACAATATTTGAATAATTTTTGACTGGTCACTTGAGCAAGCCTTCTTGACCAGTCAAATGTCTAAACTTTTGTTATGCACTCATTCAAACTATGTATTGTGCACCATTCAGTATGCATTCTCAAGGAAGGTTGTCATTGCTCCTGTAAAAAAAAAAACTAATTATGATTTACACCCAGTAAAATTCCCTGAAAATCAAGATACATGCTTATCTCGAATGAAAACAGAAAGACAAAGCAATTAGCAATCATAGCACAATATAGGATAATTGCCTTAAATTCATGAGTCATTGTGTTTGCCAGAGATGGCCTCAGATGTTGTGTTGAGGCAAAGCACAAGAATGTGCTTCTCCTCATTCCATGTTCAAAGCAGAGCAGACTAACAACTGAATCTTACTTCAACATTCACGTTGGTACAGCATTTGCCGCTACACCTGAGCACAGAAGGCTAGATGGTCAAGAGGACAGGGCTCCTGCAGCTTTAACTGTTGTGATGAAGAGGGAATTTTACCGGGTGTTGCATGCATACAAATGATACCTGCTGAAATTCCCTTTTCTATACAACTGTTAAAGATACAGGAGCCCTGTCCTCCTTTCCATATGGTCACCTTAGGCTGGCGGAGCTGCAAAACTGAACAGGGAGCCATATGTGGCCGGCCCCTGCAGGGCCAACCCTTCCTCCCAAATTAACAATAAATGGTACCTTTCTACCCACATGGATTTGATCTACCTTTGATGCCTTTAAATTTGTCATATGAATGACTTCAGTTAATTCATTTGAATGTCTTCCCATTTTTATCTTGGTAGGAAGGAGCATTTAATGAGAATCTTTACCACTTTCCCCCTTAGGGTTATGACAATAGGCTGGTTAATATTTCTATCACATTCTACATTGCGTTACTATCACAAACACAAATGGTGGTAACAAGAATTCAGCGCAGTACAACCACATTGAACCAAATGACAAAGGAAATTCAAAGCATCCTGATAAGCAGAGTTTGAATACAGTGTTAACACTGCAACCACGATGCTTTCATTGTGCATTTATTGTTTTATTAAAGTTTGGATTGGGGAGTCAATCAAAATGGAGGGATTTAAACTGCATTTTTAAAAGTCTGCCCTGTTATATTTAAACAACGAAACAAAAATAATGCAGTCAGAACTGATATAAACACTGATGCTACTAAAAGAACCACAGTAGGTGTTCTCATCTAAGGAAGTACATACGTGGCTAAAAGTATCTTATCCTTTTCATGAGAAAATTGTGACTATTGCTTGATAAGCTAAGTGCATGGCATTACTATGAACTTGCATCATGTGATCTATTAGGTGGCGTTACACTAGCCACCTCAGTCAGATTTCCACCAGACTAAGATGAATAATTGACCTTGGGAAGAGCTTCTAATAGCTCTGAGATGCCTTTTCTAATTATTTTTACCTCAATGGATCTTGTCTGGGAGCCCATATTCTTTTCTTTTTTTTCCTGTCAACAACACCTGACCTTAATTCTCTCCATAGAATTCTTGAGGTTTGCTTCCGGATGGCATACTTAACACTCCCCTGTGCCCATTTAAATAACCAATCTAGCAGTAATTACATATAGTGGGAGCAATTAATGTTATCCTCATACTGGAGCACAGGTCCATAGTATAATCACCACCTTTCTCCTTTGTTGTTTACCAGGTTTACACATCTTGGAATCAGTCTTTAGCCAATCCAGGTCAAATTCTGGGCCACGTGAAAGTACTTTGATTATATCCAACATTGTGTAAGCAGACCTCTGAACATTCAAGAGGGCTTTCCTTTCTTCTCCTTCCCCTTGCAATCCCCTGTGCTCTGCAACATTTGTAGGGGGACTGGGGTTTGTACTTCTACATGTTCCACTGACAGAAACATCATGAGATGACCCCAAGTGATAGTATTATTCTTCCTCTCTCAAAATACTAGAATCCAGGGTCATCCCATGAAACTGATTGGTGGGAGATTCAGGACCGATGAAAGGAAGTACTTTTTCTCACAGCATGTAGATAAACTATGGAATTCTCTACCCTAAGATATAGCAATGGCCACCAATTTGGATGGCTTTAAAAGGGGGTTAGATACATTCCTGGAGGAGAAGGCTACCAATGGTTACTAGCCCTGATGGCTATATGCTACTTCCAATATCAGAGGCAGTATGCCAATGTGCACCAGTTGTGGGGAACATGGGTGCTATTTCACTCATGACTTGATTGTGGGTCTGCCATCAACAGCTGGTTGTCCACTGTGTGAACAGGATGCTGGACTAGATGGACCCTTGGTCTGATCCAGCAGGGCTCTTCTTATGTTCTTAAGCTTTCGGTCAGCAGAGGGACATTGGATTTCACCCCTTAAAGGCAGAAACTACTTCTTTTGTCAAGAGGGTGTTCAAAACACTGTGAACATTATTCCAGGCAGTCTAATTTAGATTATTTTTATGGCAAAGAACCAACATATGAATTCAGTTATTTATTTTTCACGTTAATATACCATTTCATAAAATCATTACCAAGGAATGCTAATGAAAGTCTCACATTTGCACTTTATTTTCTGGTACCTGAAAACTGATAATGACACTGTGAAAGCACAGGCTGAATTTATTATTGTTCATTTATGTTTGTTTTGTCAGATTTAAAGAGACATGGGAAGAACTATAATCGAAGAAGAAGGGGAAGGGGAAGGAAGGAAGGAAGGAAGGAAGGAAGGAAGGAAGGAAGGAAGGAAGGAAGGAAGGAAATTCAGTGGGTTGCTCTTCGGTTCAAGAAAGGAAACTTTTTGTGAATGGAAGTGTCTGTGATCTAGTGGAAGCCTTCATTCCTGGAAAGGGGAAACAACAACTCCTCCATTCCTGGAAACAATTCTCTTCTCCTGCAGCCCCTTCGCAATCTCACATCCTATTCTGGAGGGTTTCGTAACTTTCCAGAACACATTTTTGAGGACACAGAGGGAAAGGGGGAAGCATCACAAAAAGTTTCCACTTCTCCATTTACATGGAGCTAGGAGCACTCTTTCCATGAATGGAACTCCACTTCAACCCAGTATAATCTACACAATTCAGTATCTATATAGGTTAGATCCAACTCAATATGTATGTAAGATATTTGGTTTCATCCAGTGTTGTCTGATTGGCTTCCACTCATGCAACAGGGCTTCCTTTTCCTTTCCTCCACCCGTTGCATCCCCAGCTTTGCTCTTGAGTGGCCCTCAACCATCCAGGACAAATTTTGGGGTGCACAGTGGGCTGCAGGGAAAGGGGAAATCTAGTTTATTCCAGTGGATGAATACTCTTGGGTTGCATCCATCTTTGTGTATATTTCCTTTAGCACTTTGCAATAAAAATACATGTTGTAAAAGTCTTATCTGTGCAATAAACCTGTAAGAAAGAGTTAAGTACAAAAGTAGAAATGTGCCCAAAGATTCCAGTGAATCTGCACAGTTATTTATGCTACACTGAGACTATAGGCCAGATCTACATCAAACAGGATATAGCACTATGAAAGTGGTTTGATGTGGTATATAGAGGCAGGATCTACACTACTACTTTATAGCAGTATTGAAGTGCACTGACAACTGTTGGGACCCATTGACACTTGCCATATACCAGTTTCATAGTGTTATATCCTGTTTGGTGTAGATGTGTTTCAATATGAAATTTGCCACCCGGAACCTTGTTTCATATCTTCACAGAATATATCATGGTGAATATCTGAAATTTGATTCACATTGATATGTTGACAAACCTGGTGAATGTCCAAATCCTCAAAGATATACTGCTGACTATTGACAGTCATTGCTCAGTAGAAGAACATGCTCTTTAAATGCAAAAGATTCCAGATGCAACCACTGGGTAATTCCAGGTAGAGCTGGAAAATAGGCCTGTCTGAAACCCCAGCTGCTACCAAACAGTGTACACAACACTGAACTGGGTGGACCAATGGTCTGACTCAGTACAAGACTACTTCCTATGTTGATTCCTAAAGTTGTGGTGTAGGTCCAAAATGTGGAGAAACGTATATCTATTTCCAGGGGTTCACAAAGTTCATCTGGGAATATAAGCATTCAGATGTGAGTGCCAATACTCACATTCTGGTCATTTATTATAACATATAACTATGAAAGCTCAATGGCAGAAAGATTTAATATGCTGATTCTTCCCTGTTTATTGATGTGGTGGAGTACTTTCCTTTCTGAGTGGTTTTATTGAAATGATGGCTACCACTCCAATGAAAAAAGCACTACTACTGAGCACTAGAATCAACTTCATAAGTGGCTCTTTGCTTGATTGGGTGCCAGTTTTAAAACCAATTAAGATACTTATTTTAAAATATTTAACCAGGAGTTCAAAATGGAGGCTATCACAAAAACACTTCTTGTGTCCCTCTTTTTATTAAGATTCCCCTACAGCCCCGTGTTCTGGAGTTGAACAGTTGAAGCGCAGCTCACATCCTTCTTGTTGGCAAAAGTAGCATGAGTTCTTCAGCAACATATGGTAAATCTATAAACGGTTATAAATAAACCATGCTGCATCAAAGTTATTAATAACCGATCAAGCCTAGACAAAGCCTTTAGCAGAACACAGCCTGGCGGGAGTGCAAAATACTCCAGAGATGTGTACAGAAAGGGAATATTGCCATCAACTGAGAGAGTCGAGAGAAGGCTGCATGGAGCCAGCTGTCTCTCATTGTCCTTAGGAGGTTTGCACCTCTCTTCACAGATTGCTGTCATAATGGACACAAGTGATGCCATACAAATTGAGCAACATGACTCATGGGAGCGGTGATGGAATCAACTCCGACAGATGCTTGCTACGTCCCATTAGGGGATCCCAATGGCTCTGTGATAGAAGTTTATAAAATAATGCATTGTCTGGAGAGAAAATATTTTTCTCCCTCTCTCAATAGAAAAATGTGGGCTCACAAACTGTTTGACAGTAGATTCAAGACAAACAAAAGAAAGTACTTCTTTACACAATGAATAACTGATTGATGGAATTCATGGCCACAACATGGGATGATGTCTTTAAAAGTGGGTAAAGTGTTCATGGAGGATAAACCAGTCATTAACTACTAGCTGTGATGGGTATATGAAAGCTCAAAGTTTAGAGGCATTATGCCAATGAATAGCAGTTGCTGTAGAGCATCAACAGGGCTATTACTTTCAAGCCCTTCATGTGGGTTCTCGAAGACATCTGACTGCCCACTGTGAGAAGCAGGATAGTGGACAAGATGGACCATTGGCCTGATGTCACAGGACCTTCTGATGTTCTACGCAAAGTGTCGTATCCAATGTAAGTCTAGCTTAAGTCCCATTTATTTCAGTAGATCTATTCTAAGTAGCATTAACATTAGGATGTAACCCATTCAGAAGAATTTTGATTTTATGGTGTGTGCATATATATAATGATGAACAATGTGTATGAATTGTAGAAGGAAAGCTTACAAAGGGGTAGTCAATTTATTTGTCAAAAGCAAAATTCAAGGCAAATGAGGTGCCTTTGGGGTCCTGCTCAGACTATAGGAATTTCAAGGGAATTAGAATTTCAATTCAGGTAAGGGAAAGGCGGGACAGATATTTGAAATCTGTCCCAACTTTTGGTCCTTCCCCCATATCTCAAGACCCAGGTTGCCCTATCAGACCACCCTCTGATCTGCTGGTGCTGCTTCTGAAGGCCAGGTCAGTCCACAATAAAACAATCACCATCCATAACCTGATTGTGGATGAAAGAGCTGACCTGGGGTGTATTACTGAGACCAGGGTGCATGAGCTGGGCAGAGTGGATCTGTCTCAGCTCTGTCCACTTGGGTACTCAGTGCAGCACCAGCCCAGATTGGAGGGCCAGGGTGGGGGTGGGGTGGAGTTACCATCATCTACAAGGATTCCATCTTCCTCACAAAGAAGCCCATCCATTCTAGTGCCAGTTTTGAGGGTTTGTTCCTTGTGCTGGGCCAAAGAGACAGAACAGGTATGCTGCTGGTGTACCGCCCACCCCGCTGCCCAGCAGTCTCCCTCCCCAAGCTGGCTGGGGTGGTCTTGGAGGTGGTGTTGGAGAATCCTAGGGCTGTAGTTTTGAGGGACTTCAATATCCACACTGAAGCTGTCCTGGCAGAGCTCGCTCAGGAATTCATGGCTACCATGACAACTATGGGATTTAAAGCCCAAAACAGCTTGGGACCTCGATACTTGAGGGAGCGCCTCTCCTTATATATATGCCTGCCCGAGACTTGAGATCTGTTGGAGGAGCCCTCGTACAACGCAACACATACACTATGGTGGGACATGGGAGAGGGCTTTCTCTGTTGTGGCACCCCAACTGTGGAATCCCCCCCCCCTTAGAGGCCTGACTGGTGACAACACTTACTTTTTTCCGGCACCAATTAAAAACATGGCTTTTTAACCAAGCCTTTAATGGTTAAATTCACCAAGCTCACACATTGTTTTAACTGTTTTAATTGTTTTTACTGCTTTTAAATTATATACTGGTATTAACTTGATTAATACCAATTAACTTGATTAATACCTTCTTCTCTCTGGCCTTCCTTCTTCTCACATCAGTCCGTTGGTTTCTGTTCACCACTCTGCCGCAAAGATCATCTTCTTGGCTCGCCGCTCTGACCATGTTACTCCGCTTCTGAAATCTCTTCATTGCCTTCCAATTCATTTCAGAATCCAATATAAACTTCTCCTGTTAACCTTCAAAGCCTTTCACGGTTTAGCTCCTTCCTATCTCTCCTCTCTCATCTCACACTATTGCCCCGCTCATGCTCTTCGCTCCTCTGATGCCATGTTTCTCGCCTGCCCAAGGGCCTCTACTTCCCTTGCTCGGCTCCGTCCATTTTCTTCTGCTGCCCCTTACGCCTGGAACGCTCTTCCAGAACATTTGAGAACTACAAGTTCAATCGCAGCTTTTAAAGCTCAACTAAAAACTTTTCTTTTTCCTAAAGCTTTTAAAACTTGACGTTGTGCAGACTTTATACTGTTAGTTTTACCCTACCCTGTGCCTGCTTACCCTACCTTGTGCCTGTTTGCCTTCTCTTCCCCTCCTTATTGTTTTACTATGATTTTATTAGATTGTAAGCCTATGCGGCAGAGTCTTGCTATTTACTGTTTTACTCTGTACAGCACCATGTACATTGATGGTGCTATATAAATAAATTATTATTATTATTAATAATAATAATAATAATAATAATAATAATAATAATAATAATAAATGGTTTAATTTATTTTTAGCTGTGTATATTTATTGCTTTTATATTGTATCATTTGATCGGTACTCTGCCCTGAGAATCTAGCGACATAGGGCAGGATACAAATGTTTTAAATAAATAAATAAATTCACAACAAATTCAGAAGTGTGTGTTGCACAGCACATCTGTTGCCCTAATTACAGAACTACTTGGAACCCATATGGCTGAATTTGGTACGTTTCTGAAATTCTCTTTATCCAGAATTTCAGATATTTACCTTATTTTCTTTTTAGAACAGTTGTATTGAGAACAATCCATTGTCCTTTAATTTCTCTTTTTTGTACATGTACAGTTAGTTGATGATCTCAGTTCCTTCCTTCCATTCATTCATATCTCACCCTACTACCACCACCTCACTGATATGCATGAGTACTAGAGGTGTGCACGGACCCCCCGATCCGCTTCTCTTCCAGATCCGCAATTTGTGGATCGGGCCACTCCGCCCCGCCCCCGCTCCGCCTATGTCTGCTCCGCTCCGCTGCGGAGCTCTGGATCCGGATCGGAGCTCCGTTTCCCCCCCATAGGCTTGCATTAAGCTTAAAAAGTATACAACTTTTTTTCTGTTAAAGTTAGAAACCTCAAGTTTGGCACCATGACACCTCATGGATGTATACACAAGCACGCCAAGACTCAAGGCAATCCCATCATCCCCTGATTTGGGGGGAATTTATGAAAATTGGGCACCCCATTCACACCCCTTTCGATAGCTCCGTCAATTTGCACGTTAAAAACCTCAAACTCACCACCATGATAGCTCATCCAGGGATACACATGCATGCCAAGACTCAAGGCAGTCCCATCATCCCCTGATTTTTGGGGAATTTATGAAAATCGGGCACCCCATTCACACCCCTTTCGATAGCTCCGTCAATTTGCACGTTAAAAACCTCAAACTCACCACCATGATAGCTCATCCAGGGATACACATGCATGCCAAGACTCAAGGCAGTCCCATCATCCCCTGATTTTTGGGGAATTTATGAAAATCAGGCACCCCATTCACACCCCTTTCGATAGCTCCGTCAATTTGCACGTTAAAAACCTCAAACTCACCACCATGATAGCTTATCCAGGGATTCACACGCATGCTGAGACTCAAGGCAGTCCCATCATCCCCTGATTTTTGGGGAATTTATGAAAATCGGGCACCCCATTCACACCCCTTTCGATAGCTCCGTCAATTTGCATGTTAAAAACCTCAAACTCGCCACCATGATAGCTTATCCAGGGATACACATGCATGCCAAGACTCAAGGCAGTCCCATCATCCCCTGATTTTTGGGAAATTTATGAAAATCGGGCACCCCATTCACACCCCTTTCGATAGCTCCGTCAATTTGCATGTTAGAAACCTCAAACTCGCCACCATGATAGCTTATCCAGGGATACACACGCACGCCAAGACTCAAGGCAGTCCCATCATCCCCTGATTTTGGGGGAATTTATGAAAATCGGGCACCCCATTCACACCCCTTTCGATAGCTCCGTCAATTTGCACGTTAGAAACCTCAAACTCGCCACCATGATAGCTTATCCAGGGATACACACGCATGCCGAGACTCAAGGCAGTCCCATCATCCCCTGATTTTTGGGAAATTTATGAAAATCGGGCACCCCATTCACACCCCTTTCGATAGCTCCGTCAATTTGCACGTTAGAAACCTCAAACTCGCCACCATGATAGCTTATCCAGGGATACACATGCATGCCAAGACTCAAGGCAGTCCCATCATCCCCTGATTTTTGGGAAATTTATGAAAATCGGGCACCCCATTCACACCCCTTTCGATAGCTCCGTCAATTTGCATGTTAGAAACCTCAAACTCGCCACCATGATAGCTTATCCAGGGATATACATGCATGCCAAGGTACAAGCCGACTGTGACGGCGGAAGAGCCCGGTAAGGGACCAAGGGGGAGGGGGGCCTTACCTGCGTCCGTCCGCGGTCCGTCGGCTTCTTCAATTGAGCCCGCGGTTCAACCAGGAAGTCTGGGCAGCGGCCCAGACTTCCTGGTTGAACCGCGGGCTCAATTGAAGAAGCCGACGGACCGCGGACGGAGGCAGGTAAGGGAGAGGTGGGCGGGGGGGTTACCAGGCCCTGCCGCTGTCGCCGCATGGGCGACAGCGACAGCGGCAGGGCCCAGTAAACCCCACTTACCTTTCCGGCGGAGCTCCGGATCGTGGCGAAGGATCCGCCTTCACCTCGATCCTCTTCACCACGCTCTGCCAGCGCCCCAATCCTCTTCGCCTCCGCCTTAAGGGCAGGCGAAGCCCCCCGCTCTGCTCCTGCTTCTCCAGTCCGATTAGAAGCGGAGCACATCCCTTATGAGTACATTAACAACACTCTCAAAAGTAATACTGATGTGATCATACGATTGCAGCAAGATTCTCTCTCTCTCTCTCTCATATATATATATATATATATATATATATATTATAAAACATCATATAACCAACATGTATATGAAGTTGTTTGCATTGAAAAACAGACAGCCATTTTTAATGCAGCTGTACACATGGTTATGTCATGATTTGTTTTGTGTAATTTATCAATGTAAAGCATTGCAGATGTGCATCAGGAAATACTACACACACAAAATGGTGGTGTATTCAAATTAATGATTACATCAAGATTTCTTTTCTTTCATTCTTTTTTTTACTTTTTGCCTGTTTTAGCACTGTGCAGCAGTAATGGAGAGAGGGAAGTAAATGAAGTAGAAGAGCTGAAAGCCATGGCAAACTCTAAGCTCTAGCTCTCAAATTAATTTTAAACATTTTCCAATTTAAACTGGAATTCACCAGAAATGTAATGAACTTACAGTACAATAAAGGAGTGAATCAATGCAACAATAAAGGAATGAAAAAGGGAAATAATCTCATCCCCAGGTGGGAGTCTATCCTCCTGCCCAACTTACCACAGACATGGAAATTAGTTACAAAGTACGGCTGGGTTGTTTTGAGTATCATAGGGCAAGCAAAATAAAATGAGGACAGCAGTTGCAAACGCAAACAAGCAACAAATGCTGAAATGCACACCTGCTATAATTAAAGCACTGAACTCTAATATTCATTCCAAAGTCATATATACCTTTATTACGAAGTGTGTAATATAATACATGGGAAAAGATCCAAGTATAAAAATTCTAAATTCCTAAATAGATAAAGCCCTATTCAGGCATTCTGTACTTGAATAGGGCAAACCCATGATAAGAGGAAGTGCTCCAGACCCACCCCTGTCCTTGTGTCTTGCTGGGGGGTTAGGAATTTAACTAACGCCCCTTTAAAACCCTCCAAATCGGTGCCCATCTCTACAACGTGTGGTAGTGAATTCCATAGTTTAACTATGTGCTGTTTACAGCTCTGTGGGGCTACAGAGCAGACAGGAGGACTTGCGATTCTCTCCACTTGCACAAGACTACCAATTAAAAAATTGGGTGGGATTATAACACTATTTGTGCAAATTTCATAACCCTCTCCTTTTTTTAAAAAAAAAAATGTGCTGATTACAATTTGCTGAAATGTTAGAATCTAAAAAATGTGAAAACTATTTTTTGAATCAGAAAAATTAAATCCACTACGTTCCACCACTGCTTACTGGAATGGGAATGCTGTGGAATCCAATTGGGCTTAAACAGATTGGAATTCCCAGTGTCTCATATCCCTAAAAACTTCTGGTGAATCAGTGACCTCATCAACCCTTCATTACATTAGAGGGCATGAGAAGCAAGGGGAATGTCTAGACCAGGGATGGGTGGGGTGGGGAGGAACTCAGGATATTCTGCCTGTGAGATCCTCCCCTTTGTCCACATGCAAGCAAGACATCCCGAAAGGAAGAAAGGATGTCAGGCCCACCATTTTCTTTCTTTCTGTCTGTCTGTCTGTCTTTCTTTTTTACAGAAAGTGAGTGCACGTGTGCGCCAAATAAAAAGTAGTTTTTTTGTTTTGTTTTTTAAAAAGATCGTGCTCCACCAGCCACGATGGGCACAGAGCACCTGAAGAGCTCCATGCCTGTTTCCCGCCTCCTCACGTTTACTCGTGAGGAGGTGGAACAAAGCCAGGACAGGCGCCCACACACCTCCTGCGGTCTTGGGACAGTCCCGAGACCGTGGGAAGAATTGGACTAAAAGTGGTCCCACTTATCCAGGGGAAATGGAGGGATCCCCTGCTCCTGGGATCCCCTGTGTGTCATGTGGACGGACAGGGATGATCCTGGGACAATCCCTGGGATAAACACTGCTCTAGACATGCCCAAGGCCTAGAACTGCCTGCATTCCTACCTCCAGAGACCATTTTGTCCAAACTGAAATTCAGATTACTGGCCAAATTTCAGTCAGAGCACAATTGTCTTCTTTTTTTTGGCAATGTAATATTTCCGTACAACAGCCTTGAAGTAACTTAGACAGACAGACACAACATGCAACTCCTCTTTCACTTATCTGCTGTACTTTACTGTGTTACCACAGGTACTGAAACACATCATATACAACAACACCCTGTCCTATACACACATAAAGGACAGAAAAACACATCTTCTCAGTTACTCTTGGGGACTTCATGGGGACTCTTTATGCTACATACATCCTCATAACAAATTTTTGTGAACCGCCCAGAGAGCTTCGGCTATTGGGCGGTATAAAAATGTAATAAATAAATAAATAAATAAATAAGGATGTTACATACTACATACATCCTCGGAGGCTACAGCTGCAAGACAGAGAAGTTTGGGGTTTTTTTTAAAAAAGAAGTGTTTTCAGACTGCTTAATATTTCATACATACTCAAGTCGTTTTAAGAAACACTTGTAAGTCATTTGACATTTAATGTATCATACTTGAATTATTAACTTTTGATGCTTATTTGCAATGCTTAAATGCCATGCTAATTGTCATGGGGGAATCAACAGGAATCATTTCAACTTACCAAGTAGATTTCAAGAAATATAACTTTAAGTAAATTTGCATAAGCCTGTTCTCATCTGCTGTATTGAATCTAAATAAAACACTAATAAATTCATTTAATTTTTTTTTAAAGGTGCGGATTGGTAATTCCCGCCTGCCCTCTGAAACATAGTGACGTTTTAATTGTAGTTTAGAGTTGGTTTTAAATACTGAATCGTTTTAACTGAGGGATTTTTGTATTTATTACAATGTGTTTAAATTTTTGATTTTGTAAACTGCTTAGACATATCTTTTAGATATAAGTGGTGTATCAAATAAATAAATAAATAAATAAAATAATTCTGCCATGGATGAAAGCAGGGGGTCAGGGCAGGATGTTACCAGAATCACAGGCATCCCAAAAGTTGGGTATTGCAATACAACTGAAAATCATGAAGTCTCAACTTGAAATGCAGAATAAAGTTAACAGTAAACTGTACTCTCTACATCAAATTTCACAACCTGTTCCCAATCAGAATTATTTGGACTTCAACTCTCATTAGCAGCAGCTAGTATAGCCAATGGTTAAGGAATGCTAGGAATTGCAATACAAAACATCTGAAGAGCATCAGGTAGAGGAAGGATGTTTTAGAGACTGGGATCTATGAAAAAGTATTTTCTGGCAATATCAGTGAGCAGCGGTGCAGCTAATGGAACCTGGTGGTTCCTATGTCATTCTGGGTTTCAGTCAGAACCAGTCCTTAAGGAGCTATCCAAAATACAGAAGCCTGGTTCTATTCTCACAGCAGGAGTTGCATCTGGCAGTGTTGTAAGCCTGTTGAAAGACAGGTCTGGTCTGGCACATGAGCCCATTGTTTGGTAGGCAAGGCTGAGATAATAACTGGCCTGAAGTCATCCACTGAACACATTGGCTGATCAGAGATGTGAACCCACATCTTTCAGCGAAAGTCTAAGAGGGTAACTACTGCACTGTGCTGTGACTCTCAGCTGATCCTAACAATTTGGTCATTATGCTGCCCTCTGGGATATGTAAAATGGTGGATTAACAGCCTTTGGGGGTTTCACCTTGAGGGCGTAGTGAGGAGGGGTATTGTGATGATCTCCAACACTTCAAGATATAACAGTCTTAAAATGCACAGCACACCTAAGGTGGGTGGAGACATTGATTGCTCATCAGCCGAGCCCATGGTTGGCATAAAGGAAGTACAGTGTGCAAATCTTGGCATCTTCTGCATAAAAGGCCTTAAGGTAGGAGGGGCTGAGAAAGAGCTCTGGCTGAGCCCCTGAAGGACTGTGGACAACCCAAATGAACAACACTGGGCTATATGGACCATTGATCCAACTTGACATAAGGCAGCTTCATTTATTCACAAGATCTGCAGCAAATCAATTTGATGTTGAATTTCCATGGAACTCTGGCCATACCAATCTCCCCCTTCCCTTCACCATATTGATACTGCATGATAAAAGGGCAACATACACAATCCCCCATTTGCCCTTTATGAGCAGGAGGAATCACACACAAAAGATGACCAATTTTTATTTACCATTCATGGGCACAAATCTGACCACTGATTGTCAGGGGATTCATAGCTGTGAATTCAATATTTAATTCTGGTTTTTTAAAAAATGTTTCAACTCTAGAGAAGGCTTCTATACGCTTAGGGCTGTAGCCTTAAAATATATTACTTTTATTGCTTCATTGATCTGTCAGTCTGAAGTTAAGCAAGACGCTAATTTGCTGGATACCAGGATGTTCAATAAGGGGGGAAAAGGTGAAATGAACCAAAATAAAAATGAAATACAATGTGCAGGTAATCCTAATGAAATATTACACCAATGGGTCTGAATTAGCTCTTACTAGGGTGGTCGCTTATGCACCACCAAAAGAAGAACAATGCAGATTTGCAAAAAAATGTGCATATGCTAATTTATATGTATAGAGATGTGCAAATAATTACTATAATTTAAATACAACTCACCATAGCATGGAAGCAGATGACCTGTGTGCAGGGATGTGTCAATCAACAAAATTAAGAACATAAGAAGAGCCCTGATGCTGGATCAGACCAAGGGTCCCTCTAGTCCAGCACTCTGTTCACACAGTGGCCAACCAGCCATCAGCCAGGGACCAACAAAGCAGGACGTAGTGCAACAGCACCCTTCCACCCATGTTCCCCAGCAACTGGTGCACACAGTTACTGCCTCTGATACTGGAGGTAGTACATAGCCATTAGAACTAATAGCCATTGATATAGCCTTCTCCTGCAGGAATTTATCCAACCCCCTTTTAAAGCCATCCAAACTGGTGGCCATCACTACCTTGCAAGCTCGATGTTCTCCAAATTCTACCTCAAACCTCATTCTGACTTGCAGCCATTTCAGATTGCGAGCTTTGATTGTTTCTTTCGACGTGAACATTTGTGCACATCAATTGTGTGCAATTTTTAAATGTACTCATTTTCTCCCCTTGATTAATGGCATTTTCCTCCTACCGATTAATAAGTTCAGGCGCATTTCTCAATAATACAGTTTTTTTTCATGCACAATTTTCACTGAACACTTCTTGTGCGTGTATGTGTGTGTGTGTGTGCAACTTACATTGGAAGCTCGGAAATGATGCAGATGGCAATCAGCACTTGGAGCTGACAGGTGCAAATTCCAGTCAAAACCAAACAGAAGCAAATTGCTCACACATCCCAACCTGTGTGCCTGCTCAGTTTACTGCCCAAGTGCTATCAATCAGTTAAATCAGGGCCCCTGCTCTCCCTTGGTACAAATTCTTTATCTTGAAACTTGACAACCAACCCTTTAAATAGAGAACTATTCTCCGATTGTCCTCTTTAAAGTAGGACTTTAGCCATGCAACTAGATTTACATGCCCATGGAGCTTTGGACTCGTGTTTCTCCAAAAGCTGCTTTCCAGGATACATGGCAGGCTACTCTTGAAAAAGAGGGGATTTTCAAAAGTAGTAGCTTGTCATGGGGTCTGCTATTTAAAGGTGAGAAAGCCAAGAATCCCATTGGACATGCCCAAGTCTATTGGCATGCCTACCAGCATCTCCACGAATCTCAGCCATTTGGGGCACTTCTGTTTTATGAGACCATAAAAAGTTCACAGACGGAAGGGAGGCCTGATCATCTGGAAGCTTTGTTGCTGAGAAAAGCAGTCAGCCAAGGCTGCTTCACAGATATTCATAAATAAAGTGATCAGTGATGTGAGAGGATAATTTACAGCAGGAGAATATCCTCAACATCCTCCGCTGAAGTGAAGAAGCAGAAGGTTTAGGAACAACAAAAGGAAATTATCTTTCATAGTATTACACAGGCACACTCAGCCTATGGAGCTCCCTGCTACAGGATAAATGGCAAGTTACATAAAGAGCTTGTTTCACATATTTTAATACCATCTAAGTGGAAGAAGAAGAAAAATAAATCCACATATTATTCACGAATGGTGCATTCAGCTGCACTTTGCTGTGAAAATGAACGTATTCCCTCCGTATGAGATGAAATGGAAGCAATACTTTAGAGTCCTTTGCACAGTTTTCTAGACAGAAAGGCATTCTGCAAGAGTATGTGTGCGTGTGTGTATTTGTTGTCATGATCACAACTAGGGCAGCAAAGAAAATTAGATCAAGAACTTTGAATGAGATGGCAGTGGACTGCAAGGCGGATTCAGTGATCTGATGGGGCTAGCCTGGTGAGGAACTTGAGTGAGTTTTAACGTCCATTTTAAAGTCAAATGTTTTTAAATCGCAAGTGTAGCTTTATTTGATTCCTATTTTAGCGTTTGTACTAGCAATGATTTCACTGTCAGACTTCATAAGCGGCATTCCTGTGCACAGCCTGACTGGTGGGTTTTGAAACCAGAGAGTTTCCAAAATGGCTTTGCGTTGTCATTGAGAAGCTGGTGTCAAAAGAAGAACCAAGATGGCCTGTTCTGTCCACAGCTCAAGAGGTTCTTCATATTGTGGCCTGCTCCATGCCAAAACTAGCTCCTTGCACTCAACTCTCAATCTCAGGGTTTCCTTTTCAGAAGGAACAGCTCTCCCATCCTGAGTTCCCTGAGTTCTTGGTATGCCCCCACCCAAATGCAGTTTGAGGATTAAGTGTGAGACATTTCCAAAAGAAGAAAATGACACTTGCTACCCCTGAGTTCTTTTCTACTTAATTTTTGTGAACCGCCCAGAGAGCTTTGGCTATTGGGAGGTATAAAAATTAGGGGTGTGCACAGACCCCCCGCTCCGCTTCTCTTCCAGATCCACGATTTGCGGATCGGCCCGCTTCGCTCTGCCCCGCCTATGTCCGCTCCGCTCCGCTCCGGAGCTCCGGGTCCGGATCGGAGCTCCGTTTTCCCCCCCCCATTGGCTTGCATTAAGCTAAAAAAGTATACAACTTTTTTTCTGTTAAAGTTAGAAACCTCAAGTTTAGCACCATGATACCTCATGGATGTATACACACGCACGCCAAGACTCAAGGCAATCCCATCATCCCCTGATTTTGGGGGAATTTATGAAAATCGGGCACCCCATTTATACCCCTTTCGATAGCTCCATCAATTTGCACGTTGGAAACCTCAAACTCGCCACCATGATAGCTTATCCAGGGATACATATGCACGCCAAGACTCAAGGCAGTCCCATCATCCCCTGATTTTGGGGGAATTTATGAAAATTGGGCACCCCATTCACACCCCTTTCGATAGCTCCGTCAATTTGCACGTTAGAAACCTCAAACTCGCCACCATGATAGCTTATCCAGGGATACACACACATGCCAAGACTCAAGGCAGTCCCATCATCCCCTGATTTTGGGGGAATTTATGAAAATCGGGCACCCCATTTGCAGACGTGGACTGTTCTCTGACATTTGGACAGATAAAAAAAAGGGAAGTGGGCATACTCACAGATGCCATCTAGACCCACAATCATGCCAAGGTACAAGGCAATCCCATCATCCTCTGATTTTTGGCGGAGCTTAAACCTGCAGACAGCTCAATGGGGCCATTTCAAAGGAAATCTCAAGATGCCATGAATTGGGGAGTAGAGATCAACCTAAATATGAATCTTCTTCCACACTTGAAAAATGGATTTGGAACTTCCAAAAGTCTAATTGAGCACAGGAAGGACTTCTCCCCTGAGTCAAAGCCAGACACAATCCATCCCTGCGAGGCGGGCAGGGGAGGAGGGAGGGAAGGCAGGCAGGCAGCAGACATTTCTGGGGGCATAAGGAAGTGAGCCAAGGATAAGCCAGTAATGCATATAAAATGGAATAAATAAATAAATAAACAAAGGAGGGGTGGAATTAAAAGCAGCAGTGTTGCTGAATAAACAACAAGAAGAACTTTTTTTAAAAAAAGGCTATATCTGTCTTTTACCAGTAAGGGGGGGGGTGGACATGCCCAAAGGGGGAAGCATCTGCCAATTTGACTGGTCCTGTCTAGGTACAAGTCTTTAAGAAGCAAACACTCACTTCAACTCATGATAGGCATTGCTTCACTGGGTTACTCTTTGGAGGGTTCTGATGGCCCTCCAAGTACAGGAGAGTGAGGGCATGTCCACATGCCCTAGGGGAGCTCATCCCCTTGCACCACATGTATTCAGTTGTTCCTCAAAGTTAGGGTGGGTAGCACTGCTGTGTGTTTCCTATCTGTTAGTATGATTTCAGGTTGTGTTTGTGCATTTGGTGGAGCTACTGTTTTAAAAAAAAACACTGGGAAAACTCCGTTCAGAGTAGAAAGAGAAGTTTCCCAGAATCCCAAGTTACCCGTTTTGCCTATCCCCTCCTCCAACTTTGGGATCATGTGATCATGACCGGGAGTTGACTCTGCCCCTCAGCAATCGAAAAGGTAATCTTTTTCCTGCCTTTACCCTACTTTTTAAAAAATTCTAGCAAGCGAACCACACCACGCAGAGAGCTGAGAGTAGGCTCAAAATGACCCCCAGCCATGACTCTCTAAGCACAAGAAGTTTCAGAAAGATAGCTTCAAAACCAACACATTTATCCCCTTTTCTTTTCCGCAATGCAATCCTATGGGCGAAATGTTTCAAAATGGCGATCGGATCGGTCCGCAGAAAGAGGATCGCTCCGAAAATGGGCGCTTCTCTTTGCCTTGCTTCTAGGGGTCCACGGTCCGCTTCTACTCCGCCTCTGGGCAAGGCAGAGCAGGCCAATTCGCTTCTGATTCTCCGGTTCTAATCGGAGCGGAGCACATGCCTAATGAAAATCCAATAAAGAAATGAATAAACTTTAACAAGAGTCAAGGTGTACCCAATATGTTATGGTTTTAAGGTATATTTTTAAATGTGAAATGGTTTTAAAATGTGGATGGTTTTAAAGGAAACGTATAATTTCCACCCCCTTCTGTCCTTATTTGTATTAACCCTAATGGATGTCTTTGTGTTTTCTTATTCTGCAATGGCCCATGGCTAAAAGCAACAAACAGATGATGGTGATGATGATGATGATCACAACTAAAGATGTGAGTATGAGCGATGTTCAAGCTCAATGAATTTCTGTTTTCTGCCTCAATACTCATTGTGTCTCATTCCCACTCCCAAACATGAGCATCTTTTTTGAACATGAGAAATGCTCACTTTTCTAAACACCCCCTCCTTCAAATGTGTATGTCTCTCATAGGCTAAAGTGTGATAATGCTCTCTTTGTGTGTGGGGGGAATGCATATTTTTGGAAATGCAGACTTGCGAACGTGAACAGAAGTGGGGAAACTGCAAAAAAACCCACACACAAAATAATCCTGAGAATTGCATCCCTGCTTGTGTTTGTGAATGGCACACATTCACATGATCAGCGAACACATTCAGTTCCTGGGTTCCTGGTTGACAGCTGGATAGGATCTACACTATTGCTTTAAAGTGGTTTATAACAGTTTTGACAACTGTTGGAGCCCAGGACACACTCTGGCCCTTTCTACACCTAAGGATTATCCCAGGAAAATGGAGGGATCGTCCCTTCCTGCTCCTGGGATCCCCTGTGTGTCATTTGGATGCACAGGGATGATCCCGGGGGAAAACGCAGGTGTAGAAACAGCATCTACATTCAGTTTTCAAAACATTTTCAAAGTGTTGTATCCTGCTTGGTGTAGATCTGGCCCTGGTTGGGCACAGTATGAACAGAGTGCTGGAATAGATGACCCTTGGTCTGATCCAGCAGGGATCTTCATATGTTTAAGTAAGAAACTATCATCCATCCCTAATCGCAACTCATGCAAGCTATGGGTTGAATATTGTATTGTTCCTTTTTTACGCTGCAATGAAAGGCTGAGATGGAGACAATGAAGATAGTTTTTGTCAATGGCTGATAGGAATAACAAACAAGAGTGTAACCTCCATTTTTAGGAGGAAATATGCTTCTGAATACTGGATGCTAGCGGCTCGTAGCAGGAGATAGATATCACTCTTCATGCCCTGTTTGTGAACCTTTCCGAGACATTTGCCTGGCTATTGTCTGCAGTTGACAGAACGCTGAGCTAAATGGGTCATTGATCTGACCCGGCATGGCAGTGTTTATGGTCTTCAAATACAAAAGTCTTACAGCTTCAGACTGCAATTTCCAAAATAGATATTTTGGGTGGAGGGAGGAATCTGTCCATTTGAACTGTTATCGCACCCAAGATTTTCTGCATGCCTAATATTAATACTACAAAAAGAGTTTTTTGCAATAAAAGCACATCATTACATATTTTTCATTTAATAGCCTGTGCTCCTTTAAACAAATGCATGCATGCGAGATTAGTCATGCTTGATATGCCGGATGTATCCATGCCACTGCATTGGTGCCGTTAATTTCAGTTGCAAATGGAGAAATATACAGCTTGTTTGCTGTAAAATGTCATAAGGAACTGCTTGTGTGTATTTCGTTCTTTTAGCATCTATGAGTTATGTGGTGGAAGTCAGAAGCATGCTGAGATAAGTGAAGCCCAGGAGTTGAAACAAATATGAAGCCAAAAGTATTACAAAGGACTTCGTGATCCTTGCTGCTTGGGGAAATGTGTTGTTGTTGTTTTTGTTTTGTTTTTATTTGATTTGTTTTGTTATTACACTGCCAAGGAGGTGAAGACAGGATAGTTTTGTCTCATGTCAAAGCTTTGATTCACTCTAAACGTTCTTAGCTGTATTTCCTTGATCTGACAAATGTGGTTGAGAATGCAATGATAATCTAATCATTTGCACAGTTGAAGTGACTTAACAGTCATCCAGGCATTTTTCTTCTTCATGCTCTGTTTGGGGGAAATTAAAGGAAATGGTTAAACAGAAATCTGACACCCATAAGGTACCATCGATTTGCACATAGTGATGCCGCTGAATTTTGCAGCTCACCTTTAGATCAATGTATTACAAATTCACTCTTAAGTTTGGAATTGCTTGTGAGCTTTGGGGCATGAGCAGTGTGCATCTAAACAATGCCAGTATTGTTCACACACTTGAGTTAGTTGTTTAATCCTTGATTGATATTGTGTTCAGTATCTACTGCTTCTTTTCTGGGGCTTCTGGAAAGTATGCATTGCCAAGACCCGGCTGGGCCAGTTCCTGGAACAAAGCTGGCCGGGCAATGCGCAGTAAACTTGCAGGGTGGGCACCCATCCCATTCATTCCCTACACGCAGGCAGGTCATGAATCACCATGACACAGTGATGCATGATGTCATATCATACTACACAATTCCAAACTATAGCTCCCTTCATGCACTTTGATACAGCACATGTGCAAAATCTCAGTGATTTTGCATTAAAGGAGAGCTGCTGTCTGAACCCATGTGTACCAGTTTGTTACTTTTCAAGTAAATTATGAAATCATTTGGGACATATTTTTCCATCGTGAATGTTAAGGAAGTGTTATGTTGGAGCAGGAATGAATACTTTTTGTTGGATTCTAGAGTCCAATTTGTCTTTTTATTAGGGCTTCCAAACCAACACCGAACCGCCTCAGCCTGATCCAGATGTGGTCTGATCCACTTCAGATTCAGATCCAAAGTGAGATCTGGACATCCGAAGCACTTTGGATGTTGTGATTTTCCAGGTGTGAGGCTGACTGGAAGTCTGCAGGACCCCCTCCCCGCCCCCAAACCTGGTGAGCTGCTGCCTCCACCCACCGAGCTATGCAAATGGCCATGACTTACATGACCCATCTGTTTGTGCCTGGCAGCTGTCCATCCTCCCTGAGAGCTGCCAACTTTAATGAAGGTGGGGGCTCCCTATTGACGTAAATATAATGCTAGAATCTATGGTGGCTGTAAAGTTTCTTTGCTGATTAGTATTTGGCTATTTTATTATTTTACAATTGTGGTTTTATAATTATTCCACAATCTAATTATTGTAGAGTTAGCTGTCCCATTGACATGGATTGGTGGGATAAAAATACTTTCATAAACCAATAAATAATCCAACCCTGTGTGAATGAATGTTTGAGGTTATTGGCCGCCTTGAGGCCCAGCATTGGGCAAAAGGCGGGATACAAATAAATATAATAATAATAATAATAATCCTGAAGGTAATAATATAATTTAATTATATTAATTTCAAATTTGGTATGACTAAAGCCCTTCCTAAGAGCTACCATTGTGCCAAGTTTCATGTCTTTATCTTAAAAAATGACGGAGTTATAAGCATTTTTGTTAATTCCCATTAGAGCTGCTCTTAGGGAAAAAAAATCCGGATTTCCCCTAAGAGCTGCTCTTAGGGGAAAAAATCCGGATTTCCCCTCCCGGATTTGCCATCAAAACCCTGGGCAAATCCGGTCATATGGTCACCCTAACGTTAGAACACAGTTCTTCATTTGAAGTTTGAGCATGTGCTTAGACCCACATACAATAAGTTGGGAGCAGAGAGAAAACGTGTAACATGCAAAATATAGCAATATCTAAATCAAGTCATCTGGAATACTATTCTCTAGTAGTACAAATTAAGGTTGTAAAACACATCATACTAGTATATTAGATGATGGTGGTGGTTATGATGATGATTTCTTAGAGCCCAATCCTAAGAACTCAGAACCCTCTGTCTATTCTTTGCTCTGCTGGCCAGGACCAGGCAGAGTGGGAGGAGTGGTAGAGTATTTTATTACAGTCTCCTATTTCTCCATTTTTGGGGGGAGGGTGGCCAGGAGATGAAGAGGCTTATATAGATGTGACATTTCCTTTCTATTCCCTCCCCGCCCATCACCCTGGCATGCTCCTTTTAACATTTCCTGACCTCTTGCATCTTGATCCCTACTCAAAGGCCCCCTTCATTTGGCACTTATTGCTTGAGACATTAGGGTGTGCCTGGGCACCGCTGGCACACCCCTTGCACTATGTTTCTAATGCATGAATACTCAAGAGGAATATTTTTCTTCACTAAAAGAAAGGTGCATGCATGTGGAGTTGGTAAATACTTATTCTGCTTCGTCTTTTTGTTTTTGTTCTGCTAACTGCCTTTGTAACAAGAGGCAGCAATGCTATACCCATTAATAGAAAGAGGGGGGGGTTCTATTTAATAACCCCAGAGCATTAAATGAAAACTTTATGGAAATAAAAGACCTAATTATTGTGAGACCAGTCATAAAACAACTGTATGATCTCGATGATGACATGAGTATCAATAAGTGAAAACAAACTAAGGAAAAGTTTAAAATGTATTAATACCTGAAATGAAAAAGAGGAACTTAAAATAAACTTGTTAATTACTTCTGAGCAGTCTCAGACACAGACAGCACATGGACTTTGATTTTCTACACCTAAAATTATGAAAATGAACACAAGTAATTATATTTTTCAGTATGCTTTTTTAAAAAATTAGCTCACTTACTTAGCTACTAAAATATGTCCTGTTTTAATAATTTGTCTCCCAGTATGAACTCTCAACGTACTTTGATATACGGATATTAAAAACGGTCACATCCTTGGCATAAAATAAAGTTCTAATAAATTAAAGGGTGACTGAAAAATCTCATATTACAGCTTGTAATGAAAGCAGAGGTGCCAATTTAAATCTGCTGCAGCAAATATGTTATTTTTACGGAAAATGAAAAATGTACTGTATGAATAGATATAGATGCTGGCAATAAACCTGTCTGAACTTAGGGTCTTTAATTTTGCTCTGATACATTTTTTCCCATTAAGAAAAAGGGACTTTGACCTGGAAATTATGAAAGGGATTAAGATATGCATCAGTAGAGAGATTTATGTCTCATGTTGACAAATTATTCATTAAAGTTTTATGTAACTTGCCCACTGGGATTATTAAATAAGATTATTGTGGCAGTTCCTATCAATGTATTCATCTTGATTGGTGAGAGTCACAATGAGGTTTTGGACTGTTAATCTAAAAAGCTGGACTAATTGGGTGTGGGAGAAGAGATCCTTTTCCACTTGGTCAATTTGGTTTTAATATCTTTATTATCTTGCTTTGTCCTCATGTAGACAAGATCATATCCCAATACGTTGAATACAAACTACTTTGGATGAATTAATTTTGTACAGCTAGAATATGGATTGTATTGTGTTTGCCCAACTAAACCAGGGGTGGGAAACTTGCAGTCCTCACTGCCTTTCGGTGTAGCCCCCCGGAGTCCCCTTGCCACCACTGTTATGCTGCCCAGCAGCAAAAATATATAGGAGGTTTCCCATTGAGAACCAGTGGCAAACGACTACTGAATGTTATAATGACCAAATCGAGCTTGTTTTCAATAGGGGTGTGCACGGACCCCCCAATCTGCTTCGTGGCCCGATCCGGAAAATCTGGATCGGGCCCAATCCTCTTCGCGCTACTCCGCCCGTCTCCTGCTCCGCTCTGCGGAGCGAGATCCGGCTTCACCGCCGTTGCTACATGAATGGCGGCAGCGGTGGCGGTGCAAGATAAGCCACCACCCCCGCCCCCTTACCTGCATCTGTCACGAGCTTCAATTGAGGCCCCGGTTGAAGCCAGAAGAGGCCTCGGCCTTCACTTCCGCCTTCAACCGGGGCCTCAATTGAAGCCCGCGACGGACGCAGGTAAGCGTCCCTCCTCCCTGCCCCCTTACCTGGCGCTGCTGCCGCCACCGCCACATAGATGGTGGCGCTGGCAGCGCCAGATGACTCCCCCTCCCCCCTCCACTTACCTGCAGGCGAAGCTCCGGACTGAGGCGCTCCTCTTCGCCTCGATCCGCAGCCCCTCTGACTTTCTTTGCCTCTGCCTTTTCCAGAGGCGAATTAGGCCACCTCGCTTCTGCTTCTCTGAACTGAAGCGAAGCGGAGCACATCCCTAGTTTTCAAGCCTTGCGGCACTGCTGTAGCAGTTTGCTACTGAAAATCAGTGATATATCTTTAGCATATCCCACAGCATTCTGCAGGGTGCTGGCAGCAGTGGCAGGAGTACGAATCATGGCGTGGGGCATAGGTGTGCACAAGGGGTGTGCCAGGTGTGCCCAGGCACACTCTAAAGTCTCAAGCAATAAGCATCTCCTCAATCCTCCCCACACCTGCAATGGCCAGGCAAGCTGAATGCCTAGCAGGGCATCAGTGTCTACAGTGTTTAATAAATTAATAAAAAAAATTGACCTTATGTTTGAGTATTCAATATATGTTCACCTTTAAAAAATAAAATTCCCTGAGTGCACACCCTAATGAAATGTGCTGCGCACACCTACGGCGTTAGGGGGGTGTCTGGGGAGGGGGAAAGTGGCCCCAGGGCACCCCAAAGTTCCCCATTTAGTTGACTAAACCAGCTTTCCCCAACCTGATGCCATCCCAATGATTTGTTCCACAGCTCCCAGCATTCCTGACAACTGTCCATGTTAGCTGGTGCCAATGGGGCGTAGGTGAAGTCTAAGACATATCGATGACGCCAAGTTGGGGAAGGCTGATTTAAACCACCTGTAAGAATTGCCGTCTCAGTTACCGTCAGACATTATGATCCAGGTATTTTGTCACTCTGACTTGCCTTCGCACCCCAAGAATGAACATGTGGGGGAGAGTAATGTGGAAACACAACAATAGTGCATTATATAGATTGATCTGCAACGTAACTACTAGGTAAAGTCAACATTCTGTGGTTTTAGTAAAACAACAACACAGCCAACGATCATATAAACAACAAACACCAATGTAACACATAAAGCCTACAGCGCAAGTGCAGCAACAACCCAGAACAGTCCAGGGCCGGATCTACACTGCTGCTTTAAAGCGCTTTATAACAGTTTTATAGCGCTTTAAAGCAGTTAAAGCACTTTATAACTGTTATAAAGCGCTTTAAAGCTGTAGTGTAGATCCGGCCCAGTAAAACAGTAAATCAGAAGGCAAAATAAACAAGCCTTTAGGGCCTTCCGAAAAAACTGTGATGTTGGGTGTGATGGAGCAATTAAAAAATATAATAGACCTCAGTAGTGGGCAGCCAGCTACTCCTACCCTACCAGGAGTCAGCCAGCTACTCCTACTCTACCTGCTACTCCTACCCTACCAGGAGTCAGCCAGCTACTCCTACTCTACCTGATACTCCTACTCTACCAGGAGTAAAAAATGCACTATAACCTGCACTTTAGGGGAGCCCTGGCTGTTTTCAATCAGCACAGCTCTGGCTGCCCTTCCTTGATTATGCTGCATGTGGTAGGTTTGTTCAGCCAGCCAGCCTTGCTCTGATGCACTTCCTTCCTCTAAGGAGGTGTAGAGGAAATGCCCCCTGCCCATCCATACAAGGTGGGCAGGGAGCAATATTACAATTACATAGGATTGAACTAGCCTGCAGTTCCAGCTTCTTCCAATGAGCTCATTGCAGTGTTCTTTTGGGATCAGGAACCCCGAGTGGAGTCATGGTGGTTAATACATTACTATTTATTAACTGAGATATCAAGTAGTTAACTCATGTCAACCAGAGGCTCTGCAGGGTGCAGACTGGACTGGGCTTCCTCCAGCTCCTTGCCATGTGACTAGTTGCTTCCTGCTAGATATCCTCTGGGAATTGCTCTTAAAGCAGCAGCAACATTTACTAAACTCATGACAGAGCAGGGAATCAAGGACTCACAGAGTCAACTCTGCACTAGTTGACTTGGCTTGTCTGACACAGAGTTGTAAAAACTCATTGGAATTTTGGTCCTTGTAAGTTTCCAGACAGAGAGGAGGAAGAGGGCAGGCAAGAGATGTTTCATCTACAATAGCAGCTTCTATTTTAAACTGCTGATGTACCCAAGGTAGATCCACACAAGGTTTCTGAAATATCAACACGCCACAGCTAATACTGGATGCCATGCTGCACTATACACTTCAAAATTTCAGCTCCCATGATGTTCTTTGATATTGCACATGTGCAAAAACTTGTATACACGGAACAAGAGTTTATATTAAAGGAGATTCACATGGAAGAACGTGTTACATTCTGAGTAAATAACACATTCACTTGAGACAAGTTCACCCAACACTAAAAGGGAGCTGTTAACACAGCAAAGGTCTGGGAGGAAGCCAAGGGTTTATATGCACACTGTCAGCTACCTCTCTTCCTGTTTCAGCAGTTGCAGTTAGCACTGCTTCCTCACTGTCTGCAGCTGAGATTTTCCCTTCTTCCTGAATAGACCATGGGTGAGAGGGTCTTCTGGCAATCAGGCATATGCTCCAATGATGGTTCTGAGGCCCCATACAAATGCACATTGAGGGAAGAACTATGGAGTGGGGACAGGAAACCACTGGAAGAGGGGACTGCCCATGATGAGGGCTCCTCACAGTCTCCAATATTCCATTTCTGGGCAAGGAATTGGAGCATGTGGTGGCCTCTCAACTCCAGGGATTCCTGGATGAGATGGATTATCTAGATTCATTTCAATTTGGGTTCAGACCTGGTTATGGGACAGGAACAGCTTTAGTTGCCTTAGTGGATGACCTGCATTAGGAACTGGACAGGGGGAGTGTGTCCCTGTTGGTTCTGCTGGACCTCTCAATGGCATGTGATACCATCGATCATAGTATCCTTCTGGGCTGCCTAGCTAGGATGGGACTTGGAGGCACAGTTTTACAGTGGTTCCATTCCTTCCTGGAGGAGCAGTCCCAGAAGGTGGTGCTAGGGAACTTTTGTTTGACTTCTTGTCCATTGGCCTGTAGTGTCCTCAGGGTTCTGTTTTGATCCCCCATGCTATTCAACATATACATGAAACCATTGGGAGAGGTTGTCTGGAGTTTTGGGGTAAGGCACCAGCAGTATTCTGATGACAGCCAGCTCTTTTTCTCCTTTCCACCTGATTCCAAGAAAGCTGTTTTGGTTCCATCACACCAGCGATTTATTGCACACTCACCATGTCTGGTATGTGGATTTGCAGTGTGGTACTCACATTATCTCTGTCCTGCACTCACCTGTCCTCCCCCCCCCCCCCCGTTGTATTTTATTTTGGTGCGGGGAAAGTCTGGATTATTTTCCCCTCCTGCTTTTTCCTTTCTTGGGGGCATGTGATAATAGAGTCTTGCTGACAAAAGGGGAGGGTGGGATTGTTCCCCTCCTCCAGCAGGTCATTGTAGGGACTTGTTCATTGGTTGAGTGGCCTTTTTAGTGCTCCACCCCCCTCCCTTGCCTAGAGAAATGGAGCCCAAACCTTAAATGAGTAATTGCTAGATAACAAAGCCAGAGTGAGGGGTGGGGAAAGAGCCCACACCTATCAGAGTACCACAACCAATGAACTGGAGGAGGAAGGAGAAGGGGCGGGATAGAGTGGAAGAGCAAACAAGCAAAAACCCATGTGAAAGGGACCGTGTGTGTGATGGAGCCTTTGATGTGCTTATGAAATGGAGGTAAAAAATTTGGAGGTAATCCAGAGGGGGTGGGTGATGGAGCCCTATCAATCCTTTCTCAATTTACTGTACTCTGCTAAATCTTGTTAGAAATTCTTATGACATCATTATTATATTATATTATATCGAATAACATTAACAACAATAGCAATAGTAACAACAATATCAAATTATCTCCAGTCATTAGTGATACTTAAGTGGTCTTCCATATGTAGCTTTTTGTTTAAACCTCATACAATACTGACATTAAACAAAGATAACACATTTAATCAGCTTGAACCTAAATATGTATTCTCAGTACAACCCAGCATGGCTTTGAAGGAAAATTTTAAAAGCACTGAATGCTTGACCCAAAGCAGCAATAATGATGAGTGTAGATAAAACAGATCTCAGCTGACTGAGTTGATTGAGGTATTCTCTCCTCCCTTTCCAAGACACTCAGAACATTTTTCATAGCAAATCTCAATTCGCACCACATTCAACCACGGGCTTTCACAGTCTTTCAGGTGCTAACAAAGACTGACAAAAGATTGTCATTGGCTTTCTACATGCAACATCAACACAATCGCATTACTCCTGAGAAGCAAACTTAAGCCTCTGTTGTTCTCTCTTGATGGATATATCCTGGAAAAGTATGCATGATAGAACTTCAATGGAATATGAAGACGTCAAGTCTCCCAATTATATATATATAAAAAAACACTATGGAGCTCTGGATGTCAAGAGCACTTCCATCTTTGAATATCACGATTTCTGTATGCTTTGAATTCTGCTTTTGTTTTGCTCCCTTGCTGCCAGGTCCTTCCACCCATGCTGTCTCTGCCTCCCATCCATCCTTCCATTGACATCCTCTCTAGGTTAACCCCTTCCTGTCTTATTTTGTTTTCCACCCCCTGCCACCACCACCCTCAGGCTCTGCATTTGCTTTACACCACCAAACTAGTTGCCTTTGCCTCTGTAAGGAGATGGAGCTGCTTTAATCTGCTAAAGCTATGTTGACTCTGCCCCATGTTGAACCATAACAACATCCTCTCCTCCTCTTTCAGCAACAGGAAAACATGCATACAACCCTTCTACTTTCTTCAATTTGTAAAATAAAATAAAATGGCATTGACCTGCAGATTCCGAAGCAATTTCTTTTCTATCAAATTGAATGAGAATGGTAGAAAAAAATGTGGGAGAAATTTTCAACATGACACCAATACTGGGACATACATCACAACCCTGGGAGAAGCAAATTAATTGCAGTTTGATGGGAACAGCCTACTTGGAGTTATGGCACTACTCTATAACTTACTTAGGTTAACAGTTAGCCCTCGAAGTTAACAGTTAGCCACAATCAGTTTGACAGTGATCCATTAACTCCTGCTTTCTCATTGTGGCTTTCCACCAACCTGCCCATATCCACACAAGAGTTTAGACAGGGTAAGCAGAGCAAAGCTGCTAGGGACACATTATTGACAAAACGATTGACCTACCAATCAGTAGTCACTCCCTACTTCATCAAGTAATGACCTGCCTATCAGAAGTCTCTTCCAACTTCCTCAAGAGGAAAGTACTGATACCTACAGTATCAGTAGGCTCTTCCTATTGCCTCAAGTTATACTACAAAGTATATTGTATACTTTGTATTGCCTCAAGTTATACTACAAAATGATATTCTGATTTACAAACTAGCTAAAAGTGGGCTAGATGGAACAACAATTAGGTGGATCCACAGTTGGCTACAGAATCGGACTCAAAGAGTGCTTATCAATGGTACCTTCTCAAACTGGGGGGCGGTAACAAGCGGGGTACCACAGGGTTCAATGCTGGGCCCAGTGCTCTTCAACATTTTATTAATAATTTGGACAAGGAGGTGCAGGGAATGCTTATCAAATTTGCAAACAAGACAAAATTGGGTGGGATAACTAATACCCTGGAAGACAGAAACAAACTTCAAAGTGATCTTGATAGGCTGGAGTGCTGGGCTGAAAACAACAGAATGAAATTTAACAGGGATAAACCAAGTGCATAGTTACAAGATGGGGGATACTTGGCTCAGCAATACTACAAGCGAGAAGGATCTTGGAATTGTTGTAGATCACAAGATGAATATGAGCCAACAGTGTGATGTGGCTGCAAAAAAAAAACAAATGCTATTTTTTTGTTGTTGCATTAATAGAAGTATAGCTTCCAAATCATGTGAGGTACTGGTTCCCCTCTATTTGGCACTCATTAGGCCTCATCTTGAGTATTGCGTCCAGTTCTGGGCACCACACTTCAAGAAAGACACAGACAAGCTGGAGCATGTTCAGAGGAGGGCAACCAGGATGATCAGGGGTCTGGAAACAAAGCCCTTTGAGGAGAGGCTGAAAGAACTGGGCATATTTAGCCAGGAGAAGAAAAGACTGAGGGGAGACATGATAGCACTCTTCAAATACTTGAAAGGTTGTCACACATAGGAGGGCCAGGATCATATCTCGATCCTCCCAGACTGTCGGACACGAAATAATGGGCTCAGGTTAAAGGAAACCAGATTCCGGCTGGACATCAGAAAAAAACTTCCTGACTGTTAGAGCAGTACAACAATGGAACCAGTTACCCAGGGTGGTTGTGGGCTCTCCCACACTAGAGGCATTCAAGAGGCATCTGGACTAGCAGGGATGCTTTGAGGTGGATTCCTGCATTGATCAGGGGGTTGGACTTGATGGCCTTATAGGCCCCTTCCAACTCTACTATTCTATGATTCTATACTGTGAGGAAAGAAGTTACTATGCAGTGGAGTTTTAAAACTATAGATGATGGTCCTTAAAGAATGGGTGCAACAGAGCAGAGATAGGCAAAGATTCTGACAGTCCTGACATGGTGAGGAAGCAACTGGTTTTGGCTTCTTGCTGTTGAATGTAATGTTCAGATAGGCGATGTAAACCTGCTGTAAATATCAGTTGCTCTGCCGCAAAGCAATAATGTTAAAAAGTGCTCCAGGCTCAACAGTTTCCAGCTCCTTAGCATTTCGTTTTTAATTTCCGTTTGCAGCGTGACATTTCAAGGATGCAAACACATTTTGGAACCAGCTAGTCACTCAGTCTTCCCCATCCAGCGATTATGTCTGAGTATAGATGCTCTGATTAGTGATACTTGAGAATTCAGTCTTTGTGAATTCCTATGAGAAAAGACCTGATCTTGGACCTCTTGGACTAAGGTATGAATCAGGTTACTATGATGCAGTTTTTAGCAAAATGCACATTTGAATAATATTTTGAGGGGGGAATACACATTTAAATGCATATTTTGAGAGGTTTTTTTTTTTAAAAAAAAAAAATACATTAATGTGGAAATTTTAATAGAATGGGATTACGGCTTAAAATACGCAGAAGTGATGTGAACAGGGAATAGAAAAATTTGCTCAGATCTATACAGAAAGCTTCCCGACCTTAAGGATTGCCCCCATTCATTTCAACAAAGAGAAAAGGCCTGTGCGTGAATCTCTTTGTGCTCATTGCTCTAGAATCATAGAATCATAGAATAGTAGAGTTGGAAGGGGCCTAAAAGGCCATCGAGTCCAACCCCCTGCTCAATGCAAGAATTCACCTTAAAGCATACCTAAAAGATGGCTGTTCAGCTGCATCTTGAATGACTCTAGTGTGGGAGAGCCCACAACCTCCATAGGTAACTGGTTCCATTGTCGTACTGCTCTAACAGCCAGGAAGTTTTTCCTGATGTCCAGCCGGAATCTGACTTCCTGTAACTTGAGCCCGTTATTCCGTGTCCTGCACTCTGGGAGGATCGAGAAGAGATCCTGGCCCTCCTCTGTGTGACAACCTTTTAAGTATTTGAAGAGTGCTATCACGTCTCCCCTCAATCTTCTCTTCTCCAGGCTAAACATGCCCAGTTCTTTCAGTCTCTCCTCAAAGGGATTTGTTTACATACCCCTAATCATCCTGGTTGCCCTCCTCTGAACACGCTCCAGCTTGTCTGCGTCCTTCTTGAAGTGTGGTGCCCAGAACTGGACGCAATACTCTATATGAGGCCTAACCAGGGCCGAATAGAGAGGAACCAGGACCTCACGTGATTTGGAATCTATAATTTTATTAATGCAGCCCAAAATAGCATTTGCCTTTCTTGCAGCCATATCGCACTGTTGGCTCATATTCATCTTGTGATCTACAACAATTCCAAGATCCTTCTCGTTTGTAGTATTGCTGAGCCAAGTATCCGTCATCTTGTAACTGTGCACTTGATTTGTATTTCCTAGATGTAGAACTTGGCATTTATCCCTATTAAATTTCATTCTGTTGTTTTCAGCCCAGCACTCCAGCCTATCAAGATCACTTTGAAGTTTATTTCTGTCTTCCAAGGTATTAGCTATCCCACCCAATTTTGTGTCACCTGCAAATTTGATAAGCATTCCCTGCACCTCCTCATCCAAATCATTAATAAAAATGTTGAAGAGCACTGGGCCCAGCACTGAACCCTTTGGTACCCCACTCGTTGCCTCTCCCCAGTTTGAGAAGGTTCCATTGATAAGTACTCTTTGAGTCCGATTCTGTAGCCAACTGTGAATCCACTTAATAGTTGTTAATCAAAATATCATGGGGCACTTTGTCAAAAGCTTTGCTGAAGTCAAGATATATTACATCCGCAGCATTCCCACAGTCCACAAGGGAGGTTACCCAACCAAAAAATGAGATCAAATTAGTCTGATAGGATTTGTTCCTGACAAATCCATGTTTGCTTCTAGTAATCACTGCATTGTTTTCAAGGTGCTTACAGATTGACTTCTTTATGATCTGCTCCAAAATTTTCCCAGGGATGGATGTCAGACTGACTGGTCTGTAGTTCCCAGGTTCCTCCTTTTTGCCCTTTTTGAAGATAGGGACAACGTTAGCCCTCCTCCAGTCATCCGGCACTTCACCCCGTCTTCCATGATTTCACAAAGATAATAGACAGTGGTTCTGAGAGTTCTTCTGCTAGCTCCTTCATTACTCTGGGATGCAGTTCATTGGGCCCTGGAGATCTGAACTCATTTAAAGAAAGTAGGTGTTCCTTGACCATTTGTTTATCAGTCACAAACTGCAATCCTGCCCCCTCAACTTGTGCTTCACTTTTTCCGGGGGGGTGGGGTGGTCATAGACCCATTTTTGGGAGAAGACTGAGCCAAAGTAGGAATTGAGCACTTCAGCCTTTTCTTTGTCATCTGTTATCAATTTGCCATCCTCATTAAGCAGTTGAACCACCATTTCTTTCCTCTGTCTTTTACTACTCACGTATTTGAAGAAGGCCTTTTTATTGCTTTTAGCATCCCTCACTAATCTCAGCTCATTCTCTGCTTTAGCCTTCCTGACTCCATTTCTGCACTTCTGTGCCTCCTGTCTGTACTCTTCTTTTGTAGCCTGGCCTTCCTTCCACTTCCTATATGTATCATTTTTTGTTTTCAGGTCATCTCTAACCTTTTTGTGGAGCCACATTGGTTTCTTCTGTTGTCTTCTATCTTTTTTCTTTGTTGGAATTGTTTGCAATTTTGCCTTTAAAATTTCCTTTTTTAAATACTCCCACCCATCTTGCACTCCTTTTCTCATTAGACTCACTTGCCATGGGACCTTACTTATCATAGTTCTGAGTATATTAAAATCAGCTTTCCTAAAATCCAGAGTACGTGTATAGCTACACTCAGCTTTTGCTTCCTTTATAATCAAGAATTCAAGTATGATGTGGTCACTTTCCCCCAGAGTTCCCATAACTGCCATAACTGCTGACTCCATCAAAATGAATGGACCATCTGGGCACATAAGAACTCTGTCTGCACACTGAAGCACATGCAAGGCTACAGATCAGGGCCATGGTTAGGTGCTGTTTGTTTGGAAGCAGGTCCATCATTGGATCCCTCCATTATAGGTAACTATCAGCCAGTCTCCAACATGCCTTTGTCGTGAACCACCCAGAGAGTTCAGCTATTGAGTGGCATAGAAATGTAATAAATAAATAAAATGCCTTTTCTGGGCAAGGTCCTAGAGTGAGCAATGGCAACTCAACTCCAGGCTCTCGTGGATGAAACTGACAGTTTGGGCCCTTTCCAGTCAGTGTTCAGACTGGGGCCGTTGCTAGACGAGGATTTAGCCCAGTGCGAGGCCCAGGCTCCCTGCTGTGCGTGCAGATGATGCACAGGGGATCCCGGGGTCAGGCGGGGCTAAATCCTCCCTTGACCCGGGATAACCGGATCCGCTTGTGGCTTGGCTGAGCCCGGGGGGGAGAAGAACGGGGCCAGGGCAAGGAGATCGGGAATGGGCGAGTGAGCAGGGGCCAGGGCAAGGAGATCGGGGACGGGTGAGTGAGCTGGGGGTGGACATGGTGAATGGGGGGAGGACGGGGCAGGGGGAGCGGGTTACCCTTTTAAATTTTTTTAAAAAGCCTTACCTTTCCGTTGGTGCGCTCCTGTGAACATGGCCCCTTTAATTAAAAAAAATGGCCGATGCGACGGGGCTTTCCCTTACCCTGTCGCGTGTTACGTCTAGCTAGGGGTGACGGCCCGTGCTAGCTGCAGCGTTGCCTCACCCCGACTCCCCACCAGATTATCAGGTAGGTCTAGCAAGGCCCTGGGTTTTGGTACTGAAACAGCCTTGGTTGGTGATGTACGCTGGGAACTAGATAGGTGAGTGCATTCCTGTTGGTTCTTCTGCACCACTCAACAGTATTCAGTGCCATGATATGCTATCCTCCTGGAACATTTTGCCAGTGTGGGATTTGGGGACACTGTGTGGCAGAGGTTCTGATATTGGCTGGCTCAGAAAGTGGTGCTGGGGCTGGGGATTATTGCTTGGCCCCATGGCCTCTGGCCTATGTAGTCCTTCAGGACTCTACTTTAGCTTCAATGCTGTTTACCATCTACATAAAGCTGCTGGGAGATGTCTTCTGAAGTTTTGTGTCTCATCACTATGCTGATGATCCCCAAGCTCTGTCTCTGTTTTTCAACTGATGTCAAGGAAGCTGTGGAAGTTCTGGACCATTTCCTAGACACAATGATGGATTGGATGTGGATTAACAAGCCGAGGTTCAGTTCAGATAAGAGAGAGATACTGTTGGTCAGTAGGAAAGTTAATTTAGGGTTGGATGTACAACCTGTTCTGGATTGGGTGACATACTCTCTGAAGGATGCCATGCTGCACTGCCCAAGACTTCCCAACCTGGCATTGCTCCTAGAGGATCAGATACCTGTTGTGGCCAGGATTGGCTCTGCCCAGCTTTAACTGGTGTGCCAGTTGTGCCCCTACCTGGAGAAGGTAGATCTGCCCACACTGATCCATGCCTTAATCACTTCTCATTTAGATGATGATGATGATGATTTATTGCATTTTTATACTGCCCAATAGCCAAAGCTCCCTGGGCGGTTCAATCTTCAAAAAGATTGAAGCAGTATTGTAGGTAGGATTTCAAATTCTTCAGATACAAATCAAATACAAGGGTGTTTCCCCTTATGAAGGTTTCTTTCAGCATCATTCCGGTGTTGTCCAAAATATAAGGAAGCAAGAGCATTCATTCTAACTTTTGGCTTGGCCTACTTACCACTTTTGAATCTGGTCCATGCCGTGAAAATGGCCTTTTGCCTTCTCTAACTTTCAGTGCCTAATCAACCAGTTGTTATGATATAATGGCTCTCCCTGCAAAGAAAGTGTTGAAGAATTCAGCACAGGGAAGATGGAATCCTGAGACAAGTAATTCACAAAGCCTTATGAAAAGACCAATGCTTTCGTATCACTGGCAAATTGCATGGTAACCCCGAGGGGCTCAATTTAACAACAGCAATCATCAGCCCGTTAGCACGACCTTTTTCTCGGAACTTCTCCAGGTGCTTTTTTCCTCTTTTCTTCAGCAAAATCTTCTCCACTTTGGAGCCTTTGAGCTTAACAGGTTCTCTGCAGTATACCTATGGAATTTACAAAGATGGTTTCTCTGCCCATGCCACACTAGCCTCCACCTTCACCTTCATTAAAGGAAAAAAAGCAAACAAACCTGAGGCATATGTTGTTTAGCTTGTAGAGAACATAAGGAAAAAAGCTGGCCAAATTAATGATGTAGCTCCTAAGGATTTGCCAAGGAAAAAAAACCAGATGCTTTAGGCTGTCGTGTTAAGCATACTTAATAGGAAGTACATCTCATTGAACCTAGTGGAACTGACTTCTTCAAGATGAAAATATTAGGGCTGTGCTCCGCTCTGATTCGGATGCGAATCCGGAGCAGAGCGACCCGATCCGCCTCCGCCAAAGGCGGATCCAAATCGGGTTGGGGAGCTGCGGATCGAGGCGAAGCAGTTCACCTCCATCCGGAGCTCCTAACGCAGGTAAGGGGGAGGGAGGCTCACCTGGTGCCACTGTCACCGCTGCAGTCCATGCAATGATGGCGGCAGAGCCAGATAAGGGGGGAGGGGGGCTTATTCGGCCCCCATTTGGGGGGTTATTCGGCCTCCATCTGCCACGGAGGCAAGTAAGTAGGGAAGGTGGGCAAAATCTCGATCCGCCCCTTTGGATTTCGCTCTGCGGAGAGGAACGGGGGAGGGTCAGATCGATCTGAAGCGGATCAGCCCGATCTGAAAGTTCCGGATCAGGCCACGAAGCTGTTCGGGGGGTCCGTGCAGAGCCCTAGAAAATATAGGTGTTGGCTATTAGGCCATGTTTTTAAATGGATACTGTTGTTTTTATGTTTCTGATGGTTTTTAAATTTTGTATATATATTTTTAATGTTTACTGTTTTTAACTTTTGTAAACCACCCAGAGAGCTTCAGCTATGGGGCGGTATATAAATAAATAAATAAATAAATAAATGTTTGAGCCTCATATAGCTCCCTCTGCATCGAATAAAACACCATTTTAGAACAGGGATAAGCAACTTTTTCTGGGCCTATTTGGCAATTTCTTAAGAAATGGTCCTGGGCACCAAGACAAAATGGCTGACATGGAAAGCAGGGCTAGTCACAAAAGACAAGTAACTTGCCCAAAAGGCTATACAAGGCAGAGGTGTGTGGGGGGGGGGGGGTCTGAGCCTCAACATGCCAAACAACTCTTTTGAACCCATCGACTCCTCACACAGACACACAACAAAGAAAGCACATTTGGAGGGGTAGGGTTAGGTGCCATTTTGCCTACCCCTTTTTTAGAACAACATGGCTATCTTTTCAACATGCAGGAGTGGCCAAGTGGCTCAGGGCTCCTTCAGCCCTGCCTCTCTGAGCACCTTGATTGGAAAACCTGTCAGGCACTCCCCCCCCCCCGCAGTGACCCAGAAGTCTTTGAGGGAAATTGTTTTTCTCCCAAGACAGGCCAGATATGGCACCACACAGTTCTGATATGAGGCAAGGGATGAGAGTCAGGGTGGGCTTGGGTATGACTTGCAGGCTGCCAATTGGACATCCCTGCTTAGAATAGTTGCACTTTTCACTTGGAGTGGAGGAGAAATTAGTTGGGTTCACATTTGAAAGCCAATGTGTCTAATTTTGCAACCAATGTGTGAACAGTAATGCAGTTATCCTTAAAAAATCATGGAGTTCTCGCATCAAAAATAGAAGTGAGCTGTATATTTGGGAGAAGTGGATGCAAAAATGACTATATTCATGAAAATAATGCCCCAAAATGAATTACGAGTTCCATCAGATGGAAGAAATCATGCTTCCCTACCATCACTTCTCCGCCCGTTTTCATTGCTCATTACTTCCTGTTTTGAAAGAAGTAAACAACGTGCACAAGGCCCATTCAGTTAGCCATTCTAATAGTGCTGCTTCTCCTGCACACAGCAGGAGATAGCGAGGACTTCCTTGCTTAAAAATATATCGGACTTTCTGAGGGTGGGGTTTTGGGTTTTTTTTGTCTTGCGAGGAAGGCCAGAGGGAGCAGGAGGTGCACAGGAGGCAGGCGATGTTGTGAGAGGGACCCGTGAAAATCCGTGAGTATCCAACACCAATGAGTATGCAATAAAATGCTAGTCTGATGGAGCTCTACATCAAGAAAGCTGCTTGAAAAAAATTGTGTGTCATAGGTGAACTCACTCACAAGTATGCATACATTAGGAGAAAGGCTCACAAAAATGCATGTGCATTTTCATGTGAACTTTAAAACAACATATCAAAGTTCAGGCCAAACTAAACTGAAGACAGGGAAAATCATAAACTGAGAGAAACGAAACTGACAGATTCATTCGTCCCTCGTTTTACTGCCCCCTTCCTCTTCCTATATGCATAGAGAAGCCCATTAAGCAGATTGACATTACTTGGTTGCTTTAGGGTGGATTCCAGCATTGAGCAGGGGGTTGGACTCGATGGCCTTGTAGGCCCCTTCCAGCTCTGCTATTCTATGATTCTATGATGTGGCAAATTGGACTTTTTAAAATAAATAAATAAATTGACATTTTATCTCTCTGCTGCCCCATCCCTCACTACCCCCTGCCAAAAATCACCCCACAAAGTTTCCTCTGCCCCGTTTTATGACTTGGGTGCGTTCAAATGCATAGGTCGTTTGCCACGAATAAAAGACAAAACTGAAACAAGCCTCAAAGCAATCCCACAAAGGGCACAGCAGGTGGGCCACAAAGCCATCCACTTGCCTCACTGTTGTGGGACTTTGATAAACCCTCTAATCTTTTAAGCTGAAGGAACTATTCTTGCCAATTGCCAGCCTCTCATCTAGCTGCTTTTAACATCATTAAAGGACCCAAGGTGGTTCCCCCCCCACCCGGTCCACCAGACAGTGTTATCGAGATGTCTTATGCTGTTGCCTGTCTGGATTTAAATGCAGTGAAATATCACCTTGTAGCTTTGTCCTAACCCTCTCTTCCTCCCCCCCTCCAAATCCCAGGGAACCCCAGGGCATACGCAATTCAGGAGAGGCTCAGGCATACGGTGCACACTCAGGATTGAAGGCAGGAGCTACCTCATTTTACTAGCAAAATCAATCCAGAAGTACAAAAGTAATACACTCCCAGACGTGAGGATGAGAGACCTTCCTCCAGGCTATGGATTATATAGCTCATGTATTTGGGTTACATTAGCATTTCTCACTACACAGTCTGGATTTCAGTCACATCTTCCAACAGCGTAATAGCACAAAAATGGAGAGTCTTCAGAGACAGGAAGCTCGTTCCGGTGTGGCATTCTCTTCCTGCCTATGGTGGACAAGGAGTTTGAAGCGTTCACATTTTCTTTACCCTCCTTTCTTTGGCCAGTCATCTTGTCCTTATACGGAGTAGATTCATCTGATTGCTTCACCAAACCATGCTTTGTGAGTTTGTTTTTGCCATTACTTTAAGAACATAACACAGGAAGTTGTCTTGTACTGGGTCAGACAATTGGTTCATCTACACTGACTTGAAGAGTTCTCCAGGACTTCACTCAGGGCCTTGCTAGACCTACCAGATAATCCGGTCAGGAGTAGAGGCGATGCCGCACTGCAGCTAGCGCGCGCCATCGCCCCTAGATAGACGTAAACACGCGACGGAGCAAGGGAAAGCCCTGTCGCGTACTCCGTTTTTTTTCCAACTTAAAGGGCCATGTGTGCAGGAGCGCACCAACATAAAAGTAAAGAGTTTTTTTAAAAAATAAAGGGTTCCCTGCTCCCCCTGCCCCTGATTTCCCCCCCAATGTCTGATGCCCCCCTGCCCACTCGCTTGCCCGTCCTCCCCCCGCTCGCCCTGTCCCCATCTGCCATGCCCGTCCCTGTCCGACATGCCCATCCCCCATCCCTGCTCGCCATGCCCGCCCCCTGCCTGCTCGTTGTGTCCGATGGCCCCTCTGCGCCCCCCCCGTCCATGATTCCCCCCTCCGGCCCGATGGGCACAGCGCTCCTATGGAGTGCTGTGCCCAGTCTGTGGCTTCTCCCGGCTACCCGTGAGTAAGCGAGCAGCCGGGAAAAGCCATGGACCCTGCTAGACCTTCCGCAGCCCTGGGCTGAGGCCGGGGCTGCGGAAAAGCCGGGCCATAAGTGCATCCGCTTATCCCAGTTCAAGGGAGGACTTAGCCCGGCCTGACCCTGGGATCCCCTGTGTGTCATCTGGATGCACAGGAGGGAGACCGGGCCTCACACCGGGCTAACTCCTCATCTAGCACCGGCCTCAGAATACAGGATCGGTGCTCATGGTGAGTGAAGTTTCCAGCATTTTCAGGACTGCAGTTGTGGGAGTAGCTGTGCCCCGTGACGCCACTTCCACGTGTGGATTGGGAGAAGTGGACGGAGATAGGCAGATTACGCTGCTCTGGGTTTATTTTTTTATGCACAGAGATGTGCATGAATGCAAATGTGCAGCTACACATGGGGGGATAGGGAGTCCATTGAATGTGCAGTGCTGCACAGATATATGTTTGTTTGTTTGTTTGTTTTTAAAGACACTTGGTGATGAAACCCGCCAATACCCATGCACACGCCCCTCACAGGTCATTGGCTGTTTGGTGATCCCAGAACTCATGGCGAACATCAACGACTTCACAAAGGGGGGACACCGGCTGCAGACTTTGGGATTGTAGCGAAAGGGGTGGGGGAAACTGTGACAAAACCAGTCAGCAATTTTTCTGAATATAACTGAGGGGTCGACCTGAGATCACTGCAGGATCAGCTGTGCATCATGTGGCCTGGTAGGGATGACTTCAATATTATCCTGGAATAAACAGCTGGTGTAGACATGGCCAGAGTCATTGGAGGCTTAGCTACATGCTGGCCATGTGAAAGACTAACGTGTGAACAAGGGATGAAAAACCAAAAACAAAAGGAGAACATCCAAGCCAGGTCAGAAAAAAGGAGAAACGGGTTCTCAGGAAGCAAATAATTTATTTTCACGAAGCCTGGCGCATTTTGGCCTGTACTGTATTCAAAGGCCTTCCTCAGGGGGGGTGTAACATTAATAATACGATAAAATATATTATGATAACACATAATATTTAAATATGTTTTTGTTATTAGATTAATTAGGCACATTGCCACAAGGGCCTATGCCCATATGTAAGTTTTAAAACTTCTGACATGACAAAGTGCCACTAGGCCATATGCATATGTAGTATTAATAAAATCAATTATTATTATTATTATTATTATTATTATTATTATTATTATTATTATTATTATTGTATTTTTATCCCACCTTTTTTCCTCCAAGGACCCCAAGGCGATGTACATAATCCTCCTCTCCATTTTATCCTCACAACAACCACCCGGTGAGATAGGTTGGTCTGAGGGCATGTCTCCCAGGATCGTTCCTGTGCATCCAAATGCCACACGGGATCCCGGGAGCAGGCAGGGATGATCCCTCCATTTCCCTGGGATAACCCTTAGGTGCAGAAAGGGCCTAAGAGTCTGTGACCGGCCCAAAGTCACCGAGTGGGGACTAGAACCTGGATCTCCAGACTCCCAGTCCAACACTTTAGCCACTACACCACACTGGCTCTCTTATATAAAACTGGTTTCTAACAAAAGTATAATATACAAAAGTATAATATACAAATCCTTACTTGTTAGAAGATAGTGTCTGCAGAATTTCCTCTAGCAAGATAATTGTCTCCTGTGATAATCTATGGCAATTGAAAAGAGTACCATTCAAATTCATCCTTATATTCTTAGTTCATTTGTGTGTGTGTGTGTGTGGTGCTCAGCCAGGTGTTTCCATGTAGTTGTGATAAGTCCAAGGTCTCATAGTGAACCACACTTCTTGGCCTTCCCCTGATGACACATTTGAATGCTCCTGGCTCAGCACATTCAGTGAAGGTTTTATAGGAGTAGCTGGCTGTATCCATGTACATTTCTCCATGCGATAAGAAGCCCTTTAATTTTAGAAACAAAAGGAACTAAACTAAACAGTTTTGTGATCTTTTCAGATTTAAAATCTGGCTCTTCAAAACTTTGGATGGTGAGTTTCCAAAATGCTAAGTGCATACATTTCACAGTTTGTTCAGTATCTAGATAGTTCACCCAAAGCAAAATTAAGAGGCAGCCTTCCAGAGAAAGTGCATGTTTATATCCACGTACCACAAGTGTCGCCTACTAAACGTTGTGCAACAAAATAAATAAATATAGATCATAGCCTCAGGAATTGCTGAGCCATTAAAACAGTTTACACAGCATCATAGATAATTACAATTATCCACCTCTTAGGGATATTGGAACTGCCAATTTTCCTGCAAAGGAAAATAAATAAATAATTCAGAGCAGATGTTGACAACTCAAACTGGTTTAGTAGGGAGCTTTAGGCAGGGCTGTCAGCAGTAAATGTGAAAACGCTGATAGAACTAGAAAAATATTCTTGCGGTGTGCGGGTGTTTTTTAAAGTTGGAAAAAATGTGCTTACTAGAGGACGATTCATCTGAGAAGACAAAAAGAAAAGGGGAAAAAGCCTGTCAGGTCAGGTTGGATCATTAAAAATTCTTGGTTTGGGGCCAAGGAAATGGTATATGGGAACATATGAGATTTGGGACCTTGCTAGACCCTGCCGGATAAGCCGGCAGGGAGGCGGGGAGACGGCGCGTTAACTTTAGTGTGCACCGCCCCGCCTCCTAGAAAGCCGACGCGCAGGGACGACAGAAGCCCTGCAGCGTCGGCCATTTTTTTTGTTTTGTTAAAGGGGCCACGTGCGCCCCGAAGACTGCGGACAAGGTAAGGTTTTTTAAAAAAATTAAGCCCCCTGCCCCCTCTTTCCCCGTCCTCCCTCCCCCTCTCCCGTGTTGCCCTGTGCCAGCCCTCCCTCCCCCTCTCCCATGTCACCTTGTGCCAGCCCTCCCTCCCCCTCATCGCCTTGTGCCAGCCCTCCCTCCCCTCGTCGCCTTGTGCCAGCCCTCTCTCCCCTCGTCGCCCTGTGCCAGCCCTCCCTCCCCCTCATCGCCTTGTGCCAGCCCTCCCTCCCCCTCATCGCCTTGTGCCAGCCCTCCCTCCCCCTCATCGCCCTGTGCCAGCCCTCCCTCCCCCTCATCGCCTTGTGCCAGCCCTCCCTCCCCCTCATCGCCCTGTGCCAGCCCTCCCTCCCCCTCATCGCCTTGTGCCAGCCCTCCCTCCCCCTCATCGCCTTGTGCCAGCCCTCCCTCCCCCTCGTCGCCTTGTGCCAGCCCTCTCTCCCCTCGTCGCCCTGTGCCAGCCCTCCCTCCCCCTCATCGCCCTGTGCCAGCCCTCCCTCCCCCTCATCGCCTTGTGCCAGCCCTCCCTCCCCCTCATCGCCTTGTGCCAGCCCTCCCTCCCCCTCATCGCCCTGTGCCAGCCCTCCCTCCCCCTCGTCGCCTTGTGCCAGCCCTCCCTCCCCCTCGTCGCCTTGTGCCAGCCCTCTCTCCCCTCGTCGCCCTGTGCCAGCCCTCCCTCCCCCTCGTCGCCCTGTGCCAGCCCTCCCTCCCCCTCGTCGCCCTGTGCCAGCCCTCCCTCCCCCTCATCGCCTTGTGCCAGCCCTCCCTCCCCCTCATCGCCTTGTGCCAGCCCTCCCTCCCCCTCGTCGCCTTGTGCCAGCCCTCCCTCCCCCTCATCGCCCTGTGCCAGCCCTCCCTCCCCCTCATCGCCTTGTGCCAGCCCTCCCTCCCCCTCGTCGCCTTGTGCCAGCCCTCCCTCCCCCTCATCGCCTTGTGCCAGCCCTCCCTCCCCCTCGTCGCCTTGTGCCAGCCCTCTCTCCCCTTGTCGCCCTGTGCCAGCCCTCCCTCCCCCTCGTCGCCCTGTGCCAGCCCTCCCTCCCCCTCATCGCCTTGTGCCAGCCCTCCCTCCCCCTCGTCGCCTTGTGCCAGCCCTCCCTCCCCCTCATCGCCCTGTGCCAGCCCTCCCTCCCCCTCATCGCCCTGTGCCAGCCCTCCCTCCCCCTCATCGCCTTGTGCCAGCCCTCCCTCCCCCTCGTCGCCTTGTGCCAGCCCTCTCTCCCCTCGTCGCCCTGTGCCAGCCCTCCCTCCCCCTCATCGCCCTGTGCCAGCCCTCCCTCCCCCTCATCGCCTTGTGCCAGCCCTCCCTCCCCCTCATCGCCTTGTGCCAGCCCTCCCTCCCCCTCATCGCCCTGTGCCAGCCCTCCCTCCCCCTCATCGCCTTGTGCCAGCCCTCCCTCCCCCTCGTCGCCTTGTGCCAGCCCTCCCTCCCCCTCGTCGCCTTGTGCCAGCCCTCCCTCCCCCTCATCGCCCTGTGCCAGCCCTCCCTCCCCCTCATCGCCTTGTGCCAGCCCTCCCTCCCCTCGTCGCCCTGTGCCAGCCCTCCCTCCCCCTCATCGCCTTGTGCCAGCCCTCCCTCCCCCTCATCGCCCTGTGCCAGCCCTCCCTCCCCCTCATCGCCTTGTGCCAGCCCTCCCTCCCCCTCATCGCCTTGTGCCAGCCCTCCCTCCCCCTCGTCGCCCTGTGCCAGCCCTCCCTCCCCCTTGTCGCCCTGTGCCAGCCCTCCCTCCCCCTCGTCGCCCTGTGCCAGCCCTCCCTCCCCCTCATCGCCTTGTGCCAGCCCTCCCTCCCCCTCGTCGCCTTGTGCCAGCCCTCCCTCCCCCTCATCGCCCTGTGCCAGCCCTCCCTCCCCCTCATCGCCCTGTGCCAGCCCTCCCTCCCCCTCATCGCCTTGTGCCAGCCCTCCCTCCCCCTCATCGCCTTGTGCCAGCCCTCCCTCCCCCTCATCGCCTTGTGCCAGCCCTCCCTCCCCCTCATCGCCTTGTGCCAGCCCTCCCTCCCCCTCGTCGCCTTGTGCCAGCCCTCTCTCCCCTCATCGCCCTGTGCCAGCCCTCCCTCCCCCTCATCGCCCTGTGCCAGCCCTCCCTCCCCCTCATCGCCCTGTGCCAGCCCTCCCTCCCCCTCATCGCCTTGTGCCAGCCCTCCCTCCCCCTCATCGCCTTGTGCCAGCCCTCCCTCCCCCTCGTCGCCTTGTGCCAGCCCTCTCTCCCCTTGTCGCCCTGTGCCAGCCCTCCCTCCCCCTCGTCGCCCTGTGCCAGCCCTCCCTCCCCCTCATCGCCTTGTGCCAGCCCTCCCTCCCCCTCGTCGCCTTGTGCCAGCCCTCCCTCCCCCTCATCGCCCTGTGCCAGCCCTCCCTCCCCCTCATCGCCCTGTGCCAGCCCTCCCTCCCCCTCATCGCCCTGTGCCAGCCCTCCCTCCCCCTCATCGCCTTGTGCCAGCCCTCCCTCCCCCTCATCGCCTTGTGCCAGCCCTCCCTCCCCCTCGTCGCCTTGTGCCAGCCCTCTCTCCCCTCGTCGCCCTGTGCCAGCCCTCCCTCCCCCTCATCGCCCTGTGCCAGCCCTCCCTCCCCCTCATCGCCTTGTGCCAGCCCTCCCTCCCCCTCATCGCCTTGTGCCAGCCCTCCCTCCCCCTCGTCGCCTTGTGCCAGCCCTCCCTCCCCCTCATCGCCCTGTGCCAGCCCTCCCTCCCCCTCATCGCCTTGTGCCAGCCCTCCCTCCCCCTCGTCGCCTTGTGCCAGCCCTCCCTCCCCCTCATCGCCTTGTGCCAGCCCTCCCTCCCCCTCGTCGCCTTGTGCCAGCCCTCTCTCCCCTTGTCGCCCTGTGCCAGCCCTCCCTCCCCCTCGTCGCCCTGTGCCAGCCCTCCCTCCCCCTCATCGCCTTGTGCCAGCCCTCCCTCCCCCTCGTCGCCTTGTGCCAGCCCTCCCTCCCCCTCATCGCCCTGTGCCAGCCCTCCCTCCCCCTCATCGCCCTGTGCCAGCCCTCCCTCCCCCTCATCGCCTTGTGCCAGCCCTCCCTCCCCCTCGTCGCCTTGTGCCAGCCCTCTCTCCCCTCGTCGCCCTGTGCCAGCCCTCCCTCCCCCTCATCGCCCTGTGCCAGCCCTCCCTCCCCCTCATCGCCTTGTGCCAGCCCTCCCTCCCCCTCATCGCCTTGTGCCAGCCCTCCCTCCCCCTCATCGCCCTGTGCCAGCCCTCCCTCCCCCTCATCGCCTTGTGCCAGCCCTCCCTCCCCCTCGTCGCCTTGTGCCAGCCCTCCCTCCCCCTCGTCGCCTTGTGCCAGCCCTCCCTCCCCCTCATCGCCCTGTGCCAGCCCTCCCTCCCCCTCATCGCCTTGTGCCAGCCCTCCCTCCCCTCGTCGCCCTGTGCCAGCCCTCCCTCCCCCTCATCGCCTTGTGCCAGCCCTCCCTCCCCCTCATCGCCCTGTGCCAGCCCTCCCTCCCCCTCATCGCCTTGTGCCAGCCCTCCCTCCCCCTCATCGCCTTGTGCCAGCCCTCCCTCCCCCTCGTCGCCCTGTGCCAGCCCTCCCTCCCCCTTGTCGCCCTGTGCCAGCCCTCCCTCCCCCTCGTCGCCCTGTGCCAGCCCTCCCTCCCCCTCATCGCCTTGTGCCAGCCCTCCCTCCCCCTCGTCGCCTTGTGCCAGCCCTCCCTCCCCCTCATCGCCCTGTGCCAGCCCTCCCTCCCCCTCATCGCCCTGTGCCAGCCCTCCCTCCCCCTCATCGCCTTGTGCCAGCCCTCCCTCCCCCTCATCGCCTTGTGCCAGCCCTCCCTCCCCCTCATCGCCTTGTGCCAGCCCTCCCTCCCCCTCATCGCCTTGTGCCAGCCCTCCCTCCCCCTCGTCGCCTTGTGCCAGCCCTCTCTCCCCTCATCGCCCTGTGCCAGCCCTCCCTCCCCCTCATCGCCCTGTGCCAGCCCTCCCTCCCCCTCATCGCCCTGTGCCAGCCCTCCCTCCCCCTCATCGCCTTGTGCCAGCCCTCCCTCCCCCTCATCGCCTTGTGCCAGCCCTCCCTCCCCCTCGTCGCCTTGTGCCAGCCCTCTCTCCCCTTGTCGCCCTGTGCCAGCCCTCCCTCCCCCTCGTCGCCCTGTGCCAGCCCTCCCTCCCCCTCATCGCCTTGTGCCAGCCCTCCCTCCCCCTCGTCGCCTTGTGCCAGCCCTCCCTCCCCCTCATCGCCCTGTGCCAGCCCTCCCTCCCCCTCATCGCCCTGTGCCAGCCCTCCCTCCCCCTCATCGCCCTGTGCCAGCCCTCCCTCCCCCTCATCGCCTTGTGCCAGCCCTCCCTCCCCCTCATCGCCTTGTGCCAGCCCTCCCTCCCCCTCGTCGCCTTGTGCCAGCCCTCTCTCCCCTCGTCGCCCTGTGCCAGCCCTCCCTCCCCCTCATCGCCCTGTGCCAGCCCTCCCTCCCCCTCATCGCCTTGTGCCAGCCCTCCCTCCCCCTCATCGCCTTGTGCCAGCCCTCCCTCCCCCTCATCGCCTTGTGCCAGCCCTCCCTCCCCCTCGTCGCCCTGTGCCAGCCCTCCCTCCCCCTTGTCGCCCTGTGCCAGCCCTCCCTCCCCCTCGTCGCCCTGTGCCAGCCCTCCCTCCCCCTCATCGCCTTGTGCCAGCCCTCCCTCCCCCTCGTCGCCTTGTGCCAGCCCTCCCTCCCCCTCATCGCCCTGTGCCAGCCCTCCCTCCCCCTCATCGCCCTGTGCCAGCCCTCCCTCCCCCTCATCGCCTTGTGCCAGCCCTCCCTCCCCCTCATCGCCTTGTGCCAGCCCTCCCTCCCCCTCATCGCCTTGTGCCAGCCCTCCCTCCCCCTCATCGCCTTGTGCCAGCCCTCCCTCCCCCTCGTCGCCTTGTGCCAGCCCTCTCTCCCCTCATCGCCCTGTGCCAGCCCTCCCTCCCCCTCATCGCCCTGTGCCAGCCCTCCCTCCCCCTCATCGCCCTGTGCCAGCCCTCCCTCCCCCTCATCGCCTTGTGCCAGCCCTCCCTCCCCCTCATCGCCTTGTGCCAGCCCTCCCTCCCCCTCGTCGCCTTGTGCCAGCCCTCTCTCCCCTTGTCGCCCTGTGCCAGCCCTCCCTCCCCCTCGTCGCCCTGTGCCAGCCCTCCCTCCCCCTCATCGCCTTGTGCCAGCCCTCCCTCCCCCTCGTCGCCTTGTGCCAGCCCTCCCTCCCCCTCATCGCCCTGTGCCAGCCCTCCCTCCCCCTCATCGCCCTGTGCCAGCCCTCCCTCCCCCTCATCGCCCTGTGCCAGCCCTCCCTCCCCCTCATCGCCTTGTGCCAGCCCTCCCTCCCCCTCATCGCCTTGTGCCAGCCCTCCCTCCCCCTCGTCGCCTTGTGCCAGCCCTCTCTCCCCTCGTCGCCCTGTGCCAGCCCTCCCTCCCCCTCATCGCCCTGTGCCAGCCCTCCCTCCCCCTCATCGCCTTGTGCCAGCCCTCCCTCCCCCTCATCGCCTTGTGCCAGCCCTCCCTCCCCCTCATCGCCCTGTGCCAGCCCTCCCTCCCCCTCGTCGCCTTGTGCCAGCCCTCCCTCCCCCTCGTCGCCCTGTGCCAGCCCTCCCTCCCCCTCATCGCCCTGTGCCAGCCCTCCCTCCCCCTCATCGCCTTGTGCCAGCCCTCCCTCCCCCTCATCGCCTTGTGCCAGCCCTCCCTCCCCCTCGTCGCCTTGTGCCAGCCCTCTCTCCCCTCGTCGCCCTGTGCCAGCCCTCCCTCCCCCTCATCGCCCTGTGCCAGCCCTCCCTCCCCCTCATCGCCTTGTGCCAGCCCTCCCTCCCCCTCATCGCCTTGTGCCAGCCCTCCCTCCCCCTCATCGCCCTGTGCCAGCCCTCCCTCCCCCTCGTCGCCTTGTGCCAGCCCTCCCTCCCCCTCATCGCCCTGTGCCAGCCCTCCCTCCCCCTCATCGCCCTGTGCCAGCCCTCCCTCCCCCTCATCGCCTTGTGCCAGCCCTCCCTCCCCCTCATCGCCTTGTGCCAGCCCTCCCTCCCCCTCATCGCCTTGTGCCAGCCCTCCCTCCCCCTCATCGCCTTGTGCCAGCCCTCCCTCCCCCTCGTCGCCTTGTGCCAGCCCTCTCTCCCCTCATCGCCCTGTGCCAGCCCTCCCTCCCCCTCATCGCCCTGTGCCAGCCCTCCCTCCCCCTCATCGCCCTGTGCCAGCCCTCCCTCCCCCTCATCGCCTTGTGCCAGCCCTCCCTCCCCCTCATCGCCTTGTGCCAGCCCTCCCTCCCCCTCGTCGCCTTGTGCCAGCCCTCTCTCCCCTTGTCGCCCTGTGCCAGCCCTCCCTCCCCCTCGTCGCCCTGTGCCAGCCCTCCCTCCCCCTCATCGCCTTGTGCCAGCCCTCCCTCCCCCTCGTCGCCTTGTGCCAGCCCTCCCTCCCCCTCATCGCCCTGTGCCAGCCCTCCCTCCCCCTCATCGCCCTGTGCCAGCCCTCCCTCCCCCTCATCGCCCTGTGCCAGCCCTCCCTCCCCCTCATCGCCTTGTGCCAGCCCTCCCTCCCCCTCATCGCCTTGTGCCAGCCCTCCCTCCCCCTCGTCGCCTTGTGCCAGCCCTCTCTCCCCTCGTCGCCCTGTGCCAGCCCTCCCTCCCCCTCATCGCCCTGTGCCAGCCCTCCCTCCCCCTCATCGCCTTGTGCCAGCCCTCCCTCCCCCTCATCGCCTTGTGCCAGCCCTCCCTCCCCCTCATCGCCCTGTGCCAGCCCTCCCTCCCCCTCGTCGCCTTGTGCCAGCCCTCCCTCCCCCTCGTCGCCTTGTGCCAGCCCTCTCTCCCCTCGTCGCCCTGTGCCAGCCCTCCCTCCCCCTCGTCGCCCTGTGCCAGCCCTCCCTCCCCCTCGTCGCCCTGTGCCAGCCCTCCCTCCCCCTCATCGCCTTGTGCCAGCCCTCCCTCCCCCTCATCGCCTTGTGCCAGCCCTCCCTCCCCCTCGTCGCCTTGTGCCAGCCCTCCCTCCCCCTCATCGCCCTGTGCCAGCCCTCCCTCCCCCTCATCGCCTTGTGCCAGCCCTCTCTCCCCTCGTCGCCTTGTGCCAGCCCTCCCTCCCCCTCGTCGCCTTGTGCCAGCCCTCCCTCCCCCTCGTTGCCTTGTGCCAGCCCTCCCTCCCCCTCGTCGCCTTGTGCCAGCCCTCCCTCCCCCTCGTCGCCTTGTGCCAGCCCTCTCTCCCCTCATCGCCCTGTGCCAGCCCTCCCTCCCCCTCATCGCCCTGTGCCAGCCCTCCCTCCCCCTCATCGCCCTGTGCCAGCCCTCCCTCCCCCTCATCGCCTTGTGCCAGCCCTCCCTCCCCCTCATCGCCTTGTGCCAGCCCTCCCTCCCCCTCGTCGCCTTGTGCCAGCCCTCTCTCCCCTTGTCGCCCTGTGCCAGCCCTCCCTCCCCCTCGTCGCCCTGTGCCAGCCCTCCCTCCCCCTCATCGCCTTGTGCCAGCCCTCCCTCCCCCTCGTCGCCTTGTGCCAGCCCTCCCTCCCCCTCATCGCCCTGTGCCAGCCCTCCCTCCCCCTCATCGCCCTGTGCCAGCCCTCCCTCCCCCTCATCGCCCTGTGCCAGCCCTCCCTCCCCCTCATCGCCTTGTGCCAGCCCTCCCTCCCCCTCATCGCCTTGTGCCAGCCCTCCCTCCCCCTCGTTGCCTTGTGCCAGCCCTCCCTCCCCCTCGTCGCCTTGTGCCAGCCCTCCCTCCCCCTCGTCGCCTTGTGCCAGCCCTCTCTCCCCTCATCGCCCTGTGCCAGCCCTCCCTCCCCCTCATCGCCCTGTGCCAGCCCTCCCTCCCCCTCATCGCCCTGTGCCAGCCCTCTCTCCCCCTCATCGCCTTGTGCCAGCCCTCCCTCCCCCTCATCGCCTTGTGCCAGCCCTCCCTCCCCCTCGTCGCCTTGTGCCAGCCCTCTCTCCCCTTGTCGCCCTGTGCCAGCCCTCCCTCCCCCTCGTCGCCCTGTGCCAGCCCTCCCTCCCCCTCATCGCCTTGTGCCAGCCCTCCCTCCCCCTCGTCGCCTTGTGCCAGCCCTCCCTCCCCCTCATCGCCCTGTGCCAGCCCTCCCTCCCCCTCATCGCCCTGTGCCAGCCCTCCCTCCCCCTCATCGCCCTGTGCCAGCCCTCCCTCCCCCTCATCGCCTTGTGCCAGCCCTCCCTCCCCCTCATCGCCTTGTGCCAGCCCTCCCTCCCCCTCGTCGCCTTGTGCCAGCCCTCTCTCCCCTCGTCGCCCTGTGCCAGCCCTCCCTCCCCCTCATCGCCCTGTGCCAGCCCTCCCTCCCCCTCATCGCCTTGTGCCAGCCCTCCCTCCCCCTCATCGCCTTGTGCCAGCCCTCCCTCCCCCTCATCGCCCTGTGCCAGCCCTCCCTCCCCCTCGTCGCCTTGTGCCAGCCCTCCCTCCCCCTCATCGCCTTGTGCCAGCCCTCTCTCCCCTCGTCGCCCTGTGCCAGCCCTCCCTCCCCCTCGTCGCCCTGTGCCAGCCCTCCCTCCCCCTCGTCGCCCTGTGCCAGCCCTCCCTCCCCCTCGTCGCCTTGTGCCAGCCCTCTCTCCCCTCGTCGCCCTGTGCCAGCCCTCCCTCCCCCTCGTCGCCTTGTGCCAGCCCTCCCTCCCCTCGTCGCCCTGTGCCAGCCCTCCCTCCCCCTCGTCGCCTTGTGCCAGCCCTCCCTCCCCCTCGTCGCCTTGTGCCAGCCCTCTCTCCCCTCGTCGCCCTGTGCCAGCCCTCCCTCCCCCTCGTCGCCTTGTGCCAGCCCTCTCTCCCCTCGTCGCCCTGTGCCAGCCCTCCCTCCCCCTCGTCGCCTTGTGCCAGCCCTCCCTCCCCTCGTCGCCCTGTGCCAGCCCTCCCTCCCCCTCGTCGCCTTGTGCCAGCCCTCCCTCCCCCTCGTCGCCTTGTGCCAGCCCTCTCTCCCCTCGTCGCCCTGTGCCAGCCCTCCCTCCCCCTCGTCGCCTTGTGCCAGCCCTCTCTCCCCTCGTCGCCCTGTGCCAGCCCTCCCTCCCCCTCGTCGCCTTGTGCCAGCCCTCCCTCCCCCTCGTCGCCTTGTGCCAGCCCTCTCTCCCCTCGTCGCCCTGTGCCAGCCCTCCCTCCCCCTCGTCGCCCTGTGCCAGCCCTCCCTCCCCCTCGTCGCCCTGTGCCAGCCCTCCCTCCCCCTCATCGCCTTGTGCCAGCCCTCCCTCCCCCTCATCGCCTTGTGCCAGCCCTCCCTCCCCCTCGTCGCCTTGTGCCAGCCCTCCCTCCCCCTCATCGCCCTGTGCCAGCCCTCCCTCCCCCTCATCGCCTTGTGCCAGCCCTCTCTCCCCTCGTCGCCTTGTGCCAGCCCTCCCTCCCCCTCGTCGCCTTGTGCCAGCCCTCCCTCCCCCTCGTTGCCTTGTGCCAGCCCTCCCTCCCCCTCGTCGCCTTGTGCCAGCCCTCCCTCCCCCTCGTCGCCTTGTGCCAGCCCTCTCTCCCCTCATCGCCCTGTGCCAGCCCTCCCTCCCCCTCATCGCCCTGTGCCAGCCCTCCCTCCCCCTCATCGCCCTGTGCCAGCCCTCCCTCCCCCTCATCGCCTTGTGCCAGCCCTCCCTCCCCCTCATCGCCTTGTGCCAGCCCTCCCTCCCCCTCGTCGCCTTGTGCCAGCCCTCTCTCCCCTTGTCGCCCTGTGCCAGCCCTCCCTCCCCCTCGTCGCCCTGTGCCAGCCCTCCCTCCCCCTCATCGCCTTGTGCCAGCCCTCCCTCCCCCTCGTCGCCCTGTGCCAGCCCTCCCTCCCCCTCATCGCCCTGTGCCAGCCCTCCCTCCCCCTCATCGCCCTGTGCCAGCCCTCCCTCCCCCTCATCGCCCTGTGCCAGCCCTCCCTCCCCCTCATCGCCTTGTGCCAGCCCTCCCTCCCCCTCATCGCCTTGTGCCAGCCCTCCCTCCCCCTCGTTGCCTTGTGCCAGCCCTCCCTCCCCCTCGTCGCCTTGTGCCAGCCCTCCCTCCCCCTCGTCGCCTTGTGCCAGCCCTCTCTCCCCTCATCGCCCTGTGCCAGCCCTCCCTCCCCCTCATCGCCCTGTGCCAGCCCTCCCTCCCCCTCATCGCCCTGTGCCAGCCCTCCCTCCCCCTCATCGCCTTGTGCCAGCCCTCCCTCCCCCTCATCGCCTTGTGCCAGCCCTCCCTCCCCCTCGTCGCCTTGTGCCAGCCCTCTCTCCCCTTGTCGCCCTGTGCCAGCCCTCCCTCCCCCTCGTCGCCCTGTGCCAGCCCTCCCTCCCCCTCATCGCCTTGTGCCAGCCCTCCCTCCCCCTCGTCGCCTTGTGCCAGCCCTCCCTCCCCCTCATCGCCCTGTGCCAGCCCTCCCTCCCCCTCATCGCCCTGTGCCAGCCCTCCCTCCCCCTCATCGCCCTGTGCCAGCCCTCCCTCCCCCTCATCGCCTTGTGCCAGCCCTCCCTCCCCCTCATCGCCTTGTGCCAGCCCTCCCTCCCCCTCGTCGCCTTGTGCCAGCCCTCTCTCCCCTCGTCGCCCTGTGCCAGCCCTCCCTCCCCCTCATCGCCCTGTGCCAGCCCTCCCTCCCCCTCATCGCCTTGTGCCAGCCCTCCCTCCCCCTCATCGCCTTGTGCCAGCCCTCCCTCCCCCTCATCGCCCTGTGCCAGCCCTCCCTCCCCCTCGTCGCCTTGTGCCAGCCCTCCCTCCCCCTCATCGCCTTGTGCCAGCCCTCTCTCCCCTCGTCGCCCTGTGCCAGCCCTCCCTCCCCCTCGTCGCCCTGTGCCAGCCCTCCCTCCCCCTCGTCGCCCTGTGCCAGCCCTCCCTCCCCCTCATCGCCTTGTGCCAGCCCTCCCTCCCCCTCATCGCCTTGTGCCAGCCCTCCCTCCCCCTCGTCGCCTTGTGCCAGCCCTCCCTCCCCCTCATCGCCCTGTGCCAGCCCTCCCTCCCCCTCATCGCCTTGTGCCAGCCCTCTCTCCCCTCGTCGCCTTGTGCCAGCCCTCCCTCCCCCTCGTCGCCTTGTGCCAGCCCTCCCTCCCCCTCGTTGCCTTGTGCCAGCCCTCCCTCCCCCTCGTCGCCTTGTGCCAGCCCTCCCTCCCCCTCGTCGCCTTGTGCCAGCCCTCCCTCCCCCTCGTAGCCTTGTGCCAGCCCTCCCTCCCCCTCATCGCCCTGTGCCAGCCCTCCCTCCCCCTCGTCACCCTGTGCCAGCCTTCCCTCCCCCTCTTCGACTTGTGCCAGCCCTCCCTCCCCCTCATCGCCCTGTGCCAGCCCTCCCTCCCCCTCGTCACCCTGTGCCAGCCTTCCCTCCCCCTCTTCGACTTGTGCCAGCCCTCCTTCCCCCTCGTCGCCCTGTGCCAGCCCTCCCTCCCCCTCTCCCGTGTTGCCCCCCCGGGATCCCCCCCTGGCCCGAGGGGGGGGAACACCTGAGCGCTGTGCCCAGTCCATGGCTTTTTGCGGCTACTCGCGAGTAGTGTAACCAAGGCCAGATCTACACCAAGCAGGATATAACACCTTGAAAATGGTTTGAAAATTGTATATGGAGTGTGTCCTGGGCCTAAACAGTTGTCACTGCTGTAATAAACCATTATAAAGCAGTAGTGTAGGTCCTGCCCAAGACTTACACACAGGGCTGGGCCGGGGGGTGGGGGTGGGCAGAGGGGCCAGTTGGCATGGGCCTATGATTTTGAGGAGGCCTACTCCGAGTCCCCCTGGTAGTGGCAAAGATGTCTTATATACATCTTGAATAAAAGTGCTTGTCATTACCTTTTTTATAAATCATTCTAGTTCGTATGTATTTAGAACTGATTAATAAAATACTTAATGAGCAGTTTGAAATGGGGCTTACATTTCCCATCTGGCCCGGGCCTATTCCCAGCTTTGCCCAGCCCTGCTTACACAACTTGTGTCCTGTGCTGTCTGAACATGGCCTGCATTATCCCCATAACCACAATCTCTCATCTCCCTCCCTTCCATCTTCCCTTCTCTAGGGACCTCCATTAGGGGTCCTTCTAGGGAGCTGTATATAACCCCGTTTTGTCAAGTTACTAACACATTTCTGGGCCCTGTGTTCATAAAGGTACAACAGAACCTGTCAGGTGTTTGTTTTGTTGTATTGTTTTTCTTCTCCTGGGCAGGCAACAGAAGGTTTGTTAAAACGGAACTGATTCAGTGTACTGAGAAAATCTGTACAAATTAGGAAATGTGTGCAAATCGAACTGGGAATCAGAAATGAGATGCACTTAAGAATGTCTTCAACAATTTGTGGGTATTTTAGGCAGACGTGCCCTCGCATTTTGTGCTTTGAATGAGGCATGCTCACTTGTTATGTTAGCAAAAACATTTTTTTCATACATCCATTATGGGCTACCAGATTTCATTTTGTGGGTCCTGATAACTAGAAAAGAGTGAAAGAGTCTAAGAAATGGATCTGTTACATAATCACAGATATAACACTCATCAATGACTTTTTCTGACATTTTAGCCTCTAACGTTGTTACTGAAAGGAAAGGCTTTCCACTGCATCCAGCCATGAACCAATAGCACAAAACATTCCTTTGAGCAGTTATTATTCTATTAATATTGACGCTTTCTTTTTAACAAACATTGAGATTTTGGAACTATTGCATAAGCAACACCTCCAGCCACAAGGTGGTGCTGTTCCATAGCCTTTAAGCTTAGCTAGAATTGTTGTTCTGTGTTGTCTTGTTGTTGTTTTGTCTTGGGGAAATTCCTTTAAAGACAATTTCCATGTTGTGGTGCTGGTTTAACTTCCAGTTCTCTAATAAAATCTGTTCATCGATACAAGTATTACAACTTGTTTCTAGTTGAGATGTTATGAGTTATTATGATTAACTGATTAGAGAATGCTTACTGGACTTCTTAGGACGTCCTTGGTGCAGACACTAGGAATAGAGGATGAGGAATTCATGGGGTGCTCACCCAGCAAGTTTGCTGAGACCAGCTTGGTCAGCCCTGTTCTGGTAGCTGGCACAGCCGAGAGCTCAGTGAAGCACACTTTCTGGGGCGTCTAGAACGTGCACAATTCCCCCAGCATGCCGAGGGAATTGGGCATTTTCTGGAGGCTCCGGAAAGTATGCTTTGCTTCCACACACCCCTGTGCTAATCGTGGCCTTAAAGCACTTCTTAAATCAAGGTTTTAAGGCCACCACCATTAGAGTACAGGGGGGTAGATGCATGATTTTCCCAACCTTGGGTAGATTATGTTTCTCCCACCACCACCAATGGAGGCCTTAAAGTCCCTGTTAATAGGGCTTTTAAGGCCCCCATTGGCAGGGCCAATGTGATGGCAGCCACCATTAATGCAGCAGGGGGAAAGGACAAGGGGCATGCACAGATCAGGGGGGAACTGAGTTCTGCCCAGACCTTTGCCCCTCCCCTTTGTCCTTTGGCAGTGATAGGGTGAAAATCTGCCAGGCACATCTGTTGGAGCCTGGGAGGGCTGGACGTGGTGGGTGACGGCTGCCCTTGAGGACCCAGGAGGATTTTCACCCCATCGCTGGCTAGGAATGATGAGAGGGACACTAAAGCTAGAATCCTTACCCACTTACCTGGGAGGTCCATTGAATTCAAGGAAACTGACTTCTGACTAGACATGTACACTGATGGTGCTATATAAATAATAATAATAATAATAATAATAATAATAATAATAATAATAATAATAACAACAACAACATGTATAGGATTGTTGTGTAAGCGGATGCTCTGAAGGTTCCCTATCCATTATGGTTCAATGCGTATTTGCCTCTTTAATGTCTGGGACTGATAACATTTATTTCACCTGACCTGTTGAAAGCGAAAACGTTTGTCCTGATTCTCATGATTTTAGCATTTTTAGACTAGGTTATGGCAACGTAAGGCCTCATCCTATGTGCTGTAATGGCATGCCATAGAATGGCATGCAGTGACCAGGATACACTGGTCACTGGTTCAACAGCAATACGCTAGCAAGACACACATTGTCACATAGTAGGGGGCCGCAAAGTCCTTACATAGAGCAAGGAGGAGGAGGAGGAGGAAGCACAGAGGGACAGCATCTGAGATTCTAGTCCACAGTATGAAAGAGCTACTAGAGAATGTACCAGGCAAGAGCTTTCAAATATGTGTGTGTGTGTGTGTGTGTGTGTGATTTATTGCAGTATCCTCTTCCAGGTTGATTAAAAATGAGAATCACGATCAATATGTCTGCTTGCTTTATGTAACGTATCATGCTAATGCAGCAACACAGGCCTGCCTATCTTTAGGATATGCTAGTATATAAAGATACTAGTGCACTTTAGTGCACTAGTGTATAAGGATAATACCATCGTAATAATAAATCAGGATTAAGTCTGCAATGCCTGTACTGTTGCATCAATGGCCCCTTCATGGACACCATGCTTCCGGAAAACTCCCAGCTGCTGTTTTTACACAAAATGGCAGCTTGTTGAGGAGTTGAGCAGTGGCTGGGCATTTGCAGACCACACGACACTAAGGGCCTTGCTAGACCAAGTCAAAAATCCGGGAGAGAGGAGGGGAGAACTCGCGTTATGACTAACACAAGATCTCGCCCTTATGCACATGTGAGCTGCAACGAGCTCTGGAGGAGAGCCGTCGCGGCCACCATTTTTTTTTTAAAGCGGCAGTGGCAAGGAAAGTTAAGTAGGGGGTTTTATTTTTAAAAAAAGTATTCTTCCCCCCGTCCCCAATCTCGTTGCCCTGTCCCCCTTCTACCTTCCCCCTGTCCCCGATCTCATCACCCTGTCCCCCTTCTCCTTCCCCCCATCCCCGATCTCATCGCCCTGTCCCCCTTCTCCTTCCCCCCATCCCCGATCTCGTCGCCCTGTCCCCCTTGTCCTTCCCCCCATCCCCGATCTTGTTGCCCTGTCCCCCTTCTACCTTCCCCCGTCCCCGATCTCGTCGCCCTGTCCCCCTTCTACCTTCCCCCGTCCCCGATCTCGTCGCCCTGTCCCCCTTCTCCTTCCCCCATTCCCGATCTCGTTGCCCTGTCCCCCTTCTCCTTCCCCCCGTCCCCAATCTCATCCCCCTGTCCCCCTTCTCCTTCCCCCATCCCCGATCTCGTCGCCCTGTCCCCCTTCTACCTTCCCCCATCCCCGATCTCATAGCTCTGTCCCCTTCTCCTTCCCCCATCCCCGATCTCGTTGCCCTGTTCCCCTTCTCCTTCCACCTGTCCCCGATCTCGTCCCCCTGTCCCCCTTCTCCTTCCCCCCCATCTATCCCGCCGGGTCTGCTCTTCCCCCCCCCGGCTCCCATCTCCCTCCCGTGATTCCCCCCCCCCAGCCTGATGGGCACAGCGCTCCTATGGAGTGCTACGGCCCGTCCGCTGCTTTTCCTGGCTACTCGTGCATAAGTGCGGTAGCCGGGAAAAACAGCGGACCGGTCCACACGCCCGCAGTCCCGACCTGAGGCCAGGACTGCAGGAAGAACCGCGCTACAAGCGGTTCCGATTAGTGTGGTGCCAGGGCGGCTCAAGTCCTGGCTGCGGCTGGGATCCCCTGTGCGTCATCTGGACGCACAGGGATGAGCACGGGCCTCGCACCGCACTAACCCGTGGTCTAGCAACAGCCGAAGTTAACAGGTCAATGAGTGGAGTCCAGGAAGCCAAGGGAGGGGGGAGTCCCCAAGACTCCACCCCCTCTCAGACTCTCACAACATCCCTATATCTATGAGGACCTACAAGAAGAGACTTCTACTAAGCCTAGCAACATCTCTGCTGTGAGGGGATCTATGTTGAGAGCAATATGAAAAATAGTTATCACACTCACTTATTTAATGGTATGGTAACAACATCAACCTTTTAGGCTGAAATCTAAAAGCACCTTCCATTATTTTCCAGCTATCTCTAAGAAAGATGAAAGCATGAGGCTGGAGCAGAGCCTGTCCTTTTTATGATGTCTGGGGAATGGACACATGAATAAAAAGGGGAATGTCCTTCTGCCCTTTCCAGATATGGGTGAAGCTGACCTATTGCCCCAGTGCAAAAGAAAAGAGAAAACTTCTGTCACTATATGTTAGGGATGCATAGATAATTGGCTTCTTATTTCTGGTGCTTTAAAATGACACCCACACAGTTATGAAGCGGGCATCTTTTAAAAACTTGAACCACACATTCCCATTGCACATGTTTTAAAAATTCATTGTGCACAGGAGAGCGAGGAATGTCTTGAGGAACTGATTGCCGATTCTGTTGTGTTTCTCAAAGTCATTACATGGGCATAAAGATCTGTCATTACAGATCCAATTATAGGAAAGAGTTTCAAATTGCAACAAAGTCAACGGTTCTTCCAACTCAACATTGTCATGTAGATTGAGCAGTCATTTATATCAATATAAACTGCTTACAAAAACACTAACAAATCAGCGCAATGGCATTTTACACCCATTTTGTTCTGGTATTGATTCCTTTTTTTTTCTTTTTTTTTAAGAGGTGCAAGGCAACGACGAGACAAATAAGGAGTTTAAATAGGTGTATTGTGTTTACGACATTTTATTTATTTATTTATTTATTTATTACGACATGACAGATAAGATCCAAGAGACAAGCTCCAGAGAAGGGAACTTGACAACTTTGCAACTGAATCTGTGGGAGGAATATTCCTGAATGCATTTCTAATATGTGAATTCTCTTTGGCTCTTCCTACATTTTTACAGCTGCTGATTCATTGCTATTCTGCCAACAGTTGCATTTACATGGCATTTAATTCACAACTGGAGATAATAATAATAATAATAATAATAATAATAATAATAATAATAATAATAATAATAATATATTTGTATCTCGCCCCATAGCCAATGCTCTCTGGGTGGTTTACATGAGATTAAAACACTTAAAAACAATATACAAAATTTAAAACTACAAAAACATACAACATACACAAAACATACATTTTACACAACTATAAACAGCTTTAAAAACAAATCTAGGATCAGTAAAGCTCATCACATATTGCTAAATACCTGGGAAAAGAGAAAACTTGGTGCCGAAAAGTTATCAATATTGGCGCCAGGCCAGCCTCATTGGGGAGATCATTCCATAATTTTGGGGCCACCACAGAAAAGGCCCTCTTCCTTGTTGCCGTCTTCTGAGCTTCCTTCGGAGTAGGCACCTGGAGAAGGACCTTAGATGTTGAACATAGTGTATGGGTAGGTTCATGTTGGGAAAGACATTCCAACAGGTATTGTGGTCCCAAGCCGTTTAAAGCTTTATAGGTTAAAAAACAGCACCTTGAATCAGGCTCGGAAATGAACAGGAGCCAATGCAAGTGGGCCAGAGTTGGTCTTATATGTTTGAACCTTCTGTTCCTATTATCAATCTGGCTGCTAGAGTTTGCACAAGCTTTAGTTTCTGAACCATCTTTATTATTATTATTATTATTATTATTATTATTATTATTTATTTATTTATTTATATAGCACCATCAGTGTACATGGTGCTGTACAGAGTAAAACAGTAAATAGCAAGACCCTGCCGCATAGGCTTACAATCAGCCTCACGTAGAGTTCATTGCAGTAATCTAACTAATAAGTCTGACGCCAGAATGGGTTAAACTAGGGCTAATTTCAATACAAACAGAATCTGCTAGGGATGTCTAACTTCACAGGCAACTACCCTCATTATCTTTCAGTCAAGACTATCTTGGCCTTAGAGAGTTGTGGAGCTGCATACACCCCTCCACCTTCTATTTATTTATTTATTTATTTATTTATTTATTTATTACATTTTTATACCGCCCAATAGCCGAAGCTCTCTGGGCGGTTCACAAAAATTAAAATCATCATGAAACAACCAACAAGTTAAAAATACAAATACAAAATACAATATAAAAAGCACAACCAGGATAAAACCATGCAGCAAAATTGATATAAGGTTAAAATACAGAGTTAAAACAGTATAATTTAAATTTAAGTTAAAATTAAGTGTTAAAATACTGAGTGAATAAAAAGGTCTTCAGCTGGCGACGAAAGGAGTACAGTGTAGGCGCCAGGCGGACCTCTCTGGGGAGCTCATTCCACAACCGGGGTGCCACAGCGGAGAAGGCCCTCCTCCTAGTAGCCACCTGCCTCACTTCCTTTGGCAGGGGCTCACGGAGAAGGGCCCCTGTAGATGATCTTAAGGTCCGGGTAGGTACATATGGGAGGAGGCGTTCCTTCAAATAACCTGGCCCCAAACCGTTTAGGGCTTTAAATGTCAATACCAGCACTTTGAATCGGGCCCGGACCTGGACTGGCAGCCAATGAAGTTGTAAAAGGACTGGCGTAATGTGATCTCGCCAGCCAGTCCCTGTTAGTAAACGGGCTGCCCTGTTTTGTACCAGCTGAAGCTTCCGGACCGTTTTCAAAGGCAGCCCCACGTATAACGCATTGCAGTAATCCAAACGAGAGGTTATCAGAGCATGGATAACTGTAGCTAGGCTATCACTGTCCAGATAAGGGCGCAGTTGGTATATCAGCCTAAGCTGATAAAAGGTGCTCTTTGCCACTGAGTTCACCTGTGCCTCAAGTGACAGTTCTGGATCGAAGAGCACCCCCAAACTACGGACCCGATCCTTTAGGGAGAGTGCAACCCCGTCCAGGACAGGGCAAACATCACCTTGCCGGACAAATGAACCACCCGCTAACAGTACCTCCGTCTTGTCTGGATTGAGTCTCAGTTTGTTAGCCCTCATCCAGTCCATTACCGTGCCCAGGCACTGGTTCAGAACAGTCACTGCCTCACCTGGGTTTGATGAAAAGGAAAGGTAGAGCTGGGTGTCATCCGCATATTGATGACACCTCAGTCCACATCTCCGGATAGCCTCCCCCAGCGGCTTCATGTATATGTTAAACAGCATAGGGGATAAAATAGAGCCCTGCGGAACCCCATGGCTTAGGAGCCACGGCACAGAGCAATAATCCCCCAGCACCACCTTCTGGAATCGGCCATCCAAGTAGGAGCGGAACCACTGCAACGCAGTACCTCCAACTCCCAGTTCAGACAACCTATCCAGAAGGATACCATGGTCGATGGTATCGAAGGCCGCTGAGAGGTCCAGGAGAACCAACAGGGTCGCACTCCCCCTGTCTCTCTCCCGACAGAGGTCATCCCACAGGGCGACCAAGGCAGTTTCTGTTCCAAAACCAGGCCTGAAACCCGATTGAAATGGATCTAGATAATCCGTTTCATTCAAGAGTGCCTGGAGTTGTCCTGCAACCACCCGCTCAAGCACCTTGCCCAGGAAAGGGATATTAGCCACCGGCCTGTAGTTGTTTACATCTTCCGGGTCCAGATTAGGCTTCTTCAGGAGTGGTCTAATTACCGCCTCTTTTAAAGAGGCCGGCACCACTCCCTCTCTCAAGGAGGCATTTACAACCTCCTGGACCCAGCCGGCGATCCCCTCCTTATTTGATGTAATGAGCCACGAGGGGCAAGGGTCAAGCACACAGGTGGTCGACCGGACTTGGCCAAGCACCTTGTCCACATCCTCGGGCCTCAATAACTGAAACTCATCCAATAAAACTGAGCCGGACGGCGCTCTGAACGCCTCTACTAGTGGTGCTGCATTAAGTGTGGTGTCCAATTCATGACGAATCTGAGCGACTTTATCTTCAAAGTGCCGTGCAAACTCGTCACAGCGTGCTACCGAGGGTTCAACTATCTCACGCCCTGGCCCAGAGTGTAACAGGCCACGAACCACTCGGAAAAGCTCCGCCGGACGACACCGAGAAGACGCAATGCTGGTGGAAAAGAACTGCCTCTTTGCCACCCTCACCGCCACAGAGTAGGCTCGATAGTGAGCTCTAGCCCGTGTTCGATCAGACCCAGCACGAGTTTTCCTCCACCTGCGTTCTAGCCGTCTCCCCTCTTGCTTCATCGCCCTCAGCTCAGATGTATACCAAGGAGCTGACCGGGCTCTGCTCAGAGGGAGAGGACGCTTGGGCGCGATCGTGTCAACCGCCCGAGTCATCTCTGCATTCCACAGAGCGACCTGGGCTTCGACAGGAGCACCGGCCATATCAGCAGGAAAATCCCCCAGAGCCCTCTGGAATCCATCGGAGTCCATTAGCCTCCGGGGGCGGACCATTTTAATAGGCCCCCCACCCTTGCAGAGGGGAAAGGCCGCCGAGAGTCTAAACCTCAGTAGGAAGTGATCCGACCATGACAAGGGGGTAGATGTTAGTTCCCCCACTTCCAGATCACCATCCTCCTGTCCAGTCGAGAAAACCAGATCAAGTGTGTGTCCCTTTGCATGTGTTGGGCCGATGACATGTTGAGACAGCCCCATGGTTGTCATGGCAGCCATGAAGTCCTGAGCCGCTCCGGATACAGCAGCCTCGGCATGGAAGTTGAGATCCCCCAGAACCACCATCCTGGGGGTCCTCAACACCAGGTCCGAGACAACCTCCGTCAGCTCAGGCAGGGAGACTGTTGGGCAGCGGGGTGGACGGTACACCAGCAGAATCCCTAATCTGTCTCGAGTACCCAACACACAGTACAAACACTCCAGACCAGCACTCGACTGAACAGGAAGCCTAGAGAGGGAGATTGTATTCCTATAGACCACGGCAACCCCCCCTCCCCGGCCCTCGAGTCTGTGCTGGTGCTGCACCGAGTACCCAGGAGGGCAGAGCTGGGTGAGAGCAACCCCACCCAGTTCACCCACCCAGGTCTCAGTGATGCATACCAGGTCAGCCCCCTCATCCACAATCAAATCATGGATGAGGGAGATTTTATTCTGGACTGACCTGGCGTTCAGCAGCAGCACCACCAGACCCGAGAGCAAGCTGATATGGCCACCAGGAACTATCCGGTTGGGGTAGGAACCAGAAGAGGGAATAGCTGTCAGGAATCTATCCCCTCTTCTCCTCATCTGGCCTGTTCCTCCCCTAGCACCATACCTCCCCCTACCCGTGACCACAGTTATGTGGGCATCCCCGTATCCCCCAGAGCTCCCCAGGCACATATTAAAAAGTAATTAAAATGTATTTGACAATTTGCTGCTGGTTGGCTGGTTGGAGATCTTGCAGGTACAGTAGTATGGTCTCTCCTATGTGCGCCGCAAAGTGCGGCGCCAAGTGCGCACTCGGCGCCGCACTCTGCGCGTCGCCGAGGCGCGCGCCGAGGCGCAGCCTCTGGCAGGCTGCAGATGTACCTGTTAGGGAGAGGTGGAGCACTCAGTCAGCTGACGCCCAGCAGGTGAGGGGAGAGACTGCAGAGGGAAGCCCCAGCAGTCCCTGTTCTTCTTTCCCCCCCACCAGCCAGACACACCCCACCTTCCCAGCCTCTGGCAGGCTGCAGATGTACCTGTTAGGGAGAGGTGGAGCACTCAGTCAGCTGACGCCCAGCAGGTGAGGGGAGAGACTGCAGAGGGAAGCCCCAGCAGTCCCTGTTCTTCTTTCCCCCCCACCAGCCAGACACACCCCACCTTCCCAGCCTCTGGCAGGCTGCAGATGTACCTGTTAGGGAGAGGTGGAGCACTCAGTCAGCTGACGCCCAGCAGGTGAGGGGAGAGACTGCTAGTTGAGTAGAGAGGCCTTCCTGTGTTATCTGTTCCTGAGCAACTCCATGGGCCCTATCTTGTCCATGAGGTAGAGAAATCTGACCTTCTTGGGACTCAACAGATTTCCCTTGAACCCCCAGCTCAACTTGCATTAGCAAGCTAAGCTGTAGCTCACCACGGGAACTCACAAGCCCCAAGAGGGAGAAGGAAAAACTTGTGCATGGCAGAAGGGTCACTTTGGGCATATATCTCCTCCTCCTTCCTTGAGCCCAGGAGGGAGGAGGAGAGGCAAGGGATATCACAGGTGTCTGGTGGAGCTCAAGGCTCGGCGATTTCTCACTGGCTTAGCCCTCTGTCCACCCCAGACACCAGTCCCCAGATATCCGTGCTTGCTTGCCTGCAATTTTGCATGAATCAGGTTCTTTAGGGCCATAATTTGTGCAAAATGACTCTTTATGGAAAATGTGCCATTTTGCTGCTTGGTGGAATAGTAGGATGCAGCATGCCACTCGCCCATGGACGGCCTAACTGCTTACCTGATGTGACAAACAGGATCAGGTCACTGGCAGGGGTGAGTTCAGCCATCCCTGGGAGAGACAAACCCAGGGATGCTGGATGCTCTTTGCAAGTCTTTCCATCTCCCAGCTGGAACAAGCTTCAAGATGAAATTTGGAAAACTTCAGTGAAATCACATTTTGCTGATATGAACATTCCTAGGAGAGGGGCACCATCAGGGTTGCTTCTTGACCATTGCCACCAGAGCTCTGAGCTATAGCATACATAATAAATCTCACAGATCTCTATACTGTCAAATATCTAAGTGCACCAGACATTGAGCAGCAGCTCTCAAATATCCATATCGAAATCCTGGATATTAAATACCACTGTTGTTAGATGTCAGATATCAGGCACTGTTAGAAGTAAGAAGACCATCTTCAAATATGGGGAACGGAGAGAAGGAGTCTGAGGGGCTGTGTTGTTTCAGCACTACTGTGAGCTGATTTGGGTGGGCTAGAAAGCCATCGCCCTGAACCAGAGAGCTGTTAATGTCACTGCACTTGTGGATCTGTCTTTCTTTTCTCCATAACTGGTGGAAGGAAGCACTCTCCAGTGACCTTTCCCTTCCCAAATTGGAAGGAAGACATCAGGAGCTTGAAATGCGCATCACATTTTAAATATTCATGATTTTCTTTGCATTAACATAAAGCAATGGAAAGGCGAGATGATGATGATGATGATGATGATGACAATCATAATCATAATATATGCTGAATAAAACTATTCCATAAACCACTGAAATAAAACATGGACTTAAATGGGTCATTGTAAATTATTTTGGACTCTCCAATTCCAGGGGAGGAAAAATGTAAGCTAGAAATGTTACATGTATTATAAATAAATAAATAAATACCCTGCTTTGCAGCCTACTTAATAAATTATGATCCTATATATCGTCAGACAAGATTCATTACTAAAAAGGCAATTTCTTATAAGCCAGCTTTCCCCTGCCCTGAAGCCATAAAATTATTCACTGGTCTCCCACTGTGCTGCCACTTCAATTAGAGTTAAATGTTGAACTTTATGTTGTATATCCAGTATCGATAGTTTCAAAGTGCATATCACAACTTGCAGGGGGGGTCATGGGTGGGAGGGAAAATCTAATAAAATGGTGTTTGAAAAGGTATTGAATGTTTCATAAATATACAAGGAGCCACATTTGTTATATTCCACAATTAGATGCAGAAGCTTTAAGCCTGAATATCAATGCATAATTTCCACTAACTTAAAAATTGATCTGCCAGAGTCACACACCCTCTAGCAGGATTTTAATTAAATGAACCTCACTCACCTTTTCCCACTAAATTCCTTAGATTCATTTTCTATTACAATTGAATGTATTTCCCAGCAAAGTTTCAAAACTGTAAAATAACATTAAGTAAACAACATGCTTAATAATGGATATGAAGCTATTGAGCATAGATCAATGCTGGTTATTTTTTCAGTGTATAAAACTTAGGCCGTTGCTAGATGAGGGTTTAGCCTGGGCTGATACCCGGGCTCACCCCTTTGCATCCAGATGATGCACAGGGGATCCTGGGGTCAGCCCGGGCTAAATCCTTCCTTGACCCGGGATAACCTGCACCAGTTGTGGCCCAGTATTTCCGCAGCCCTGGGCTGAGCCCGGGGCTGCGGAAGGTCTAGCCGGCTCCGCGGCTTTTCCCAGCTATGCGGCTTACTTGCGAGTAGCCGAGAGAAGCCTCACACTGGGCACAGCACTCCCATCATGCTGTACCCATTATGCTAGGGGGGGAATCACAGGGGGGGGGGGGAGAGAGATGGAGGCCAGTGGGGAAAAGCGGAGCCAGGGTGGGGAGATCATGGCTGGGGGGATCGTAGATCACGACCGGGGGGGGGAAGGGTGCATCGGACATGGCAAGCAGGGGGGCAGGTGACCAAGCAAGTGGGGGGCAGAGGGGCTATTGGACATGGTGAGCGGGGGGCGAGCGAGCGGGGGGCGGGAGGGGGATCAGATATGGTGGGCAGGCGGGCAGGCATCAGACATTGTGGGGGGAATCGGGGGCAGGTGGGAGCAATGAACCCCTTTTTTTAAAAAAGACCTACCTTGTCGTTGGTGCGCTCCTGTGCACATGTCCCCTTTAAGTTTTGTTTAAAAATGGCCGACGCGACAGGGCTTTCCCTTACCCCATTGCTTGTCACCTGTAGACTGGGGCAACGGCCCGCGCTAGCTGCAGCACAGGCTTGCCCCTACTCCCCACCGGATTAACAAGTAGGTCTAGCAAGGTTATCTTTCCATCTGCCACCTTCCCTTTTCAGTAAATGCATATGACCACTAATCCAGATAGAAGTTACTACAGGATGCATGCAACCACTTGTTAGCTAGTTATCTATAACAGGGTGGGTGGGACGTAGATCTCCAGATGTTTTGGACTTCAACTCCCAGAAGCCCTTGCCAGCATGGCCATTGGTCAGGAATGCTGGGAGTTGAAGCCCAAAACATCTGGAGATCCACCTCCCACACCTTATATATAACACATAGAATCATAGAATACTGTTGTTTTTATACTATTTTTTTAATGTTTTTGATGGTTTTTAAATTTTGTATATTTTTAATGTTTACCATTTTTAATTGTTGTAAACTGCCCAGAGAGCTTTGGCTGTGGGGCGGTATATAAATGTAAGAAAATAAATAAATAAATAAATAAATAAATAAATAAATAAATAGATAGATAGAGCTAGAAGGGACATTGAAATCATCTTGTCCAACCCCCTGCTCAGCAGTGCATCATGACGGTGGCCTAAAATGGCTAAATTTAGCTTTAAAGCTTTGGCTTCTGGGGGGCATTTTGTACTTCAGTGCTAAGAAGACCATTTTATTCTCTTGGGCCATGACTGACTTCTTGTTGGTTTGGCTCTCTAGTACTTATTGTTACATCATTCTGCTGGTTTTTGATTTTTTTAAAAAAAAAATCATTTGATATATTAATGATAAGTGATATTCCAGGACTTCATCCAGTCTACTTTTTAAGTGAACCAACCTGACTCACACTTCCCAGATGAATGCAGAAATCAGAATGCAATGATCCTTCAGTTTTCACACTTCTTTGAATTTTGTGATACAGGTATTGGTTCAAAAATACCAAAATGTGTATAAAAAATTGTATTTTGTGAGTGTGGCTTGTTAACTACTCTGGAAAACCCAACAATAAACCATGGGTTTTCAAGGTGGCTTATTCGACAAAACTAAGCCACACTGCATGGTTAAAAGACACCCTCCGGAATGTCCTGGGTTCAGATAACCCATGGTTCAACAACAACCTACCTTCAACCACAAAGTGTGGGTTGTGCGAACCCAGACAATATTTTGCATGCAGAACCTTCTAGACTTCATTCATGGAATCTCCATTTAAAAAAAAAAAAATCCTACATTGCAGAGCTGGGAAAGGCTTCTGCCAGCAAACCAAGTACACAATTCTGGCCTATATGGCTGCACCTATAGTCTTACTCAGTATACGGCAGCATTGTAAGTAGTCCCCCTCCATAATGATTTGAAGCAAAGCAATTTACGGCGACCTGGTAGGAAAGAACTTGAACATTTTGTAACACCTTCTACGGCAATATTATTTTAAATGAGCAAAAGTAAGCCCGTTAACACTCTCGACAGGCAGAAGGCTATCGCTCATTCTAGTCACAGAAAACATCTGTAAGAGCCGGGATAATCCGAAACAGCCCCCGCATAGCAGTACAGAACGAACAGGTCAAGCTCTGTTCAACTATTGCAGCAAATTGTAGATGTAGAGACACACAGCTAAATGAAGGAATGGAATAATTCCAGCTGGCTTTGAAGAGATCGACTGGGCCTTTCCTCATGACAGGAATGCATAATCCACACCTGATCCTAAAAGCAATTCCCTGGAAGCAAGTCACATTGTTTTCAATGGACTGCGTTTCCTACGATTGCCAGCCAAATTTGAAAATGGCAGAAGCAGCGACTTTTTAATGGACAAAAATTTGGTGGGAATGGCACAAGCGTGCCTCACTCCGCATGGTCGTTGCTTTGCCCCTCTGCCCTTCCAAGAGCCCAATGTGTTGATCACACACACCAACTGTATCTATTTAATATGTACACAGTACAAATTTTCTCACTATGGGTACAGCTTTCTGATGTGTTCTGAATTTGTACCAAATACCCAAGCCAGTTTGCCAAATGTAGCAATTTGGCATGCAGAATGCAGCTTTTTTTTTATTTTGAGAATTGGATCTCACAACAACTTTGCTAATATGAGCTGAATTTTGAAATTCTTAACATTTTAGTCTTCTGGAAGGGAGATGTTGGGTGCAAGTTTGTGAGATCGTGGATTGCAATCTGCTTAGGGTGACCATATGAAAAGGAGGACAGGGCTCCTGTGTCTTTAATAGTTGTGCAGAAAAGGGAATTTGAGCAGGTGTCATTTGTTTGTATGGGGAACCTGGTGGAATTCTCTCTTCATCACAATAGTTAAAGATACAGCAACTCTGCCCTATTGACCAGATACAAAAGAGGGCAGAGCTCCTGCAGCTTTAATTGTTGTGATGAAGAGAGAATTTCACCAGGTGCTGCATGCATACAAATGAAACCTGCTCAAATTCCCTTTTCAATACAACTGTTAAAGATACAGGAGCCCTGTCCTCCTTTTCATATGGTCACCCAAAATCTGCTCCCATGTCAGGCTTTTTTTTCATTCCAATGGGCTGGATCCAGACTAAGTTTATTGAACTTTGGGAGAAGTTAGCCATCAATGGGAGAAGTTAGCCATGAATTAAAAGAGTCCCACTGATTTCAGTAAGATTTAAGGTCAACTTACTTAGTCTGGATTCAACCCAACTGATTTCAATGGCAGCAGGTTAAGCATGTGATTAAGGATGCAATCCTATGTGTGCTTACCTAGGAGTAAGTCCAATTGAATTCAGTGGGACTTCTGAGTAGACGTGCATAGTATTGCACTGTGCATCTCTCTCACTGAAGTTGATGGGACTTAAAAGTGTTTCCTTTTGGTTGGACCCGTGCCTTAAAAGTGTGACAATATAATATATTCCTAGATAGTAAAATAGCTGTGAATTACTGTTTTACTCTGTACAGCACTATGTACATTGATGGTGCTATATAAATAATAATAATAATAATAATAATAATAATAATAATAATAATAATCTGGACGTTGTCGTTCATCTCCCAAATATTATTCACAACAAAGCACAGGTTTTAAGAACATATTTTTAAGCTTAACAAAACAGAATTGGCAAATGCCAATTCCCACGCAAATAAAGTCATTTAACCCCATATTACTATTTGCAAGTGGGGTGAGTTGTGTAGGTTTGCGTTTGCAGCCCAAAATTGTCTTTACATGAAAGCCCTCAGGTTGCAGCCTAGGTCTCCATTGACTCACATAAAGATGTACTATGCTTTTATGGGTTTTAAAGCAAAAAAACAAAACACACAAAATGAAATCTAAAGGCAATGAATGCCTGATGTTCTTGCTACCTTCTGTTTCTTTTGGAAATGCCCCTTCCCAATCATAGCAAAGCTAACATCTTTGAGTTCTCATTCGTTTCTTTAAATAGGCAGCTTCCACATCTACACTGGGGGAGAAAGAAAGAGGGCTGTCTAAAAGAACTAGGAACTGATCCCTGGGCACCTCTAAATGAGTCATTTATTGCACCCTTGTGATAGACCACTCACTGAAGTTATTGGATTAATTACATGACGTCATCAATGACAGGACTTCTCACGTGGTATCCCCTGGAAATTCCAGTATGAAAAAACCACTTTTAAAGTGGTAATAGCTGGGAAAAAGCAGGATCTTCTGCCACTAGGTGGAGCTGTATCAATGGAACTGAATGGAGGGGAAGTATTCAATCCAAAGCCCTCTCCTCCTGTGTAATGCAGGCACCCCATAACAATCATTCAAAAGACCCAGAAAGCACAAAAGCCCTGGGTAAACAGTGAGGTTTCCCTTAATGTAGAGATGTTTCCACTGTTTGATTCTAGAAATTATAAGGAAAAGGTAGGTAATTTTGTTTTGGCCTACAGTGTCCATCAGTCCTAGCTGACAGAGTGAATGATGAAAGATGATGGGAGTTGTAGGTAAAAACATCTGGAGGGCCACAAGTTGATCACCCCTTCCCTAAAGGACCAGCAACAAACTGACACAGAAGAATGTTACTTGTTATATGTTATATTTATGTACGAAACTGCCCAGGAAGTCCAACATAGTCACATTTGACTTCAAAATAGGAAAAGTCCCTAAAATAAGGGAACTGGTGAAAATGAAGTTAAAAAGGGGAGTAAAGTGGGTTAAATCTAAGGTGACCATATTTTGGAAACCAAAAAGGAGGACAACATGGCCGCTCCTAAGGGGGAGTGCCCACCAACATGTCCAGCCCCCAAAGGGGTGTGCCCACCAACATGCCCAGCCCCCAAAGGGGTGTGCCCACCAACATGCCCAGCCCCCAAGGGGGTGTGCCCACCCAAACATGGCCTTGGTCACAGGTCTGATTTCACACTACACAATTAAGACAAACCTGTTCTACATAACATCTTAATGTTAAAATCCCTGGAATAAAGAACAAGTGAGGCATTCAATGTATCTGAAATTAAATATAAATAAATAAAAATAAATAAATAAACTCCACTCATTCCTACTTTTGTAGCTTTTGCTGTACTTTGAAGCTTTTGGTGTACTCTGTGTGATACAGTCTCCCCTTCCCTCAAATATCTTTTCTGACTGCAAGTGCTTTACTGGATGACCATAGTCTCACCTTTCCTAACATTTAACACTCTTTCCCCATCACCTTTCTCATATCCATACTCACATATTCAGCATACTGCTACCACTGAACAAATGAAGCAGTTGACAAGTACAGAAAAGTCTAGTACAACAAACAAGCAACCAAGTAATATCCATGGTATTCAGCAGATATGCTTAGGGCTAAAGCAGGAATGGGCAACTTATGGCCCTCCAGATGTTTTTTAGTCTACAATCCCCATCAGCTGCAGCCAGCATAGATAATGGTGAGGGATGGAACTTAGGAAGCTGCCTTATACTTTTGTAAACAGCCCAGAGAGCTTTGGCTATGGGGCAGTATATAACTGTAATAAAATAAATAAATAGTGAAACTAGGGGTGTGCACGGACCCCCCACTCCGCTTCACTTCCAGATCTGCAATTTGCGGATTGGGCCACTCTGCCCCGCCCCCGCTCCGCCCATGTCCACTCCGCTCCGCTGCGGAGCTCCGGATCCAGATCGGAGCTCCATTTCCCCCCCCCCATTGGCTTGCATTAAGCTAAAAAAGTATACAACTTTTTTTCTGTGAAAGTTAGAAACCTTGGCACCGTGACACCTCATAGAGGTATACACACGCACGCCAAGACTCAAGGCAATCCCATCATCCCCTGATTTTTGGGAAATTTATGAAAATCGGGCACCCCATTCACACCCCTTTCGATAGCTCCGTCAATTTGCACGTGAAAAATCTCAAACTCGCCACCATGATAGCTTATCCAGGGATGCACACGCACACCAAGACTCAAGGCAGTCCCATCATCTCCTGATTTTTGGGGAATTTATGAAAATCCAACACCCCATTCACACCCCTTTCGATAGCTCCGTCAATTTGCACGTTAAAAATCTCAAACTCGCCACCATGATAGCTTATCCAGGGATACACACGCATGCCCAGACTCAAGGCAGTCCCATCATCCCCTGTTTTTTGGCAGGGCTTAAACCTGCAGACAGCTCAATGGGGCCATTTCAAAGGAAATCCCAACATACCATGAATTGGGGAGTAGAGATAAACCTAAATGAATCTTCTTCCACACTAGAAAAATGGATTTGGAACTTCCAAAACTCTAAGTGAGCGCAGGAAGGACTTCTCCCCTGAGTCAAAGCCAGACACACACAACATCCCTGCGAGGCGGGCAGGGGAGGAGAGAGGGAAGGCAGGCAGGCAGCTGACATTTCTGGGGGCATAAGGAAGTGAGCCAAGGATAAGCCAGTAATGCATATAAAATGGAATAAATAAATAAATAAACAAAGGAGGGGTGGAATTAAATGCAGCAGTGTTGCTGAATAAACAACAAGAAGAACTTTTTAAAAAAAGGCTATATCTGTCTTTTACCAGCAATAGGGGGACGTGCCCAGGGGAGGGGGAAGCAGCTGCCAATTTGACTGGTCCTAGTGACCAGTCTTTTAAGAACCAACGCTGTCAGTTCAACTCATGAAAGCCATTGCTCCACCACGAGAGCTCTGAGGAGTAGAACTCTCACTTCAACTCATGATAGGCATTGCTCCACCGGGTTACTCTCTTTGGAGGGCTCTGATGGCCCTCCAAGTACAGGAGAGAGTGGGGGCACGTCCACATGGGATGCCCTAGGGGAGCTCATCCCCTTGCACCACATCTTTTCAGTTGTTCCCCAAAGTTAGGGTGGGTAGCACTGCTGTGTGTTTCCTATCTGTTAGTATGATTTCAGGTTGTGTTAGTGCATTTGGTGGAGCTACTGTTTTTAAAAAAAACACTGGGAAAACTCCGTTCAGAGTAGAAAGAGAAGTTTCCCAGAATCCCAAGTTACCCGTTTTGCCTATCCCCTCCTCCAACTTTGGGATCATGTGATCATGACCGGGAGTTGACTCTGCCCCTCAGCCCTTCGGAAAAGGTATTTTTCCCGCTGGTTTTTTAAAAAATTCTAGCACACGAACCGCAGCACGCAGAGAGTTGAGAGTAGGCTCAAAATGACCCTCATCCACGACTCTCCAAGCACAAGAATTTTCAGAAAGATAGCTTCAAAAACAACACAGTTATCCCCCTTTCTTTTCCGCACAGCAATCCTATGGGCGAAATGTTTCAAGATGGCGATCGGATCGGACCGCAGAAACCGGAGCACTCCGAAAATGGCCGCTACTCTTCACCTTGCTTCTAGGGGTCCATGGTCTGCTTCTACTCCGCCTCTGGGCAAGGCGGAGCAGGCCAATTCGCTCCTGCTTCTACGCTTCTAATCGGAGCGGAGCACATGCCTAAGTGAAACCCTTGGTCCATCTAGCCCAGTATTGTCGACACTGACTGGCAGGAATGGCTCTTCAGGATTGCAGGCAGAATTTTTTCCTTGTCCCACCTGGAGAAGTTGGGCATCGAACCTGGTACCTTCTGTTTGCAAACCACATGCTCTATCACACTGATCTATGGCCCCTGATGGGGATCATGGCAAATTCCTCACTGTTAGCTATGCTGGTTAGGGCTGATAGAGTTGTAGGCTAAAACATCTGGAAGATTACAAATTTAGGGTGACCCTATGGAAAGGAGGACAGGGCTCCTGTTTCTTTAATAGTTGCATAGAAAAGGGAATTTCAGCAGGTGTCATTTGTGTGCATGCAGCACCTGGTGAAATTCCCTCTTCGTCACAACAGTTAAAGCTGCAGGAGACCTGCCCTCTTGACAAGATTCAAAAGAGGACAGGGCTCCTGCAGCTTTAACTGTTGTGACGAAGAGGGAAATTCACCAGGTGCTGCATATATACAAATGACACCTGCTGAAATCCCCTTTTAATTGCAACTGTTAAAGATACAGGAGCCCTGTCCTCTTTTCCATATGGTCTCCCTATACAAGTTACCCAGCTCTGTTTTAGCCCTAACTCCTGAAAGGGCACTGGTTGCCCACCCATGAGCAACACACATTTCCTTCCGCTTTCCTTCAGATCTAACTGGGCTACAGAGCCCAGAAACATGGAAATTGCATTCACTCACTACTTGTGTAACTTGCTAAAGTATCTTTGTTTTCCACCTCCATTTAGATGCCAAGATTTTGTTTGCTTTTGTTTTGTTTAAAAATGTCTCTCTTCGCCTAAAACCCAGACAGGCACACAAAGCGTTTTTGGTTCCAAATGATTTTGGAATGAACTTAACAAATTGCAACTGCAGCCTGAGATGTTAACTGACAGCTGTTTGAGCAGGAATGCTAATTGCTTTCATACTAAATTAGCCATTGCTGAAATTAAGCAGCACCACAGCAAAACAATTACAGCAGGGCCTAGTTTAAGGGGACGATGGCTGATTCCGACAGCAGCGTGACTGGCAAGGAGGAGTGGAAAAACTCGGTACACCCATTCTTAGGAACAAGCAACATGTTTCATTAACCGCACTGTGTCCCACGCCATTTTGTTTTTGTTTTATAGAAAGTAAGTGTGCAGGGTCCCAATCCAGATCATTCCCACCGTTCATGAGGAGGGGCGATTTAAATCCTGAAGTTCATCTTCCCCCTGCTTAGGGGTTAATGTGTGTGCATGTGAGTGTGTATGTGTGTTAGAGCTTCCATTGGCACCAATAGAGGTTTTCTATATTTTAACCCTTGCATGGGCGGTGGCTAGGGGAGGTTTCCATCTCCTCACTCCATATGTGGTGGTCCTACTGCAGAGTTAATTTGAAGACGGGCAGCTGCATGCATGGAATTAACGTACTATGTAGTTACAGTACACACTTCATTACATTACTCCCTGTTGGGGGAGAACATGGCACAGGCAAAACTGAGCTGGCCAGGTGCCACCTATACACACCACAAGCCATCCTGATTGCATGGCATGCACTGCGCAGAGGTAAGGGGCTTGGCTGGTACTTACATGAGCTCCTGCAAGCACTGCCCTTCATGCGCTATTCGCTGCTCTAGTCGGGATGGTGAGTGATGCATGAAGGAGGTAAAGCTAGGGTGACCATATGGAAATGAAAACAGGGCTGCTGTATCTTTAACAGTTGCATAGAGAAGGGCATTTCTGCACGTTGTTCGTATGCAGGCAGCACCTGGTGAAATTCCCTCTTCATCCCAACAGTGAAAGCTGCAGGAGCCCTGCCCTCTTTTGCATCTTTTCACTTAAAGTTGCTCCTGCAACTTTAACTGTTGTGATAAAGATGGAATTTCACTCGATGCTGTATACATACAAATGGCACCTGCTGAAATTCCCTTTTCAATACAATGGTTAAAGATACAGGAGCCCTGTCCTCCTTTCCATAATGGTCACCTTAGAAAGCACACTTAGCCAGTGCACAGATGCTGCTTCCCCAGTGAAATCCCCTTACCTCCAATCTCTGATCGTAAGTAATGAGGGGATTCCCCTTTGTTCAGTGATAGCAAGAAGGTTCCTCGCTTTGTGATTGGTGATAACAAGGTGATTCCCCCATTCAGAGGGAATCTAATCAGAGGGAATCTAATCTAATCAGAGGGAATCTAATCTTTCTCCGCTGTGGCACCCCGGTTGTGGAATGAGCTCCCCAGAGAGGTCCGCCTGGCGCCTACACTGTACTCCTTTCGTCGCCAGCTGAAGACCTTTTTATTCACTCAGTATTTTAACACTTAATTTTAACTTAAATTTAAATTATACTGTTTTAACTCTGTATTCTAACCTTATATCAATTTTGCTGCGTGGTTTTATCCTGGTTGTGCTTTTTATATTGTATTTTGTATTTGTATTTTTAACTTGTTGGTTGTTTTATGATGATTTTAATTTTTGTGAACCGCCCAGAGAGCTTCGGCTATTGGGCGGTATAAAAATGTAATAAATAAATAAATAAATAAATAAATAATCATGGATCAGAGATAGATAACAAAGGGATTCCTCTTCCCACCTCCTCCCCAAGTCCCCAGTAGCCTCTCGGCTGGGAGCAGGGCTCGAACAACAGTACTGCTTTAAAGCAGCATTGAAGTGCACTGATGGGGTCCATTACACATTTCATATACTGCTTTCATAGGCCTTAGTTTGACCTGCCTATTATTCTGCAATGGAGGAGGGAAGATCTCGCATTGTGTTTAATGTGAGATCCCTCCTATGTTTACATGCGACGGCGACGACCTCAGAAGGAGAGGTGTCGCTACTGCCATTTTTAAAAAATTAAAGGACCAGCAGCGCATGAACGCTTGTATGCAAAAGGTAAGTGGTTTTTTTTTAATTTAAATTACTTTCCCCGCTCCCCCCACCCTACCCTGATGGGCGCTGTGCCCCATGCTCGGCTCCTGGCTCCTGGCGAGGAATCGCATGGAGCTGGGTCAACCTGCTGCACCCAGCCACATGTTCTGCGGTCTCAGGCTCAGCCTGGCACTGAAGAAAAACCAGGGCCAAAGGGGAGGGCTATATCCTGGGGCATGGGAGGGATCATCCCTCCCTGATCCCGGGATCCCCTGTGCATCATGTGGCGCACAGGGACGATCCCGGGGTTCACCCCGGGATAAAGCCCCATCTAGCTATGTCCATAGTGTGATTTCCTGCTTTTTATCCCACATTTTATTTATTTATTGCATTTTTATACCGCTAGGGTGACCATATGAAAAGGAGGACAGGGCTCCTGTATCTTTAACAGTTGTAGAGAAAAGGGATTTTCAGCAGGCGTCGTTTGTATGCATACAGCATCTGGTGAAATTCCCTCCTCCTCGCAATAGTTAAAGCTGCAGGTGCCCTCCTCTCTTTTGTATCTGGTCAAGAGGGCAGGACTCCTGCAGCTTTAACTGTTATGATGAAGACAAAATTTCACCAGGTGCTACATGCATTCACATGACACTTGCTGAAATTCCCTTTTCTATACAACTTTAAAGATACAGGAGCCCTGTCCTCCTTTTCATATGTTCACCCTATATACCACCCAACAGCTGAAGCTCCCTGGGCGGTTCACAAAAACTAAAACCATTCAAATATAAAACAATCAGTATAAAATCATGATATAAAATACACATTAAAAACTGATTAAAAACATACCATACATGATTAAAACATTAAAACTTCCTAAAAACATTCTAAAACATCCCAAATACCACACACAAAAAAAGGTCATTGTGTGCCCCACGAGGTATAAATGAGCAAGAGGGAAATAGCATTAGCATGATTTGTCACAAGCTGTAGATCGGGCCCAGGACTTGGGGAGGGGGAAGGGATGCAGAGGGAGACCAAGCGTCTTTGGAACGAATAGGGAACCTCTGCAGCCACACATTCTTCACCCCTATTGTAGGTAGTTCTGAGAATGGAGGCTCACATACTCTAGCACTGGGTGACAGCTTTAATCTCAATCACTTCTTTAACTGTCAACATTCTTAGGGGGGCTTTTCTCCCCCCATAGGCTCAGGACAAACTGTCCCTACTCTCAAAGATCTTAGAAGCCAGAGTCTGTTCAATTTAAGAAAACCGTTCTGAAGAGCTTCTGAGGGAACTTTTTTTTTACCCACTTAGGCCAGGACAAGAATGTATGTCATATAATTCCTGTTTCTGGGATATTATTTTGGCTCCCTGAGTGTTCAAAGTCTCCCCCCCACACACACACACACTTATAGGCTTGAGTTGACGTGGGGTGAAAGCATTTACTAGGAAGTAAGGTGCATAATTCAGTGAAGTGGGACTTATTTAAAGAGAGATCTGTATTTTATTTATTTATTTATTTATTTATTGCACTTATATACCACTCCCATAGCCAGGGCTCTCTGAGCGGTTTACAGAAATTCTAAAATTAAGGTAAAAACAAGTATACAAAATTTAAAATTCTAAAACACAGAACATACACACATAATGCATTAAAAACTGTTAAAAAACTAAACATGTGGGTGATTCAGATGTGCCACCATATGCCTGGGCAAAGAGGAAAGTCTTAACCTGGCGCCGGAAAGATAGCAGCATTGGTGCCAGGCGAGCCTCGTCAGGGAGATCATTCCATAGTCTGGGGGCCACCACCGAAAAGGCCCTGTCCCTCATTGCCACACTCCGAGCCTCTCTCTGAGTAGGCACCCAGAGGAGGACCTTAGATGTTGAACGTAGTGGCCGTGTATATTCACGTCGGGAGAGGCATTCCGTCAGGTATTGTGGTTCCAAGCCATGTAAGGCTTTATAGGTCAAAAACAGCACCTTGAATTGGGCTCGGAAACATACAGGCAGCCAGTGCAAGCGGACCAGAGCAGGTGTTATATGGTCGAAACTTCTGGTTCCTGAAATCAATCTGGCCGCTGCATTTTGCACGAGCTGCAGCTTCTGAACCGTCTTCAAGGGCAGCCCTACGTAGAGTGCATTGCAGTAATCTAACGTGGAGGTTACCAGAGCATGGACAACTGAAGCCAGGTTATCCCTGTCTAGATAGGGGTGTAGCTGGGCCACCAACCAGAGTTTGTAGAAGGCACTCCGTGCCACTGAGGTCACCTGAGCCTCAAGTGACAATGATGGATCTAAAAGAACCCCCAAGCTACGAACCTGCTCCTTAAGGATGAGTGCAATCCCATCCAGAACCGGTAGAACACACACACCCCATCCTGTCAGCGGAATCACCTACTAGCAGCATCCATTGTCGCAGCCAGGCACCGGTTCAACACATCCACAGCCTCTCCTGCTGAAGATGAAAAGGAGAAATAGAGCTGTGTGAATAGGATGTTGCTGTGAAAGTGTGAAATAGTTCATGCTCACCATTCTCTTTATGGGTGTGACTAGGGACAAAATTCATTAGATTTTTCAAAGTCAAAATGCCAGAACGGTTTGTACATAAGTAATTTGGAGATAACTGTCTGTAAAGATTTACTCCTTTGGGTGGAAGCAATGTGAGGCCATGTTACTTCCTCCAGAGAGGATATCCTAACCTCCCCTGCACCCTTTATTTCAGTCATATTTAGTATTATTTGGTACAGCTACTTCCAAATTTAGCCTGTGTTTTCAGAACTTGGCCACCAGCAGAAGTCAAAGTCAATGTAGTGTTAAATAATTTGTTTTAAGGAAGATTATCAGGAAGTCAGAAAAGTATAATAATCAGGGGATTTATTTGTAATGAAATATTTAATGAAAAAGCAATCGCATAATGCCTGAATGATTTTGAGTTAGGTTGCAATGCGATAAGCTTCTTAATAAGCATTATGGCAGTATGACATTGTAAAGACACAGTAAGAAATAGGCACACACTTTATCCTTCTATTGACCTCTGAGGACATTAGAAAATTGGCGTAGCCTATTCTTCTGATGATTTTTGAAGTGTCCTGTGTAACCTAGGGAGGGTGGAGAAGAAGAAACCGTGGGTGGGGACCCAAGTCTCCCTTCCATGAATGGAAGAACTCATTCTGCTTGCAGAAGGGATGGAGATCCAGTTGAGGGTGGCTCCCGTTGGAGGAAGAGAAGGAAAAGTGGGTTGTTATTGTTTGCTAATTTCATCCCTCCCATTGCCCTACATCCTATATGGTTCCAAAGACTTCCATTCCAGAGAGATTTTCACAGGGCACAGAAGCTGCAGGGGAAAGGAGGAATTAATGAAAATTTCCTGCTCCCTCCAGCAGGGGGATGCCAAGAACAGAGTTCTGATCACAGAAACGTTTGATCCAATCCCAAACAAATATAGGCTGGAATTCTACTGGTGGTGTCCTGTGGTTCAAACACTTATCTGGGATGAAGGCCATGGGAGTAGGGGTAGGCAACATGGTGTCCACACGCTACAATGTGCCCCTGGGCAGCCGTCTTGGCACCTGCCAAGTTACCGTGCCCTACCCTACCCACTATTAAAACACACACCCCAAAAACATTTTCTTACCTGCAGGTGTAGGGTGACCATATGAAAAGGAGGACAGGGCTTTTGTACCTGTAACAGCTGTATTCCAAAGGGAATTTCAGCCGGTGTCATTTGTATGCCTGCAGCACCTGGTGAAATTCTCTCTTCATCACAATAGTTCAAGTTCAGGAGCCCTGCCTAGTGTGACCAGATACAAAAGAGGACAGGGCTACTGCAGCTTTAACTGTTGTGTTGTGATGAAGAGGGTATTTATTTATTTAATTTATTCATTTAAGTATTTTTATCCCGCCATTCAACCAAAAAAGGCTCTCATGGCGGCTTACAAAAGTATTTCTTGAAAGTCCCTGCCCACAGGCTTACAATCTAAAAAAACATGACACAAAAGGAAAGGGGATTGGGAGGGAGGAGGAGGGGGGGGGGAAGCAAAGCAAATTCAGGTACTACATTCTTGGTATTTCACCAGGTTCCCCATACATACAAATGACACCTGCTGAAATTCCCTTTTCTGTTCAACTGCTAAAGATACAGGAGCCCTGTCCTCCTTTTCTTACGGTCACCCTACGCGGGTGGGATCACTCTGAAATATGGTTTTGTTGATGCTGAAAACTATGAGATCCAGTATGGATGGTGTGGAAGTCTAAGAAGGGGGTGGAATCTGTTGGACTCCTGGACCCCACTTGCTGAGCCACTGACACTTCTCAGACACGTGTGGGTCATGAATGCCTGGCAGGTGCCTGTCCCCTTAGCAAGCCACCATTTTCCATCAAAATGGTGGCTCGGGGATTTTCTGGAAATGTAATGTTACATAAATTTATGCCTGTAATGTTGCATAAATGACCCCGTTATGGCTGCTGTTTATGTAACATTACATTTAAGAAATCCCGAGCCACCATTTTTATGCAAAATGGCAGCTAGCTAAGGGTGAGTGGACCCACGGTGCTTGCCTGGCGCTTGCTGGGTTGTTCAGCAGCTCACAGGAGTGGGCAGCGTCTCTGCGAGAAGCTGGCAAGAATGTACAGGGGTAACTCTGCCCACTCCCTAGGTTCCAAAGGAATGGGCAAAGTTTAGTATGTTGGGGTTCAGTCCCCAGCTTTGCTTGTACTCAGTCTTTGGGGCAGGTTACTTGTCCTTTGCCAAGCCTCCCATGGCAACCATGTTGTGGTGGTGCCCAGGAGAGTTTTGTAAATTGTGAAGTGTGAACACAGCCCCAAAAGTTTGCCTACCCCAAAGTAGTATAACACTTGCCACAGTGTGCAGACATTGTTTCATTCCCATAGCCTTTCCTTTGCCTTCCCATTTTCGGTAAGCTCAGTTTTCATTGAAATTCCAATAGCAATGTAATTTGCAAGTGTTTCTTTATTGTTACTTAAAAAAACCTTACTCTTCCCATATGCAGCCCAAGATACTTAACACATTCAAATGTGCAGTCTGGACAGGCAAGCCTAAGCAAATTGCTAAGCCCTCAAACCAGACATCCTTTTCATCTATATTGTTTTTAATAGTGACACCTAGCCACGCAAAGCTGGGAAATGGATCGTGCAAAGGAGATCAAACCTCCAAGCTAGTTGAAAGTGATAATAATCTATCATATAATTAAAAGTGGAGATGCACTTCCATATTCAAGGAGCAGTGATTTCATTTGCAGGCAAGAGTGGATAGGAACATAATCAAACCGTTTTCAGTTTTGCCTTTCTGTGTCTTGTGTGTAAATATCTCAGTAAAGGTTTGCAAACAAAAATTAGTGCATTGTGTAATAATACGCCTTCAGGCTGGAATACTAAACCATCGCATAGAAAGATAAAATTAACAGCCTTGTATCATCAGCATACTCATCATTGTATATTAGTATTTTACAATGTGTTAAGGCATTTCAGTTTGCAACCTCTTTTTTCTTCTCCTCCTCAAACCAATCATGAGAGCTAAGACGTTATTATTCCTATTTGGCAGAAAGGAAACTGAATCAAAGTGATAGTGACTCAAATACACACACAAGCAAACAAGGTTCCCAACACTTACACTAATGGAAGAACGGAAAGGCATTCATAGGAGGAGATGGATTGGCTGAAAGCCACCAATTCCCCCTGTGGGTAGCCCCTCCCAAAAAAATTGGCGAGCACTTGCCCCGCCGCCCCTGCAGCCCAGCCCCCATGAATCAGGCTGAGCAAGCCCCCATCAAACTTCAGGCCCAAGAGCCAAACCCAGCCATACTGTGGTCTCGTTCTGGCTCTTTTGGGGTTCCCCAGATGGCCTCCCCCTATCCTCACCTCCCTTCCTCCAAACAATGATCATTTCCTGGTTTCAGATTGGTCTTTTGCCTTCTTCACAGTTGCCAGCTAGAAACTTGGTTCTGGATTGAAGAAAGACGTATTGCAAAAAAAAAACCCAGCTGATGTTACCTTAGGCCTTATCAGAGTACACAGATTCATGTTGCTGATAGCTGTAGGGAGTAAAAAATATTGTAACTTTTTCTCATACTGGTCCATTGCTCCACACCTTGACCACAGCTTTGTCGGTATAACTGTCTGCATCTCAGGGGGAGTCTACACCAGCCATTTATAGCAGGACTGTATGGCCGTCATCACTAACGGGCCACATGACATTCACCTGGCCCCCGTCTTTACAGCAGTGCTTTGGTGCTGTGAGGCACCTTCACCTGCACTTTCATTCCTTTCTGGCATCTGCACGGGAAGGAAGGGAAGTGTGAATTTTCTAGCCCTGCGCCTCTGGAAAAGGTAAAAAAAATAAAAAGTGGGGGAGGGGAAGGAGGAGAGAAATGGGGCTGTTCCTCCCTGCTTTTTATTATATGATCTATATCTGCGGAGCTCCGCAGATACAGATAAGAAAAATAAAAAATGGGGGGGAGGGACAAGGCAGCCCGAAAAGGAAGCAAGCAGAGGGATTGGGTGAACAACCTCTCCTCCCTCTAGCTGCCCATTTCTCCACCCACCCCTGGTTTTTATTTTTCTTATCTGTAACTCTGCGGAGCTCCATAGATATAGATCATATAATTGCAAAAGGGGGGGAGGAACGTTCCTCTTCCCCCCCATTTTTATTTTTATTTTACTTTCCAGAGGCGCGGGGCCGCCCATGGCGACCAATCAGGGGGCGCCATGGGCTCCACTGCCAAAAAAGTAGGCCCGACTTTTTGGAGCGGAGTTTCCAGGGTTTGCCCCCAGATGGCTTCGCAATGGCAGCCGTGTCATGTAGATGTCATGCCGCTACCGCGAAGCCACTCCTGGGCAAACCCTTCATGTAGATGTGCCCTTGTTCCTGCAGTGATCTCAGCTCCACCTTTCAGTATTCCTGGAATATCCCTGACAGCTTTTGGTGTGGTTTTTCCATCTCTCTCGCTTCCATTCCAAAGGACCTTTGGGATGTGCCACCCCTTTGTGAGGTTGTTGCCGTTCACTGTGAGTTCCAGGCTCAGCCAGCAGCTGTGAGGAACATATTGGAGGTGTGTGAGAGTGGACCCGTCCGCCATTTTCGCCACATGTTTTGGATGGGTATCAGCGTGTTTTATTACCGAGTGTGCTTTTTTTAAAAAAATACAAACTTATCTCTGCAGAGGAGCACATATTCGACAGGGTTCATATCTCCCCCCATGGGTTGCAGTGTGTCTGCACTCATGCGCATCCCTCAAGAGTCATTAAAAAAAACCCTCTGCCCTGTACCCATCTCCCTAGGCCTGCCCACTTCTACCAATATTTATGTGCAAGCACCATAACAGGTCACACATGCTCCCACAATGGCACTCCTGTCATTGTGGTAAACATCGGTCGCATGTGCCCTGTGAGCACTGATGGCAGCAGTGGGGAATATTCAGAAGAAGCCCTCTTCTGTTGTGAAAGGGCTGTAGGTGTAGATTAGGCCTCAGTCTCTGGGCAGCAAAAATGTGCTGTCTTCAAGGGAAGACAGGCCTGCTTATGAATCAAACTTTTACGTTCATTATAAGCCCTCTGTCCCGAACACATGAACCTCAAAGAGGGACCTGAGTAACACAGTTCTTGGGTTGCATCCAATAGTAGAGCAGGAAAACCAGCATAATGGATTTTCTAGACACCACACCCCCAATCTGCTTTGAGGGAAGGAGTGTCTGGGGAGACTGAAAGGGATAAGAGGAGCAGGGAAATTGTATCTTCTCTCTTTAATTAGCTATTGAGCTCCGACTTAGGCCATTTTACTGATCTTCCATAAACAGATAGATGATAGGCTAAGAATTATAATTAGTGTATTCCTATGCGTCTTTAGTGATTTATTATTATGTACATTCTTCTTTTTGTTGCCTTTACATTTTTAACTTTGAAATAAAAGCTTATGGGAAAATGAAATAAAAATGTAAATCCCCACGCCATGAGCAGAAACCTCTTGTATGACACTGGATGCCACTTTGAGTTCTTTGGATTCAGCATGGTCATTCATCTTGGGGTTTTAAGTCATGGGTTATATCCATTGTGAGCCCTACTTAGAGTCGACCCATTAAAACAAATGAGACTTGAATCAGACTGCTATTGGATACAATCTCATGTCTGCACGACATGTGACCTTCAAAGCCAGATTCAGCCTGCCGACCGTGTTTGCTGCCTGCCTGCTCCTGAAAACTTTCCTGTTTCTTTTCAATCCCAAAAAATAGCCAAAGGCAAGGGTGGAACCAAGTAATCTTCAAAAATATTAGTAAAAGTTTTATTAAAGTGCCAGGTGCCTACACGTTTCAAACACGGTTGCGTTCTTCCTCAGGGCTTTATAACGTTCGTGCACGAACGTTATAAAGCCCTGAGGAAGAACGGAACCACATTCGAAACGTGTAGGCACCTGGCACTTTAATAAAACTTTTACTAGTATTTTTGAAGATTACTTGGTTCCACCCTTGCCTTTGGCTATTTTTTACTCCCCTACGGGGTTTTCCTTGCTTTCGTACTTCTTTTCAATCCCAGGCAGTCCGCAACAACAGGAGGTTTATGAAGTTCCTGGGGGTGGGATGGAGGGTATACATGGATGGTAGCCCACATTGAACTTTGAGGTGCGTTGCAGATTGTACACACCTGCATTAATCTGTCATCTTGTGAACCAATCAGAAAATTGGGTTGCAGTTTGTATATATTTTTAAAGTCCCTTAGAAAGTACAAGTCACAGATTCAAAAGCTTTTAAAAAAACACCTTCATTTTGAGATTGGGACGTTGTATCTGATGCCTGATAAATACCTGGCTTTCCTTTTGACGTAGCAAAAGTGGCTCAAGGTTTTTCTTTAAAAAACAAAACAAAACTAAAGGCATGCTAAATGGTCCCAGCGCCATTCAGATATGATCAACCCTGTTATTATCCATGTTACGCAACAGGTTAATGGAAGCAGATAATCGCTGGTTGGGTTAATTCAGGTCATAGAAAGCACAAAAGAATTTGCAGGCCAAAAAAAAAAGAAGAAGAAGCATTTTGAGAGCTTGGATCGACAGCGTGTAAATAAATAATCCCTTATCCTCATAAATCACTGAAGTTCACTCGAGGGAGTCAAGGGGGGATGAAATGGGATTGGGAAATAAACTAATCTAGTGTTGCTGCTCTGGAGTGAGGCTGCAGACATGACAAGGCTTTTGTGTTATGTCCTCATTTCAAGCAGAAACCTGAAGAGGAATCAAGCTTTTATCTCAGCCAACCTTTAAATTTAAGAGAGAGGAGAGAGGATTTAGCATTCCAACATGCAATAGCCCCCTCTTCATTTCCAAAGCTTGCTCTTTGAGCAATAAATAATGGCTTCGGGTTGCATCCAATATAGGTTTATTTTTGTTTTGTTTTCTCCCTTTTCTTTCTTTCTTTTTCTTAAAAAGCTTTCTCCACACCCAGCTGTTTAAATAGTGTGTTTAAACTAGGGACATATGAGGAATTTGTTTCAGGTCATAAAGGACCAGAATTTACCCAGCTTGCACTTCTCGACACAAAACGCGCACCTGAACCCAGTCTGCAGACCTGAACTTGCAATGGAATTTGCGATACAAAAATAAAATATTTGAAAAATGCTTACGTTTGAAAAATGGACTTGAAAAATGTGTACTTTTGAAAAAACAGGCACAATCTCTTTAATCAAGGGGGGGGGATGAATGCATATATTTCAAAAATGCTTACAACTGATGTGTACACCTGGAAAAAATGCACAGGAAAATACACACATTTTTTTTGTGCAAACGGGAAAAAAAGCAAAGCCCACCATCTGATGCAGACATGAGTCAGAATGAGCTTGGAGAACCTTGGCAAGGGTGAATTTTTCTGAACATGCAGACACTGTAACTCACAATGTACTTAGTCTTTTTTCCTCCCCTATTCCCATCTCAAAGCTGCTTTTTGTAACACCTTACCCTGATTTTCATTTTCTTTTCATTTCCTTTATTACATTTCTATACTATCCAATAGCCAAAGCTCTCCAGGCGGTTTACAAAAATTAAAAACATTATAAAGAGCAATTTTATGCACAATATACAAATAGTTTAGTTACATATAGAAAGTCAGCAGACACACACACACACACACTGTTCCATGACAGGATTAAAAACCTATCATATGCTGCCAAATGCCTGGGAGTAGAGGAACGTCTTAACCTAGCACCAAAAAGATAACCATGTTGGCACTAGGTGGGCCTCAACAGGGAGTTCATTCCAGAATTGGGAGGTGATAATTGAGAAGGCCCTCTCCCTTGTTGCCATCTTCTGACCCTTCTTCAGAGGATGCACCTGACCTTAGACAATGAAGTGTACTGTATGGGTAGGTTCGTGCCAGGAGAGCTGTTTCATCATAAAGTCAAAATGAGCATCATGAATCGGGCTGGGAAACATACAGGCAGCCAGTGGAAGCAGGCCAGAATCAGTGTTATATGTTCAGACCTTTTTGTCCCTGTTATCTATCTGGCCGCTGCATTTTGCATGATTTGCATCTTCTGAACCATCTTCAATGGCAGCCCCATAGAGAGCTTATTGCAGTAATCCATCTTGGAGTTTACCAGAGCATAGGTGGCTGAAGCTAGGTGATCCTTGTCCATATAGGGTGTAGCTGGCCACCACACTGAAGTTGGTTCAAGGCACTAAATGCCACTGAGACCACCTGAGCCTCAAATAACAAAAATGGGTCCAGAAGAACCCCCAAGCCACAACCTGAACCTTCAGGGGGAGTGTAGCCCCATCCAGAAAAGGATGAGCACCCTCCACATGGTCAGAAGAAACACCCACTAACAGTATATCAGTCTTGTCTAGATTGACCTTCAGTTTATTAGTCTTCATCCAGTCCATTGGCGCAGCCAGACACTGATCTTGCACATCCACAGCCTCACCTGATGAAGATGAAAAGGAGAAATAGAGTCATGTGTCATCAGCATACTGATGACAATGCACTGTAAAACTCTGAATGACCCCATTCAGCAATTTCATGTAGATCTTAACATAGAATGTAAGGCAAAACCAACCCCAGCGAAAGCCCATAGTAAAGGATCTACAGGGCTGAACCAAATTCCCCAAACACTGCCTTCTGGAGCTGACCATCCAAGTAGGAGAGAAACCATTGCAATGCAGTGACTCCTATTCCCAAGTCAGACAATCATCCCAGATGGATACCATGGCTGATGGTATTGAAAGCCACCAAGAGATCAAGGAAAATCAACAAAGTCACACTCTCCCTGTCTCTTTCCCATCATAGGGAATCATACAGGGTGACTAAGGCCTGAACCCGGGGGGGCGGAGCTGGACGCCATGATGGGTAGGATTTCTCCTTGAGACTCCCATACGGGGGGGATCTGAGAACTTAATTACCTCATTCAAAAAGGCATGGGTCGTCAATGAAAATGAAGGGAAAGGACTATGACTTTTAAGTGAGGGTGAAAATCTTGTTTTTGGAAGCAGAATCAGTATAAGGAGGGAGAAAAGCAGCCCGGTGTCTCTGGCTGTAAATTAGTCAGACGGAACGGAGGGGGGAGCGATGAAAATGAAACTGGCTTTGTGAATGTCAGAGCTCTTCCGTCTCCCAGTCTGATAAAGATGGTGAATTACACTCCTTATCTTAGAAGAATGTCTAATTGGCAGTAAACTCACCCTTTAAAAAGCATCGAAGGAGGAAGTGTTTATCTGCGTAGAAAAAGAGACGGTGCGGATTGTATACGGGACATTAAGTGAGAGTCAAAAATAGATCCATGCCGAATGTTAGAAAATAATAATAATAATAAAAACCTGGGAAGGCTACAAAATGCCCCTCTAATCATAATTAGGCCCGTCTTGAGAAAGTGGTTACAGAAGAAATTTCACAAAACAGCGGGAGTGAAAGCAACCGATCTGTCAAGATGGCGGAGAAATCTGGCACAGTGCCAACTTCAACTACAATGGAAGATCTGAAGAGGCTGATTTTGGACAGTACAGCAACACTGAGTAAGAAGATGGATGAAAATGATAAGAAGGCGGATAAAAGGATGGGGGTGCTCGCAGACAAGATCGCTCAGAATGATAAAGCTATAAAGATGCTAGATGCTGAAGTAAAATTAGTGGAGAAAAGGCAGGATGCCTTTGAAAAAGGCTGTGAGGTGAAATTCCAGGAACAAGAATTAAAGCTGATTCAATTGCAAGATCAGGACCGATGTTTTAACGTACGTATTAAATACTTTGTTGAAGAACCAGCAGAGGATTTGAGAAAAATAATACTGAAATGGTTCAATGATATGATGCCTGATCTGGATATAAAAGACTGTGACCTGGTAAGGATCCACAGAGTGGGAGAAGCAAATTACAGAGGAACCAAGGACATTCTTGTGAAATTTGGCAGTTATTATAAAAAGGAGCAAGTGATGAAGAAATTGAGGTCCATAGCTATGATAAAATATAAAGGCAAAGCAGTGCAAGTATTCAACGATCTTTGTCAGCAAACACTCCAATGGAGACGCAGCATTAAGCAAATAACTGAAACGTTAACAAGAAACGCAATAAAATATGCTTGGGGTTACCCTGTTTTCTTAAAGTTTTCATATGGTGGGAGTCAATACAGAGTAACCTCTTTGGATCAAGGCAAGGAGTTGCTGAAGAGTCTGGGTTTATCTAAGGAAGCAAGTCTTGGAGCTGAAGCTGGAAACGGAGCTGAAGCGGGGGCGTCTGGGATGGGGTAAAATGTTGAATGGTTATGAGATAATAATACATAAAAGCTGTTAAGTATAGAGATCTTGCCTATCAGGCGGAGCTCCGCCTCCCCCCCTCCCTTAAGGTAGTTAATGGCCGGAGTGGTAGACTTACGGGGATATGGGGGTGGGAAGGAGGTGGGGGGTGGGATGGGAGATTGGGGGGTTTAATAGGGTGGGAGGGAGGGAGTTGAAGGGGGGTTTAGGGTTTGTGTTTTTTGTTGTTTATGTTTATGAGATGCAGAGCACATGGGATCGGAAGAAGAATCGAAAGAGTAAATATGGATAAAAAAATTAAAGTATCAACGCTTAATGTTAAAGGTCTGGGGGCAGTCGTGAAAAGGAGGAGAATAGAACAAATGTTAAATAAAGAAAGATCTGGTATTATTATGATGCAAGAAACACACCAAAAATTTGATGGCGTAAACGAAATATGGACAAAGTGGTCAGTCTATTATGAAAAGTCATTGGGGACTTCAAAAAAAATGGAGTGGCAATTTTGATTTTTTAAAAAGTAGATTTATATTAAAAACTATAAAAAAGGATGATAATGGTAGATATCTTATGATAAAGGGACAAATTGAAAATGAATCATATACATTAGTTAATCTTTATGCCCCCAATGAGAGACATAGAGAGTTTTTTATGGAATTATTTAAAGAAATAGAGGAGTTTAGGGAGGGGCATCTTATTTTAGCTGGGGACTTTAATATGGTAATGGATAATAGAGTGGATAGGTCAAACCCCACTAATGCGGAAAAGAGAAATAATATTACTATATTGAATAAACTAGAAAAAGAAAAAGATTATGTAGATTGTTGGCGTTTACTGAATGGGTCGAACCCGGGCTTCTCTTACTACTCCTTAGTTCATAATACATACTCTAGAATAGATTATATATTGGTTTCAAACGAGTTTGCAAGTAAGGTATGTAAAATGGAAATGGGGGTAATAAAGGTTTGCTAAGTTTGGAGTTCACAGTTAGAAAGAATTATAAAGAAGCGTTTAGGTGGAAATTAAACACAAAACTTTTGAAGTACAATAAAGTGGTAGAAAAAATGCAAAGAGAACTGACAGAGACTTGGGAAATTAATGAGAAGGGAGGAACGTCAAGGGCAATAGTTTGGGATACCATGAAGGCAGTAACAAGAGGGATATGTATTAGAGAAATGTGCAATTTAAGGAGGCAACAAATAGCAGAGCAGGAAAAATTGGAGGAAGAGATTAAGAAATTGGAGAAAGATTATTGGCAATATAAAAATAAATATAAATTAATAGAAATACAAGCAAAGAAAAAGCAATTAGAAAATTTAAATTTAGAGGAAGTTCAGAAAAATTTAATATATATGAAAAGGGAGTATTTTGAAAACAGCGATAGAAACTCTAGATTGCTTGCCAGACTCACACAAAAGGAAAAAGCCAGGAATGGGATAGGAATATTGAAGGATAAACAAGGGAATTATTGTCATATAATGAAGGGTAAAATAAAAATTTTCCAAGAATTTTATCAAGAATTGTATAAGGGTAAGGACACTCAAAAACAGAAGTTGGAAGCTTATATAGAAAAGTATATAAAGAAGGGAATAAAAATAGAACATAAAGAGTTAATGGAGAAGGTAATAACGCAAAGAGAAGTAGAAGAAGTAATTGAGAATTTGAAAGTGGGCAAATCACCGGGGGTAGATGGTTTAGGCTTAGAATATTATAAGGTTTTAAAGACTTTTTTAGTACCGAAATTATTGAAGCTGAACAACTCCATATTGGAAGGAGAAAGAACACCAGAATCATGGGAACATTCATTAATAATTTTAATACCAAAACCAGATAAAGATTTGACTGTCCCTGATTCATATAGACCTATTTCATTAATAAACCAAGATGCTAAAAAAATTTCAACTATTTTAGCAAGGCGGTTGAACAAATTTATAGATGAATACATAGGGGAGGATCAATGTGGATTTGTAGCAGGCAGACAAATGCACAATTTAGTGGGAAGAGTTTTAAATGTAATACAGGTGATAAATAAGTCTAAGGTTAAAGCTGGAATTTTGGCATTGGATATTTTTAGGCTTTTGACTGTTTGAGCTGGCAAGCTTTAAAGATGGTGTTAAATAAAATGGGATTTGGAAATAAATTTAAAGCTATAATAGAACAGTTGTACTCTCAAAATACAGCTGTAGTGGTAGTGAATGAAGGTGTGACGGATAAGATACGACTAGCCAGAGGGACAAGGCAAGGATGTCCACTCTCGCCGGTCCTGTTTGTAATGGTAATTAGGGGTGTGCACAGACCCCCCGCTCCGCTTCACTTGCAGATCCGCCATTTTCCGGATCGGGCCGCTCCGCCCCGCCCCCGCTCCGCCCACTTCCGCTCCGCTCCGCCCGGAGCTCCGGATCCGGATCCGGAGCTCCGTTTCCCCCCCCCCCATAGGCTTGCATTGAAAGCTAAAAAATTATACAACTTTTTTTCTGTTCAAGTTAGAAACCTCATGTTTGGCACCATGACACCTCATGGGGATATACACACGCATGCCAAGTTTAAAAGCAATCCCATCATCCCCTGATTTTTGGCGAATTTTTGAAAATCGGGCACCCCACACACACCATCCCTGCGAGGTGGGCAGGGGAGGAGGGAGGGAAGGCAGGCAGGCATGCAGCTGGCATTTCTGGGGGCATAAGGAAGTGAGCCAAGGATAAGCCAGTAATGCATAGAAAATGGAATAAATCAATCAATAAACAAAGGAGGGGTGGAATTAAAAGCAGCAGTGTTGCTCAATAAACAACAAGAAGAACTTTTTTTAAAAGGCTATATCTGTCTTTTACCAGCAATAGGGGGACGTGCCCGGGGGAGGGGGAAGTAGCTGCCAGTTCAAGACACTGACAGCCACAGCTCTGAGAAGAAGTAAAACGCTCACTTCGACTCAGAACAGGCATTGCTCCACCACTGAAAAGTGACCATTCACTTCAACTCATGATAGGCATTGCTCCACCGTTTTACTCTCTTTGGAAGGCTCTAATGGCCTTCCAGTGCAGGAGAGAGTGGGGGCACGTCCACGATGAGATGCCCTAGGGGAGCTCATCCCCTTGCACCACATCGATTCAGTTGTTCCCCAAGGTTAGGGTGGGGAGCAGTGCTGTGTTTCTATCTCTTATTCTTGGCTTAGTATATGATTTCAGGTTGTGTTTGTGCATTTGGTGGGGCTACTGTGTTAAAAAACACAGGGAAAAGCCCGTTCAGATGAAGAAAGAGAAGTTTCCCAGAATCCCAAGTTACCTGTTTTGCCTATGCCCTCCTCCAACTTTGGGATCATCATGACCGGGAGCTGACTCTGCCCCTCAGCCCTTTGAAAAAGGTATTTTTCCCGCCGATTTTTTAAAAACGTCTAGCCCGCGACCCGTACGATGCAGAAAGTTGAGAGTGGTCTCAAAATGACCCCCATCCACGACTCTCTGTGCACAAGAATTTTCAGAACGATAGCTTAAACCCCCCCCAGTTATCCCCGATTCTTTCCCTCAATGCAATCCTATGGGCGAAAAGCCGAAAACGCCGTTTGAGCCGCGCGGTTGACCCGATTTTCACAAAAATATAGCCCGCGACCCAGACAACGCAGAAAGTTGAGAGTGGTCTCAAAATGACCCCCATCCACGACTCTCTGTGCACAAGAATTTCCAGAACGATAGCTTAACCCCCCCCCCCCCAGTTATCCCCGATTCTTTCCCTCAATGCAATCCTATGGGCGAAAAGCCGAAAACGCAGTTTGAGCCACGCGGTTGACCCGATTTTCACAAAAATATAGCCCGCGACCCAGACAACGCAGAAAGTTGAGAGTGGTCTCAAAATGACCCCCATCCACGACTCTCTGTGCACAAGAATTTCCAGAACGATAGCTTCAAAAACAACGTAGTTATGCGCGATTATTTGCCGCAATGCAATCCTATGGCGAAATGTTTTCAAGATGGCGACCGGAGCGCTCCGCCTGAACTCGGAGCTCCGAAAAATGGTCGCTTCTCTTCGCCTTGCTTCTAGGGGGTCCGCGGTCCGCTCCTACTCCGCCTCTGGGTAAGGCGGAGCAGGCCAATCCGCTACTGCTTCTACGCTCCTAATCGGAGCGGAGCACATCCCTAATGGTAATGGAATTATTGGCGAATGCAATACGAGAAGATGAGGAGATTGAAGGAATAGGTAGTATGAAAAAAATTAAATTGAATATGTTTGCAGATGACACACTGCTAACTATTAAGAATCCAATAGAAAAGATGGGGAGAATTAAACAGCAATTGAGAGAATTTGAGGATATTACTGGGTTAAGAATAAACTGGTCCAAATCAGAAATGATGTTGTTTAATTATACTAAAAAAGAAGAGAAGGATTGGGAAGAAAAGGGAAGAGAAATGAGAGTTAAGAATCAGATTAAATATTTGGGAATAAAAATTACGCAGAAGTTAGAGAGTTTAGAGAAAGAGAATTTAAATGTGTTAAAAAAAAAAAGAAATTTTAGCAAAATTGGAAAAATATAAAAGATTAAATTTATCCTGTTTTGGAAGAATAGCATTAATAAAAATGAAGATTTTAGCGAAGATTAATTTTGTGTTTAGGATGCTACCAATAAAAATTTCAGAATTAGAGATAAAAAGTTGGCAAAGTATTATAAATAATTATTGTAATGGTGATAAGAAAGCGAGGGTAAATAAAAGTAAATGGTATTTAAGTAAAAAAAAGGGAGGATTGAGTCTCCCAAATATTAAACTATATTATGTAGCTAACAGATTAAGACATATTGTGGAGGCAATTACAGGAATAGGAGAATTAGATTGGATGGAGGATAAAACTACAAGTAATATAGAGATTAATTTGGAAAATGTTTTTTTTAGGGAAGGGGAAAAAATGGGTAGAAAGTATAGATAACCCGCTTTTGAGGTCTCACTGGGAAATTTGGAGTAAATATAAAGGGGAGCTGCTTCCGAACAGCTCCCCTTTGTCACCGGTAATAATGTTAAAGAATTTCCCGGAGGAATTAAAGAGTAGATTAAGTAAAGTTTTAATAGAAAAAAATAAAATGAAATTAAGGGAATGGTTAAGAGGAATGAATACAAGAAAGGATATGGAAGAGGTCCTTAAAGATAAAAAAAATTTAACTTGGTTAAATTATTGGCAATTAGAACAGTGGACTAAAAAGTGGGTAAGAGATAACAGAGATTGTAGAGCATTGACAAAGTTTGAGGAATTAATAGTTAAGAAAGAAAATGATAGGGAGAAAAGAACAGTGTTAAAAGGGTTGATGAGTGAAATATATAGAATACTGGTGGATAAAGGGTTGATGGATAATTCAGGCAAAATGGTTTGGGAGACAGATTTGAATGTACAAATAGGACAACAGGGCTGGGAGGGACTATGGAAACAAAGAGCGTTGAGAAATATGTCAGTAAGAATAAAAGAGAATTATTTTAAAATTATATGGAGGTGGTACCTAACTCCGGTTAGATTGAATAAGATAAATAATCAGCAATCAGCAAACTGTTGGAGAGGATGTGGGGGTAAAGGAACGTATTTACATATGTGGTGGGAAAACGAATTTGCTGACTGCAGCAAGATTGATTGTAGCTAGGAACTGGAAGATTCAAGGGGAATATTCTATTGAAGAATGGTATAAAGAAGTATGGGATATAGCTATTAATGATAAATTGACCTGTAATATTAAATGGAGAAGAGGTTTAGCTAAATCAAATGATTTTGAAGGAATTTGGAAACAGTTCCTAATATTTGTGTTTTCTAAGGGAAGTGGGAAACCACCAGCAGAAGAAAGTATGAGATTTTGGAATCAGGAATGAGATCCCGAGGTGGGGGGTGCGCTTGTATGTTAATTTTGATTATGTTATTTAGATAAGATATTATGTATTCAACATTTCAATATTATGTAGTATGTTGTTGTTGTTTTATTTCTTTTTGTGATAATGTAAATGTGTACGTTTAAGTATTGTAGGAAAAAAATAAAAAATTATATATATATAAAAAAACTAAGGCCTGAACCTAATGGAGATGTATCCAGATAATTGGTCTCATCCAAGAGCATCCGGAACTAGTTGGGAACCAGCCGCTCAAGGACCTTGCCCAGGAAAGGAACATTTGCAACCAGCCTGATGTTATGAATACTTTCTGGGTCCAAGGAGGGTTTCTTCAGGAGTGGTCTCACCACTGCTTCTTTCAGGCAGCTTGGGATCACTCCCTATTGCAAGGAGGCATTGATTATCACTCTTGTCTGGCCAGCTGCTCCCTCCCTGCAGTTTTTATAAGCCAAGAGAGGCAAGGATCCAATACCAAAGTGGCTGCACGAACCCATCCAAGCACATTGTCAACTTCCTTGAGCATCAGCCACTAAACTCATACAAGAACACAGGGCAAGGCAATGCTCTGGATGCCTCCCCTGATTCACCTGCTGTAACACTGGAATCTTAGTCCCAGTTCTGCTGAGGGGCAAAGAGGTAGGGTTGAAGTTTTGTAATGTTGTAAAGGTTGCAAGTGTATTGCAGTGGGCCTCAGAAGGATACACAGCGTCCATAGAACCCTCAGGTCTTGGACAACTCTGAGAAGCTCTACTGAGTGGCACATCGAGGATTTAATAGACACAGAGAGATATTGGGCATGTCTACACCAGGGGGATGGAGGGGGAGGATCTCACGATATGGTGATCACACGATAGTCCACCGTCAGTCTACACGCGGTGCACAACGTCCCAGGAGGACAGAAGATGTCATGCCCATCATTTTTAAAAAATTGAAGAGGAGCAAAAAAGGTTTTATTTTTTTAAAAAAAAAAAACTCCCCCCTCCCCCCAATGGACACGGAGCTCCTGAAGAACTCCGTGCCCCATGCCTGGTTCCTGGCTCCTCGCATTTACTTGCGAGGAGCCAGGAACAAACCAGGATGTCTGTCCACACATCCCATGGTCTTGGGACGATCCTGAGTCCATGGGAAAAGCCGGGATTAAAGCCGTCCCAGCTATCTTGGGGCAAGGGCGGGATCAACCCTCCCTGCCCCCAGGATCCCCTGTGTCATGTGGACACACAGGGATGATCCCTGGGCGATCCCTGGGATATCGCCCCATCTATCCATGTGCATTGTTTCTTTGCTGCCTTCAGTACCCCAGAGTATACATGACCATAGGCACACACCAGTATTTGATTGCATCCCATCATTTTTCTCCATCTTCTATTAAAGCTGTCTCCTATTTTGCTTCATTGCTCTCAGCTCTGGAGTACGATGAGATCTGGAAAGCTTGCACATTTTTGTGATATTTTAGTTGGCCTTATAAAGGAATATAAGGATTAATTTAGATTTTGGATTTTTTCTTATGATCAAACCTTTAAATTTGGGGGAGAAGAGAGAGGATTTCAACATCCTAACATGCAATACCCCCCTCTTCATTTCCAGAGCTTGTACCTTTGTTTTCTTTGTGACCTGGAAGCTTGAAGAGAACATTATTGATGATGATGATCCACACTGTTTGTGCATGGCACTTTGCAAAGAATATGTCTGACAGGTCCCTGCCTCAAGAGAGGAAGGGAAGAACAACAGCAGGGCTAAACAGTAGATGAATACGTTATTATTTCAATGACACATGACCGGCCAACGCCCAACTGAAAGTTTTGGGGGGAAGCCGGCAGTTGCGTTTGGGGAGGAGCAAAATAAACGCTCCCCCCCCCCAGTGCAGGTTGATCACGTGGGGGACCTGGGTGGGGCTGCTCTATATAAGCAGCCCTCACCAAGCCTTGGCCTCTTTCGGGTCGCTGACCCCACCCTCCCTCCCTCTTCTAGTATGGGAATAGCCAGTCGCTCTCTTTGGAGAAAGGGCTGAGTAGGATTTTTTTCCCTTCGGGGTTTTTGCCTACTTCATACTGGAGGTATTTATTTATTACATTTCTATACTGCCCAATAGCCGGAGCTCTTTGGGCGGTTCACAAAAATTAAAAACATTCGAAGTATAAAACAACAGCATAACACCATAATATAAAATACAATATAAAAGCTCAACCAGATAAAAAAAAAGCAGCAATGCAAAATTACAAATTTAAAACACCAAGTTAAAATTTATTTATAGACTGCTAAAATGCTGAGAGAATAAAAAGGTCTTCACCTGGCATCTAAAAGCATATAATGTAGGTGACAAGCGAACCTCCTTAGAGAGCTCATTCCACAACCGGGGTGCCACAGCAGAGAAGGCCCTTCTCCTGGTAGCTACCTGCCTCACTTCCTTTGGCAGGGGCTCATGGAGAAGGACCACCGAGGATGACCTTAGGGTCTGGGCAGGTACATATGGGAGGAGGCGTTCCTTCAGATAGCCTGGCCCCAAGCCGTTTAGGGCTTTAAATGTTAATACCAGCACTTTGAATCAGGCCCAAACCTGGACTGGTATTAGGAGAAGGGGGTGATTAAATAGGTTAATTTGTGGCAGGGATGTGCGGGAATTGGATAGTTTAGCTAGGGACGGTAAGCACACTGGCACCCGATTTTTGGGTGACTGGCATATCCAGAAGGCCTGCTCCACGGGGCTCTGTGGCTCACGTGTCAGGATATGGTGTGCCTTTGGAGACCCTCCTGCTTCATCTACTCAATGTCGTTATGGCAGCGAGTGGGGGTGAAATGGGGTGGTCTCCCCACACTTACAAAGTGACAGATAACCGGCTTCTGCCTTGGAGTGTGGCTTGCCCATAATTACAGGCTAACGGGCCTGAGTCAGGTGTTAATTCCCGCACTGTCACATGAAGATCCAGGGAGGGATGTTGCCATAAATTTAAATAAAGAGGCCCAAGTTGTATCCAAACTCTGTGTCTGTGTCTTATTTACCGCTTCCTCCTCCAACACGCAAACGTTAGCTTAGTTACAATGGGTATTAGGAGGCTTACAGGAATGTTCCAAAGGCATAAGGAGGGATGCATTTTAATACAAACATCAATTTTGCACTTCAAGATTCTGTAGCAGAACCCAGTTATCTGGCAATATGCACACTTTTCAAAATTTTATGATGCAGTTCACAAATCAAAACTGTACACAAAGATGTTTATAATGGGAAATGTGGATATTATGAGAAAGGGAGCACAAAATTATTATATTGGGGAAATAACATGAGGCAAAATGTGTATATTTGTAAAAGTGGTAGCAGAGTGCTGGGCAGACATAACTTGATGAATGTGAGACAATAGAAGATCAGGGAGAATAAGATTGTAGTAATCAAGATGAAAGATGTCTAGGGCACAAATAAGAATTTTTGCTGAGGTGGCCGAGAGGAAGGGACTTTTGGAATGCCATAAAAAAATACAATACACGTAAATGCAATTCTGAACAATTTTGACTGTTTATTTTATCTGTATATATTGTTTTTATTTGATCAGGGCTTTAAAACTTCCAGATTGCATCCCTGCTTTGACCAAACAGGAAGTCTTCCTTGGCAAAACAGGAAGTGTAGTTTAAGGGGAAATAGGATGTTCGTTCTTTTATCTGTATAACTTTTATTTAGTCTCTGATGCTAAATTTTCCAGTGTCCCTTATGGTAAATAAAAGACACATTGAGAGTCAGTTTATTATATACTCTAGAAGTTCAAAGCAATTTAATCCCCTCATGAGTCATTGTGTAGATGTATAATACACACACATAACTAAACTGAACTATATTGCACTGAAGTGTAATATTATCATGATGAAAATTACTTTTCTTTTTCAGAAGACAAATGCAATTCAGCTCAGCGATGGGTTGGTACACAGAAATATAATATGAAAAGGACTGGCCATAAATCCAATGTATCAGATTCATTTTGTCTATATGCTGCCAATGTATCATCCTGGTTTATGAGAGCCACTTGAAAAACATCTTCAATTATGTAATGGAGCCCGAATTTCACTCTCAGTTACTAACGCTAAGTTAAGAATAATGCATCCAGGCATGAGTTATGGAGTTAATAGCATGCTTCATAGCTCCTGCAGGCCATGTGCTGAGCATTATGCAGACAAAGACAATATGTTCACAATTTGTGTAGTTTAATTTAAAATCTCTCCAATTTACAAGCAAATTATGAAGAAAATTAGCAATCGCTTTCAAGTTTGCCTGAGAAAGCTGAAATCATTTGTACTTGAACACATCATTAAATTAGCCCTGATTGGGTACAAAATGAAGGAAGAAGGGCAGATGTGATAATGTGCCACCAAAGACAAAACAGCAACCAGGTGATGGCCAGCTGGCTAAGATCCCACTTTTTTTCTTCTTCCAAAAAGAACATCACCATCTGTCAATGTTGGCCACACTCTTTGTCCAATTAAAGAATGAGGGTCCTAATAGTGCTGATGCTCTCAAATGACTAAGGAAAATAGTTTACTCATATAAACACCAGTCAGTTAATGACAAAGCATTTATAATATGAAAAGGTACTAGGAAAACTCTCTCTCTCTCTCTGCATATGTTCCCATAATAGCCTGTATGTGTATACATATACATACACATATGCGTATACACTCAGGCCATTGCTAGACCACGGGTTAGTGCGGTGCGAGGCCCATGATCATCCCTGTGCGTCCAGATGACGCACAGGGGATCCCGGCCTCAGCCAGGACTTGAGCTGCCTTGGCACTGCGCTAACCGGAACCGCTTGTAGCGTGGTTCTCCCTGCGGTCCCGGCCTCAGGTCGGGCTGAGGCCAAGACCGCGGGCATGTGGACCGGTCTGCTGCTTTTCCCGGCTACCGCATTTACGCGCGAGTAGCCAGGAAAAGCAGCGGACGGGCCACAGCACTCCATAGGAGCGCTGTGCCCATCAGGCTGGGGGGGGGGAATCACGGGAGGGAGATGGGAGCCGGGGGGGAAAGACAAGGGGACAAGGGGAAGGAGAAGGGGACAGGGCGAAGAGATCGGGGACAAGGGGAAGGAGAAGGGGGACAGGGCGAAGAGATCGGGGACGGGGGAAGGAGAAGGGGGACAGGGCGACGAGATCGGGGATGGGGGAAGGAGAAGGGGGACAGGGCGACGAGATCGGGGATGGGGGAAGGAGAAGGGGGATAGGACGACAAGATCAGGGATGGGGGAAGGAGAAGTGGGACAGGGTGAAGAGATCGGGGACGGGGGAAGGAGAAGGGGGACAGGGTGACGAGATCATGGATGGGGGGAAGGAGAAGGGGACAGGGCGAGGAGATTGGGGACGGGGGAAGGAGAAGGTGGACAGGGCGAAGAGATCGGGGACAAGGGGAAGGAGAAGGGGGACAGGGCGAAGAGATCGGGGACAAGGGGAAGGAGAAGGGGACAGGGCGAAGAGATCGGGACGGGGGAAGGAGAAGGGGACAGGGCGAAGAGATCGGGGACGGGGGAAGGAGAAGGGGGACAGGGCAAAGAGATCGGGGACGGGGGAAGGAGAAGGGGGACAGGGCGACAAGATCGGGGACGGGGAAGGAGAAGGGGGACAGGGCGACGAGATCAGGGACAGGGGGAAGGAGAAGAGGACAGAGCTATGAGATCGGGGACGGGGGGAAGGTAGAAGGGGGACAGGGCGACGAGATCGGGGACGGGGGAAGGAGAAGGGGGACATGGTGAAGAGATCGGGGACAAGGGGAAGGAGAAGGGGGACAGGACGACGAGATCGAGGACGGGGGAAGGAGAAGGGGGACAGGACGACGAGATCGGGGACGGGGGGAAGGAGAAGGGGGACAGGGCGAAGAGATCGGGGACGGGGGAAGGAGAAGGGGGACAGGGAGAAGAGATCAGGGACGGGGGATGGAGAAGGGGGACAGGGCGAAGAGATCGGGGACGGGGGATGGAGAAGTGGGACAGGGTGAAGAGATCGGGGACGGGGGAAGGAGAAGGGGGACAGGGCGACGAGATCGGGGATGGGGGGAAGGAGAAGGGGACAGGGCGATGAGATCGGGGATGGGGGAAGGAGAAGGGGGACAGGGCGAAGAGATCAGGGACAAGGGGAAGGAGAAGGGGGACAGGGCGAAGAGATCGGGGACAAGGGGAAGGAGAAGGGGGACAGGGCGAAGAGATCGGGGACGGGGGAAGGAGAAGGGGGACAGGGAGAAGAGATCGGGGACAAGGGGAAGGAGAAGGGGGACAGGGCAAAGAGATCGGGGACGGGGGAAGGAGAAGGGGGACAGGGCGGGGCTCTAACCTCTAACGCACCACCCATAACCCCAATTCATACCCCTTTCGATATCTCTGTCAATTTTCACATTAGAAACCTCAAACTTGGCGCCATGATAGCTTATCCAGGGATACACATGCATGCCAAGACTCAAGCCAATCCCAGCAACCCCTGATTTTAGGGGAATTTATGAAAATCGGACACCCCATTTGCAGACATGGACTGTTCTCTGACGTTTTGACAGATAAAAAAAATTGAAGCAGGCACCCTCACAGATGCTATCTAGAGCCACATTCATGGCAAGACTCAAGCCAATCACATCATCCCCTGATTTTTGGTGGGGCTCTAACCTCTAACGCACCACCCAAAACCCCAATTCATACCCCTTTCGATATCTCTGTCAATTTTCACATTAGAAACCTCAAACTTGGCACCATGATAGCTTATCCAGGGATACACATGCATGCCAAGACTCAAGCCAATCCCATCAACCCCTGATTTTTGGGGAATTTATGAAAATCGGACTCCCCAGTATTTCAGGGATTTAAAGCTGCAGACAGCTCAATGGGGCCATTTCAAAGGAAATCCCAACATGCCATGAATTGGGGAGTAGAGATCAACCTAAATATGAATCTTCTTCCACACTTGAAAAATGGATTTGGAACTTTCAAAACTCTAAATGAGCGCAGGAAGGACTTCTCCCCTGAGTCAAAGCAAGACACAAACACCATCCCTGCTAGGCGGGCAGGGGAGGAGGGAGGGAAGGCAGGCAGGCAGCAGACATCTCTGGGGGCATAAGGAAGTTAGCCAAGGATAGTTTCAAAGCCAGTAATGCATATAAAATGGAATAAATAAATAAATAAATAAAGGAGGGGTGGAATTAAAAGCAGCAGTGTTGCTGAATAAACAACAAGAAGGATTTTTTTTAAAAAGGCTATATCTGTCTTTTACCAGTAAGAGGGGAGTGGACGTGCCCAGGGGGAGGGGGAATCATTGGTGCCAATTTGACTGTCCCTGTCTAGGGAACAGTCTTTAAGAAGCAAACTTTCACTTCAACTCATGATACGCATTCTCTCCATGGGTTAACCTTTGGAGGGCTCTGATGGCCCTCCAAGGACAGGAGAGTGCACTGGGCATGTCCACATGCCCTAGGGGAGCTCATCCCCTTGCACCACATCTATTCAGTTGTTCCCCAAAGTTAGAATGGGTAGCAGTGCTGTGTTTCCTATCTGTTAGTATATGATTTCAGGTTGTGTTTGTGCATTTGGTGGAGCTACTGTTTTAAAAAAACACTGGGAAAACTCCATTCAGAGTAGAAAGAGAAGTTTCCCAGAATCCCAAGTTACCCATTTTGCCTATCCCCTCCTCCAACTTTGGGATCATGTGATCATGACCGGGAGTTGACTTTGCCCCTCAGCCCTTCAAAAAGGTACCTTTTCCCGCTGTTTAAAACCAATTTGTTCAAAAAATTCTAGCAAGCAATCCGCAGCACGCAGAGAGCTGAGAGTAGGCTCAAAATGACCCCCAGCCACGACTCTCTAAGCACAAGAAGTTTCAGAAAGATAGCTTTAAAAACAACACAGTTATCCCCTATTCTTTTCCGCAATGCAATCCTATGGGCGAAATTTTTCAAAATGGCGATCGGATCAGTCCGCGAAAAGAGAAGCGCTCCGCGTATGGGCGCTTCTCTTTGCCGTGCTTCTACAGGTCCCTGGTCCGCTTCTACTCCACCTCTGGGCAAGGCGGAGCAGGCCAATTCGCTTCTGATTCTCCGCTTCTAATCGGAGCGGAGCACATCCCTAGTTGCCACTGCTGGTTTTTGGTTGGTGGGGAAGAAGAAGAAGAAGAAGAAGAAGAAGAAGAAGAAGAAGAAGAAGAAGAAGAAGAAGAAGGAGAAGAGAGTGTGTGTTGCCTACCTCCTGTTTGAATGGAATGTCAGTGCATATCTACAGAAGAACATGTTAGAAGGAGGCCTCCAATCTTGGAGGCTTCCAAGTATCCTATGCTCTGCCAGGTGGTTGCCAGCAGATTGGGAGGAGCAACAGAGGTACGTTTGTAACATTACATTTGCAGAAAAGCACGAGCTGCCATTTCTATGCAAAATGGTGACTTAGGCGCTCGCCAATCCGTGGGACGCTTGGCAAGTGTGTCCACGAGCACCCCACAGCTTTATAGTGGAGTCTGTGAGTACAAGCACCCTCCACAGACTCTTGCAACATCCCAACTATTAAGCTAAATAAAGTCTGTTGTGTGTGGATACATGTGATGCAAGACTAAAATTATACTGAAGAGGAGTGAGTTTATAAATTACTTTTGGTGTCAGTACACTGTTCTGCTTTTGCCTATCGAAACCTTGCAAAACAAAAACCAGCTGTTCCTGCATAGGTTAATTGTCAGATGCTTCCAGAAAAAAAATAAAGAAAAGGAATAATTCACAGACGTTGCTGTGAGCGAGGGAGCTTTGGTGGCAATATGGTTGTTCGTTGGCTGTTAATTGTCGGTAGCGTTATTTCAAAAGCCAAAGTGCCAGGAAAACCACTGAAAAAGTCAGAGAAAATCAAGGCAAAACTCTGAAGCTTTATCTGCTGGAATGCTCATTTGCATGCAAGGGCCAAGTCACTAAAATATGCTACAGTGCTTCCTAGTTAGAGGGTGTCTTCATTGATAAGCAAATTGTGTATAATCTGAGCCTTGGTAGTTAAAATCAGCGTGCTCACTTCATTATCAGAGGGAACCATGGAGAATGTGCTCTTTCTGAAAAGAGGTGAAGGGAAACTGTACCTAGCATGTTTATTACAGCATGGCCTGGGGTTATGGCACGCAGTGACAGACACCTCTGGGATTATTAGTGCATGTAATGAGCCCCCCCCCCCCGTCTTGAAGTAATCCTCACCATTCCCGAATTTCCCATTTATTCAGCTGTGCCTCTTGGCAGTTTATACAACTATGCACCCTCCTTTTGAGCCCCTTTATAACTTTCAGGAAGGCAGTCTCCCATAAAAGAAAGGCAAGCTGTGATTGGGTTGTGGGCTATTTTAACCCTGTGAATAAATTCAAAAGAACCCCTGCACGACTGCAACCTTAAAATCCAGACACAAACAAGCCCAATACTGAAAATCAAATAGGTCTGTTCATGAGATTGAACCCTTATCAGTGAGAGGCAGTGATGCATCTACATAATTTCAGATCCTGGACTTCATGGTCTCATGAAGGTGGGGAAGATGGCCATCTGTGTTACTCCAGTTTGATGTCTGTATGTCTGTATTCAATTTATATCCGACCTATATACAAAATATTCTAGGCAGCATACAAAGTTAAAAACAATTTAAAGAAGATAAACGAATCTGTAATATGACATAAAACAATATATATCAGTCATCAGTAAGATTCTAAAAAGGGAAGGCCTGCCAGAATAATAGAGTCTTTAATGCCCACTTAAAGACATTCAAAGAAGTCATCAAGCACATTTCCTCTGGCAGGTCCTTCCACAGTTGAGGGGCTGCAAAAGAAAAGGTCCTCTGACATGTGCCTGCCAATTAGGTAGTTCCAGCCCATGAAGCACATAACCAACATTTGTCTTCTCCTCGAGCCCTTTCCACCTCCATTCCTTGCTTTACAACTCCTTCTACATGCCTGATATCTTAGAGTTTAAAAAGAAAAGAAAAGGCAGTTTACCAACCCGGACAAAGGAAGAAAGAAGTCCTGTTCAGCTGTTCCAAATCTGAACAGAGCAACTATGTAAAGAGAGGGACCATTCCAGCCTTGCCCCCTCTGCTTGTGGAGGGGGGCAGTCTGAAGAGGAGAACAAGAATGCTGGAAAATCTGGGCTCCTGCTTACATGGAGAGCCTCCACAATCTGCTGCTGAAAGTTGTTGTCTTAATTGGCTGGTGCTAATTATTGCTTTGATTGTTGTGTTTTGATTGTATTTTAATTTATTTGTTTTTATGCTCTGATTTCATTACATTTTGCTTTAACTGGGCATGTTAGTGGGGGCTGATGGGAGCTGTAGTGCAGGAACATCTTGGGCCTGCTCCTTTGCAACATCAGCAACCAAACACATGTTAAATAAAGAGCAAACTCCTTTATTGCAGACAGGACACAAATACACACCTCCTCAGAGTCCTTCATGAACCCAAATTCAAATGAACTCATAATCCAAACAGGAGCTGGAAACAAGGGGCCGGATCTACACTACTGCTTTAAAGCGCTTTATAACAGTTTTATAGTGCTTTAAAGCAGTTAAAGCGCTTTATAACTGTTATAAAGCGCTTTAAAGCAGTAGTGTAGATCCTGCCAAGGTCTTAAAATCCAGCACTATAATCCAAAACAAGGGGCCGAAGCATGGGATTCAATGTACGTAATAGTTCAGGGTTCAAGGGTGGTCCAAGCAAAGAAGTGTCCAGGGTCATTGACATTGTATCCACAAACCTCTTTTGCCTCTTTTCATGGGGATGAGATGATTAGAATTCCTCACTTGTCAATCCAGCCCTATGGGACAACTTAGGCCTTAGCTAGACTTACCTCGTAGTCCGCGACGGAGGAGGGAAGATCTTTGCACCAAATTAGGACAGGAAGGCATGCAGGAAGGCTCGCGTCCAGTGGCGGATGTAGGTAAGTGGGGGAGGGGGGCTTACGTGTTGCCTCCGTTGCCACTGCCAGGTTTCTTCTGGTGGCTTCCAGTGCCACAGGAAATGAAAGGGTGTAGGTCGCAAGATGACTTAAAATCACGTGGCCTACTCCCTTTCATTTCCGGCAGCAGCACCAGAAACCACCAGAAAAAACATGGCGGCGATGGAAGCAGGAGCTAAGGAGATGGGAGGTGGGGGCCAGGGCCAGTTCCGAAGCGCCAAGGCGGCCCAAGGCTTCGGTGCCAATTGGCTTTGGCTTCGGACCGCCTCGGCCTTCGCCCAAACCGCTTCTGATCCGGTTCAGAAGGATCCGAACCACCCTGATCTGCTTCAGATTCGGTGTTCGGATCCGAGGTGGTGCACAGCCCTACATATTAGGCAAAATTGTGTACCAAAATGCATGCATTAGGAGATGTCCCCACAGACATGGGCACACATTTTCATGCACAGCTAAAAAGGAAAAGAAAAGCTCAAAGTTCAGGATGAACTGAAAGTAAGATTGGAAAAATGACAAATTTGAGAGAAATTGACAGATTTCTCCATCCACTCTTCTTCCAGGAAGGTATACCTTAATGCCATTAGATCTGTTCCTGCACTCCGGGGCAATCAGAGTGCAAGACTTTGTCCTCTTCCATTTGACAGCTCTACCATGGCCCACCTGCACATCTTCTTTTTCTCTAGGCATCACTGGGCAGCTCCTTCAACCTTCCATCAAAGGGCTTCTTTTCCATACCTGAATAACTCCTGAAAAGGATTGTTCACCTTTATTCACATAGGTACAGCTGATGCAATGCCTGAGTAGGAAATCAAGGTGTACCAGAGTAAAGAAAGGCTCTGCATTTATAGAAAATGTATGATCTCAAAGAAAACAAGAATAATCATTTGAGGGAGGGGAAAGTAATTCAAATAAATGCCAGTGTGATTCCTGGATTATATACATGGAATGAAATCAAGGGTCTAGCTGCTCTGAAAACACCAATGAAAAAGAATTATTAAATCTCCAGCAGTAACAGTGTGTATGCTCTCAGTTGCCGCCCTCAATACCCAGTCAGGAGTATTATAATGCTTAATTAATTGAAGGAAAACTCTTCACACACAGTGAAATCACACATCTTTCTGGAGTTGTTTTACATTCCACACAGTAGGCATTGCAATTTTAGGCATTTCTCCTTCAGTGAATTAAGGCATAATACAATTTGCTCGTATTGTGTTCAGTGTATTTTCTGTATCTGAAGTACATATATTTAAGGGGGATTTGTGTGTGTGTGTGTGTGTGTGTGTGTGTGTGTGTGTGTGTGTGTTGCCTTTGAAAAGCTGTGTTTTCTATGCATAAACTCTATTAGAATTCCCAACATGGAATTGAGATTGAGTTGGCCCCTTGATAAGAGAAATGAAAGAGGAAGGATGTTAAAAAAACAAAAACAAATGTGAATTGGTATATGCCTGAGTAAAGCTTTGTCCAAACGTAGACATAGACCACTTGGGGAACCAGAGGGCCATGGGCAAAATCTGCCCTTCCAGGGTTTCCCAGATGGCCATGGCCATTTGGGGGGCAAGTCTAGGGATCGATGAACTCGCCCACATCCAATTTGTCAGACCTTGCTCTGTCGCCGCTGCCATCTCCCCGCTCATCAGGCTGCTCAAACTTGTTTTGAGGCTCAGCAAGGCCTGACAACTGCTCAGGATCATCCTGAGACTGTGGGACGTGTGTGGGCACCCATCCTGGCTTCATCCCACCTCCTCACGAGTAAACGTGATGAGGCGGGAAATGGGCACAGGGCATGGAGCTCTTCAGGCACTCCGTGCCCATCAGGAGTGGGGTGGGGAGTGGGAACGGGGTGTTTTTTTTAACTTACATTTTCATTGGAGCACAAGTGCGCTCATCTCTCTCTCAAAAAAAAATGGCAGGTGTGACATCCTTCCTTCCTCCTGGGATGTCACACGTGCATATGGACAAAGGTCAGGATTTCATGAGGAGAATATCACGAGATCCTCCCTCCTCTCTCCCAGAATGCCAGGAGGTATAGAAAGCCTCTTTGAGTGCTTAGCACTTAGAAGACTGGGTTTGAATCTCTGCATGTTTAACCATGTTTGTAGTGCTTAATTAGATCTGCCATCTCTCCCTCTGTCTCTCTGTCTTTCTGGGCCCATTCAGAAGACACCTTAAACCATGGCTTTAACCATAGTGGTTAAGCCAGAAAGCCAGGCCATGTTCAGAAGACACCTTAAACCATGGCTTTTACCACAGTGAATTAGGCTTTTTGCTTTATTCGCCATAGTTTAAGGAGTCATCTGAACATGGCCTCTGTCTCTTACTGGGTTCTCTTCACTAATACCCATAGACTTCTGATATTTCCTATAGTTTATTCATACACTGCTTCACATATTTATGGACAATGTTTGCAATACCACCCTCATAATAATTCTCATTTACAAAGATAACCTCATTACCTTTTGCTTCTAAATTAGAGACTATTTCATGCTCAGTCCTATCTGCTGTCCAATGACCATCATTGTACTTCTTCTTAATATTCGTTTTGAGAACCTCCCGTGATGCTAAATATTCTTTTCTTGTTCTAATATATGGATCCCTTAGAAATATCTGTGTAGGCAATTTATCATCTCCCCCCCCCCCCCCGCACACACACACCTCCATCATATCATTCAATATTTTGAAAACTAGAGAGGAAAGGAAAGTGACTTTTAAAGTGCCACCTTTCCTAAAAAGCTACATTTGTTTCAGATGAAATGTGTCATATATCTCCCATGTGGCATTGCCCTGTCTGATTTGTCTTGTCGCATTCCTTTGCCTATCATGTGTCACATTACGGAAGGTCAACCCACTTTAGCTAGCATGAGGACACACATGAGGAGAGCGGCAGCAGGCTTCTTTGTGGGTAGTCAGGCTTTGCACTTCACCCTTCAGCCTTGAAATGAAGAGCAAATGCCACCGGACCATCTTGCGGTAGCTAGTTACCCATAGAAGGGGAAAGTAAATTGCCAAATTCTCTAAGGACAATAGTCTGGAGAACTGATGGAAGTTAATTTAGGGACTTCAGATACTTTCCTTGCCAGGCTCGAACTCTTATTAAAGCTAAATAGCAGGCCATGAACTCCATGCATGCACACGGTATTTTTCAAATAACCTACAACACTGGGACCGTAAATCCAATATTGCAATAGTCTTGGGAAGAGGAGAAAGCGATCTTATTCGCTGTTCCTTGGACTGATTGGATCTAGAGTCACTCTCTGGCATGCAGTGAGGTTCCACCAGTGTAACAGAGATAAGCATCAGACCAATGGTGTCATTTGGGAGAGAGAGTATAGAAGAAGGCCTGCAGACTGTGCTCAGTAAATATGAAGTAAGAAGAGTAAAGAAACAATAAAGTGATGCTCAAGACAGAGAGAAATCACTCTTAGAAGGACTCATTAAGAGGACAGCTTGTTGCGAGTAGATGTCAAGAGGATTGTGTTTCTGCATTCCATCTATACAGCGATGCTTAACTTAAGGCTGCCGCACTGCCAAGCAGACAACGGCATTTCTTTGCTTTACCACTTACATACTGATTTGAAGCTTCTGTCAAGCTGTATGTGTGTCACCAGCTGCACATCAATTAAATGTCCCTGTATAGAACTATACAGCATCAGTGTGCCGGCTATGGGTTGGAAAGGAGCACGGTCTCAGAGGTAGGGATGCACAAATTTGTCAGTTTCAGCTTCTCTCCATTTCTTGTTTTTCCAGCCTCAAGTTTGGTTCATCTCAAACTTTAAGAATTCCCACCCACCCCCACAATCTTAGGATTGGTTCATCTGAAAGTTTGGGATTTTTCTTTCCTTTCTTCTTCTTCTTTTTAATGTTCTCATGAAAATCTGTACCACATCTGTACAATAAATCTGAACACATTTTTATGCAAATTTCTCCTAATAAGTGCTGATTCTGCTCATTTTTGCAACCAACGACTATATTGCGTTTTTGAACTAATATACATATTTTTGCGTGCACATATTCCTTTATGATAAGAATCCTTGAATTTTGGCAGGCATTTTTTTTCATTGAAGAATCCTATTGTGAGATTTGGAGAAGTGCAAATTTGGAAGGTTAATGCAATTTTGGTTTGTCTGCTGGTTCGAAAGTTTGAAATTAGATAAGCGTGCATTCAAATGCAAAGCAAATGAATCTTCTTTTTCCCCTTCTCCATAAGCAGGAATGTACCAGAATTTAATTTCTGTTCATTTAAAATCAGAACATGCCCGTTTGATCCCCAAAAGTGAATGTGAGCCCATTTTGTGGGCAAAGTGTGTTCATCCCAAGTTGGTGATGCTCATTCACAAAATGTGTATATTAGGGAAAATGAGTCCTCAAAAATATGCAGTTTGGAAATTCTCTAGCGGTGGGGCTCACCATTAGCAGCAGAGTGGCAGAGCTTATTCCTTTTTCCCCCTACAGGGTTTCTTTATGATGGTGGCAGCAGCTAGGTTTGCAGCCTTGCCACCATTTTGCATCCTCTACAATGGTCTGGAGCTAGTGTCATTCCAGGGAATTGTGGAAGGGAAATGACAGCCACCAATTCAGTAGACTAAAAGAAGACTCTGCAACATGGCCTTTTTCGTCCTGTGGACTTGAGAAAAAGAAGCACCTCAGAAATTTTCTTAGGAAAAAAAAAGTCGTCTCAGAAATTTGGCCACAGCTCTCATTTTCTCTACAAGAAAAGTATCTTGGGACCAGGATACCTGAGAGAGCGCCTTCTCCCTTACCAACCTGCCTGGTCACTGAGGTCATCCGAGGGCCTGCTTCTGGTGTTTCCCATAGATCCATCCTCCAATTGGAATCCACCAGGGGAAGTGCCTTCAGCGTGGTGGCGCCCCTCCTGCGGAATTCCCGGCCTCTGGAGGTCAGACAGGCGCCAACCTTGTACTCCTTTCGGCGCCTCCTGAAAACATCTTTATTCCAAGAAGCCTTTCTTTAACATGCAGCCTTGGATTTCTGTTTTTGCTTCTTTTAAATTTTGTTTTAACTGTTTTATTCTGTTTTTATTTTTATTTTACCTTGTACACCGCTCCGAAATTTTTCAATTTGGAGCGGTATATAAATATTCTAAATAAATAAATAAATAAATACATACATAAGGATGTGTGGGCACCTTTCTCCTAGCAAATCCACTGAAAGCTAGGCAGGATCTACACTACTGCTTTAAAACAGTTTATAACAGTAGTGACAACTGTCGGGACCCAGGACACACTCCATATGCAGTTTCCAAAACATTTTAAAAGTGTCATATCCTGCTTGGTGTAGATCTGGCCCAACTTGCAATAAAGCCTTCTTAAATTAGTGCAACTTAACTGCTACAGTAGGCGTGTCCAATGCTGCCCATCAGTGAGCCTGGCCCGGCCCACCGCTACTTCTGTTCTATGTACTGCCAATCCCGACGATTCCCTTCTGCAAGTGGTGTCCACTGTTTGCGGAATGAAGATTTTGCGCATCCGGGGACAAGCCCTGAAGTGAGTGGAAGTGCTCATTTCTGGAACAGGGCAGGTTGGTGGCATTCCCTGTTTCAGTGTAACATCGGATACTGCCCCACGGCCCATTCCATAGCATTCAATAAGATTTAGGGCCTTGCTAGACCTACCTTATAATGCGTCTGGGAGTCGGGGCGACGGCGTGCTACAGCTAGCGTGTGCCGTCGCTGTCTTCTACACGCAACACACGATGGGGCAAGGGGAAGCCCCATTGCGTCGGCCATTTTTTTCAGTTAAAGGGGCCATGTGTGCTGGAGAGCTGCCGGAGAAGGTAAGTGGGTGTTTTTTTTTTTTAAAAAAAAGGGCCCCCTGCTCCCCCTGCTCCCCCTGCCCCTGATTCCCCCCCTGCCTGCTCGCTCATCCTTCCCCCGTCCGCCACGCCTGTCCCTGTCCCTGATCTTCTCCCCCCCACTTGCCAGGCCCGTCCTTCTTCCCTCGCCCCCCAGCCCCCATCCGCCACGCCCAATGCCCGCTCTACCCCCAGCCCCCATCCGCTTGCCATTCCCTATGCCCACTCTTCCCCCGCCCGCCGCTTGCCAGGGCTGATGCCCGCTCTTCCCCCACCCGCCCCTGTCCGCCGCTTGCCAGGGCCGATGCCCGTCCTTCTCCCCCCCTCTTTCCTGCCAGGTCCGGACTTCCCCCGCAGCCCCTATCTCCTCCCCCCCAGGATCCCCCCCGGCCCAATGGGCACAGCGCTCGTATGAGCAAAGTGCCCAGTCCGTGGCTTCTCCTGGCTACTCACAAGTAAGTGAGCAGCCACAAAAAGCCATGGACCTTGCTAGACATTCTGCAGCCCTGCAGGAAAACTGAGCCATAAGCGAATCTGCTTATGCTGGGTTAAGGGTGGTTTTAGCGCGGCCTGACCCCGGATTCCCCTGTGTGTCATCTGGATGCACAGGAGGGAAACCGGGCCTCACACCGCGCTAACGCCTCGTCTAGCAACGGCCTTAGTCTGCAACCCAATACATGTTTATGTGGAAGTAAGTTACTGTATATTATTTTAAGCATTTTTATTGTAAGCCACCTTGGGTGATTGGGGGAGAGAAGGAAGGAAAGTGCTCTAAAAGGCAGGGTAGAAACATAGTAACTAACTAAATACACATTGAATACATGAGGACATATGGCAAACTAAACATGCATACAATTGTGTTGTACGTCATCACTGAGTTTTACTGGTTTGTGCATTCTAAGGAAATGTTGATATAATAATAGTGCAAGAATATAGGGAATGTTCCATGAAATCCATACAGTCCCACCATGGGAAACAGAGGCCCTTTCTACGCCATACAGATGTAGAGGGAGGGACGGGGTGTGATCCCAGACTTACCTCCTTCCGGGATCGTCCTCAGTGTCCAAATGGCCAGCGCGATGTCCGGGATGGGAGGAGGGACATCGCAGGAGTGAAGCTGGCCATTTTTTAAAGTGACAGGAGCTGGAGCACACTCACGCTCCAGCAAAAGGTAAATGGCTTCCTCCCAGCCCAGCTCCTTCCCTCTACTAATCCTCACTACTTGTGGGGAGGAGGGAAGAAGCTGGGACGGGTGGCGACACACCTCCTGCAGGTACCTGCTCCCAAGCTGAACTGCTAATTTTTGGCAAATGGCAGCTTGTCTTTTACATAAAGGGGCTTTTTATACACATAGTGGCTGTAAATAAGCCAATTTATGCAACATTACAAGTCTAAGTGGTCTAAATAGATTGTTTATGCTTAAATAGACCATTTATGCCTGTAACATTGTGTGAATTGATTTATTTATGGCTGCCTTGTACACAAAAAGGTCCTTTACATAAACAAAAAACAAAAAACAAAAAACAAGCCACCATTTCTCCCAGAATGGTGGCTTGTTGAGGGACTGGGCAGTCATGTGCCACCTGCTGGGCACCCAGAGTCTGCCTGGCAGCTCACACCCCATGCCGAACAGGGTCAGCCGGCTGGTGGGGGTCTGGTGAGCAGTGTATGAAGTTTGCCCATCCCTAGTACACTGTCTCTGAATTTGGAGATTCCATTTAGCTAGTATGGCTCATTGCTTTAGAATGAAATTTGTCTAACCCTTATGAAAGCCATCTATGGTATCAGTCACCACACCTTTGCAGCAAATCCCATAAGTGTGTGTTTTAACATTCATAACGGGGGGGGGGATCCCTTTGCGGCCCTCCAGATGTTTTCGCCTGCAACTCCCAGGTTACCTCACTATGGGTTATGATGGCTAGGGCTGATGGGAGTTGTAGGCCAAAGCATCAAATTGTCCAACCAATCCTGCTTTATAAATTCATTATGCACAAAAAACCAAAAAAAAAAAAAAAGCGTAAATGAATACATAAAGGTAGGACAAATGAATGAATGAATGAATGAATAAATAAATAAATAAATAAATAAATAAATAAATAAATGTGGGATGTTAGACTCCTACTTTGCAGCAGGCCATGGCTGTCAAAATGTATGGATGGAATAAAAACATATCACTGTGCTTTTCTCCAGTTTGGAGAATCATTCAGCTGACAGGGATATCAGGAATAAGATGACACAGCTCAGCTCCCATGTCCATTACTGGATATCCACCTGCACCTGCCTAACACAGCAATCAGGTAGGCTGGCAGGATGGACAGTGGTTGTCTGTGCTGTGCTAGTCAGTCATCTTTTACGTACGGCACTGGAGCTGTTCTTGACCCAGAAACAACAGTTTGCAGGGAAACAGGGAATGGTGAAGGGAAGAGTTAAAAAAATATCCATTAGCTTCAAAACATTGTTCAGAAAAGAAACTATGAATCCTGGCCTAATCTGCCTTGAATGGTCTAATGAGCAAGAGAGAAAAAGCCGTGGATGAGAAAAAGTTCACTTGCCAAGCAGCCTCTCTTGGACACCATTTTTCTATATTGCCTCCAGGAAAGACTGACAGGCTTGCTGGGTACAAAATCATTAAGCGGAGAGACGGGATGGCAGATGGTTCCATCAGGCAAAGGCATTTGTGATCATGGTCTGCCTGTGCATTCGATGGCAACTAAGAGAGAGAGAGAGAGAGAGAGAGAGGGAGGGAGAGAGAGAGAGAGGGAGAGAGGGGGGGGGAAGAGATGTTTAAGGCAAATAGGCTCCACTCAAAGCAAAGGATGTACAAGCTGTCAAATATTCATAGCTGACTTTCAAGTTTAGTAACTCTCTTTATTAGCAACCACTTTCCTCTTCCTGTGTATCGCTGGACGTTAGGTGAAGCTCTGTGGGCCTTCTGGATATTTCAGCAGGTTCAATTTGCCCTTGTTGACAATGGAGGATAGATTTAAGAATCGGCAATGAAAACAGAAAGAGGTTACGGGAATATTTGTTGCCCTTTCTCTGCCTCTCTTTCTCTCCCCCTCCCTCTCTCCTTTACTAGTCAATTTCCTCTCTGCTTTTTCAGTATAACAAGTGATCCCCCATCTTGTCTCCGGTCTGGATTATGGAGGACCAGCGCAGGGATCAGCAGAATTAGTGTGTGCGTGCAGAGGATCATATGGGCTGCAGCAGTTAGTCCGACCTAGACAAAAAGAGAGCTTCGGCTATTGGGCGGTATAAAAATGTAATAAATAAATAAATAAAATAAAATAAATAAAATAAATAAAAAAGGAAACTGCATTACTCCTGGTGATGAGGGAGCATCCAAGCCTGAGGCCTTCACTGCTGGGGTATCTCGTCACATCTAGTTTTCACCCCTCAACAGAATAGATTTAGGAAAGGGGGGGGACTGGCAGCATGGAGGGCGTTCGGAGGAAAAGGTGGTGGTGCCTAGCCCATTCCAAATTGGGCCCAAGGTTTGTGGGATTTGGGCCTGTTTCATAGCTTCATCACACCAGGGTTATACTGTGCAATCACTGCAAATTGTGTGCAAAAGACTCCAAAGTTTGTGTTTATAATCGGCTTTGACTGTGAAGTGCTCCCATGCACCTTGCTTTAATTGTGCTTCATATATAAAAGAACCAACCTATTTTGCTACCTCTTTAAGAACGAATCTTTTGTTGTTCTCCGAGCAGCCCCTGGGGGGGGGGGGCAGGAGGATGAGTTAATGTGTTTAAAGTACAAATTAAACAAATGCTTACATCTGCGTAAGTTTTAAAGATAAAGACATCAAAATTGGCACAGTAATAGATACTAAGGAGGGCTTTAAGCATACCAAATTTGAATCAGATTGGGTCGTCCGTTGTTGCTGTTTTAATTATTATTTTTTTACATTTCTCCCCCTTGAACCCTTTTCCTCGTATACAAAGGATCTTAGGAGTGCCGCTGCCTGGGATTTGATTTAGCTAACAACAACAACGACAGCTTTACACAATGGGGATAATTTGAGGGAAACATGGGATGAAGCTTTCAGAATGGGCCCAGGGGTTCCAAACGGGGGAGGCATTGGCTGCATGGGGTCGTGGCACACCTAGCTCCATGGGTCTGAATATGGCATAGAGTCAGGCTTGCTCCTGGGCTCAGTAAACCAGAGACACAACTACATCCTCGTCCCCAGCAGTGGATGATATGTATACTGTAGTGTGCACTAGAATGGCATTGTGGGCTTCATTTTCAATGTACAGGCTGTGAGTTATGCTGCTTATTTAGCTAATGGCACCACACACACACACACACACACACACACACACACACACCATGGAGGTATCATCAGACTCCGAGAACTCTGACTAGAACAATGAACAGAAGCTCTCCACACAGCAACGTTTTGTTATGGGTCCCATTTGTATTCACATATGTTGAATTTGATTTGTAGTCTCTTTTGGCACATTTGCTCAAATGTGAGTGGCAGAAAGACATGACTGAGAAAGAAAACCTCTTTTAGGAACAAAGAAGGGTGCAGAATCCAAAATTTGTGAAATGGTTGTAATTATTGCAGGAAGATATCTAATGCTGACCACATTCTCTATTCCACCCCATACACCTCCAATTTCCATAGATTTTTGTTATTTGTTTTTTACTGTATAATTTCCCCAAACCCACCCCCAACACACACACACACACACACACACACACACACATTTGGGACCAATTACTTCTCTTGTTTTCTTAAAGAGATCATCAGAGCGCATTGTGGACTGGGGACGGGGGAGAACTCAATTTGCTTTAGTAATATGAGAGCGCAGCATTGTAATTGAATCTCATCCCACACTTGGAAAAGCTGGGGGGGGGAACACCTAATAATCTAACATTAATATGAAAAAGAAGATACCGTATTGTGATAGCAAATGTAATGAATCTTGCTTCAATGACAAGGCAGAGACATTTTAAAACATATTTGATATATTTGGAGTTTTTTATCATTCTTTTAATCTGCAGCAGAAAGCTACAAACGCATGAAGATAGTGTGGAGTTATCAACAAACGTTTTCATTCAGTTTTCTTTTTTACTGAAGCAGACCTGGACCCCAAGTCCTGAGGTCCACAACCAAGCCCCTCTGGATGCAAGACAATGGAACTGATGCCATCAGAATGCTCCACCAAATCCAGAGCTCCCCTGTATTGTTGTACAGTTACAAATAAACCTGGGACTGTGATTTCAGGCTGTGGGAAGAGGAGAAGAGGAAGTGCCAAACATCTCCAGGGCCAAATTTTGGGGTCAGAGGGTGAAATTGGCAGCCATTGAAGATGGCCAGCATTCATATCCAGCAGCTACAAGTTGTTGGCCACCATTTATGAACATTGGAAGCTGCTTATGTACTAGTCAGTCCCTTGTTCCATCTAGCCCAGTATTGTTGGCACTGACTGGAAGCAGCTCTCCAGAGTTTCAGGCAGGATTCATTCCTAGTCCCACCAGGAGAAGCCAGAGATTGAACTGGAGAACTTTTGCTTGCAACGCAAGTGCTCTACTAACTGATTTCCCAAATCCCAGAGCAATTTCTATGTGATGACCCAGCATCTCTCTGACAAGGGCTTCTGAGGGTGGGGTGGCGGAACTGCAGCCTGCAGTGGAGGGAGAGGAGCTCTGGTGAGTGCATGGGGATTTCTCTCATGCCTCGCCCCGTCCCGAAATTTGCCAAGATGGGAGCATTTCAGGTCAGCTTGTTGAGTCACATGTTATTCAGACCTTGCCAATGATTAATTCTAAGGATGCCATCTGATTAAAGACATCTTGCTAGATTAATCAGATGAGCTTTAGTCTACTAATTGATTAATTAATGGGTTAAATCTGCATAAATTGGCTGGGAAGGGATTTTTTTTAAAAAAAAATGAGATGGTATATTCATATCTCTTAGCAGGCGTCAACTTAGGGTCAAAGTATACAAGTAATTTGTACAGATATACTTTGTACAGATGTAGCTAGCATCTCTCTCTCTCTCTCTCTCTCTCTCTCTCTCTCTCTCTCTCTCTCTCTCTCTCTCTCTCTCTCCTCAAAAGTACAGGGGACCTGATCAGGAACAAGATCATAGTATTAATTCCCCCATCCATCCCTCAGAGGTCTTGATGTAGATGGGGGGGGGGCACACCAGCTATTGCAATTGCCCCAAACTGATCCTCGTTTCCCCCAATAGGACACTTTTTGGCAATGTAGATTGCAGGAATGCCCCCCATATGGATTGGAACCACACTTGGAGTGAAGGGTTGCAGTCCCCTGACTTTCATGCGAGTCTGCTCTGGACAGGATCCCCTGTACTTATTTTTGAGTAAAAAAAAGAAAGAAAGTAACATGTAGTTTAATCCTTGGAAGAGCTATCCCCCTGTCTCACATGCAGAGGATATTTTTTTTATTGGCCTGTACATTACGATAGCCAACTGCATTGGCTCCTAATTAATGTATGGGTTCTATCCAAAGTTCTGTTTTTGAAGTTTAAGACTTTTGTGGCTTGGGATTGGGATACAGTAGGTGAAAGACCACTCATCTCCACAAGTGCCTGCCTCTCCAGTAAGGTTTTCGACAGAGGCTGTTCTTTGGGTGTCCCCATTATATACGGCGTGGTAGGTTGCTGCAGGGGAAAGGGAGTCTTTAGTGGTGGTTTCCTCACTGTAGAATGTTCTACCCAGGAAGACTGTACTGGCTTCTATTTGAAAGTCGTTTCAGCATCATGCAAAGATCTTGTTTAAATAATTTCCCCACAGAGTTTTGATTTCTTTTATGCTGGTTGGTGTTGGCTTTTAATTCTACTGCCCATTTTTACTCCGCTCTTTTGTATTGTGGTGTCTGAATGCTCTTGTTTGAATGCTTTTGTTTGGTTGTTTTAAGTTGTTTTACTTGAATTTTAAATTCTTGCAAACTGCCTTGAGAACCAGATGAAAAGGGTGGGGTGGGGCTAAAACTCTGGTGCCTGCCATCTGCAGTTTTCATGATTTCTTATATTTAAAAATAAAAAAAAGTCTGATCTATGAAGTTGCATCTTTCAAGTTGCATCACAATATTTTAAACTAGAAATCTAACCAATCCATCAAATAAAAGCAGAATCTTTGACATGTTTATGTCAAAGCTTTTTCTGCTGTGGCACCCTGGCTGTGGAATGAGCTCCCCAGAGAGGTCCGCCTGGCGCCTACACTGTACTCCTTTCGTCGCCAGCTGAAGACCTTTTTATTCTCTCAGTATTTTAACACTTAATTTTAACTTAGATTTAAATTTTACTGTTCTAACTCTGTATTTTAATCTTATAGCAATTTTTGCTGCGTGGTTTTATCCTGGTCGAGCTTTTTATACTGTATTTTGTATTTGTGTTTTTATACTATTGGTTGTTTTATTATGGTTTTAATTTTTGTGAAGTGCCCAGAGAGCTTCGGCTATTGGGAGGTATAAAAATGTAATAAATAAATAAATAAATAAATAAATAAATAAATAAATGCAAAGAGAGTCCCCTTCCTGGGCAAGGTGCTTTAGCAGGTGGTTGCAGGAAAACTCCAAGCACTCTTGAATGAAACAGATTATCTAGATCCATTTCAATCGGGCTTCATTACTGGTTTTGGAATGGAAACCGCCTCAGTCACCCTGTGGGATGACCTTTGCCAGGAGAGGGACCAGGGTAGTGCAACCCTATTGATTCTCTTGGACCTCTCAGTGGCTTTTGATACCATCAACCATGGTATCCTTCTGGATAGGTTGTCTGGGCTGGGAGTTGGAGGCACTGTGTTGCAATGCTTCCGCTCCTACTTGGATGGCTGATTCCAGTAGATGGTGCTGGGGGATCATTGCTCTATGCCATGGCATTTAGGACATGGGTTTTCACAGGGCTCTAGTTTATCCTCTATGCTGTTTAACATTTACATGAAAACACTGGGAGAGGTTATCCAGAGATGTAGGTTGAGGTGTCATCAATATGCGGTTGACACCCAGCTCTACCTCTCCTTTTCATCAAACCCACTGTTCTGAATCAGTGCCTGGGCACGGTAATGGACTGGATGAGGGCCAATTAGCTGAGACTCAGTCCAGACAAGATGGAGGTACTGTTAGCAGGTGGTTTGCCTGTCCAGCTAGGAAATGTTCAACCTGTTCTGGATGGGTTGCTCTCCCCTTAAAGGATCAGGTTCGTAGTTCGGGGGTGTTCTTGGATCCGGAATTGTCACTTGAGGCACAGGTGAACTCAGTAGCAAAGAGCACCCTTTGCTGTTTTAAATTTGTGTTTTAAATTTGTATTTCTGCACTGCTGCTGATCTTATTCTGGTTGTGCTTTTATATTGTATTTTATATCATGCTTGTATACTGTTTGTTTTATACTTTGAAAGGTTTTAATTTTTGTGAGCCAACCAGAGAGCTTCAGCTATTGTGTGGTATAAAAATGCAATAAAATAAATAAATAAATAAATAAATAAATAAATAAATAAATAGTGTTTTCAATTAGGTCAATGTGCCTTGGAATCACAGCTTAAATATTGCAAACCTAGCTAATACTGGCAACTTCCCTAGTCTCGGGATGGTGGAGAATTTTGTTTAATTCACACTTCGGTACAAATTCATACTTCCCAAAAGAACATGCAAACAGGAATGCAGTTATCCTTTGGTATTTGCACTGCTCCAGTTTTTGTGATGCAGTTCCCCAACCCAAAAATGCAGAGAAAAATGTGTATATTGTGGGAGCAAGTGTGGTGTAGTGGCTAAGGTGTGGGACTGGGAGCTGGGAGATCCAAGTTCTAGTCCCCACTTGTTCACAGAAACCCACTGGGTGACTTTGGGCCAGTCACAGACTCTCAGCCCAACCTACCTCACAGGGTTGTTGTGAGTATAAAATGGAGATGATCTGGATTATGTACACCACCTTGGGTTCCTTGGAGGGAAAAAGGTGGGATATAAATGAAATAAATAAATAAATGAATAAATATTTTAAATAGTTTGTAGGAAAAATGTTTAAATTAGAGGAAACTGCACAGGAAAATGTGTATATTAGGGGAAAGTGCACAAAATATATACATTCATGAAAAACATATGGCAAAAGTTCAGACAAAAACACATATATTAGGAGAAATACATATGAAAATGCATACAAATTTCTCTTCCAGGTTTTCATTTATTGTTTTTTTAAGCAAACTGATGTGAAAATGGGATGGAAAAACAGAAGATTGGAAATATGAGAAACAGAGAGAATCCACACTACGCCGACCTGTCCATCCCTATTCCCTACCTCAGGAGTATCGTCAGCTTGTGGGAATGACAGATATCTGCTGAGATCTCCACTTGCCTCAAAATGAATCTTTCAACATTGTTCTGTAAAATAATAAGGCACTGCACTGTGCTGTGATTTGGCTGCACTCTGCAGATCTCTCTACTTCTGGGAAGATTGATGGGAAGCTGAAATCTTTTAACACTGAATGAATAATGTCCTGCCGTTGGAATCACTGCTCATATGGGACCTCCATTTGCACTAATTGACATAACTATCACAGTCCCTCACGCACGCATCTAAGGATAGACAAAGGAAGCTGTGGCTTTTCCCATCTCCACTACACTTTGCATTACAGAATTGTTCAATCAATTCCCTTCAGTAAAAGCTGACCAATTTCCCACTTCTAGCCTGGGCTCATCAATATTCCCCCCAGCATGCATGCCTTTGAAGAACTTCAGCACATTTTTTTTAGTTCCTTTCTCATCTTCTCAGCTCTATTTAAATGCCATGAACTTCACCTGGGTGAGGCCACCTCACATCAGTTCCAGTTTCATCATCCTTTCCCCTGATTCACTTGCAGACAGAAAGCAAGTTCAGAACAAGATATATCCAGAGATAGATCCAAAATAGTGGGAGCCTGACCCTATGTTCAAATAGATTGGCATTGTAAGGTGGGCCTCCCCTAAAAAGCCCTATTTATTTATTAATGCATGCAAAAAACTGTTGTTCCTCCTGGTACATTTCTCAGCAATAATTTAAGGTTCACTGCACTTTGTTTGGATTGCTAGAATTGATGCTTCCATGTGCTTGTATCAACCCCCCCCCCTTGTCTGTAAAGATCCAGCTTGTAACCTAACAGATTGAAAGCAGACCATTAGCCAGACATGGTGGCCCACCAGTTAATGTACATTAGCACAAATCCACCACCCAAAGTGAAAAAACTGGTTTGCAAGTCCATAGAATCCATGTGACTCGGAAAAAGTCATTCCACTGTGGAATCCTCTTGTTGGAATCATAGAAATATGAATCCATTACGAATTTCTTTAACGTCCCTATAGCTGATGGACCAGATGTACATGTTGTGTGGAATCATGATGATCCCATCATGGGATCTTGCAAATTTATAACTCGTAGGACACACAATGACATTAGTTGTGGTGTTTTGGATAATGTGGAATACAAAGCAGGAAGTAACACCATGAAGGGTGGTATATGGAATGTGCCCCAACAGTTATCAGCGCACTTCAATACCACTATAAAGCAGTAGTGTCGATCTAGACCAGGTGGTCACAAATTGAACATGTCAGTGCATAGTTACATCAAAGCCTTCAATATTCCTATAGCTAGGTGAGTAGCCTGAGAATAAAGCTGTGACTGTTTGGGAGTCAATAATGAAGCAGATTATTGGGCTAGTAGCTAAAGAAAGAAGATCTCATAATGTCTTTGCAACTCTTCTGATGGATGCAGATTGTTGGTTGGTTTCAACGGAGACCTGCACAACTTGTGACTTACCAACCAAAACATGATCCACCCATCAAATATTCTGGACCACCAGATGCTTGACAACTGCCCTCTTGTTTTTTGATCCCATGCATGCAGCAAAAAGAGGTGGTTTCTTGAGCTCCTGGTAAAGCCTATACATGGCTAGTGTACTGCCATGGGTCACAAATTGTGCAGGCGGCCTAACATTCTATCCAACTGGGAAGAGGTCATGAGAGATCAGGAGAACCAACTAGGATTTTGTTGGTGCAAAATTTGACTAGTTCGCTTGCTTTTCAGTATATGCCTGAGTGTGCTAGCTATGATAAATGTAAAATTGGCAGAGGTAAAAAGTAGTCCTGTGCCCCCCCAAAATTGGCCATTCCATTTTCAGCATTTCATGGAGGTGGAGAAAAAAATGAAAACTCGGGCAAAAGAGGCTGAAAGAAGTGAGAATTTCAGAGAATATTCTCTTTGAGGAGGGGGGGGTCAGGGTTTCCACATACCTTTTTAAATGTAGCCAGTATTTGTAGGGTGACCATATGAAAAGGAGGACAGGGCTCCTGTATCTTTAACAGTTGCATAGGAAAGGTAATTTCAGCAGGTGTCATTTGTATATATGGAGAACCTGGTGAAATTCCCTCTTCATCTCCACAGTTAAAGCTGCAGGAGCTATTCTAGAGTGACCAGATTTAAAAGAGGGCAGCTTTAACTGTTGTGATGAAGAAGAAATTTCACCAGGTTCCCCATATATACAAATGACACCTGCTGAAATTACCTTTTCTATGAAACTGTTAAAGATACAGGAGCCCTGTGCTCCTTTTCATATGGTCACACTAGTATTTGAGTGGTCTTCTTTCTTACTTTTTATTTTTAAAAAAACAAAACAAAACACCCTCAACATTTTCAGAATCCCAGGCTAAATTGCCTTTTAGGCTAATAGACATCCAATGCAAGTTTGTCAGTGAAACAATTAGCGAGAAGATTCCATCCAAATATCTCTGCCTTTTGGTCTTATTCCTGTTCTGAGGTAAATGTTGGCATATAAGAGGCATATACCGACAGATACTAGTGGTCATATTACAGAGATAATTAGAGCTACTTGGGCAAAAATAAACAAGAGCTGAATCATTGAAGTGATTTTTGATTTTATTTTTAGAAGTTGCATTCTTTGTGCATGGGTTTTGAAGTGTGGGAGAAATGAGGAGCTGGGTGAGGAGAGTGTGAAGCAAATGATTAAATATTCAAAAGCAAGCCCCATGCTGTGGGCCAGATTTGCTGAACTTGCCTGAGAGAGGTGTAAATTACATTTCCACACCCAAAATGGCAAGGAAGATTTGTGCATAGTAAGTTGAAGTATACGACAGACTTTCTCAGGCAAAAGCTGTGGAGAACACCGGCTTTGTCCTAGCCTCAGCTATTGTCAACTAAGCAGATTGAAGTGACATTTGCAGTTTAAATATGTTCTCTTGTACTGTAAAAGAAGGTACATCTTGAGTGTGATTTCACTTTTTTTCCACAGGAAAGGGGAATGGAGACAGAGGAGGTGTGATCAACTTGCACTTTCTCATATGTCATGGCCTGAGTAATTGCTGGGGTAGGAACATGTTCATCTCCCTCACTTGAAGAAAAGCTTTTTTCTCCCCTGTGGATTACCACACAAGCTCCAGTAAACCAATGCTTCTGCAATGTTAATGATAAATGCTTGCAGAAGTTTCCCGGGAATGTGTCATGCTACCAAGTGTCATTGCTGTTGCACCAGAATTGGGCCTTAGCTAGACAAAGCAAAATCCCTGGGCGAGCCCTTGGATTCTCCCTTTGCATCCACATGACTCACAGGTGATCCCAGGATCAAGGAGGGGTGATCCCTCCCTTGCCCTGGGATCTCACCCTACCCTTTGAGCCTGGCTTTTCTGCAGTCCCAGGCTGAACCTGCAGAATGTGTACCCGGGCTCCACAGTTTGTCCTGGTTCCTCATGGTTCCTCGTGAGGAGTCGGGACCTGTGCACAGGGCGCAGAGCTCCTGAGGAGCACTGAGCCCATTGGGGGTGGGGTGAGCAGGGATTTTTTTTTAAAGTACTTAGGTTTTGTGCACGAGCGCTCATACGCATCTTCCCCTTTAAGAAAAACTAAACAAAATGACTGGTGCGATGCCTCTCCCTCTGAGGTCGCCGCACGCTGCGTGTGAACAGAGGGGGAGATCACGCGATAAAAATATCATTTCACCCCTCCGCTCCACTAGACCAGGGAGGTCTAGCTAAGGCCTTGGTTTCCACTAGAACAACAGCAATAGCACTTGTGGTGGCATACCATGGGATCCTTCCCATTTTTACCAATGTAACTGCATTAATACTGGAGGAGTCCAGTATTAATACATGGGAAAGATTGTAGCAGTAATAGCTAAGTACCAGTCTACAGACCATTAACAGTCAGCATCAAAATTATTAGCAGCACCATGTTATCAACCCCCAAAAGGAGCACAATCTAGAAATATTAAGTGAAGTGTTGGGTTTTAAATATATCAGCGATTCACAGCAAGATAAAGCTCATCATGAGTAATATGAAAACAAACCAATTATCTCGTGATTCAGTTTCCCAAAATGATGGGAAAACTTTAGCCATATATGGATGTCTAAAACTATTGGGGCTGAAGCTTCCCCTGAACAAAACTTCGAAGCTCCTTCCCACATGAAATTAAAATGCTCTCCTCTTTCTTGTTTTTTTTCCTCTTTTCTTTTTGGCTCATCATTAAATGTGTCGAATGCTGTGTTCTTACCTGGGGGAGTACGCAAGCCTTGTAATATTTATAAAGCGAACAGCTACCCGTCTCAGGGCCATTTCTGTTGTATGTATTATTTATTTTCTGGCCTTCCCCCCTCCTGTGCTAACGTATCTTTAAGAACTGTGATTAATAAAACATACCAGTTTGAACACTATGGGCCCAATTCCCAAATATAGTTATTTAGGGCATTTCTATGCAAATGTCGCAGGAGAGAGTTGGCATCACCCAAAATTAAAACAACAGCAGCAACAACAACACTCCAACAGTGTGAGTCCGGGCGACATCCTTTTATATTAAGTATATGTTTTTGATGAATTTATTTCACTGCTTACTCTTGTAACTAACACCCTAAGGGATTCTGACATTCCAGCACTGAAAGATGCTACAATTAAAAAGACATTATATCTGCCATTTTTAATAAGGAACACACACAAACCACCCCACTCCCTACACTCAATGTTACTGAGTTCTAAACAACATTATTTTATTATTCATCTATAAACAGAAAAAGAAATTGAGCTAAAAGGATATCACAGAATTTTATTTTTATTTACATACCATTTATATCTTGCATTTTCTGCCACCAAAGTTTTGTGCAGTCATTATAAAACCCATAGCAGTATACAAACAGTTAGTCCTACTTAGAGTAGACCCGTTGAAATGAATGGGACTTAACTTAGAGTAATATTGGATACAACATAGTTAAAAATGAGCCTATGCATGTCTACTCAGACATAAGCCCCACTGAATTCAATGGAGCTTACTCTAAGGTTGTTTGTATAAGAGCTTTATCACACCAGCATTATACTGTGCAATCACTGCGAATTGTGTGCAAAGGACTCCGAAGTTTTCCAGTTTATAATCTGCTTTTATTGTGAAGTACTCTGACGTTTTCCAGTTTATAATCTGCTTTGACTAAGTACTCCCATGCATCCTGCTTTAATTGTGCTATAAAGGGAAAAGAATTGAGGTATTTTGATAGTAGTTTTCAAGCGAATCATTTGTTGTTTTCCAAGCAGCCACTGGGGGTGCAGAAGCAGGATTTGATATGTTTAAAGAAAATTTAAGCAAATGCTTACATCTGTGAAAGCTTTAAAGATAGACATCAAAATTGGCACAGTAATAGATATTAAGGAGAGCTTTAAGCATACAAAATTTGAATTGGATTGGGTCATCCGTTGATTTTTTAATGATTTTTTTTACATTTCCCCCCTTAAACCCTTTGCAAAGGATCTTAGGAGGGCTGCCACCTGGGGTGTGATTTAGCAACAACAACAATGCCAACTTAGTGCTGTACGGGATAATTTGAGGGAAACAGGTACATGGGATGAAGCTCTAAGACTGATGCTTCAAATATCGTAAAAGACATAACGCCAAGCTAAAATCCACTTCTTTCCAAAATGAGCCACACCCACAGCAGTAACCTTTAGTTCCCAGGTTTCTAACTGGTGAATTTTCCCAAGAAGCTACACATTAAAGCACTGCCACCAATAAAACTGGCAAACATGCTTCTACTTGAGGAGCATATCACAGGGTGGGTGCCAATCTGGACAAGGCCTGGTTCCAAATCCCTTGACAATGGGACACAGAGAAGCACATCCCCCTACATTTCTTACTATGGGGTGTGGTACACATGCAACCTAAAGCTGCAATCCGATACACACTTACCTGGAAGTATGTCCCACTGAAGTCAATGGGGCTTACACACAGAGGATTGCACAGTAATTCTCTTTCACCAGCAAATCCATAGCCTAAGCAGGTGAAAGGCACCCCCAGTTAAGGTTACCGGCCACTTAATAATTTCAGCTATTGGGCTGTATACAAATGATATAGCCCTAATGAAGAGGGGATTTCACCAGGTTCTCAATATTTACAAATGACACCTGCTGAAATTCCCTTTACTATGCAACTGTTAGAGATACAGGAGCCCTGTACTCCTTTCCATATGGCTAGGGTGACCATATTCAAAGGAGGACAGGGCTCCTGTAACTTTAACAGTTGCATAGAAAAGGGAATTTCACCAGGTGTCATTTGTATATATGGAGAACCTGGTGAAATCCCCTCTTCATCACAACAGTGCAAGCTGCAGAAGCCCTGACCTCTTTTGAATCTGATTACTCTAGTATAGCTCTTGCAGCTTGCACTGTTGTGATGAAAAGGGAATTTCACCAGGTGTCATTTGTATATATGGAGAACCTGGTGAAATCTCCTCTTCATCACAAGCCTATGCGGCAGGGCCTTACTATTTACTGTTTTACTCTGTACAGCACCATGTACATTGATGGTGCTATATAAATAAATAAATAATAATAATAATAATAATAATAATAATAATAATAATAATAATAACAGTGCAAGCTGCAGGAGCCATACTACAGTGACCGCATTTAAAAGAGGGCAGGGCTTTCGTCATCCTTTACAAAAAGCCATGAAATTCAATGAACAAAAAACCTACGGTTTATAAAACAACGTTAAGGACGTACACTTTTCCACCAAGCACCAAAAAGCGGGGAAATTGGGAGTTAAGGCTCGCCAGCCTTAATGCCACATCCTCCCTAAGGAGGCAGAAAGTACCAGTGAAATTCTCATTCTGCCAAAGCAGATAAACCATGAGGACAGGATGGAGAATAGGATATGCAGAGGTGACTGTGGGGTTGTGGAAAACTGATGACGAACAACTTAGAGCCACCTACTTCTTTTTTTGTTTAGAGCAGCCCTTCCCCAACCTGGTGCCCTCCAAAGGTGTTGGACTGCGACGACGGAGCAGGTAAGAAACCCCACCCCCTCCTGCCTGGCCCTGCTGCCAGATAAGCCCCAACCCACTTACTTGCTCCATCGTCACTGGGCCCGGGCTTGAATTGAGTGCCCTGGTCCACCCGGAAGCTCAATTCAAGCCTGGGTCCGGTGACGACGGAGCAGGTAAGCAACCCCCTCCCGCCTGGGCCCTTACCTAGACCCACTGCCACTGCTGTGCAAACTGCGGCGCCGGCTCCAGGCAAGCCCCCACCCCAGCCCACCCCACTTACCTGCTCCGTCGTTGCTGGGCCCGGGCTTAAATCAAGTGCCCTGGTCCACCCGGAAGCAAGTCCGCACCTGCAGCCTTGCTTCTGGGTGGACTTGGGGACTCGATTCAAGCACAGGCCAGGCCATGACGGAGAAGGTAAGTGGTGGGGTGTGTGGGGGCTTGCCTGGAGCTTCCACCACAACAGTTTGTGCAGTGGCGGCTCCAGGTAAGGGGCCAGGCAGGAGGGGGGTTGCCTGGAGCTGCCACACTTTGTGTAGTGGTGGCGGCAGGTCCAGGTAAGGGGCCAGGTGCGGGGGTGTTCTTACCTGCTCCGTTGTCGCCTGGCCCAGGCTTGAATTGAGCTCCTGGGTCCACCCAGAAGCAAGGCTGCAAGTGTGGCCTTGCTTCCAGGTGCACCAGGGCACTCAGTTCAAGCCCGGGCCCAGCGACGACAGAGCAGGTAAGTGGGGTGGGGTAGGCGGGGGGCTTGCCTGGAGCCGACGCCCTACGTTCCCCATCCTGCTGTCCCAGCATTCCTGACCATGGGACATACTGACTTGCAATGATGGATCGTCGTAGTCCAACACCTTTGGAGGGCACCAGGTTGGGGAAGGGCTGCTCTAAACAAAAAAATAAGTAGGTGGCTCTAAGTTGTTCGTCATCAGTTTTCCGCAACCCCACAGTCACCTCTGCATATCCTATTCTCCATCCTGTCCTCATGGTTTATCTGCTTTGGCAGAATGAGAATTTCACTGGTACTTTCTGCCTCCTTAGGGAGGATGTGGCGTTAAGGCTGGCGAGCCTTAACTCCCAATTTCCCCGCTTTTTGGTGCTTGGTGGAAAAGTGTACGTCCTTAATGTTGTTTTATAAACCGTAGGTTTTTTGTTCATTGAATTGTCTTTTGTATTCCTCATAACTGTAATGGTGCAGCTAAGGATGGGTCTTGGAATCAAAGTTGAGGCCTTACACACAGATCCCACCAACAACTACCCAGAGAGTTGTAGGTGATGGGTACAGTGGGAAACCCATCCAATTTCAGCACTGGTTTCACTGGGGTTGACACTGCTTTCCCTGCAGCATCCCGAAAAGTAGTTTATACTCAGGGTGGTGGTCTAGGCATACACATGGTTACATATGCTCATTTTATTATTTGTTTATTTTAAAAATATTTTTCCTTTCCTGTTATAAATGCTGCTCCCCCCCACCAAGTAAATGTGTTTAACCATGAGGGCAGCAGAAGTAAAGTCCATTGTATTACTGTAGTCATGGCGGTGCTAAAATGCAAAAGGGCATATGCTCATGGTATTTCTTGGTGGGTTTTGTATTTTAATCAGGGTTAGCAACCCACATCAGGTAGAGCATTAAAACAGACATAGAAGTCCATTAAAACAGACATAGAGGTGCATTTTTGAATGCAGCCTCCGCAGGGATAAACAAAATAGGCTTCTTGGCCCTATCATGAGGAAATGCCCTGGAAGGTCACCTGAGCAGTATTTGGAATACTTCCTGGCAGGGATGAACAAACCAACAACAGGGGCAGTGGCTAGGTTCCTTTTCTCCGTACAAAGGACTCGTAAGACGATTTAATAAATTTTTAAAGGAGGCAGGCAAAAGCATTTTTGTTCCGGCAGTGACAAGGACTTTCAATAATTGTCTCTTTAAATGTTTACCTATTTTAATACTGGAACGTATTTAATTTATTTTTAATTTCTGTATATTTCTATTTATAGGTCTTAAATGTATATGTTTTAAATCTTGTAATGCCGCCTTGAGGCCCAGTATTTGATGTAGAGGTCATTACTTCTTTCTCCCGGTGCCCAGGAACATCTCACTCAAGTTTCTATCATGAATAGTTAGGATCAAATTTAATATATATATATATATATATATATATATATATATATATATATAATTGTTTCAGTAGATGGGACAGGGTCTCCCATCAGTGGTGCAGCTAGGGCTGGACCTTAGGGCAAAGACCCATGGCCTCAAAGCCCAGCAAGGGCCAAATGATGATGACAGTCAGGCCAGGTAATGGTACCTCTCCACCATTGTGAACCCACTGGGGTGGATGCTAGTCCCTGCAACGTCCTTTATTTCTTCTTATTAAAAACACACACACCACATTTTGTAGTCCGAGGGGCACCCAGGAATGTACATTATTACAGGTGCTTGTTTTATTATCTTTTATTTCATTCATATATATATATATATATATATGGGTGACCATATGAAAAGGAGGACTGGGCTCCTGTATCTTTAACAGTTGTATTGAAAAGGGAATTTCAGCAGGTGTCATTTGTATATATGGAGAACCTGGTGAAATTCCCTTCATCACAACAGTTAAAGCCGCAGGAGCTATATTAGAGTGACCAGATTCAAAAGAGGGCTCCTGCAGCTTTAACTGTTGTGATGAAGAGGGAATTTCACCAGGTTCCCCATATATACAAATGACACCTGCTGAAATTCCCTTTTCAATACAACTGTTAAAGATACAGGAGCCCAGTCCTCCTCCTTTCCATGTGGTCACCCTAATATATATCATCCTTTTTCTGCAACACAATGCTGTTTGTTTCCAAGAAAACATGTGTAGCCATCAGGGCAGCAGAAGCAAACTCCATTTTATGGCTATTGTCACCATGGTGCTAGACTGCAAACACGGGGATGCTCACGAGTATTTCTTGTCTGTCTGTTTGTTTATTCAGGCAAACAGTTGTTGTCATTTGCTCAAACGTATCAGGAATATAGAAGCAGTTGTGACACGTGAAACAGTGGCCTTAGCTAGACTTACCGGTCCAGCGGGACGGAGGGGTGAAGATCTCGTGATATTTTTATCGCGAGATCTCCCCCCTCTGTTCACACGTGGCATGCGATGTCCTCAGAGTGAGAGGCATCGCGCCCGCCATTTTGTTTGTTTTTTCTTAAAGGGGAAGATGCACATGAGCGCGCGTGCGCAAAAGGTAAGGGTTGTTTTTTTTAAAAAAAATTTTTTTACCCTGCTCCCCCCCCCCCCGATGTGCGCAGAGCTCCTGAAGAGCTCTGCGCCCCATGCATGGGTCCCAGCTCCTCGCAAGAAACTGCGACGAACCGGGACAAACTGGGACACCCGGCCACACATTCTGCGGTCTCGGGTTCAGACCAGGACCATGAAAAAACCGGGTTCAAAGGGTAGGGCAAGATCCTGGGGCAAGGGAGGGATCATCCCTCCCTGATCCCGGGATCCCCTGTACGTCATGTGAATACACGGACGATCCCTGGGATCACCCCAGGAGAAAGCTCCATCCAGCTAAGGCCAGTGTGATGGGGCGGGAGCAGAGAAGAGAGCTGCACATTGTGCGCTACACGACTGAAATAATACCAATGGTTATCTAAACCCTCCAGCTCCATAATGCCATGAAATTCAGGGTCTAACATTACCTAGCTTCTCAAACATATGTGTATGTAATCAACAAGATTTGGGCTCTTAGCCGTCACAAATAGAACCTGCCTGGTACCCTGTTAGACGTTAATGATTTTTGCAGTCAAAGAACAATCAAGGAGGCGGATCCAACATGGCTCTCCTAATGTTCTTACGTTATTCGGCAGTAGGCTGAGGGCTTTGCCGAAATGTAACCTGTTTAGTTTTGCAGCTTGTTCAAATTCTGCCCACCCTGCCCCCTCAATACTTCAAACATTGCATCTGTTTAGACAATACATTTCCATCTGACAGCTGCAAAGAAAAAGAAAAAAAGAGTAATTTCTCAGTGGGAAGATAGAAGCCTTATACTTGTCAAAATCCATCTATGGCCTAGTTCACTCAGAGCAGTGGATCTTGTGCTTCCATGAGAGGCCATTCTGTCTTCTTCAACTACTTCGCTAGAAGGGAGAGAAGAATACTACCTGGACTTTATTTGAAGGAAAACAAACAATTTTAGGGAAAGCTCCAGCGTTATATTATAGAGTTATAACAGCCTCTAAGCTACAGGTAGCCTCAGAAGTTCTAGTGGTTCATTAAAAAAAAAATCTTGTATTTCTGCTCCAGACATCTGTAAGGTATTATTGTGAAAACTGAGGCACTTTTAATAGAGAACATAGAGTTCCTTCTGTAAAGGATTGTTCCAACTCAGGCATCCACAATTTGTGATTAACCGAGCTGAACACAAACCTAACAGTCATATATTTTAGCTGGTTAGGCATTTGGAACCCATTTTGGTTTTTTGCTACCTCAGTGAGGCACATAGCCAGTCTCCCATAACCCTCTTAGGCTGTCACACAAAAGCAGTGAATTGCAGTAATCTTGGGCCTAATCTATACCAAGGCCGTTGCTAGACGAGGTCTTAGCGTGGTGTGAGGCCCAGTCTCCCTCCTGTGCATCCAGATGATGCACAGGGGATTCTGAGGTCAGGCCGGGCTAAGACCTCCCTTAAGCCGGGATAAGCAGATTCGCTTATGGCCTGGCTTTTCCGCAGCCCCGGCCTGGGTCCGGGGCTGAGGAAAGTCTAGCGACTTCTGTGGCTTTTCTCAGCTGCTCGCTTACTCGCGAGTAGCCAGGAGAAGCCACAGACTGGGCACAGCACTCATAGGAGCGCTGTGCCCATCGGGCCGGGGGGGATCATGGGGGGGAGATAGGGGCCGGGGGAAAGGCTGGACCCAGCAGGAGGGGGGGAAGGATGGGCACGGGCATCAGGGGGGAAAGAAGGATGGGGGACAGGGCATCGGGGAGGGGGGAAAGAAGGACGGGCATCGGGGAGGGGGGAAAAGGATGGCCTCCAATATCATCTGTATGCCGATGATACACAATTATATCTTTCATCTCTGGATCTTTCTCCTGATGTTCACGATCGTATCTCGGCATGTCTTTCAGATATCTCAGCTTGGTTGCTTCATCGTCGTTTGAAACTTAATATGGCAAAGACTGAATTGCTTGTTTTTCCTCCTAAACCTTCTCCTCATCTCTCATTCTCTCTTACTGTCAATGATGTTATGCTTACTCCAGTCAAGGAAGCTCGTAGTCTTGGCTTTATATTTGATTCCTCGCTCTCCTTTATTCCTCATATTGAGGCAGTAGCTAAATCTTGTCGATTTTTCCTGTATAATATTGCCATGATTCGATCATTTTTGTCTGTCTCTTCTGCCAAGACTCTTGTTCATGCATTGGTTATTTCTCGGTTGGACTACTGCAACCTTCTTCTCACTGGCCTTCCTTCTTCTCACATCAGTTCATTGGTTTCTGTTCACCACTCTGCTGCTAAGATCATCGTTTTGGCTCGCCGCTCTGACCATGTAACTCCACTTCTGAAATCTCTTCATTGGCTTCCAATTCACTTCAGGATCCAATATAAACTTCTCCTGTTGACCTACAAAGCTTTTCACTGTCTAGCTCCTTCCTATCTCTCCTCTCTCATCTCACACTATTGCCCCGCTCGTGCTCTTCGCTCCTCTGATGCCATGTTTCTCGCCTGCCCAAGGGTCTCTACTTCCCTTGCTCGGCTTCGTCCATTTTCTTCTGCTGCCCCTTATGCCTGGAACGCTCTTCCAGAACATTTGAGAACTACAAGTTCAACCGCAGCTTTTAAAGCTCAGCTAAAAACTTTTCTTTTTCCTAAAGCTTTTAAAACTTGATTTTGTTCTGACTTTATACTGTTAGTTTTACCCTACCCAGTGCCTGTTTACCCTACCCTGTGCCTGTCTGCTTTCTCTTCCCCTCCTTATTGTTTTATTATGGTTTTATTAGAATGTAAGCCTATGCGACAGGGTCTCGCTATTTACTGTTTTACTCTGTACAGCACCATGTACATTGATGGTGCTATATAAATAAATAAATAAATAAATAAATAAATAATAATAATAATAAGGATGGGGGACAGGGCATTGGGGAGGGGGAAAGAAGGATGGGCACGGGCATTGGGGAGGGGGGGAGAAGGATGGGGGACAAGACATGGTGGACGGGGGGAGGATGGGCGAGTGAGCAGGCAGGGAGGGCATCAGGCATTGTGTGTGGAGGGAATCAGGGGCAGGGGGAGCAGGGACCCTATATTTATTTTTTAAACGACTTACCTTGTCCGGCCGTGCACTCCTGCGCACATGGCTCTTTAAGGCTTAAAAAAAATGGCGGACGCGATGGGGCTTCCCCTTGCCCCGTCACGACTTACGTGTGGAAAAGGGCGATGACGCACGCTAGTTGCAGCGCGCCGTCGCCCCGACTCTCGGCCGGATTATCAGGTAGGTCTAGCAAGGCCTCAAGCAGGATATTGCAATATGAAAGTGGAATGAAAGCAATATATAAAAGTCAGGAGCCACATTACTGTTTATAGCAGTATTGAAGTGCACTGACAACTGTTGGGTCCCAATGACCCATACCATATACCACTATTTCTTGCTTGGTGTGGCTCTTGCCTTTTATATACTACTTTCATACCACTTTTATTGTGCAATATCCTGCTTGGTGTAGATTAGGCCTTGGTGAGTTACACATTCTGCAGGCCTGCTCCATCGCTTGAAGCAAGACTCTTGATGGCACATGTACTCCAACTTTCCAAATTAGAAGAAGACGCCTGCATATCATGATATTCAAAGGCAATCACAGAAAATCAGTCAACTGTTTGCCTAATGAATTTCTTCGTTCTTGAAACGTGATTGTACAAATTATGTTCCTCATTTCAAGCAATAGAAACATGCCAGGTGACCCCATGTATGTGATTAAAACCAGGTGGGTGATGTTCAGGATTCAAATGAGCTGCTCAAAATGATCAGTTGTCTAAGCCATGATGCAGGAGCAAAAAGTAAGACAAATAATTAAATTGTGTTGAAATTATGTTCGGCCTGCCAAGACAGATGTTCCACATGTTATGATCTGATGTGCTTTAGAGTGGTACAAGTAACATATGCGTTGAGTATTTGTTACACCATGACCTGCCATTGTCTAATGCAGGGGTGAGGAACTTTTGGCCCTCCAGATGTTTTGGCTATGCTGATGGAAGTAGGGATGGACAAATTGACCATTGTCCATGCTGCTGGGCACTCACCAAGCTGCCAGCGTCTCCCCACACCCTTCCATTCAATTCCCTAGATGAATCTCCACATGAATTCACATTTCTGTATTCATTGATTGGGATTCTGTTTACCTACGAACAATGCACACTGGATTTTGTGTGTGTGTCTTAAAAACAATTTTCAATTGTAATTTTGGAGGTTGGGGCATTCATTCTGTATTTTTGTTTTTAATGTATTTAGATACCTGGCTGTAACTGCAAAGCCTTTAACAATACAATTTAGGGAATATTCCATTGGCTTTGTTACATTCAAAACATACAATTTGAAATACATGTTATGGATATATGTAGGAAATACAAAAAATGTACATGCTTGTATTTCATAATATCCCTGAATGCATAACTGGCAGCCTGTACTGCTGGGATGGGTACTCCTGTACCCTCCAGATGTTTTGGACTACAACCCCCGTCTAGCTATGGCCCCAGTTTGCATCTGCAGGACTGAACAAACTCGTATACAAGCTGCAGTTGAAGTCTGGACATTTCTGCTCTTGCAATGTGATTTACGGAGCAAAGAAAATGTGTTCAGCGGCATGGGTGCATTTGAAAAACATGTATGAAAAATGCATATAAAATGCACATAAATACACTTTAATCAATGGGAGAAGAATGTATACATTCTGTGCACAATTGATGCATATATTTCTTGAGATAAACTCCCCCATTCAGCAAATTAAAGCAACTTTGTATATTCATATTATGGGATTTCTGTAAAATGATATTTAGAGGTCGTATACAAAATAAATATATTTGGGGAAATATGCATGAAAATATCCACACATTTTCATGTGAAAACAAAACAAAATGAAAGGAAATAAAGCTTGCAATTTGATACAGACAGAAGAATGAGCCATGAGGTGGGATTTAGAGGATTTCTGTGAGTGCATGTAAGCACATCCCTAGTTGAGACTCCTTCAAATTAAGCGGGGGGAGATGTTTGCTTGGACACTGGAGAATTATTGGGGTGGGATTCCTGTGTACTACTTTTATTTACAAGTGAGTGTGTGCATATAAATAAGGGTGCCAAAACCTCAGAATCAATTTCAGAATAAATAAGGAACTGCAGTGAAATTCATTAAGCACACCTCCAGGCTCAGGCAGGCATTATGAACTCATGAGTTTTGACCAACAGGATGACTAATTATGAGATTTAGCAGCTTCACTAATATTGATGCATTTTGCAATAAAGTCAAGGGGCTTAGCTCAGTGGTAAAATATATGTTTTGGATGCAGAAGGTCCCAGGTTCCATTCAAGGTAGAGCAGGGAAAGACTATTCTCTGAAACCCTGGACAGCTACTGCCAGTCAGTGTAGACAGAGCTAGATGTTCTGACTTGGTATACATATAATGCAATGTTTACATGTGTCCTCTAAATATCATTTTATAGAAATCCCATAGTATGAATATACAAAGTTGCTTCAATTTGCTGAATGGGGGAGTTTATCTCAAGAAATCAAAACAAACAGCATGTGGCATGATATGATTTGACATACAACTCCCATCATTCTTCTCTATTGGCTATGTTGGCTAAGGCTGATGGGTCACAAGTGGCTCATCTTGAAATAGATAAACTTCTGCTTGTGCACAATTCAATGTCCTAGTAATAATTCTGATATGTTCAGTAGGCATCCTATTGACCTCATGGCTGGTGTGTGTGTGTGGGAATTAGTGCTTTACAGTCTTCTATTTCTTATATCAGTTGGTCCCACAATTGCCATGGGAAAAATTGCTCATGAAAGCATGAGTTACTGTTCACAGAGGGTGAAGAAACTCACAAAGCAATGATGTCATGTCATGATTTTAGTTTACCAGATGTTACAGGGAAGAGGAGAGGAGATGGTTGCAGTACAGGGATGCTATTTTCAGAAGTGGCTACACAATCTTCATAGTGTCTATTTCAGCATCAGATAAGAGCATTTAATGCAGATGTGGGGAAGCTGTGGTCCTCCAGATGTCATTGGACTTCAATACCCATCATCCCCAGCCAGGATGACCAAGGGTCAGGGATGATGTGGGTTGCAGTCCAACAACTCCTGGAGGACCACAGCTTCCCCTTTCTGGATTTAATGCCTCAGGTCCACATCACATACCCTCAACCCAACTCCTTTCAGGAGTGCCCCCTATTTTTCCCCCATGCATTATAAATCCTTGTTTGGTTTACTCTGAAATACCCATTAGGGTCAGGGAACAGCTAAGCCAGGGATGTTGAACGTCTTTCAGCCAGGGGGTCAAACTCCATTTCAGAGAATCTCTTGGGAGCCATATTCCAGTGGTGGGAGGGGCCAAGGGAAAAAGGGTGGGGTCAAAATACTCAGAATGCCAGCATATGTTAGCTTGAAGTTCTTACTCTAGTAACTAAGCCCTAGGAGAAGCATTTCAATCTTTTATAAGGTCGAAGAGCTGGAAACCACCCAATGATTGGTGGTCAAGAGCAAGAACACATCTGAGCAAGAACACATCTCTGGCCTTAACAGAAAAAATGGTCATCTAGGAATGTCCTCTCCATTTCCTATGGGAAGAGGAGGCTGACCTTTCCCTGACCTTTCCCTTTCTCTTGAATTATTTTTACTTAAACTCAGATTCGAATTGTATTTGTACTGCTTCAAAAGATATGGCATAAAGAAGAAGAAAAAGATGCTTACCGGGGCTTTCAAAGTTAAGGATTGTGTAAGAAAAAAATGTGAGGTATTTCCAGACTGTTGCGTGTGCTTACATCCTCAAACATGTATTTCAAGCACTAACATAACTTTATTGAACAAACGGCACTGTTATCTCTATCACTCCTGCCTGTTCCATGGATGGAAGCTGTGCTATCAGCAGGAGAACTTAACCGGACGCTGGGCACTCTACTCTTCCCTACTGAAATAAATTCTTCTTCTACATAATATTACCTTTGCCACCAAAGTTCACAGTTAATGATCTGGCTTTGTATACAAATTGGTCAAGTGAAACAACAGAAAAGCTAAAGCTATTAAAAAAGAACTCTTCAGTGCAGGAAAAAGCCTGAGAGAAGGATTGGTTTAATAATTGCTTCGAGTGTCCATTTTCTGTGGTACCCCAACATTTTGGAATGCCTGCCTAGAGATGTCCAGCTGGTAATCATTTTATTGATTTTTCAGCACCAGATAAAGATCTTTTTTATTCTCCTAGGCTGTTAAAAAGTATTTTATTTTAACTGCTGCTTGCTTTGTTTTTAATATGTTTAATGACGCGTTTTAAAATAATATCCACATTTTCACTTCTCAGTAATCTCTTTTAAATGCTGAATTTTTGTTGCTGCTTTTAAAAACAATATTAAATGTATTTTATTATATAAAGAACCAATTTATTGTTCTTTCATTGGTTTTATTTTCACTTTTGTTATGTATATCATCCCAAGAGCTTTGACTATAGGGCGGCTCAGCAATTGAAAAAAAAAATGAAATGAAATGAAATGAAGGGGAAAGGAAAGGCTTTTGAAATCATGAACAAATGAAATTTGATGCCAACCTGCCCTACTACCTGGCACAGAACTTCAGACCCCCTTCCTATTTGCTTGCTACAGAACAATTTAGCACCTGAAAAAAAGGAAGCTGGGAGAAACAGTTTTACCAGGCTCAATCCATCCCCCAAAGATAGTGATTGGAAAGCCCCTGGTAAAACATGCCCTAGCATTATGAGGTGGACCTGTCAGTCATTCAGCCACACTCCCTCCCTCTCCCCATCATGGTTTACAGAGAAACAAAATCAAAAGACGCTGTTTTTGGAGGCAGAATGGCTCTCTTTCCAAAAGATGAATCATAACACAGCTTTGTGCAATGTCCAGTTTTGTTTCTGCTTGCTTTGGAAAGCCTTCTTTGCCTTCAAAAGCACCAGAAACAGTCTAAAGGGGCCCAGATGAGACTCCAGCTTCACCAAAATCTCACGTATATCCTTGGTAGGGATGTATGAGAAAATTGTTTCAGTTCATTTTTGATCAGGATTTTACCCAGTTCGCACCATCCAGACTGAACATGGACTCAGACACAATCTGTAGTCAAAGTTCGTACATTTCCAAGTTTGCAAGGTGATTTGCAGACCCATGCCCCCCAAAATAGGGTCCAACAGCATATGTACCTTTGAAAAAATGCATACGAAAAGAATGTGTACTTTTTTAAAAATGCATATAAATACACTTAATGAATGGGAGAAAAATGCATCCATTTTAAAGATGCAGACAATTGATATGTTCATTGGGGGGGGGATGGACTAAAATATTGATGGATTTTCATGCTGAAAGAAAAACTGATACAGATGCAGGTCAGAATGGGCTTCGAGATGTAATTTGGAGAACTTCAGCGAGCTCAGGTTTTGTTGCTGTGCACAATCCCTAGCTCCTGGGTTGAATTCAGGATTTGCCTTGTTCAAGAAGAAGAGACCCTCCATGAAAAGAAAGGATCCACTTGCAGAAGGTCCTTCCACCCAACATTTGGGGATCTCCTCGTCTGATGCCACACCACATCCCGAGTTAAGCAGGGTCTTCTGACTTTCTGTGTAGCATTTTCACTGGGCTGTGGGAAGGATGGGTGTCAGAACTTGCAGCAGTGCAGTTGATCCAGAATAAATATGGTTCCAACCCCACTAACATTAGCAGTCTCCCTCACTCCCAATTCATTATTTATTTATTATTGCATTTATATCCCACCTTTTTTCCTCCAAGGAACCCAGGGCGGCATACATAATCCTCCTCCTCTCATTTTATCCTCACAACAACAACCGTGTGAGGTAGGTTGGGCTGAGAGTCTGTGACTGGCCCAAAGTCACCAAGTGGGTTTCCATGGCTTTGTGGGGACTAGAACCCAGATCTCCCAACTCCCAGTCCAACACTTTAGCCATCAAACCACACTGGTTGTCCAACATGGAATGGGCCTTTTTCACAGCATCGACAAATTGAGATGACGTTTTCATCAAGTTGTCCACCACAAGCCCAAGATCTCCTTCTTGATTAGTCAGCGCTTGCTCAGATCCCAGCAGCATATACATGTGAATGTAGGATTCTTTTTGCCCCAATGTGTATCACTTGACATTTCCTCACATTGAACCATATTGGCCATTGTAATGCCCATTCCCCCAGTTTAAAGAGACTGTTTGGAGCTCTTCACAATAACTTTTTGTTTTAACCACCATAAATAATTTGGTGTTGTAAGCTTTTACGGTGACCATACGAAAAGGAGGACAGGGCTCCTGTATCTTTAACAGTTGCATAGAAAAGGGAATTTCAGCAGGTGTCATTTGTACATATGGAGAACCTGGTGAAATTCCCTCTTCGTCACAACAGTTAAAGCTGCAGGAGACCTGCCTCTTGACCAGATACAAAAGAGGGCAGGGCACCTGCAGCTTTAACTGCTGTGATGAAGAGGGAAATTCACCAGGTTCTCCATATATACAAATGACACCTGCTGAAATTCCATTTTCAACACAAGTGTTAAAGATACAGGAGCCCTGTCCTCCTTTTTGTATGTTCGCCCTATTAAGCAAACTTGACCACATCACTGCTTAGCTTTAACTGCAGATGATGGAGTCATGCTCTTGGAACCTCCAACTGATGTGGGTGGGGGAGATTCCCCTCTACCCCCAAATTTGCTCCAGAGGATTAGAGGCCCTTCCAGAACAGTGTGGGGAGATGGTGATGCAAGAGACTGAAGGGGGAATTGGTGGAAATCTCTTCCGCTCTCTTTTTGTGAGCAGTATCCTCCACTGGATTTTCAGCCCTTTCTGTGAATCAAAGGAGCCATTCTAGATCAAAGCCATCATGCTCGAAGTCAGAATGATCTTGCATTGAAGGAGTGTTTCCTGAGAATGGTGCAAGTCTTTTTATTGAAGATTACAGTTGCTGGAACACAACCTTTGGTCTTCTCCCCAGCATTTAGCAATATGTAATAAGCCTGGGTCTGTTTTTTGGCTCATTGTTTTTAAAGTTGTTATAGTCGTTTTAAATGTATGTGTGTATTGCATGTCTTTGCAGTTTTCATTTTTTGTATATTGTTTTAAGTGTTTTTAACTCATGTGAACCACCCAGAGAGCTTCGGCTATGGGGCGGTATACAAATGCAATAAATAAAATAAATAAAAACCTCTTTGAATGGCCAATGCAGCTCTGAAAGTTACATCTTTCACAGAAACTACAACTTCCATGATGCATTGACCCAGAAAATACAAGATTGGTGTTAAACGATTTTATTTTTATTTTTTTTAGCTGATAGCAGAAGTGCTGGGTAAAATGGAATAAGAAATTGCTTTCATTAAAACTGTATTTTATGTCTACCCCCTACTATTACAATCACAGCTTCTTTTCACCACACACACTCTGAAAAATTATTTTTACATTGGAAGAGACTTTTGAACTCCTTTAAACAGGGAAGACAAAACACTTTCAGAGAGGTGATTGAATAATGGAAATCCATTGAAAAACACTCAGCATCAGCTATATTTTATGTGATCCATTCATTGTTCACAGAAGACAGACACGCATCAATTGGCTTTATTGTTACACTAGAACGTAATGCCCTTTGTTCCAAATATAAAAGTTAATTGGTTGGTAACTCACTTTGATGACATGTTTGGTGCACTTGTGGGACATATTTCCCCCCTAAACTGTCATGTTTAAATAGATTGGGCTTTTTCAAGAGTTACTTAAAATTGTCATTAGAATGTTGCAGAATTCACCGCACTCTGTATAGATGCAAATGCTCCTCACATACTTACTCATTGTCATAATAATGTGTGTGTTTACAGAAGCAGTGTGGAGTCAGGAGATCTGGGTTCTAATCCTCACTCAGCAATGGAAGCTCACTGGTTGACTTTGGGCCAGTCACATACTCTCAGCCCAACCTACCTCACAGAGTGGTTGTTTTGAGGATAAAATGGAGAGGAGGAAGGGGGGAAAGGCAGGATATAAATGTATGTGTGGGTGTATTAGGCAGAGCAAAGTAAAGAGACAAAACCTAGAGAAAGAAAGAGACTGATAAGAATGGAGCAATTATTTTACAGCTCGAAAACAGGGCTTAATTCTGAAAGTGTTCTTCATCTTTGCATTTAAAACTAGGGGTGTGCACGGACCCCCCGCTCCGCTTCACTTGCAGATCCGCCATTTTCCGGATCGGGCCGCTCTGCCCCGCCCCCACTCCGCCCACTTCCGCTCCGCTCCGCCCGGAGCTCCGGATCCGGATCCGGAGCTCCGTTTCCCCCCCCCATAGGCTTGCATTGAAAGCTAAAAAATTATACAACTTTTTTTCTGTTCAAGTTAGAAACCTCATGTTTGGCACCATGACACCTCATGGGGATATACACACGCACGCCAAGTTTCAAAGCAATCCCATCATCCCCTGATTTTTGGCGAATTTTTGAAAATCGGGCACCCCACACACAACATCCCTGCGAGGTGGCAGGGGAGGAGGGAGGGAAGGCAGGCAGGCATGCAGCTGGCATTTCTGGGGGCATAAGGAAGTGAGCCAAGGATAAGCCAGTAATGCATATAAAATGGAATAAATCAATCAATAAACAAAGGAGGGGTGGAATTAAAAGAAGCAGTGTTGCTCAATAAACAGCAAGAAGAATTTTTTTTAAAAGGCTATATCTGTCTTTTACCAGCAATAGGGGGACGTGCCCGGGGGAGGGGGAAGTAGCTGCCAGTTCAAGACACTGACAGCCACCAACAGCTCTGAGAAGAAGTAAAACGCTCACTTCAACTCATAACAGGCATTGCTCTACCACTGAAAAGTGACCATTCACTTCAACTCATGATAGGCATTGCTCCACCGTTTTACTCTCTTTGGAAGGCTCTAATGGCCTTCCAGTGCAGGAGAGAGTGGGGGCACGTCCACGATGAGATGCCCTAGGGGAGCTCATCCCCTTGCACCACATCGATTCAGTTGTTCACCAAGGTTAGGGTGGGGAGCAGTGCTGTGTTTCTATCTCTTATTCTTGGCTTAGTATATGATTTCAGGTTGTGTTTGTGCATTTGGTGGGGCTACTGTTTTAAAAAACACGGGGAAAAGCCCGTTCAGATGAAGAAAGAGAAGTTTCCCAGAATCCCAAGTTACCTGTTTTGCCTATGCCCTCCTCCAACTTTGGGATCATCATGACCGGGAGCTGACTCTGCCCCTCAGCCCTTTGAAAAAGGTATTTTTCCCGCCGATTTTTAAAAAACTTCTAGCCCGCGACCCGTACGATGCAGAAAGTTGAGAGTGGTCTCAAAATGACCCCCATCCACGACTCTCTGTGCACAAGAATTTTCAGAACGATAGCTTAACCCCCCCCCCAGTTATCCCCAATTCTTTCCCTCAATGCAATCCTATGGGCGAAAAGCCGAAAACGCAGTTTGAGCCGCGCGGTTGACCCGATTTTCACAAAAATATAGCCCGCGACCCAGACAACGCAGAGAGGTGAGAGTGGTCTCAAAATGACCCCCATCCACGACTCTCTGTGCACAAGAATTTTCAGAATGATAGCTTCAAAAACAACGTAGTTATGCGCGATTATTTGCCGCAATGCAATCCTATGGCGAAATGTTTTCAAGATGGCGACCGGAGCGCTCCGCCTGAACTCGGAGCTCCGAAAAATGGGCGCTTCTCTTCGCCTTGCTTCTAGGGGGTCCGCGGTCCGCTCCTACTCCGCCTCTGGGTAAGGCGGAGCAGGCCAATCCGCTACTGCTTCTACGCTCCTAATCGGAGCGGAGCACATCCCTATTTAAAACAGGCAATTGCCACCACTACCACCTTAATGCTTAGCTGTAAATCTCCCCCTTCCTGAGAACAGAGTAAAACCAGTACAATTTCTAAGGTAATACTTTCAGTCACACGGGCTGTTGTATACATGTCATTGCTTTCTAGAAGATGGCAGGGTGCAGCAAAACATTTTATCAGATTGTTCAAATTTGGGTACATACTACTACATACTTAGTGCTGTGTGAGCAGAGGGGGAGATCTTGAGATAAAAATATTGCAAGATCTTCACCCCTCCATCCTGCTAGACTGGTAGGTCTAGCTAAGGCGTGGGTTGGATCCAAACCTAGTCATACTTAGAGCAGACCCACTGAAATCAATGAGACTGAAGTTTGCCATGACTAACACAAGTCCTATTGATTTCCATGGGCCTGCTCTAAATATGATTCAGAATGGAACCACCCTGTGCAAACATCTTTCCTCATCTATGAAAGTACAAATATTGTTACGAAGAGTGTGTGAAGCATGTGCAAGACTCGGTCCAACTTCCTTTCCCCCCTCTTTGCCATAGCATGTTAGGTGTCTTCTTTCCCATGGGAGGGGACACAATAGTGGGTATATCCAACCTTCTCTTGTACTCTTACATTTCTGGATCAAGATCAAGGACCGGGTCTAACTTTTCTACCTTGCTCCTTTTGTTTGTGTTTTCTATGGTTCAGATCTTTTTAATTAGTCCACAGTGTACATCTATTTTATTATTACCCATCTGCCTGTGTTTACTTCTGTACTGTGTATTTTGATCTCCAGCTGGTTTTAATAAAAAAAAAATGGTCAATTAAGGGGAAAAAATATTGTATTGCATATGTCATAAATACCATTTCATTTATACTTTTCTTCCTCTGCGAATAACAAATCATTAAAAAGGAATGATCAGTCATACTACTGTGATGTCTGCACAGCCAACACATTAAGTTCAGTGGAAACAGGATAATTCACAGGATAGCAAGGACACACATGGGTACTCTGGATAAGCGCATGACTGAAAGTCGGAAAGTAATGCCAAGGTAGATTGGAAGTACCTGCAGAAGTTTGGACTAGGGGTAAAGTATATAGGATCATGGTGCAGGTACATGAGGCTTCACAGTGCTTCTATTGCTGAGATAGGACTTGGGTTTATTTCTCCTAGGTCTGCCCAGTGCCTTTATCACACTCATTCTTTTTTGACACAGACCTCCTTGGGAACTTCTTCCGCATGGAGTGACCTCACACCATGACAGTGTGTTTGAATAAAGGAACTAAATGGGCAGGGAAATCTTATTGGCCTGTCCCACCCCAAATGAGATGGAAGGGAAACCCTATGTGATTAACACACATGCAGAAGAAGGTTACTTAATACCTGCACACTCCTCAGTGGCCTAAAACTACACCATAGGGATGTGGTTCCTGTGCTCCTCTTTCTGACATACACCCAGGGCCTTCCTAGATGAGGCCTTAGCGCGCCTTTTGTCCTGGCTTCCCTGCTGTGCGTCCAGATGACGCACAGAGGAATCCGGAGACAGGCCGCGCTGAGGCCTCCTCCAACGCACCATAAGCGAATTCGCTTATGGCGCGCCTTTTCCCCAGCTCTGGCCTCAGGCCGGAGCTGGGGAACGTCTAGGGACTTCCGCAGCTTTTCGCGGCTCCTCGCTCGCGAGGAGCCGTGAAAAGCTGCGGACCTGGCACGGCGCTCATAGGAGCGCTGTGCCCATCGGCGGGGGGGGGGGGGGCGAAGGCTGGGAGGGTGGGTGGCAGGGTGGGTGGCATGGGGGGAGGGTGGGTACGATCGCGCCCACCCTCCCCCCGTGCCACCCACCCTGCTACCCACCCTCCCAGCCTTCGCCCCCCCTAAAAATAATAAAAAAAAACCCTTACCTTGTCCGCTGTCTTTGGGCCGCACCCGGCCCCTTTAAAATAAAAAAAAATGGCGGACGACGCAGGGCTTCTGTCCTCCCTGCGTCTCCGCCGTCTGTAAGCCTGGGGGAGGAGCGCTAATGGTAGCGCGCCTCAGCCCCGCCTCCCTGCCGGCATAAGGCCGGCAGGTCTAGCAAGGCCCTCAGTTATTCTGCATGTATGATGACTTCTCTCTGCAATGAGAAAATAGGAGAGCACAGAGAAGAAACAGCCTGGGGAAGTTTAAGTGCAGTTAAGGCAGGGGAACTTGCATTTTGCAATGTGCATTTCCTTTTATTGCCTTCGTATCACTCAGATCTATTGACTAAATATCTGTATATGTAATTTGGTAGTTTTAATGTATTAGTAAACTGTTGAGTTAAACCTAGGGATGGTTGAACTCACCCATGTCTGATTCATCGAATGCCCTGGCCTGACCCGGCCATTGCCTGCCTCTGCCCATTGGGTTGTGCAAACTTCTTTTGAGGCTCAGCAAGGCCTGACAAGTGCTCGGCAGCTGTCTGCCCTCACTCTGGAAATTACGCATTTCCCTGCTATGCATAAATGCCGGCCATAGGGAATGCACAATTTCTGAGCCTTCACTGTGCTCCACAATGGAGGCTCCAGAAATTGCTCATTTCCCTCTTGCATAAATGGCTGCCAGAAAAGGAGGACAGGTCTCCTGTATCTTTAACAGTTGCATAGAAAAGGGAATTTCAGCAGGTGTCATTTGTATATATGGAGAACCTGGTGAAATTCCCTCTTCATCACAACAGTTAAAGCTGCAGGAGCTATACTAGAGTGACCAGATTTAAAAGAGGGCAGGGCACCTGCAGCTTTAACTGTTGTGATGAAGATTAAATTTTCCCATATTCCCGATATATACAAATGACACCTGCTGAAATTTCCCTTTCAATACAACTGTTAAAGATACAGGAGTCCTGTCCTCTTTTTCTTATGGTCACCCTACATAAAGGCCCCATTAAAGCGAGAGTAAAAATGCAAACAGAGCATTCAAACCTTTAGTATTGTGTAAATGGGGCCTTTACAGCTGCCAATTACTCAACAGGGGGAAATGCGTAATTTCCAGAACCTCCATTGCAGTGCACAATGGAAGCTCAGGTCGAGGGCAGATGGCTGTTGAGCCATCGTCCATCCTCATGGGTGCTCAGAGTTCAGGTCTGTGAAGGTGATGTAGGTACCCAACTGGGTCCTGGGGAGCAGACGTGGGAGTCCATAGGACTCCCAGAATAAGTTGGGCGCCTGCATTGTCTCTATGGTGTAACAATCACCCCACATCTACAGCCTAAAACCCACATTGCTGGGAAGGGGAAGATAAAAGAAAGAATGTGGGACTCTTAAGGAGGCAAGAGATCCTTAAGGAGTTTCTCAGGGGGTCCAGGACATAGAAGGAACCTTGACAGCAATATAATCTTGAACTAAAGACAGTGGGCATGGCTAGACAAGAGGGGTGGAGGGGGATAATCTCGTGATTTTATGATCGCGAGATCATCCCCCTTATCTGCACACGGCGGACGACATCCTGGGAGGATGGAGGATGTCGCACCCGCCATTTTGTTTTTGTTTTTTTAAAATTAAAAAAGAGTGTAGGAGTTTTTAATTTTTTAAAAAAGACTGCACTTGCCTCCTCCCACCCCTGACGGGCACGGAGCTCCTGAAGAGCTCCGTGCCCCATGCCCAGGTCCCAGGTCCTCGTGGTTACTTGCAAGGAGCAGGGATGAAAACAGGACACCCAGCCACATGTCCCGTGGTCTCAGGATCATCCCGAGACTGCGGGAAAAGTCTGGTTTAAAGGGTAGGGCGATATCCTCGGGAAAGGGAGGGATCATCCCTCCCTGCTCCTGGGATCCCCTGTGTGTCATGTGGACGCACAGGGACAATGCCGGGATGATCCCAGTAAGAAAACCCTGCATCCTGTCTTCCCCCCATGTATACCATTACAAACACACAATCCTCTGTGAGGGTGTTTCCCATGCAAGCAAGGGCTGCTTACGGAGAAGGGCTCCTGCACTAGAATACTCCTGCATGCTGAGGATAGAAAGAGTGGAACATGTAGTGTAGGGCTATCAACCCACTTTGCTATTTGATATGACACCAGAATAGATTTTAAAAGGCACATTGTTCAATAGCTGACTTAATTTTCTATTTTTTAAAAAGACATCATACCTTAACTTTTTTGAAACTTTGAAATTGGGAATAGTTGGACAAACATCCATTACACTTTCATCTAACCTTACAATAAATAGAAGTTTACAAGAATAGTAATGTGACAAGTCTGAATAAAAGCGTTTTTATTTGTGCTCTAAACAAAATACCTTGATTTTTATTTTCAGTGTTTAAAATACATATATCTCCATTTTGGAAAACTTCTTGCTAACTTTTAAAGCTTAATCCTTCAAATATATTACCTGTGCTATTGGCAAACAATCCTCCATTGCATCCTCTGTGAAATTCTAGTATATTTTTACAGACACCCTACTGCCCTCTGGATTCCTTAGTTTCCTTTATTGATTTTTGGAGTCCTTGGGGCTAGCATGGTCGAAACAAGCTGTGCTGTAATTTTTCATTTTGGGCCAGCTTTTATTACTTTACCTGACTCTCTGGCTCAGTTATTGCATTTGTGCATCATTTTGCAATTTACGTCCTCTTTAATTGCATTTTTATTTTTCTTCTTAGAATTACACCAACAATATAGCCTTGGAGAGGATTATAGGAGATGCAGGTTAGTTTCCTTCAAAATAGCCCTTTCCCCAGCAAACTAACAAACAGTGCAATCCTATGCATGCCTACTCAAAAATAAATTCCACTGATTTCAATGGGATTTACTCCCAGGCAACTCTACATAGGATTGCAACCTAGTTGTTGTTGTTGTTGTTGTCTCTTTCTCTCTCATGGTGGGTTTTTTTTAGACGGACATGATGGGCATTGCCAAGTCATGCTATCTTTTACAGTTTCAGGAATTTCCGGTCAATTGAGCATGTTTAATTATGACTGCTTTCTGGATGTTGGTGTGGATGTATTTTGGTAGGCCCAGTTTCTGAAGGTTTTCTGTGTAGTTTTTTTTTATGTGATGCTGGTAACTGATGTGAAGCTCAGGTCGAGGGCAGTGGTTCCTCTCTATTCGGCCCTGGTTAGGCCTCATCTAGAGTATTGCGTCCAGTTCTGGGCTCCACAATTCAAGAAGGACGCAGACAAGCTGGAGCGTGTTCAGAAGAGGGCAACGAGGATGATCAGAGGTCTAGAAACAAAGCCCTATGAAGAGAGACTGAAAGAACTGGGCATGTTTAGCCTGGAGAAGAGAAGATTGAGGGGAGACATGATAGCACTCTTCAAATACTTAAAAGGTTGTCACACAGAGGAGGGCCAGGATCTCTTCTCGATTCTCCCAGAGTGCAGGACACGGAATAATGGGCTCAAGTTAAAGGAAGCCAGATTCCGGCTGGACATCAGGAAAAACTTCCTGACTGTTAGAGCAGTGCGACAGTGGAATCAGCTACCTAGGGAGGTTGTGGGCTCTCCCACACTAGAGGCCTTCAAGAGGCAGCTGGACAACCATCTGTCAGGGATGCTTTAGGGTGGATTCCTGCATTGAGCAGGGGGTTGGACTCGATGGCCTTGTAGGCCCCTTCCAACTCTGCTATTCTATGATTCTATGATTCTATGTGACTAAAGGGATAATAGTGACTTTTTCCTGTTGCCATAGTTCTTTGACTTCCATGGCCAGTAATGTATATTCTTCTCTCTTTTCCTCTTCCTTTTCAACAATATTTTTGTCATTCGGTATTGCTTTGTCGATGAGGTATGTGTGTTTTTCTTTTTTGTCAATGACTGTTATGTCTGCACAGTTGCAAGGTATTGTTTTGTCAGTATGAATTGTTCTGTCCCAGTATATTTTATGATCTGCATTTTCCAAGATTGTTTTGGGTGATGATGATGATGATGATTATCCTTCTTTCTCTTGATCCTGTAGCACCGGATAAAGCAGAAAGTATGGCAGGCCAGAACTACACCAAGCAGGATATAGCACTATGAAAGCGGTATATAAAAGGCAGGAGCCACACCAAGCAGGACATACCACTATGAAAGTGGTATATGGTATGTGTTAATGGGCCTCAACAGTTGTCAATGCACTTCAATACCGCTAATAAGGCAGTAGTGCGGCTCCTGCCTTTTATATAACACTTTCATCGTGCAATATCCTGCTTGGTGTAGATTAGGCCATAGATTACTTCTCTTTTCATAATAACCATGCTCCCCCAGTCCACATTTTATGGTCGAGAGCAATTTTGCCCCTCAATTCTTCTTGGAGGAAGCAAGAGGGAGGCACCATGGCAGTTCTGCACTGAAGGAAGATGGAGCCAATAGGAGGCAGGCTTTAGATTATCTTCAAGGACAGGCCATGCTTTGTCTCTGTAGTTTTCCTCTGGAGGAGCAGCAGTCCTGCCTCCCAGGATTTATAACACGGGATTAGCCAGGTGCCTGATGGGATTGGCCAGGATTTGTGGTGGGACTGTTTCCTGCAATTGGCACCTGGGGAATGCTTTTTTAAAATTATTATTTTCATGGTGCAATAATACTTGAGGGTTCCCATTGTGCACCTCCCGTCACTTCTCCACCCGCACATTTGTCCCATTTGTTCTCCACCCGCACATTTGAATGAAGGGGAATTTCAAAATTAGTTTGTGATGTGTGTGTGTGTGTGTGTGTGTGTGTGTGTGTGTGTGTGTGTGATCTGTTAAAAGAAAAAGAGTGAAAATTGCTTGCAATGAGTTACACTGCAATCATATACAGGTTTGCTCAGAGTTCAGTGGTGCTTACTCCCAGGTAAGTGGATACAGAATTGTTGCCTAGGGAGATCTTTGGTTCTTGACCCATATACTCAATTTCTGGGTTCTCAGGCCAAAATATACACCTCCCCTAAAAGTGGTGCTAGGCTATCCCCCCGCAAAAGCATGCATTGGATCATAAAGATGTGATTTATTGCTTGTTTGTTCCATGCTGATATAATTAAATCGGAAAGGTGATGATTGCTTTTGAACATCTGTCTTTCGCTTGGAGATTCTTCACACTCTGTTGATTGGGTTATGCTTTGTATTATTTCAATGTCCACGACTGTCAAGAGAAATGGGAGAGCACTCATATGAAGTGGTGATCTGAAGTCATGTATTTTTGTTTTTCTAAAAAAAATGATAATAGACTATGACAGCTCCAGCTTGGAATGAATCATTTTCTGTGGTTCTGAAGGGTTGAATTTGTTGCAAACTGGAAAGTTGCCCATTTTTCTATCATTTGAAAAATAAAGATGGCAAGAAGATCTTTATGTATTCATCTAGGCTGCAATCATACACCTGGGAGTAAACACCCCTGACCTCAATGGTACTTAATTAGGGTGACCATATGAAAAGGAGGACGGGGTGTATCTTTAACAGTTGTATTGAAAAGGAAATTTCAGCAGTAAAATGGCATTTACTCTTTTAGAAATGGCAGTGTCTTAGGCCTTTGCTAGACCTACCTGAAAATCCGCAACTATCAACTATTAGGGTGACCATATGAAAAGGAGGACAGGGCTCCTGTATCTTTAACAGTTGCATAGAAAAGGGAATTTCAGCAGGTGTTATTCGTATATATGGATAACCTGGTGAAATTCCCTCTTCATCACAACAGTTAAAGGTACAGGAGCCCTGTCCTCCTTTTCATATGGTCACCCTACAACTATACAACTACTATGGGCTGTCGCCCCAGTCTACATGTCAGACACGATGGGCTGAAGGAAAGCCCTGTCGCGTCCACCATTTTTTTTCATCCTAAAGAGCCGGCTGCGCACGAGCGCACGAGTGACCCAAAGTAAGTTTTTTAAAAAAAATTAATTTCCCCGCTCCCCCCACCCTGCCCCTAATGAGTGCAGCACTCATGGGGAGCACTGCAGCCTGTGTGTGGCTTCTCCCGGCCACGCGTGAGTAACTGCGGGTAGCTGGGGAAAGCGGCTGAACAGGCTACATCTTCCGCAGTCCTGGGCTCAGCCCGGGACTGTGGAAAAAGCGGGCCCAAAGGGGTAGGCTATATCCCAGGGCCAGGCAGAGTTGATCCCTGCCTGAGCTCGGGATCCCCTGTGCGTCATTTGGACGCACAGGGGCAATCCTGGTTATCAGCCTGGGATATAGCCTGGTCTAGCAAAGACCTTAGTTGTCAGAGAAAACACAACAATAGCTCACAATATTCATGAACTGGTAAGTAGCTGCAGGATTAGGATGACTGCCTACTGAGTGGTACTAGAACAGCCTTCCTCAACCTGGGGCGCTCCAGATGTGTTGGACTGCATCTCCCAGAATGCCCCAGCCAGCAGAGCTGTACTAGAAGGACCAGGATGGTCAAGGGCTGTGTTGGTTATAAAAATGGCCAAGTCTTTTTCTTGTCCACTCATTCTTGTATTTCCTGTCTGCTTTGGTCTGAGATGGTAGGTTTATAATAATAATAATTAATAATAATAAATTTATTTTTTACCCGCCTCTCCATTCTGATTGAGGCAGGGAATAACAATAAACAATAAAATACATAAAACTGAATTAAAACATAATATACATGGTTAAAAACATCTTTAAAAACATCTTAAAATTCCACTGGATAGGCCTGCCAGAAGAGATCAGTCTTTATAGCTTTCTTGAATGCTAGTAGACTGTTAAGTTGACGAGTCTCCTCCGGCAGGCCATTCCACAGTCTGGGAGCAGCAGAAGAGAAGGTCCTCGGGGCAACAGTTGTTAATCTAGTTTTTGCTAGCTAAAGTAGATTTTTCCCAGAGGACCTGAGTATGTGGGGCGGATTGTACAGGAGAAGGTGATCCCATAGGTAGCCTGTACCCAAACCATGTAGGGCTTTAAAGGTAATAACCGACACTTTATACTTTGCTCGGAAACTAATTGGCAGCCAGTGAAGAGATTTTAAAACTGATGTGATATGGTGCACCAGCGACCAGCCTGGCTGCCATATTTTGAACTAGTTGAAGTTTCCAGACTAGGCACAACGGTAGCCCTATGTAGAGCGCATTGCAGAAGTTGAGCCTTGAAGTTACCAGCGCTTGCTTCTAACTCTAGGAAGGGGCGCAGCTGGCATATCAGCTGAAGCTGATAGTAGGCATCTATCTGGAATGTCATTTGGAGCGACGGATCCAAAAGCACCCCCAAGCTGCGAACGCAATTTTTCAGGGGGAGTGTAACCCCATCCAGAACCGGTTGACACACCTCCAAACCCAGGTTGTGGCCTCTGAGAGCAAGCACCTCTGTCTTGTCTGGATTCAGCTTGGCTTATGCCATAAACAAAAGTCTCCCTCCATCTAAACTGGAGTTGTGAAAGGGTTCCTAAAGGCAATCCTGATAAAGAGGCAGCTGTAGAGTCTAGTGGAATTAATTCATTTTTGGAGGCTTTTCTTCCTCAATTTGTCATGCTCTCAGAGGCCATTCTTTCTGTTCCTAACATTCAGTCATGAATTTCTACTTCTGCAAATCTCAGTTCGCCTTCTCTTTGTTGTTCTTGTGGCTCCTTTTGACTCATTCCCTTTAAGTCCTCCTAGAGAGCCCATTAGTGCATTTCCCCTCAGTGCTTTCTGGCCCTGTTCTTTTCCCATTTGTAACCCTTGCTTTGTCTTCCTTCTCCTTCTCTGCTTCCAGCGTTCACCCTTTATCATCTGCTTCTGCCCCATATCTGCCTTCTCTCCCAGAGTCCTTGAACCATTTCAAAAGCCCTTGCCCTGATTTGCCTTCTTGCTGCTCAAGTAGTCCAGTAGTGTTTTGTTTCTGGTGCTAGGTGGCTGAGAAAACATGTGGGGGATTTTGAATGACCCCATGCAGCTCCTCACAATGCCCTAAAAACAGTAAATAATAGCTATCATGTGAAGAATGGGTGAACCAGGTGCTCAAGGATATTGGCAAACAATAACTTATCATATGGACGTTTTCCTAGCTGCCTTGATTGTGGCGATTGCTGCTTATACAGATGCACTGTATTCATACGTTTGAGCACATAGCTAGGCCACTCACACATGACAAGAAACTCAATGGCTGATTCTTGTTGAAAGTCATTATTTCTTGGCATATATAATAATGATTACCTCAGAAAACCTCCAAAACTTTTGATTCCCGCTCCAAAAAATCACGTACTGTATTACTAACCTTTCCCCCCCAGAAAGGGTTTCCATCTTGTGCCTTGTGCTGATAAATGGCTACCTTATTAAGATTTTTGAGCTGCAATGTTTACAGCTTGTCTCAGTAAGCTGAGACTTCTGTGCCTTCCAGCCAAACATCTTTATTGAAATATACATTGAGATAGCAGTGGCATTAAAGCTCACCGCAAGGTAAAGTTGTGTTAAGATATAATTAACCATTTTATAGCAGATCATAATTGTTTTTCCTTGCAGGGAGAAAAATATTTTGATTTCCTCCATAATTATAGGAAAGCAGCACAGTTAGGAATGTCAGTGAGCTTAGGGGTTTCAATCAAATGGAAAATACTTGCAGTTAACTATATTTTATCCCTTCAGCATTTTAATGATTTGTGGCAATCAAGAGTTGTGTTATGAAGGAATTATGAAAATAATCAATGATCAGACACACAACCTGTGGAAATGTTTGTCACCATCCTATGTTGCCTTCTCTCTGTGATTGCTTCCTTCTGCAGATATGAACACCATGGTTTGAAATATATGAGAAGGGAGTGAGCAGTTACCCCAGGGTTTTTGCTACTTGAGATAGGACAGATTGGGGTTTCTGTTGCCAAACAGTCTTCTTGCCTGAGCTGACAGAGGTGGTCTCAGGTGTGCTGCCCTGCCTCTCCCCACCCCCACCCCAAAAATTGGTTATGGGGATGTCAGCATGTCATTGGCCCAGCAAATGTAGCAGGGCATACTCTAGACTTGAAGGTAGTATAATTTGAATCAGTCCCTATGTGATGATCAATTCATTAGCTGCTGAGATTTGTGGCAGCTTGGTGGGGGACCTATTAAAATTGTCTATCCCCAGGGTCTAATGAATCCAGATGGTTTCCAGAGGGCTCAGGGGGAGGGGCATGATCTTGGGCTGACATGGCTGGCTCTCCTGTTGAAATCATGTTCAATTTGTTGTATGCAAAGATGTCTTGCTTGGTTGACGTGATTGCTCCTGAGTGCCCTCTCTAGAGCAGAGCTTGTATAGCTCCATAGTATACCCTGCAGATCCATTCTATAGCCCATTTGCAGGACAAAGGCACAATCTACACTACTGCTTTATAACGGTTTATAACAGTATTGACAACTGTTCAGGCCCAGGACACATTGCATATACCATTTTCAAAGCATTTTCAAAGTGTTATATCCTGCTTAGTGTAGATCTAGCCAAGTTCTGGTATCCTATTTCTTGGTGCAGTCAAGCACACACACACAAAGTGAGGCATTGGGGAAATTCTCACATTTTCTAGCCTTATACAGAGCTCCTCTATCTAGAGGACACGAGGTTTGGGAAAGGCTGAGTGATAGGCAGAAACCCAGATAACACAGGATTCCTGATTGGTTGGGAGATTGTAGCGTGTTCACCCTAGGGTTGTATGGAGTATGTAAAATCCATTCCATCTGGATTTCATGGATGGTGAGGTGCCTTTCGTTCTGTCAACACCCATTGATGGAATCAGATTTTTCCAAATTTTCCAAATTTGCATGAATTTGTTGTTGCTCAGTAAGTATTGTCCAGGGGGTCACATGCCCAGGAGTTCATTGGACTCCCAGTCAGGTGTCTGCACCATTTCTGCTTTCAACCCTGCTTCAGATATTAGCACTAAAGCAGGGATGGGCAATACACCATCTGTAGGCCATATGTAGCCCACCTTCGCAGTTTCTGTGACCCCCTGCCACTGTCACCAACTTTATTGATTTATTGATACCCTGATAACCCAGGATCCCTGATTGGTTGGGGGTTTGTACCACGTTCATCCTAGTGATATATGGAGTATGTAAAATCCATTCCATCTGCATTGCATGGATTGTGAGGTGCCTTTCATTCCATCGCCACCCATTGATGGCATCAGATTTTTTTCCAAATTTGCCAAATTTGCACAAATTCACAGACTAAATTTATCGATTGATTTGATTTGCACTCTGCCTTTCTACCAAGAAAAATGGTACTCAACGCTGCTTACAATCATAAATAAAACTTGATTAAAACAGTAATAAAATGCATTAAGACACAAATAATAACAGAATAAAAGCAGCACCCAACCCAACAGGCACTTCAAAGGTTTTCTTGAAAACAAAGGACTTTGCCTCCCATTGGAAGGCCAGCAGAGGGAAAGCCACCTAGCCTCTCTCAACAGGGAGTTCCACAGCTTGGGAGCCACCACCAAATCATGCTCTTGGGAGTATTCCTGAAGTGTGAGTCCGCTGATGACCTGCTCCTATGTCACCAACAAATGTACCTCTGAAGGTCTGGTATCAAAAGAAGAGCTTCTCCCAAAGATCTTAAGACCTGGACAGACTCACATGGGAAAAGGCAATCTTTCTAGTAGCCTGGTTGCTAGCCAAAGCAATCTCACAAGGAAGCAAAGCACATGGGGAATCCACACTTTCTTTGCCAGCAGACTCAGGCCATAGCTAGACCTAAGGTTTATCCCTGGATCATCCAGGGGTCAAACCTGTTCAACTAGGTGACACACAGGGGATCCAGTGCTCAGGCAGGGGTGAACCCTGGATGATCCCAGGATAAACCTTAGGCCTAGCTGTGGCCTAACTCAACTAGAATACTCCCAGGGAACTCCCTGCATGCAAACAAGGTTAATGCTCCCTGCACACTTTTTTTCCTTGCAAAATCAGTTGATTCCCCCCCACACACATGCACACACACTGTGCTGACAATTTTGGAAGCAGGGGGGCAATGTGTCTCCCCCAACACAGAGTAGTTGCCCACCCTTGTGCAAAAAGCACAAAGGTCTAAAGAAGTGGAATCAAAATGCATGGCAGCGTTAGGGGCAGGGCTGCTCTGCATGCTCCCACCACACTTTTAGCCCTTGCATGAGCAGGCTGTCCAGGTATGATTCCTATAACCACTCTGAAATACTGTTAAATTTTCCTGAATTGCAGATGAGACCTGGGCTTCCATGAATCTCGAAGTGCACAGTAGAAAATTAGCGCACAAAGTCTTAAGCAGAAGTGGTTATTTCTCTTGTTTCTGGAGCCGAACAAAGGAAATCAAAATTATACACAAATGCAGAATAAATGTTTGGTATTTGCATGCAAATGAAACAATGGAGTCTCCCACTTTGATGCGAAGATCTGCAATTTCTTTACAACGAGAATGTGTGGCTATTTTGAAATGGAGCAGAGGAACTCTTAAAAAAACTAATTATAGATTTGGAAAGGGAGAAAAAAGGACTGAAGCTTCAACTTGGGAAAGCATGTGCGACGGAACAAACGATGCCATTTCCAAATAACCAATTCTTATAGGAAATAATGAGCTATTGGCTAAGAGAGAGAGAAAATGAGAGGAACTGGTAATGCAGTTCCAACATATGAGCCAGTACAGTACAATACAGTTTAATTTTATTACTTGACATTGATACGAAGCATTTACATCTCACAGCCAATAGAATGAATATGTTGCATTCTCAGAATGAAAATATTTCCTCACTCCTTGTATTTCAAATGGGATGTGCCGGTGTGATTTTGTCGCATAAGGAAAAAGCCAAGAGGAAAAATAATTATTCTGTGTCAAAAATACTCCGGTGGGTGGTTATGCAGAAACTGGAATCCATTTATCCTTTTATATGTGGAGAGGGGATGAACCTGTAGATGCACAAACCTTGTAAGAGTGGTTGGCTTTTGGTTATACATGAGCACTGTAGTTCTTGACTTGGAGAGAGCTTAAGAGCATTACCACATGGAGGAAAATCACATTTGCTTACCGTTGGTTCTCCGCCCGTGCATTTGTCCCTCATTACTTCCCCTTTTGAAAGAGGAAGTAAACAACTCGCACGTGGCCCATTCGTGGACTGTTTTGATCAAGCTGCTTCTCCTGCACACAACAGGAGCTAGTGGCAGCTTTGCTCTTTAAAATAAATCGGACTTACTGGGGTGTTTCTTTGCAGTGCAAAGAAGGCTAGAAGGGGTGGGAAGTGCATGGGAGGCAGACAACATCATGAGAAGGACCCACAAGAATCTTTGAGTGCCCACTATACCTGCCTTTTTTCCAGGGATCATCCCAGGATCATCCCTGTGCATGCAAATGACACACAGGAGATCCCGGGAGCAGGTAGGGACGATCCCTCCGTTTTCCTGGGCTAATCCTTAGGTGTAGAAAGGGCCATAATAACACTCTTCAAGTACTTGCAAGGTTGTCACACAGAGGAGGGCCAGGATCTCTTCTTGATCATCCCAGAGTGCAGGACACAGAATAATGGGCTCAACTTACAGGAACCCAGATTCCAGCTAGACATCAGGAAAAACTTCCTGACTGTGAGAGCAGTACAACAATGGAACTAGTTACCTAGGAAGGTCATGGGCTCTCCCACACTAGAGTCATTCAAGATGCAGCTGAACAGCCATCTTTCAGGTATGCTTTAAGGTGAATTCTTGCATTGAGCACGGGGTTGAACTCAATGGCCTTATAGGCCCCTTCAAACTCTACTATTCTATGATTCTATCATCATCATCATCAATATATATATATATATATATATATATATATATATATATATATATATATATATAAAACTCCCCCCCCCCCGCTAAAAGCTCTTGGTCTGAAGATATAACAAATGACCATACAATAAAGTTTTCATGGCTCTTTTATGGTCAAAGCCAGTACTTTGGAAACACACTGTCAACCAGTGCAGTGGACACTGGTGTCATATGAGCAAACTGCTTAGCCTCCACTAATATCCAAGGGGTTGCCTTCTGCACCAGCTGAATTATCTGAATCATCTTTAAAGGCAGCCCCACATAGTCCTGCATGGATGTCACCAGAGCATGAACAACCAAGGCAAGATCCTCCGACTCCTGATAGGGCCACTGTTGATGTACCCTTGCCCAGTTAGTGCCAGACCAGAAGAACACCAAAATGGTGCACTTGGCCCTTCAGACGGAGTTCAAACCCATCTAATATCAGATGTAGTCCTCTATTCATATTGGTTGGCTTCTCTGCCCAGAGTTCATCCATCTTGTCTGGATTAAGTGTCAACATGTTTGTTCTCATGCATCCCAAAGTCATTTCAAGAGACCAGTTCAGGCCTTCAGTGTTTGATAAAAGGGCAGGGCCAGCAATGGGGTTGTGTTGCTAGGAAAAAAGCCAGCAATGTGGCTCTGCTTCCCTTCTACCCATTGAGTCTCTTAACACATGTTACTGTTATTATATCAAAAAGTATGGCTACTTTTTGGTATGGCAATGTTCAGTAGTGCTTGTTATTAGCATGTAGAGCCTAAATAAGGAGAAGATTTATGATTTTGAAGTTATTGATAGATATGAATCACCAGGCACCCACCCCTTGAAGAGCTATACTCAAAAGCAGAAGTCCAATTGCTGGCACAGTGTACATGCTTTCACATTAAAGAATTTCAGACTTCATTTGCACAGCCTGCAAGAAAACTAATTAAAGTCAAATATAGTTCCAACTGCATCTTCTGCTCAGTAAACAAAATTGAGGACTACAAATTGGAGGGGAGGCTTCAGGGTAATAGACACTTACTGAAAGAAAAAGAGGGGGAAAGGACCAAAGCAAGAAGAAGAAGAAAAAAAAATAGTAGCGCTTCAAGCAATATGGCAATTAACTAGAAAAATGATTTACTGACTCATAAATCACCCTCCATTTTCTCACTGGAGTATTTATTGACTGTTGATTTGCTTCACCCTTCTTTTTTGGTAGAGTTTAAAAGACCTCTTCTTTTTCCCCCTCATCTTCAAGTTTAAAGACTTGATCTTTTGGGCTAATGGTCCTCCTTCAGATACCCTGTGCTGTAGCATTTTTAACAGCATGAATGGCCTTTGAGGAAAATCATAGAGCTGTGACAGTAGAAGACATCAGAGGCTCATCTGATCCAGGCAAAGCAGCATCTCTTATACCCAAACACTTCTAAGAGATTATAGTGCCAGGAGCTTGCTGGGATGCATGAACAGTGTGAGCTGTGGGATTATGTATGACCTCTTTGTCTCTGTTGATTTTTGCCTGTGATGGAAGCAGTTGACTGAACATTAATGGATAGAGATGTGTGAGGAATCTGTCCTGTCAAGTTTCTCCAGTGGAATTCCCCCAATCCGCAGGACCTGGAAGCATTTTGCAGTCAGAAATCTGTACATTTCCATATTTGTGGTGGGTTCTGTGGTACAGGAAAAATGGTCCAATAAAATCCACACATGTGGGAAGGAGCAAAGAAAAATACATACATTTCAAGAATGCATACACACATGCTTTAGTCAATGAGTAGTCGTGTGCCCCAAAACATATAATTTGGGGTGGGGGGGAAGTGCCCCAAAATGGGAACATTTTTTGAGGTAAAAAAACCACCCAAAAATCCATATAGATTTTTTCCCCTTAAGAAACTACAACACCTGCACAGAATGGACTGGAGATGGGGAAAATGAGGAGCATCGTGAAATCGGACTTGACAGATCCATACATTCTGATGGGGAATTCACTGGTGTGTTTAGCAAGTGCCATTGGCTTTCACATGGCCAACCAGACATTATCACGGCAAGATGCCTCCTGTCCACAAACCCTAACTTATGCAGCACTAGGGACAGGTGTATCTGGTCAATTTCACTTTCTCCCACAAATCTTAAGTCCTTTCTCTCCCAAACATGATTTCTCTCTCTCTCTCTCTCTCTCTCTCTCTCTCTCTCTCTCTCTCTCTCTCTCTCTCTCTCTCTCTCTGTGTGTGTGTGTGTGTGTGTGTGTGTGTGTGTTAAAATTGTATAAAATATGAACTGAACTGAAATCCCTCACCCATCTGAACCAGCCAAATTCAACAGACACAGCTATTCCCAACATTGGGGAGGTCCATGATGTACCTGCCTGCAATGCAGTTGTTAGAGATGAGAAGCCTTCCAGAAAAAAAAAGTTTTGTATTTAGCTAGAATTTACTTAATTCTCAAGCCCAAAAGCAAACAAGACCACAGTTTTTTGGGAAAGCTCACACATTCCCAAGCTTATATTAGCAAAATGCATATGTCAGAAAAAGATGCACTTTTAAAATGCACATGTAAAAACAAAATAATACACAGTTCCACATGTTAGTCTAAGTGGTGAAGTGCACAACTGAATGTGCACTTTAAAAATGGGGAAAACACACATATCACTATCAACAGTGGGATCCTGGAAGTCGAAGCTTCAAGGTGGAGGTCAGAGAATCTCAGTCTGTGCATCATTGATTATCCTATCCCTATACAAATCTAGACATTTAAGAGCAAAAACTTTCAAATCCCTGGGCCTGGATGAACAAGGGCCTGTTCAGAGAACATGCTAAGCCATGGTTAGGCTGCCAATCCTTTTGCAGCAAATAGTGAGTGTTATGTAACCACAGTTATGTAGCCAACATGATTAGGAATGCTTCATATGAAACATGGTGGCCTTTGCTAGACCTACAGGATATCCCAGGATGGAGGAGGGGTGATCTCGTGCTGTCAATAACACGAGATCCCACCCTCATTTACAAGTAAGGTGAGGTGACTCAAGAAGAGAGCCATCACGCCCACCATTTTTAAACTTTTAAAGGGGATGATGCAACTGGGAGCCATTTCCTACGCTTTGGAGAAGGAATCATTTCCCAAATTCACTATTACTGATAAGTCTAGGGTAGGGAATCAAGGCTTACATTAATGAACAAATCCCCCACATGGATGGGGGAGTTCTAAAATAGGTTATAGATGTTGAATGGGAGGGTGGATGGTCTGAAAGCACTAATAATGTTGCTGCCGTACAACATAAAAATACAAAAGCAAAGTGGATCACAATGTAAAAGAGGGCTGGGAACAATAGCCTTTGACAATAATACAGAAGATCATTTCATATACTACTGAGAACAATTATAGGACATCACTTCTTTCTTTCATTTAAAACAAAAGACCTGCAAAAAGCCCCCTCATTAGGAAGAGTGTTGAGAAAAGGGTTGCTGCTCAAAATGTCAGCTGTTCAACAGAGACTCATTATATTATTTAATGTTATCATTACTCTGTTTATTTTTGCCTTGGTTCAATCACTTCTTGGCTAGGCAAGGTTTTCGTGGTTATGCAAGCACATTCTCTGCAAATTAATCCTACTGTCATTTCCCACACTACACAAGCAGGTCAGGAACTAGTATTAAGCTGCCAACGTTAATGATGTGCTTTCCTCACAATAATGATAGATTCCAATTTAAGAGAGGGGAAAAATATTACTTAAATCATTTAAAGTGTACACACACACACACACACACACACACACACACACACACACACACGTTTACTTTAAGAGAGCAATCCCAGGCTCCGAGGTCAGAATGCTCCAACATTTCCAAGCATTGCTGGGCTCCAGCCAGCAGGTTGATTTGATTTGATTTGATTTATTACATTTATATATCGCCCCATAGCCGAAGCTCTCTGGGTGGTTTACAAAAGTTAAAAACAGTGAACATTAAAAAGTATACAAAATTTAAAACCATCAAAAACATAAACAGTATAAAAGCAACAGTATCCATTTAAAAACAACAGCTCTGGGGTCCGTTAAAAAACAAACACACTTAGCGTTGTTAAATGCTGTTAAATGCCTGGGAAAAGAGAAAAGTCTTGACCTGGTGCTGAAAAGATAACAATGTTGGCGCCAGGCGAGCCTCATCGGGGAGATCATTCCATAATTGGGGGGCCCACCACTGAAAAGGCCCTCTCCTTTGTTGCCATCCTCCAAGCTTCCCTCGGAGTAGGCACTCGGAGGAGGACCTTAGATGTTGAACACAGTGTAGGGGTAGGTTCATGTTGGGAGAGGCGTCCATCAGGTATTGTGATCCCAAGCCGTGGTTCCAACGTTGGAAGGGAAGAGTGGTGTTTATCACTCTTTCTCGCTTCTTTTGAGCTATTTCCCCCTGTTCCTCACAATGGGAGGAAAATCAATTAGACCAGCTCTATAATTGGTCTAAATGTTCCCCTATGTTGAGGGCATAGATGTGGAGTGGGAGGGATTTGGATCCTTTGGACCACACACCCGATCCTCCATCTTTCCCCTTTCTCCAACCTCAGAAGGATGAGGGGCATAGATATTTCTGTGGAGACAGTGTGGGCAATCTAAGGTCATAACTCCCTATCTGAGCTCAGACCTCTGACTCTGACCTAAGAGGAGGAGATCCAGTCTTTATTATGGGGCCTGGGACACCATCCCAGGACCATAGGAATGAACCTTTCATCATTTAATTAATATTTCCCAAAGGCTTTTCTAAGTGCATTAAATATTTAATTGAGGTATGGTTTAAATAAACCATAAATATGGTTTAAAATAAACAAGAATCAAGTAAAAGCTTTCAACCATTCTAATAATTAATATAATTCTGATTCTAATTTCCATAACACCATCTATGTATGTGACACGTCATAAGAGATTTGACAGGTCCCTACACAAGGCATCTTACAATCTAAAAATGGACACAAGAGAAACAACAGAAGAAGCAGAAGAAAATCAAGGCAAGAGAAGAACTCACAATTATTATTATTATTATTATTATTATTATTATTATGTCAGTTACATGTGTCATGGCCTAATTACAGTAGGGTGTTGGTACTCTTATTTATTTATTTATTTATTTATTATATATTTACACTGCTAAAAACAAATTAAACCATTAATTATGCTAAAACCTGCTCCTGTTGGACTCTTCCCCCACCCCCACAGGGCAAACTGTCATCTTGGCCCTGTGGGGAAGAAGAAAGAACAAGGGGACAGGAGCAGGCAGAAGAAACATCATGGCCTGCTCCTGTTGGACTCTTCCCCCACCCCCACAGGGCAAACTGTCATCTTGGCCCTGTGGGGAAGAAGAAAGAACAAGGGGACAGGAGCAGGCAGAAGAAACATCATGGCCTGCTCCTGTTGGACTCTTCCCCCCCCCCACAGGGCAAACTGTCATCTTGGCCCTGTGGGGAAGAAGAAAGAACAAGGGGACAGGAGCAGGCAGAAGAAACATCATGGCCTGCTCCTGTTGGACTCTTCCCCCACCCCCACAGGGCAAACTGTCATCTTGGCCCTGTGAGGAAGAAGAAAGAGCAAGGGGACAGGAGCAGGCAGAAGAAACATCATGGTCTGCTCCTGTTGGTGTCTCTCTCTCTCCTCCCTCCCTCCCTCCTGAACTCCTGTTCCTTGTGTGTCATGTCTTTATTAGACTGTAAGCCTGAGGGCAGGGACTGTCTCTATTTTGCTAAGTGTAAGCCTCTCTGAGAGCCTTTTTTGGCTGAGGAGCGGGGTATAAATATGATAAATAAATAAATAAATAAATAAAAAACCAGTATAAAATTTAAAAGCAGTAAAAACTATAAGAACTGTAAAAACAAGAAGTGCAAGTTTGGTGAATTTAGCCGTCAAATGCTTTGTTTAAAAGCCATGACTTTACTAGGCACCGGGAAAAAGACAGCATTGGTACCAGTCATTACAAAATCATCACACTAAATCCAAGAACTATTAAATCCATTTACACTATGTCCAGGTCAGTCACCTTCAACCAGCTTTTTAAATAGACATCAGTGCCTTGGAAGATTCTGGAGCAGATCATAAAGGGTTCACTCTGTAGACACCTTGATGCTAATGCAGTGATCACTGGAAGCCAGCATGCATTTGTCAAGATGTCCTGCCAGGCTAATCTTCTCTCATTTTCCAATTGGGTAACTTCCTTAGTAGATGATGGAAATGCTACGGACATAATATATCTTGATTTCAGCAAGGCATTTGACAAAGTGGACCATGATATACTGATTAGCAAGCTAGTTAACTGGGCTGAATGGTGCTACTACTTGCTGGAGCCGCTGCTGGCTGAAGAACCTTACGCAAAGAGTGCTCATCAATGCTTCCTTATTAAACTGGAGAGAGTTATCAAGCGGGGTGCCACAGGGCTGTGCTCTTCTTCTTTTTATCTATGACTTGGATGGAGATGAGGGGGAATGCTTATAAAATTTGCAGTGAGACAAAATTGGGTGGGGCAGCTGTTGTGTTAGAAGATAGAAACAAAGGGCATGTCTAGATGAGGGCTTATCCTGGAGATCGCCCCAGGATCATCCCTGAGTGTCCACAAGATGCACAGGGGATCCTGGGGGCAGGGAGGGATGATCCCTCCATTTCTCCGGGATAACCGGGACGGCTTTTACCCTGTTTTTTTCCCATGGTCTTGGGACTGTCCCAAAACCACGGGACGTGTGGGCAGCTGTCCTGGTTTCTTCCCAGCACCTCCTCCCTCCCACTTCCACCCCTGCTGCTTCAATGGCAGCAGTGGTGAGGACAGGGCCTGGTTCCTTTACATAAATGTCTGGCACTTACGTAAAACAACTGAAGCCTCTCCTCGCTGCCGCCAAGGTAGCGGGGTGCTTCCTGTTCCTCCTCATGTCCCCACAATGGCAGCAGGAGCAGTGGCGATAGGCAACAGGTGTCCGGGTAGTTGAGCTGATGGTTTCTCGCTGAGCTTTGAGCCCCAACCAGATGCTTGCACCATCCCTACCTTTGAGAAGACATGACTAAGGAGGGGAGGGGATAGCACTTTCCAAGTCCCTGAAGCAGGAGTGAAGAAAATGTGGACTGTGAGGCCCATATGGCTCCCACAGACCCCCAGGGTGGCACCTGCCACCTGAAAAATTTGGGAGGGGGCAAAGAAATCTAAAACTATCTATCTATCTACCTATCTATCTATCTATCATCTATCTATCTATCTATCTATCTATCTATCTATCTATCTATCTATTTGTGAACAAAATGGTGTCTGGGGCTCCTACAGAGCACCTAAATGGTCAAACAAGCTAATTTGACACTTTGCTTTTACTTCTTCTCTTTTTTTAACCCTCCCCAATTTCAGCACCTTTGGGTGGTGCAGCACGTGTGGGAGTCCAGAGGTGAAAAGTTGCCCACCCCTAATCTAAAGGGTTGTTGCACAGAGGAAGCCTGCCACCTATTCTCTATCTCCAAAGATTTCAGTTGAACATCAGGGAAAGAATCCAAATGGTTAGAGCAGCCAGATGATGGAACCAGCTTCCTAGGGAGGTGATGGGTTCTCTGTTGCTGAGGGAATCAAGCAGATGCTGGACCACCATCTGTCAGGGATACTTTAAACTAGAATCCTGCCATTGACTGGGGGTTGGACACAATGGCCTATATGGCCCCTTCCAGCTCTATGATTCTGTGATTTAGGTATGATTTTATGCAGCACCTGCTTAAAATCTTAAATTCTCCTATATCATCAACATGCAGAGGTTCATTATTTTGCCTCATATCCCATTTTTGAGGGAGCATTTGACAATTTCAGGCCATCGGTTCCCTGGTTTAGCAAGCTGACAGTGTATGCTAAACAGTCAAAGCAAGGGGACATCTTTTTGCAGCCACTTCACAAACACAAACTGCATTGAGCAGGGGGTTGGACTCGATGGCCTTGTAGGCCCCTTCCAACTCTGCTATTCTATGATTCTATGATTCTATGGTTATGGGGGTCTCGGTCTTCATCCCATTTTACCTTTTAAAAGTGAAGCCATAAACATTTTACTTGTATGCATAAACTACAATGAGCATAGATGCAACAAACGTGTACCATAGAGATCCTGTCACCAAGGAGCTGGAATTAGGGATCTACGGATTTTGTAAAACCCATTCTGCCTGCGTTTCCTGGATTGTCAGGAGCTTTTCATTCCATTGTTTGCTCATTGATGAAATCGGAGATATCCAATTTCCTGAATTTGCACAAATCTGCATTTGTGCAAATTCTCACTCGCAAGAATTCATTCATATACCCCCAAGTCCGCAAATCCCCCCATATGCATTTTCATGCTTTAGCCCATGGGGAAATGCACATTTTTGGCTTGTGGTTTTTTTTTAATTGTATCTTTCTGTGACTAAATTTGCATAAAATTCCAGAATTTTTTTGTTTTGTTTTGTCTTGTTTTTTAAAAAACAGGTTGCAAGTCTATGGAAACCATGTGACTCAGGAAGAGCCTCTCTGCTGTGGAATCTATGGGTTGGATTCATAGAAACCTGAACTCATTTGATTTTGTTGTGGATTCCTCCAACATCCCTAGCTGGAATTGGCTGCGGCTCCCTGACAGATTAGGGCATATCTACGCCTCCCGGCGGAGGGGGGAGGATCTTGTGATATGCTGACTACAAGATCCTCCCCCTTAGTCCACATGCAGTGTGTGACGTCCTGGGAGGAAGGAGGAGTTCGCTCCCACCATTTCTTTATTTTTAAATAAAAGGAGCTGGAGTGCACCAGCGCTCCAGTGCAAAAGTTTAAAAAAGCCCCAAACCTGCTCCCTTCCCCACCCCCCGATGGGCACGGGCACTTGAAGAGCTCAGTGCCTTCTGCCTAGTTTCCAGCTCCTCGCGTTTACCCATGAGCAGCCGGACAAAACCAGGACGGCTGCCCGCATCTCCCACGATCTTGGGACTATTCCGAGACAGTGTGAAAAATCGGGCAAAAAGCCATCCTAGTAATCCTGGGGAAATGGAGAGATCATCCCTCCCTGCCCCTGGGATCCCCTGTGTGTCATGTGGAAGCACAGGGATGATCCCAGGGCAATCCCCAGGTGGCAAACAAGGGTTTACCGTATTATATGGGCTACTTCATACATTATGGAGCATCACCTGAGTTGGCCCAATATATTTTGAAGTCTGAGCTGAAGAACAATATGGCGCCCCTTCCCTTGTATGTACAAAATCTGACTGGACTCACAATTGAATCTTTATTCAAAACTAGCAATGGGATAGTGTCCTCTCCCACACCTGAAGAAAGCAGGCAGTTTTAAAGGCCCAAGGGAGGCTGCTTGACACTCTGCCCTCTTCTCCAACACCTTGCTGTTGCCTCCCAGCATCTGCCGCCTGAGGCAACTGCTTCACTCTGCGTAATGGTAGGGCTGGCCCTTATTAGGTTGGTTCACTTAAAAATGTGTACCGAATGAAATCCTTGAGTATGCCTAATCTTAATCTTCATTTAAAGTCATCATTCTTTATCAGGCCTATTATTTTTTAAAAATACATGCATTTAAATTTTAGGTTCTATAGTCTACCCCTGAACATGTGTGCTGTAAATGTATTTCCAACAGATCCTCACTTGTTTCTATAAAACGTTTTTATCCAGTTTATCTGAGTGAATAGCATCCTGGCAATTTTTTAAAATAATAATAATAATGCCATGTCTAGATAAATTTGTCCTATTGACATTTTGCTTGGGGCAATAGCAATTCATGTTTCTTTGTTGCAGTCCCCTCACATTGCCACAGGCCTTATTCCTGCTCCAAGCACATTTTTAATATAGCAGGTAGGGATGTGTGTGTGTGTGTGTGAGAGAGAGAGAGAGAGAGAGAGATGCTACCCTGAGCAAGATGATATGAAGAAAAAAGTACCACTGGGGAATTGACCAGGTAGAACATGGATTACGAAAGAGGTATTCTGAGAACAGCCGTCATTAAGGAAGTTTTGGGATTGATTTCACTAACATTATCAAGTGCATTCAGCTATCGCTGGTTGGTCTCCAACTAGCTGCACATGTTCTAAGAATTGTTTTCGAATAAAAATAATGCAGCTTCCCCCACCCAAAAACAAGATGCTTTCCCACCTATATTTCCCACCCATTTTCAAGACTTTAATACTTGTCTGGAATAATTCCAGGGGAGGGGAGAGAAAGAACACAATGGAATAACTTGCACAGCCAAGCTGCTTAAGTTCCATGGACTGCTTGAAGCCCTTGTGCTGTTACAAGAAGGGAAGGGTGAATCTATTTCAAGTCCGTGTCACTTTTACATGTTTGTTTGTTCGGAATCTGTTACATCTGCACATCAATCTGTTGTTCTTTTCATAAAGAACTCTTTCAAGATAAGCCTTGCAATATGTATTTAAGTGTGTGTTTTCTCTCCCAAAAAGCATTTAAATGTGTATCAATTTAAACTGCTGAGAAATGCATCCCGGCACTAGGAGCTGTTAGAGATGGACAAATCTGTCAAATTCGATTCCACTCAACATTACTTTTATTCTGTCCTACTTTTGCAACGGTTTGTGATTTCCTCCCCTAAAACTTCTGCACAAACATTTGTACATACTGTCATGTGCATTTCTCCTTGTCTGTGACTTTTTGTACATGGCTTTTTCCATGTGATTGCCCCAGATATATGCTTTTTGGTGTGCATTTTTTTGATTTGTAAATATTGCAAAATTCTGAAAAAGTGTTAAGTTACAATCCATGAGTACATTCAAAAATTGTGAAATTGGTGAGTGTGCATTAAAATAGAAACCTAATGACCTTCTCACTCATTCAAAGGAGAAGTATAAAATCAGGTGGATCTCTATGTCCATTATCCATTAAAATGGATATTGTCTGTCTTTGTTTGTATTTTATGCTTTTTATGGTTTTAAATTTAGTATATTTCTTTTTAATATTCACTGTTTTTAACTTTTGTAAACTGCCCAGACAGCTTCAGCTGTGGAGCGGTATATAAATGTAAATAATAATAATAATAATAATAATAATAATAATAATAATAATAATAATATGTCCCAACCTGTACATTTGCCCCAGAGGTGTAGATCAGATCATTTCATTTTGGAATTCACAAAGAAAAGAAAAACACCTGAAGAATCCCTAATTGCAGCAGTACAACAGTGAGAACAGGGCTCATCTTCCTCCTTAAACCTCTCTTGTTCCTTCATTGTTCCTCCTCTCTGGCATGTACTTGCAGAGGAGAGGTCAGTTCAGTGTGAATTATTGCAACAGCTGTAGATCTTTCTCTTCAAGTGATGGGACCTCTCTTCAGGTCAAAACATGACAACCTTCCTGTTAACCCAATGTGGTGTTTGAAAATTGCAATCTTTGGCTTTCTTTCTAATTGTGTTTGAAAACATTCCACAAAATGTTTCTTCATGGATTTTGTGGCAGTCAGGTTTCCATTCATCACATACAAAAGGAGGGAGGGGGACGCTCTTTAATGGATGTACATCTTGTCTAGCCTTTGCTAAATCGTGTAGCCATTTTGCTGGCTGAAATGTATTTTCAGGCAGGCAGCAACTCAATTAACAAGAATAATAAAGTTGGTTGGTCATCTCTCACTGAACACAGCCCATTTAAAAGACCTACAGCTATTAAACAGCCTCTGTGGTTGTCCACCAGCCATTGATCACTTTGGAACAAGCCCTTGCATGCTAATTGCTTACTAGGAGGAGGGGGGAATCCCAACATCAACCCAACATACTCTCCTTTAATTTGAGCCTGGACAAATAGAGCATTTATTCTTTGACAATATAATCTCAAGAAAATATGCAGCCAGCAGACTGTACATTATTCATCTTTACCTGAAGGGATCTGCAAAATGTAAGACCAGTAAAGAGCGCAGATTTACATCTGCCCACCCTTAAAATGGTTTGCTTGGGTTGCAATGCCATCCTGATAAATAATGCAAATTGCCTGCAGTCATCCTTGTTGCTCTTCGACAACTGAGAAGCTTGAAGGCAACTCTGTCACTCTTGGACTTTTCAGGGTTGGGAGTTTGCATGCTGGCAGGCAGAGAGGCAGGTGAGCCTTCAGACTAGCCTCTGTCGGAAGAATAAATAAACATTCAGTGGTAAATTACCTGCCATTCAAATGGCAGACAGACAATCGGAAATTAGCAAGGTGTTACTCATTAAACAACTAATAAACCAAATATCATAGTTCCTACTACCATCTCTCATTTGTCCAACTGCTTAGATATACTCTGGAAATGGTGCTATCAAAACTATGCAGGCTTTCGGGACTGTATTTTATTCATTCTCACTGCTCTTTGTACTTGGTGCTCAGTACTCCATCCATCTACCAATTTGCTTTCCATTCTATAGTATATTGTTCTTCTGCCTTTTATCTCCTGCATATTGCCAGGGGCACAGCTAGGGCTGGACCTCTGGTCCAAAGTCCATGGCCATGAAACCCACCCCACCTTCTAAAAAATGACCAAACAGAAAGCGGCAGGTAATGAGGCCATCAAGACAGCCAAAGCAAACTCGATTTGATCCTTGTAGTCATGATGGTGTTATGATTTAAGTGAGTTTATGATGCAAAATGACATGTGCTCAGAGCATTTCTTTTTTTAAACAGGATAGACAAGCAGTCTTCTTCTTCTTGTAGAAATAGTTGTAAAGCATGGAATGGCAGTGTGCGTGTGGGAAAGAGAAAGGTCAGTTGTATGTTTCACAGACAGCTAGGGGGGCACTCGTAAATCCCCCCCAAAAAAAGAGAGTATAGAAGAGCAAACCATTCTGTATATGCTAATTTATATGTAGCTATGGTTTAGAAATAATTATTATATAGAGAAATACAACACATCTCACCATCGTGTGGAAGACTTTCACCAGGTGAGCTGTGTGTCTGTTTGCTCTCAGTCTGCTGTCCAGGTGCTACTTCAAGCCCCAGCTCTTCTGGACAGCCCTTCAGGTAGAGGACTGTCCTCCATAAAAGAGGACATCTGGTCATCCTATAAACTGAAGTAATATGTTCAGCCATTTAACCGACTGCCCTCCAAGACCATTAACTCCAGGGTCAATGCCCTCTGTTGATGCTGCTTATGTAGACCTGGAACTGTGCTACCATTAGCTTTTGTTAGGGATGTCTGTAGTGGGAAAACCTGGTCCTTGGGGGGTGGGGATGACTGGATTTCCCTGGAGTCCCCCACTTTGACTTGCATTTGTCAGCAGAGCTGTGGGCTTTCCCCCCCAAATCCAGAAACTTTCTTGGGGGGTTTTCCCCTTAAATTGCCATTTTTGCAAATTGTGGCTGCTTAATTAATATGCTTTATTTATTTATTTATTTATTTATTTATTTATTTATTTAATTATTACATTTCTATACCACCCAATAGCCGAAGCTCTCTGGGCGGTTCACAAAAATTAAAACCATACTAAGACAATCAACAGGTTAAAAGCACAAATACACAATACAATATAAAAAGCACAACCAGAATAAAAACTACGCAGCAAAATTGATATAAAATTAAAATACAGAGTTAAAACATTAAAATTTAAATTTAAGTTAAAATTAAGTGTTAAAATACTGGGAGAATAAAATGGTCTTCAGCTGGCGATGAAAGGAGTACAGTGTAGGCGCCAGGCGGACCTCTCTGGGGAGCTCATTCCACAACCGGGGTGCCACAGCTAAGAAAGCCCTCCTCCTAGTAGCCACCTGCCTCACTTCCTTCAGCAGGGGCTCACGGAGAAGGGCCCCTGAAGATGATCTTAAGGTCTGGGCAGGTACATATGGGAGGAGGCATTCCTTCAAATAACCTGGCCCCAAACTGTTTAGGGCTTTAAATGTCAATACCAGCACTTTGAATTGGGCCCGGACCTGGACTGGCAGCCAATGAAGTTGTAAAAGGACAGGGCAAACATCACCTCGCCGGACAGAAGAACCACCCGCTAACAGTACCTCTGCCTTGTCTGGATTGAGTCTCAGTTTGTTAGCCCTCATCCAGTCCATTACCATGCCCAGCCACTGGTTCAGAACAGTCACTGCCTCACCTGGGTTTGATGAAAAGGAAAGGTAGAGCTGGGTATCATCCGCATATTGATGACACCTCAGTCCACATCTCCGGATAACCTCCCCCAGCGGCTTCATGTATATGTTAAACAGCATAGGGGATAAGATAGAGCCCTGTGGAACCCCATGGCTTAGAAGCCATGGCACAGAGCAATAATCTCCCAGCACCACCTTCTGCAATCGGCCATCCAAGTAGGAGTGGAACCACTGCAGCGCAGTACCTCCAACTCCCAGCTCAGACAACCTATCCAGAAGGATACCATAGTTAATGGTATCAAAGGCCGCTGAGAGGTCCAGGAGAACCAACAGGGTCACACTCCCCCTGTCTCTCTCCTGACAGAGGTCATCCCACAGGGCGACCAAGGCAGTTTCCATTCCAAAACCAGGCCTGAAACCCGATTGAAATGGATCTAGATAATCCATTTCATTCAGGAGTGCCTGGAGTTGTCCTGCAACCACCCACTCAAGCACCTTGCCCAGTAAGGGGATATTAGCCACCGGCCTGTAGTTGTTAACATCCTCCGGGTCCAGGTTAGGCTTCTTCAAGAGTGGTCTAATTACCGCCTCTTTTAAAGAGGTCGGCACCACTCCCTCTCTCAAGGAGGCATTTACAACCTCCTAGACCCAGCCGGCGATCCCCTCCTTATTTGATGTAATGAGCCATGAGGGGCAAGGATCAAGCACACAGGTGGTCGACCGGACTTGGCCAAGCACCTTGTCCACATCCTCGGGCCTCATTAACTGAAACTCATCCAATAAAGCTGAACCGGACGGCGCTCTGAACACCTCTACTAGTGGAGCTGCATTAAGTGTGGTGTCCAATTCATGACGAATCTGAGCGACTTTATCTTCAAAGTGCCGTGCAAACTCGTCACAGCATGCTGCTGAGGGTTCAACTATCTCACGCCCTGGCCCAGAGTGTAACAGGCCACGAACCACTCGGACACTGAGAACACGCAATGCTGGTGGAAAAGAACTGTCTCTTTGCCACCCTCACCGCCACAGAGTAGGCTCGATAGTGAGCTCTAACCCGTGTTTGATCAGACCCAGCACGAGTTTTCCTCCACCTGCATTCTAGCCGTCTCCCCTCTCCCCTCTTGTGCAAATTGTACCAGCAAAATGCTTAATTTGCACAATTTGCACAATTTGTGACTGTAAGGTGTGAGTTGTGCAAATTTTTTTTGGGGGGGAGTTATGCAAAATTAAGCATATTACACCTACAATTTATGAAAATTAAGAAAATGACCACTGGAATTTGCACAAATACAGATTGAACTGGGCCCGTTCATGGGAAAATGTGTTGGAGTCCAGGGGACTGAACTGCTGAAAGCTCAGCAAACTTCTCCTCCCAGATCACCTCTACTCAGTTGGACATAGGCTTCTGTATAATTCTTAAACCCACAGTTTTGGGGCTGTAGCATTGTACCAGCCCAAGAAGTCGCCAAGATGTTGGCATCATGTGTAGGATGCTAGCTACTTTATCCCTTGCACATTATGCCTCATTTCTACCTACCTGTGAACAACAAAAGACCTTGTGCAACTTCACATTAGTACCAGGTAAAGCATTGAAGGGCAATGTCAAAGATGTGCTGGTGAAAAGAAGTAACTAAGCGGTATATAAAAGGCAGGAGTCACACCACTGCTTTATAGCAGCATTGAAGTACATTATTGGGGCCCATTGGCACATACCATATACCGCTTTCATACCATTTTCATAGTGTTATATCCTGCTTGGTATAGATGTGTCATGGGCCCCCACAGTTGTCAGTGCACTTCAGTTCCACTATAAAGCAGTAGGGGTGTGCACGGACCCCCCTCTCTGCTTCTCTTCCAGATCTGCGATTTGCGGATCGGCTCGCTTTGCTCTGCCCCCGCTCCGCCTATGTCCACTCTGCTGCGGAGCTCCGGATCCGGATCGGAGCTCCGTTCCCCCCCCCCCCCCCATAGGCTTGCATTAAGCTAAAAAAGTATACAACTTTTTTCTGTTAAAGTTAGAAACCTCAAGTTTGGCACCATGACAACTCATGGATGTATACACATGCACGCCCAGACTCAAGGCAATCCCATCATCCCCTGATTTTTGGGGAATTTATGAATATCGGGCACCCCATTCACACCCCTTTCGATAGCTCTGTCAATTTGCATGTTAAAAACCTCAAACTCGCCACCATGATAGCTTATTCAGGGATACACACGCACGGCAAGACTCAAGGCAGTCCCATCAACCCCTGATTTTTGGGGAATTTATGAAAATCGGGCACCCCATTTGCAGACATGGACTGTTCTCTGACATTTGGACAGATTAAAAAAAAGGGAAGTGTGCACACTCACAGATGCCATCTAGACCCACAATCATGCCAAGGTACAAGGCAATCCCATCGTCCCCTGATTTTTGGCGGAGCTTAAACCTGCAGACAGCTCAATGGGGCCATTTCAAAGGAAATCCCAACATGCCATGAATTGGGGAGTAGAGAGATCAACCTAAATATGAATCTTCTTCCACACTTGAAAAATGGATTTGGAACTTCCAAAAGTCTAATTGAGCGCAGGAAGGACTTCTCCCCTGAGTCAAAGCCAGACACAAACCATCCCTATGAGGCGGGCAGGGGAGGAGGGAGGGAAGGCAGGCAGGCAGCAGACATTTCCAGGGGCATAAGGAAGTGAGCCAAGGATAAGCCAGTAATGCATATAAAATGGAATAAATAAATAAATAAACAAAGGAGGGGTGGAATTAAAAGCAGCAGTGTTGCTGAATAAACAACAAGAATAACTTTTTTAAAAGGGCTATATCTGTCTTTTACCAGTAAGAGGGGGTGTGTGGACGTGCCCAAAGGGGGAAGCATCAGCCATTTGACTGGTCCTGTCTAGGTATCAGTCTTTTAAGAAGCAAACACTCATTTCAACACATGATAGGCATTGCTCCACTGAGTTACTCTTTTGGAGGGCTCTGATGGCCCTCCAAGTACAGGAGAGTGAGGGCACGTCCACATGCCCTAGGGGAGCTCATCCCCTTGCACCACATGTATTCAGTTGTTCCCCAAAGTTAGGGTGGGTAGCACTGCTGTGTGTTTCCTATCTGTTAGTATGATTTCAGGTTGTGTTTGTGCATTTGGTGGAGCTACTGTTTTAAAAAAAACACTGGGAAAACTCCTTTCAGAGTAGAAAGAGAAGTTTCCCAGAATCCCAAGTTACCCGTTTTGCCTATCCTCTCCTCCAACTTTGGGATCCTGTGATCATGACCGGGAGTTGACTCTGCCCCTCAGCAATCGAAAAGGTAATCTTTTTCCCACCTTTACCCTACTTTTTAAAAAATTCTAGCAAGCGAACCGCACCACGCAGAGAGCTGAGAGTAGGCTCAAATTGACCCCCAGCCATGACTCTCTAAGCACAAGAAGTTTCAGAAAGATAGCTTCAAAAACAATACAGTTATCCCCTTTTCTTTTCCGCAATGCAATCCTATGGGCGAAATATTTCAAAATGGCGTTCGGAGCGGTCCGCGGAAAGAGGATCGCTCCGAAAATGGGTGCTTCTCTTCACCTTGCTTCTAGGGGTCCGCGGTCCGCTTCTACTCCGCCTCTGGGCAAGGCGGAGCAGGCCAATTCGCTTCTGATTCTCTGGTTCTAATCGGAGCGGAGAACATGCCTATAAAGCAGTACTGTAGAACCTGCAGTGCACTTCAATATTGCTATAAAGCAGTACTGTAGAACCTGCAGTGCACTTCAATATTGCTATAAAGCAGTACTGTGGCTCCTGCCTTTTATATACCACTTTCATACTGCTTTCATAGTGGAATATCCTTCTTGGTGTAGATGAGACCTTAAAGGCAAGGTTTGGCCTGAGATAGGGTGACCATATGGAAAGGAGGACAGGGTTCCTGTATCTTTAACAGTTGTATAGAAAAGAGAATTTCAGCAGGTGTTGTTTGTATACATGTAGCACCGGGTGAAATTCCCTCTTCAGCACCATAGCCCTGCCCTCTTTTGTATCTGGTCAAGAGGCCAGGGCTCCTGCAGCATTACCTGTTATGATGAAGAAGAAATTTCACCAGGTGCTGCATGCATACAAAGGGCACCTGCTGAAATTCCCTTTTCTATATAACTGTTAAAGATAGAAGAACCCTGTCCTCCTTTCCATATGGTCACCCCAGCCCAAGATTAAGTAGGTATGGTGCTGTTTCTGCTTGCACATTTCAGGACTGGACTATTCACCCTAGAATAACACAATTTGAGGGTCCACTACGAATTATTCTCTGGCTAGATTGAGATCCATTATGCCGCATGATCTTGTCTTGCATGAGAGAGGAGCAAAGGCAGGCAGTGGCTCAGATGCTTGAAGAAATAAGGAGAGTTACAGGTGAGCCCAAAGTCCAAGGAAATCCTGTCAGTCCAGTAAAAAAAAAAAAAAATCTTCCCTGGGATAATAATGATACTTAATAGATACTGTTCACTGATTACTAAGTTATCCCCCTGAGAGGGATTTTACACTGAGCAGAGAGCAGGTAAGTATGCCTGAAGAACAATAAATAGATATGAATGGGTAATTAAGTGCCCACAAACCACTGTTTTATACTAGATGAGATTGATATAGCATCTTTAGTTGAAAAATAGGCTTTACCTCCAATATTTAAAATCAAAGTAATGGGTTGCTCAAGCACCTTTCGAGCATTATTCTTTTGCGAAAGACACCCAAACAGCTGGAGAACAGATGATACATTTTAATCACTGCCATTGTTATCCTGCCCCGCCTCTCTATCTCTAGATTGTTAACACAACAATGGCATCAGTTGCCTTTTCCTGATCAACCCGAAGAATGTCTGGGAAATATTATTTTAAAAGTATTTAAGGAACAAAGGGCACAGCCTTAATAAGCAGGCAGCACGAAATCTTAGTGGGTGGAAGAAAAGTGGGTTGTGTGAATAGATCAACAGAATATGTTTTCTTTGGGATCACTTACTGAGCTAACTTACTTAAGAGAATAGTTGTTTGTACTGTAGCTATATTGTTTGCTTTACCCCTTAACTTTTTAACAGTGCATTATGGCCTCCCATTTCTCTATATCGAGAATGCATTGGTATTTTAACGATGGCCTCTGGGGAGACTGGTGGATAGAATTTGGCTGTTTTATCATTGAGAACCAGTGTGAAGCCATTGTATGGAATGTTATGGGACTGAAGGGATGTCACGTGGCCAGGGGAAGCACTCTATTTCCATGTGGGGGACAGGGGTGAATAGTAGAACAAATAACACACAGAGCTGAGGCTTTGATGTTGATAGCCCTGTTTGCAATCCAAATATTCTACTGGCGAATATATTAACATGTTGAGAGAACAATGCTATGGCCACTAGACAGCTGAGAATTTCCCCTTCCAAGGCTGTAGACAGAGCTATGACCTCAGATGGAGAGGTCTGGCTGTGAATTCTCCAGCTGCAATACGTGAGCCATTGCTATTGTATTGTCAGCTGTGTTCATATTTTATACATTATGATTTTATTTCTTTGCAATATTTTTAGTTTTAATATGTTTTGAGTCACCTTGCAATGGGTCACCCTGAAAGAAGGCCTATAAATACATGAAGGAAAAGCTAAAAGGCAATTATTGTCTTCACATTATACTGATATATGTGCAGTAGGTTCCCTCCACATTAGAACATGAGGGGATGGACTCACCCTTGGCTGGCTTCACTGTGCATTCACTGAGCTGTCCTTGCTCACCTCAATGCACAACCTCCTGAATGGCTCAGCAAGCACCCAGCGTGTACCATGGGCCCACCTGTCCTCTTAGCGAGCCACCATTTTGCACAAAATGGCTCAGGTTTTTATGGAAAAGTAATGTTGCATAAATGGCAGCCGTAAAGGGCCCATTTATACAACATTGCAAACACTCAAGGTTTGCCTGGAATGTTGTGTAAATGGGCCCTTTACAACAGTACTTTTCCATAAAACTCAGCCACTATTTTGCACAAAATGGTGGCCTCCTTGCAAGGAGGGGAGAATGACCGGTTGGCAGGCAACTCCTGCTCCTTGTCAAGCCTTCATGCACTTTTGCAAGGAGGGGGACCATGAAGGCTTGTCAGGTGAGAGAGGCAGGAGTTACTCCTCACCTGATATTGTGTAAATGGCTCATTTATGGCGGAATTTATGCAACATTAGAGTCACGGATATCCAAGAGCCACTATTTTTACGCAGAATGGCAACTTGCCTAGGTACCAGGTGGCTCCTTTCATGACTTTAATGTTGTGTAAATGGGACCTTTACAACCTCCATTTCCACAACTTTGAAATTACATGTTTTCTGGATCATCTATTGTTGCACAAAATGGTGGCTCCAGACGAGGGTGGGCAGCTCCATGGTGGCTGACTGAGATGGATGCAGATAAGTCCATCTATCCCTAGCCAGAGTGTGTTGTCATCACCTTAATATGTTGACCAAAAATACAATACTATCTACTAACTCTAGTCTTAAAGACAGAAATATTTTGGTATCCCCAGTTTCCCAGTCACTTGACGTTATAAAAGGTAACAATCTCTAATGACTCATCATGTGCAAATTCATGACAAACGTTTCACACGCTCAGTCGAATTATACAATGCAACGGACCTGTGGAAAAAAAACTTATTTTTTTTCTTGAGAAGACCTTCTCCTTTATTAGCCCCTGTATGCTAAGACAACGTGCTCTGAATTCCTGTCATGATGGTAGGAAAAAGGAAGCTGTGCCATGCCTGGAACTCCCTCTCAAACAAATTTTGCCAGGTAGCTCTCTTCTTGCTTTCCAAAAAATTACCAAGCTTTTAATTATTATTCCAGCAGAATTACATAAAGTAATAATAGCTTGAAAGGAAGGATCCCAGAAGAGAGAGAGAGAGAGAGAGAGAGAAGCAGTGAGGTGAACATTACCTTGGCCCCCTGATCCAGTGGAATTTCCCCTCCTTTCTCTATTTTCCCTCACAGGGTCATTACTGCCCACTGCCCTGTGAAAAGGACACAATAGCAATAGGGATCAGAAAAACACCTGTAAAGCTAGAGACCAAAAATAAGCAAGAGACAGCGGTATAGTTGTTCCCAACACGTTTCGATGTGGATCTTTATCAAGGGAACCCGAGAAAGAAATTTTTGAACAGTTTTATCTGATTATAGAACATATGCATAGAGAATTTTAAGATCACTTTTAGGATAGTTTAGTAAATGTTTTAATCAGTTAATTCATGAAATATGTGCATTAAATGTTTTGATGTATGTTTTATATATAATTCTCCTTGTTTTTAATATTTAATATTCTCTAGTTCCCTTGGTGAAGACCCACGTCAAAACACATTCGGAGCAACCAGTACATCTGGGAGAAGGATCCCAGAAAGAAGGCAAACAGGCAGGCAAAGATCACCTCAGGCCTCTGCCCCAGTTAAAATTTCCCCTCCTTTCTCCCACAGGAGTTTCTACCATCAACTGCCCTATAGGACAGATTCTTCTGGATTATTTATATTGTTTTATAATGGTTCTTATTAATGCATTTTTATTTTATTTGTAAGTCACCTTGGTAAAAGAAAATCCTGAAAGGTAGGATGTAAATAATTGTAAATAAATAAATAAATACTGGACAAGCCTAGTGGGTGAACCTATCCAAAACTAGGGGTGTGCACAGAACCCCCACTCCACTTCTCTTCCAGATCCACGATTTGCGGATCGGGCCGCTTCGCTCCGCCCCCGCTCTGCCTATGTCTGCTCCGCTCCGCTGCGGAGCTCCGTTTCCCCCCCATAGGCTTGCATTGAAAGCTAAAAAAGTATACATCTTTTTTTCTGTTAAAGTTAGAAACTTCAAGTTTGGCACCATGACACCTCATGGAGGTATACACATGCATGCCAAGTTACAAGCCAATCCCATCGTCCCCTGATTTTTGGGAAATTTTTGAAAATCGGGCACCCCATTCACACCCCTTTCGATAGCTCCGTCAATTTGCACGTTAGAAACCTCAAACGTGGCACCATGATAGCTTATCCAGGGATAGACATGCATGGCAAGACTCAATGCAATCCCATCATCCCCTGATTTTTGGCGGGGCTCTAACCTCTAACGCACCACCCATAACCCCAATTCACAACACTTTTGATAGCTCCGTTAATTTGCATGTTAGAAACCTCAAAATCACTACCTTGATAGCTAATCCATGTGTCCACATGGATGCCAAGTTTCAAGCCTATCCCATGATCCCCGGATTTTTGTGGAATTTATGAAAGTCGGACACCCCAGTATCTGCAGACAGCTCAATGGGCCCATTTCAAAGGAAATCCCAACATGCCATGAATTGGGGAGTAGAGATAAACCTAAAAATGAATATTTTTCCACACTTGAAAAATTGATTTGGAACTTGAGCACAGGAAGGACTTCTCCCCTGAGTCAAAGCAAGACACACAAAAACCATCCCTGCGAGGTGGGCAGGGGAGGAGGGAGGGAAGGCAGGCAGGCAGCAGACATTTCTGGAGGCACAAGGAAGTGAGTCAAGGATAGTTTCAAAGCCAGTAATGCATATAAAATGGAATAAATAAATAAATAAATAAACAAAAGAGGGGTGGAATTAAAAGCAGCAGTGTTGCTGAATAAACAACAAGAAGAATTTTTTAAAAAAGGCTATATCTGTCTTTTACCAGTAAGAGGGGAGTGGACGTGCCCAAGGGGAGGGGGAATCATCTGCCAATTTGACTGGTCCTGTCTAGGTACCAGTCTTTAAGAAGCAAATGATCACTTCAACTCATGATAGGCATTCTCTCCAGTGATTTACCTTTGGAGGGCTCTGATGGCCCTCCAAGGACAGGAGAGTGCACAGGGCACATCCACATGCCCTAGGGGAGCTCATCCCCTTGCACCACATCTATTCAGTTGTTCCCCAAAGTTAGGGTGGGGAGCAGTGCTGTGTTTTCTATCTCTTATTATTGGCTTAGTATATGATTTCAGGTTGTTTGTGCATTTGGTGGGGCTACTGTTTTAAAAAACACTGGGAAAAGTCCATTCAGACTAAGAAAGAGAAGTTCCAAGAATCCCAAGTTACCCGTTTTGCCTATCCCCTCCTCCAACTTTGGGATCATATGATCATGATCGGGAGTTGACTCTGCCCCTCAGACCTTCGAAAAAGGTACATTTTCCCGCTGTTTTACCCAATTTTTCCAAAAATTCTAGCAAGCGAACCGCAGCACGCAGAGAGCTGAGAGCAGGCTCAAAATGACCCCCAGCCACGACTATCTAAGCACAAAAAGTTTCAGAAAGATAGCTTAAAAAACAACACAGTTATCCCCTATTCTTTTCCCCAATGCAATCCTATGGGCGAAATTTTTCAAAATGGCAATCGGATCGCGCCGTGAAAAGAGAAGCGCTCCGCGTATGAACGCTTCTCTTTGCCGTGCTTCTACGGGTCCCCGGTCCGCTTCTACTCCGCCTCTGGGCAAGGCGGAGCAGGCCAATTCGCTTCTGATTCTCCGCTTCTAATCGGAGCAGAGCACATCCCTATCCAAAACCATATTGTGTGCATCATATTAACCTGTGTTTTGTTTCACTTTCACCCTGATACCTCATGAGTAAAATCACAGCAGTCCTTCATCTTTCCCCATTGTTTGGCTGTGCCTGAAGAGAAGTATTATGATTTCCTGCTAAACAACCATTTCCATTTGCTGAAGGAAGGGTGTATGCTTAGCAGTTAGTGTGTTGATACAGGTGACCATTGAACACACATCTGCAGCAGACACATGATTTTAAAGATCCTCTCCAGCACTTGGCTGGGTGATACAGATGGAAATCAACTTGCCAAGTGGTTATATGCATAGTGTTGTTAATTACACTTTGGTTGCTGTTTCTTTGTATGAACCCTAACAGCTAAAGAAGATATATCTTGTGACTAATGGATAGAACATTTCATGTGCCTCCTCCCCCTCCTTTGACTCTACTCCAAAAGTTCTATAAAGCTGAATAAATATACTGACTATAAGTTCCTACAGTATGTTTCTGTGCATAAATACAAAAATAGCACTGGAAGAATTTGGGTTAATTATTGCTATATTGCATCATTTTAAAACTCTCCAATTCCTCTCAAATTATTATGGCAAATAACATATTTTCAATGATAGCAACTGACATTAGAAATGTACTCCTTTTGCACAGAAGCTATTCAAAATGAAATTAAATCTGGATTTCTCAACACTCACACATTCCTCTTTGATTCTTGAAGAGCTTGCCTCTGTAACCAGGTGGGGCATTTTCCATAACAAGGGACCTTGAATGTTTGTTTGGTATATCAATTTTGTTAGTAATTCGCTTTCCTTTTTACTTACAAGAACTCTCCCCTCAGGAAGAAAGATGAAGGATAAATTAACTTTGAATTTACCACCCACTCTAGTCACACCACAAGATGTCAAGTTTATATGCTTTCCTTTAGTTCCTTCCAGTAAGTCCCAAAACAGCAGAGGAGATTAGAAGAAATACAGATCCTTATTTGTTCCAAATTGTGTATATATATTCCTTTGGATTTTGTTTAAATATAAATTGTCTCCTAAGTGGTATCCTGAGATTAATCTTTCCCAAGTTACTATTGCTAAGTTGAAATAATATTTGGTCATTATTATCTTACTGTTCAGTTGTTGTTGATGGAAAACATTATTATTATTATTATTATTATTATTATTATTATTATTATTATTATTATTTCAGTATTATTACTACATTTTTATTATTACATTTATATATCTCCTTTTTCTCCTCTTGCTGTTCCACCTGTCCATTTTATCCTCACAACAGCCCTGTGAGGTAGGTTAGGCAGAGAGTCAGTGGCTGGCCCAAAGTCACCCAGTGAGCTTCATGGCTGAGTGGGGCCTAGAACCCAGACCTACACTCTAACCACTGCACCACACTAGCACTACAACACACATGATTTCTTAGAAACTCTAACTGGTTAGCCTATATTAGTCATTGAAGGTTTTGACTAACATAAACAACGTTGCTGAAAACAACTACATTGAACGTGCATGCATACTCTAGGTGTGCTCATGAAAGCAGTTGTGAGAACCTAGCTCTGCTTCTTATTCTGATAAAATGGTGGCTTGCAATTGTGAAAAATGCCATTTCCCCTCTGAAAAGTTAACGGATCCTTTTGCAGCCCTAGAAACGCATGCTATTGAAATCCACGGGTGCAAATTGTTTGTGAATCAAGGTATATCCCCCCTGAACCACTTTGTATCTGACTTTAAGTGAACAAGAAAAGAAATGTTGACTCTAAATGAAACAGACACAATAATCTACTGGCATAGATTCTTTTGAAAAATATTGGCTCTTGGCAAGCATGGTGGTTGACTGCCTTCCTGCATTTGGCCTCGGGATATCCATCCTAGACAGGGAGTTTGAAATGAAACCAGACATCAGGCCTGGATTTAATAAATAAGGGAGCCAAGGAGGTCACACTTCAGTTCAGGACAGTATAATTACCTCCCACAGGATAGTAACCATTGTAGTCACCTGCTCTATCAAATAGGGAATCTACAGGCTTTGCTTATCTTATTTATTATTCCTACACTTCCTCCAATAGCCCATCATCAGAGCCTTGTAGCAGGCTTTACTGTAATGACTAGAGATATCAATAAAGAGGCACACACACCACAGCTGTATTCCAAAGAAACAAAACCCGCTCAAGAGGAGCATACATACGAAACCCCTGCATTCACTGAAATTGTCATCAAAGCATCTTCCGCTGCCTTAGAGCCAAACTGCTCTTCCATTTCTAAAAGTGTAATGTCCTATGACATGTAATTTCTGTGTGGTGGGATTGGGGGAGGAAAACATGGACTCATGTTATCCCTTTGGATCTTGGCTAATGGAAAGGATGCATTATGACATTGGAAAATATTGGCCATCCGTTCCCCCCTCTCCCGCCCATATTTTCATCCACTTAAATGTACATTTTGACATCACACAACAGCCGATTTCATTGGTATTTTTTTCCTTACAGCGGTTATTGGTTGTGAAATGAGATGTATAAGTCATCAGATGCCTAAATTCAATCAGGGTGGTGGGATCAGAAGGATTTAACTCATTAAATCCAGAATAAGGGTTACAATCCTAGCCATGTTTACACAGAAAACGTCTTACAACACCCAGCATTTCCTAACCGCCCTACGTTAGTCAAACGTTAGTCCAGCAGTGTAGAACAGTGCAAGCAATCGGTGGTTGGGAAAATGAGATGGGATGGAGATGGGTTCCCTGGTTCCATCCTATCCCCTTTTCCTGACCATCGATCTTTTGGGTGGTTTCCCAGTTTTTGTTCAATTTCCCCTATTCTGAAAATTTGAAATGACTCTCCTGAGGCTTCCATGGTGGAAATAAGAGCTTTTAGGCTAAAAAATGCAAAGTGTTTTTTCTTTTTATTTCAGCCCTTCTGCATTTGCTTTTGTCATCACTCCCTTCTGCCTTGGCCCCATCCACCCCTGGAACACTGGCCCTGAGAGCTTCTTTGAAACGGAATTTGGCCGTTGGGCTGAAAAAGCTTCAACACCCCTGTTATAGTCACATTGAAATAGATGTGGGTTGTCAGCCATAACTATTTTGTTCTATTGGGTTGGATGCTGAGATCCCTTTCAATGGTAGAAACATCTCACATAAGTGGAGTTCAGCTCATAGAATCATAGAATCATAGAATAGCAGAGTTGGAAGGGGTCTACAAGGCCATCGAGTCCAACCCCCTGCTCAATGCATGGGATGCTCCCAGTGGTGGAAGAGGGGAGGTGACCTTTGCCAATTCTCCTTTCCTCCTGAAGTCCCCTGAGCCACCCATAAATCTGCTGTGGATAGTTGGGGGGCCTCTTGAGAAGTCTGTGGTGACAATTGCCACCTCCCTTCCACCAGCAGGATATACCAGGATATGCCAGTCCATGGATGGGTTGCCGCACATTCTGCAAGTGCTCCGCAGCCTCTTGCTTCCCCTGAGAATGTGCGGTGAGCCCTCCATGGACTCACACAATTTCCAGAAGTGTCCCCAAGCAAGAAACCTGTCAAATTTCAGAGGGATCGATAAAAGAACTAGGAGTTGTGATGCTTGAAAACCAGTTTAGGTCTTTTTCATAGTGAAGCCTGATGACTTCTTCGGATCCCATCTTTGCCCTTTCCCAAATCACAGTGATTGGAATCCCTGGGAAAATGAGCTTTACTACAGAAGGCTATTAATTGGCTGTTAATCAGCTGTATCTACTTTCGGTTTTATCATAGAATTGAGATCTGAGCAATACGCAAAGAATGTTTCCTTTCCTGCTTTTCTGCTACATAATCTCTAGGTGGCACTGTGGTATAGCAGAATAGTGCAAATACATGAGAAAAGGCAGTTTCTTTTGCTTTTATAATTAATTATCAGTTTTTCCCTGCTCTAAAAAATACTTGCTGAAAGTGCTAGTTAGACACAGAAGTAAAACTGGAGGATCACAACTGTGGATAGGGAACGATGAATGTGCAATAAATGCCTCCTGTAGAAAAGCCCAACATGTCAGCAATCAAGCTGCTCTCCCTTCTCCCTGCCCCACTGGCAGCATTTAGAGAATTAAAACCAAATAACAAAGACAGTATTTTGTATTTATTTTTGGAGATAGGAAATTGGCCTAGGCATGTATCCCAAACATATGGTGCCGATGAAGCCTCATTCTGAGCTGGGATTCAGTTCTCTTGGCTTCATAAGGAAATCTGCTTCAACTTGTGTCCCAACGGGACTGAACCAAAGCTACCTGCTTCCGCTTGGGGGTTTGTGGTTCATCTGAAAGAAAGACAGACAGACAGACCATGTTGCTTAGAGAGAGAGAAAATCATAACCATGTCATCTACATTTCCCCCCATTTCTGCAAATGAAGGAAATGATGATTTTCTTTCTCATTTTGGGAGTGAAAAGTAGAACTAAAAATTCTACGAGATTTCATGGAGCGACTTGCTTTTAAACAGAGTTTTCAAGTTACAAGCTGCAGATAATTTTCAAGTATTAAGAATTACTTGTGAGGATTAGAGGTAGACAGACTCACTTCCATCAGCTCTGCCAGATGCTTGCCAAACCCCTGCCAGCCAACTGTCCCTGCTCAGCTCCCTGGTTGGGCTGCTACATGGTCCGTGGGCACCCAGTGAGCACTCAGTGGTCATCCAATCCCTCAGCAAGCCACCATTTTGTGTAGAAATGGCAGCCCGTTTCCCCCCATAAATGTAATCGTGCATAAACAGCAGCAGTAAAGGGGCCATTCATGCCTGAAATGTTGCATAAATAGCCCCTTTACAACCACCATTTACCTAACATTACATTTGCAGAAAAGACCAACTCAACATTTCTATGCCAAATGGCAGCTTGTTGAGAGGTAGTGCAGCTGCAGGGCACTCATAGACTGAACAGCAGCTTGGCAAATGGGGTCCAGGTGGCCAACTGGGGAAAAAATCCACTAGACTTCCCTCCCCTCTCAGACTCTCACAGCATCCCTAATGATGATTTTATGCCTGTGTGTGTGTGTTTGAAAGACATAGAGATGGATGTCCAAAATAGTTGCATTGAAGTATATTTCAGAAGGCAGACATTGTCAACATTGTGTTTATATATTTCCTTTGGTGAATGTTGATAATCTCTCCCTAGCCCATAGAATTAGTCTCTAGAGACTGGGCCCATGTCTCAGCTTAGTGTTGTCAGATTTCTTCTGTGCATAGACACAAAGCAAGAATACAAAGCTATGGATTCTATGAACATGATAATTTCTTCAGAAAGAGATACTTATTGCTAATTCGCCTATGCCTCCATTTATGTAGTGTCAAGGGATGATAGATTTGTCTAGAACGGGGGGTGGGGGCAGTGGATGGGGCTTTTGAATTTCATTCAGAGGTTCCTATCACCCCATCCCATCACCAATACTTCAAGCACTGAGGATAATCATATAATGTAAGTGTCTCTTGAGTAGTTCAGGAAAGATCAGATAGACCCCATAGATCTAAATTGTAATTTCTCATATTCTTCCAGTCATCATATCTCTGTAAAGTGCAACATTTTAAGTTTATCTGCATAGAAACATATTATTTTAGAAAGTCTTCCATGGTTATCTTCAAGATATCCTTTGCTACAGGCATGGTGTTTTATCTTTATACAAATGTTAAAATCTTTAAATTATCTGCAGCTGAATGAACATTGATTTTAATGGTACTACTGTAAAATGAGTGAGATGAAACCAGCACTTCATATGTCCAGAAATGTTGTTTCTGCAATATAAGCAACCCCCCTCTTCAACACACACACACACACACCACTGGAAATTGGCATCTGAAAAAGATCTTGACAACTTATTTTGGCACTTCATGCTGTCTGCCACATTCACACAATTTTCCAGAGTTATTGATGAAAAGCTAGGTCAAAATTAACACTATCCTAAAACAAAGTATTCTCTCTGTTAATTAGATCTGACAGTCACTCAGTTACTAAGCAACCTGTTGGGATTCAGTTCTGCCTGTTGAAGTGTTATAATATAGCTCATGGGATAATACACATCTGACATGAAATGTACCTGGATTTCTCTAGACAAGGGGTGGGCAAAACACCTTCTAATAAACTAATCATTCCAAAATATCTAGGGATGTGCTCCGCTCCGATTAGGAGCGTAGAAGCAGTAGCGGATTGGCCTGCTCCGCCTTACCCAGAGGCGGAGTAGGAGCGGACCGCGGACCCCCTAGAAGCAAGGCGAAGAGAAGCGCCCATTTTTCGGAGCTCCGAGTTCAGGCGGAGCGCTCCGGTCGCCATCTTGAAAACATTTCGCCATAGGATTGCATTGCGGCAAATAATCGCGCATAACTACGTTGTTTTTGAAGCTATCGTTCTGGAAATTCTTGTGCACAGAGAGTCGTGGATGGGGGTCATTTTGAGACCACTCTCACCTCTCTGCGTGCTGTGGTTCACGTGCAATATTTTTTTAAAAATCGGGTCAACCGCGCGGCTCAAACTGCGTTTCGGCTTTTCGCCCATAGGATTGCATTGAGGGAAAGAATCGGGGATAACTGGGGGGGGGTTTAAGCTATCGTTCTGAAAATTCTTGTGCACAGAGAGTCGTGGATGGGGGTCATTTTGAGACCACTCTCAACTTTCTGCATCGTACGGGTCGCGGGCTAGACGTTTTTAAAAAATCGGCGGGAAAAATACCTTTTTCAAAGGGCTGAGGGGCAGAGTCAGCTCCCGGTCATGATGATCCCAAAGTTGGAGGAGGGCATAGGCAAAACAGGTAACTTGGGATTCTGGGAAACTTCTCTTTCTTCATCTGAACGGGCTTTTCCCCGTGTTTTTTAACACAGTAGCCCCACCAAATGCACAAACACAACCTGAAATCATATACTAAGCCAAGAATAAGAGATAGAAACACAGCACTGCTCCCCACCCTAACCTTGGGGAACAACTGAATCGATGTGGTGCAAGGGGATGAGCTCCCCTAGGGCATCTCATCGTGGACGTGCCCCCACTCTCTCCTGCACTGGAAGGCCATTAGAGCCTTCCAAAGAGAGTAAAACGGTGGAGCAATGCCTATCATGAGTTGAAGTGAATGGTCACTTTTCAGTGGTGGAGCAATGCCTGTTCTGAGTCGAAGTGAGCGTTTTACTTCTTCTCAGAGCTGTGGCTGTCAGTGTCTTGAACTGGCAGCTACTTCCCCCTCCCCCGGGCACGTCCCCCTATTGCTGGTAAAAGACAGATATAGCCTTTTAAAAAAAGTTCTTCTTGTTGTTTATTGAGCAACACTGCTGCTTTTAATTCCACCCCTCCTTTGTTTATTGACTGATTTATTCCATTTTATATGCATTACTGGCTTATCCTTGGCTCACTTCCTTATGCCCCCAGAAATGCCAGCTGCATGCCTGCCTGCCTTCCCTCCCTCCTCCCCTGCCCACCTCGCAGGGATGGTGTGTGTGGGGTGCCCGATTTTCAAAAATTCGCCAAAAATCAGGGGATGATGGGATTGCTTTGAAACTTGGCATGCGTGTGTATATCCCCATGAGGTGTCATGGTGCCAAACATGAGGTTTCTAACTTGAACAGAAAAAAAAGTTGTATAATTTTTTAGCTTTCAATGCAAGCCTATGGGGGGGGGGAAACGGAGCTCCGGATCCGGATCCGGAGCTCCGGGCGGAGCGGAGCGGAAGTGGGCGGAGCGGGGGCGGGGCGGAGCGGCCCGATCCGTAAAATGGCGGATCTGCAAGTGAAGTGGAGCGGGGGGTCTGTGCACACCCCTAAAAATATCGTATGTTTCCTTAACGGTATCTTCAAGCAGTCAGCAATTCTGGAGGGGGCTTATTTTTCACTTTCTCAGGAGAATGTTGGCAAGAGGTTGGAAGGAAGGAAGGAAGGAAGGAAGGAAGGCAGGAAGGAAGGAAGGAAGGAAGGCAGGCAGGCAGGCAGGCAGGCAGGCAGGCCATGGACGGAGGAGGAAGAAATGAAGATCTCCATAGCTGTGTGCAGGAAGACTTTCCAGAAACCACAGCCTCACAATCCCATATGAAGAGGATTGTTAAGCTTCCTTGGATCTGAGTTTTAAAAACTGCCTTGAAATGGGGAAATGGTTGCTGTGAGTCAGGAAAAATCATCCCAAACAAGTCCAACACATGTATGAATGCCCTCCCAACCATACATATGCATCACAGTGGGTTCTTCCATGTGGGCATCTGATGTAAGGAAATGCCATGTGAGTCAGCCATATAGTCAGCTGACTTGCAAAAACCAAGTCAGATGGGCATATTCTGGGAGGGGTCAGAGGGATAGGGGTGTGTGAGGACATGATAAGGTATTTTTAAAATAAATAATAATAATAAAACAATTAAAAGTGAAGGTGCTCTGTGGAAGCTTCCTGAGACTAGGGATGGGCGAACGAGCGATGTTTGAGATCCCAAGGTTTCTCTGAACATCATCTTGCCACTTGGCTCATGCCCAGTTCCCGTTCCCGTTTGCAATTTCTGCTCATTCTCTGCGAATGGGAGATTTGCGCAAACTGAGAGGAGATCAAACATGGGATTAGCGCCAATCTCTCCAAATTTGCGCACATCTCCCAAAATTTGCACAAATTAGGAAAAACAAAATTCTCATCCATCCCTACCTGGGAATGCAGAAGGTTTCTGGCAGCTGGGATCAGGCTTTCAGTCAGGCTAGAAGGGAGATGCCAGTGCAATAACTGCTGGGCTCCTAGAACTGACAGTGGAGTAGCTAAAATGCTGAGCTTAGTAGAAATCAGGAACTGCCTGCTTAGAATTTTCTCTCTACTGTGAATATACTAGAAATTTACTATGTGGTCTTAGGCAAACCACTCTCTCTTAGGCCATGCAGTATGTAGGTAAGCCTTCCCCAACCTGATGCCCTCAGGATGTCTTTAACTGCAACTCCAATCAGCCCTGATCACTGGCAATGATGGTTGGGGCTGATGAGAATTGTAGTCTAAAACATTCGAAGTAGTTGATAATACTGACAGACCTTGTAGGGTTATTGTAAGAATTGTATGTGGAAGGCAAAAGGAAGAGGGGCCGACCAAGGGCAAGATGGGTGGATGATATTCTGGAGGTGACAGACTTGACCTTGGGGGAGCTAGGGGTGGCAACGGCCGACAGAAAGCTCTGGCGTGGGCTGGTCCATGAAGTCACGAAGAGTCGGAAGCGACTGAATGAATAAACAACAACAGCATACTTTGGGGTGGGGCTTTTGAGGCATGTAAGTCAAGTGAGGACATGGTGAAAGAGTCTGCTCTGCAAAACTGATTGATTGGGGAAGTCTCACACCATCATGCAATGTATGAATATCACGCCAATTCTTTTGTCCCTGGACCCAGCTCACCAGGCCACCATATCTTCGCGGGCCTGCACTCTGAGCACCCAAGCAGCCCGAATTGAGTGATCGCGCCTTTAATCTTGTCTAAATGGGGCCTTTTACACAACTTGGGAAATACACAATTTCCAGCGCCGCCGTTGTTGCATACAATGGAGGCTCCAGAAATTGTGTATTTCCTATCCTGTGTAAATGGTGCTCTGTTCATGCCTTTAATCTCGCGTAAATGGGGCCCTGATGGATTCCACTTACACAAGGTAGAAGATATGCTATTTCTGGAGCTTCCATTGTGCACATCAAAGGAGGCTCCGGGCCAGGACGTATGGATTCGCAGCCTCATCAGGCGTTTGCCTAGCCACAAGGAAGCTCATGCAGTGCCACAAGCAGGGGCAGGCTGAGGCATCACCAGAGCCAGTTGTGGTTAGGGTTCATCCAAACCTATTCTAAATGTCATGGAATGTGATGCTAAGCAAAAAAAATGTGCACAGAAGGAAAGACCACAGGTATGTTGCAGCGCTGCGCACTATGCATGTGAATTATAGCCACAAACTGTTGTGTCCCCCCACTCCTGGAAAAATTCCTATGGCTACTCATGGCATAGCATTTTAACTGTGACCGCTGTTAACCCTGCCCATACTGCCCAAACAGTAAGGGAGAAATATTAAGGAGACAGGAAAATGAGATAGGGTTTGGTGGGGGGTGTTCAAGAGAAAATTAAAGGGAGGCAAAAGTAAATCAGCGGTGCTCTTTACATTTTCATTCTAAGTGGGGGGAAATGTGTGGATTCGATTTGATCATGAGGGAAATTAATTGGGATTGTTTTTTTTTGTGTTCCACATGTTAGGGTGACCATATGGAAAGGAGGACAGGGCTCCTGTATCTTTAACAGTTGCACTGAAAAGGGAATTTGAGCAGGTGCCATTTGTATGCATGCAGCACCTGGTGAAACTCCCTCTTTATCACAACAGTTAAAGCTACAGGAACACTGCCTACTGTGACAATAACTGTTGAAGATACAGATGCCCTGTCCTCCTTTTCATATGGTCACCCTATTAGGCTGCAGGAGCTACACTAGGGTGATCAGATACAAAAGGGGGCAGGGCTACTGCAGCTTTAACTGCTGTGATGAAGAAGGAATTTCAGCAGGTGCTGCATGCATACAAAGGCCACCTGCTGAAATTTCCCCTTTCTATGCAACTGTTAAAGATACAGGAGCCCTGTCCTCCTTTCCATATGGTCACCCTACACAAGACAAAAATAAACAAGGAAACGTAAGGAAGGAAATGCACTGAATGATTTTGCTTTGCTAGATGTGTTTGTCACATTGTGCATGAATCTCTCTCTCTGTGTGTGTATGTGCCTGTGAGCCCTCATCCAGCAGCAAATGTAACCCTCAGAGCTGAAAAGGTTGTGCACCCTTGTAGTCCATCCATCAAATCTAGTGGGGCCTACAGGCCTGAAATCAGGCAGTACATACGTAGAGCTCAATAATTATTATGGTTTTCTGAAGCACAGGATGCTGCAATTACAGTGACTTAAGAGTCCAGCTAGAGCAGCAGAGACTTCATACCAAAGTTCTTCCCTTTCATTAAGTCCGTAGTATTTTCCCAATTGTTTATGATCCCCGTTTGTTCTAATCCATCATTCGCACAGCTTGAATGACATCCAATTTAGAAAGGGGACAGAATCGTAGTAGGTGAACAGAGCATTGTCATATTTTGTGTGTGTGCTTTTATTAAGGTTGCTTAAATAACTTATAGTGTTTTTTTTCCAGCCTAGTACAGTTTAGACACGGTAGTAAAAAAAAGAAAAGAAAATCCCAGCCACCCAGTTTTATTTAATGTCTCTGGAACATAAATCTTGCTACCCACTTTGCTTGTCCTGCTCCCATTAATTATTGCAACTCAACACGGTGTGCCAACATAATACAGAAAATAAACTTAAGCTAACCAAATTATTTTTCAGTGGCATAACCTGTTGTTTAACCACTCTCTGCCAATAAACAGCATCGTGCCAAAATGGTCACACATTGATAACTACAGCCAGCAATAAGATAAAGGACTCATTTGCATGATCTGTGTTAAAACAGGGTCTCTGGAAAATGGAAAGATTCACTTATCATTACATCAGACGGCTTCATAGAGGACTGGGGTGCAGATCTATCTCTTTGGCAATGCTCTTTATTTCACTTCATTTACGGCAAGGAGAAGTACGGTTCTTCGCTATGGTGATTGATGATTTGGTTGGGGTAGGCCAGTTCCGGGCCATTGCCCTAATGTCACTTTTGATAAATTGTCTTTCGTGCCTCTGTTTCTCTGCTGTCAAGAGTGTAGTGAGCAGTTTTTTCTAGCATGATTTGGCTCTAAAGGAAAAGAAAGTGCCTTGGAATACATTCCATTTATGTCCACCGCTCTAGCTGATTTCCAAAGGGTACCCCTGTGACAACAAGAAAAGTCTGCAGTTATGACATGGAACTACATCCCCATCATCACAAAAAACTAATGCAAATGATGGCAGGCATGGAATAACTTCATTTGTTGCTGCTCTTGAACTTTCCCTTACTGGGTCTGCTAAATTACTTCTAAAAAGTCATAATGAGATCACAGTTTGAATTATACTGTAGTGAGAATTTTCTCCTGAAGCTGTGATGCTGGCCACTAGTGTAAATGGCTTTTTAACAGATTGGATTATATCAAGGCTGTCATCCAATACAACTTTTAGTTTATTAATCATTGTCTTCATTTTAACAAATTAGCCAATTAATAAAATTTAAAGAAAAGTAGCTTGTCAGGGAGAAGGTGAACTGCCCAGAGAGCTTCCGCTATTGGGCGGTATAAAAATGTAATAAATAAATAAATAAATAAATAAATAAAATAAGCCCGTCTTATTTTCACTGGGGAATATTCAAGGATGCAACCCGCTGCTTGGCTGCACAGACTCACCGGGCACAGTCCTGAAAAAGCTTTAGCGTTTCATTTGGCTGAATATATTTATACAAACTGGCATTATTATTATTATTATTATTATTATTATTATTATTATTTATATAGCATCAATGTACATGGTGCTGTACAGAGTAAAACAGTAAATAGCAAGGGCCTGCCGCATAGGCTTACAATCTAATAAAATCATAGTAAAACAATAAGGAGGGGAAGAGAATGCCAACAGGCACAGGGTAGGGTAAGCAGGCACAGGGTAGGCTTTCACTCTCTCGAGCCTAAAGTGCTGTGAGTTACAGTCCCACCTTACAACCGATCTCAAAAAAAAAAAAAAAAAAGAGAGAGAGGAAAAGACGTAGACTGTCCTTTTCCCCCTTTACTTTCATGATATGGAGGAACTGTGAGGCTTTTACTCTTCAGCCATTTCAGCTAAGCAAACACTAAAGCTCAACTATTGGCATGCACAATGTTCCTGAAGGCTGTGGTTGCCATATTTTAAAGCAGCCTTCCCAAACCTGCTGCCCTTGAGGTGTTTTGTACTACAACCCCCATAATCCCTGACCATTGGCTGTGATGTTTGGGGCTGATGGTAATTGTAGTTCAAAACTTCTAGAAGGCACTATGGTGGGAGGAGGCAGATTTTAAAAGAGAAAAGTCTTGGAGAGGCTTCAATTGGAGATGATCTTTATCTTTATTTATTTTTTCAAAATTCCCCATCCTCTTTCCACGCAGCAGAAAGTAGATAAAAAAGCATCCTGATTCTATCCCGTCTCTTTCTTCCAAAATAAATGACTGTAATTTTGTTCTCTTTAGAATCCTGCCAAACAATATCCAACAATGCATTGTGTCGAATAACAACCATCCAATCAAGCTCTTTATGAAACATTACTGCCTTTGATCATATTTAATTGGGGTTATCAGCTTTAATCAGCAAAATCCCTGCTCCAAATATACAGTCAATCAATATCATCAATGAATGTCATATCACATGTTTGCTTGGCATGACCTATTTCCCATCTAAGCACATTGATTGTCATTAATTATACACATTTCCTTTAAATATTTATTGATGTTGTTTTAATTAACTGTTCCGTCACTTAGTAGATAATTGATTCTAGGCTGAATGGCCTACAATTACATGAGTCATCCATGGAGCCTTTAATCACACATTCTTCTGTTCCAAGGAACTCAAGGATCAGAAGCTTAGCAGAAGTTCCTCAATGAAAATATCAGCAATGGCCATCAAGCTTTCCTTGATGACAGATTCTCTTCCATTACTCATCTGTAGCCACTAATAGCCATGGTGGGAGAGGGGTGTGTTCCACATCAGTGTCTCCATTAATGCAGGGCAGCAATGAGGCTCAATGGGCTTGACCAGTGTTCCACATGAACTGAATATGTGACCCCCTGAAGTTGTTGGGCATCTGTGGCAGATGAGTCAGTGGGAAAAGTTTCCACTGCGGTTGGACAAATTGGAAACCACTATTCTAGGTCTTCTTCAAGATGTAAATTCATACATTACAGCAGAAGGTTGAGGGCATCTTCTCTTTGGCTCCTTCACATACCACCCAAGAGCCATATGTATGAGAGAACCCTATTGATGAGGCCAAAGAATAGGTTCCTTCCTATGCAAATGTTATCCAACCAGGAGGCTGATGTGTGTGGGGAGGAACTACATATTCTCCTCTTCCCTATTTTCCTTCTGGTTGTTCTTTTCCTAGACCACTTTACCTTGAGCTTACCTGCATTTCCACCTCCACTTGACTGCCCCCCTGCTCCATCCCTAGTACTAATTACTTCGCATCCTGACCCTTCCTCACTCCTATAGTGCAATCTCATTATAAGGCCTTTAAGTGGTGTTTAGAATGTTCTTTAGATGTTACATTGATGTTCAAAGATGGCTTTGCTCTGTCTGAAGAGTTTTTCATTCAGTTTTAACATGGAACAATAAGGTATGATCAGTCTTGCAGCCCAGTCTTAGATATGATTACTCAGAAGTAGACATGAATGAGAAATTTATTTGCTCACTTTTGGGAAATGCCCACAAATACTTTTGAGAAGTGCCTACAAATACGCTTTAATCAATGGGAGGAGAATGCATTCATTGATGTGTACATATGGAAAACTGTGCATGGAAATACGCATGGATTTTCATGCACACAGAAAGAAAAAAACAAAGCTCATAATTCCGTGTAGACTCAAGTTGGAAGGAGCTTCAAGATGGAATGTGGAGAACGTCAGAGAACTCAGGTTTTGCTGGTTCACATGTCCCAAATCAGTGGTAAACCCCCACTGAACAGGGGGATTTTCTCTCAGGGAAGTATGCATGGGGTTACAGTTTTAATCAGGTTGTGAGACAAATCCATGATGGTGCAATGCAATGCTTTGAGTTACACACAGACACAGCGAGATAAAGCATAGGAAGATTTTTGTGAACCGCCCAGAGAGCTTCGGCTATTGGGCGGTATAAAAATGTAATAAATAAATAAATAAATAAGATAGGAAGCTGCCCTATACAGAACATCAAAATGATGAGGGGAAAAACACTACGTGAAACCAATGAAAAAGAGAGATAGGGTCTAGTGTTGAAAAGTAGAAAAGTTTTAATCTCTTTGTAGAGGTGTATTGAATGTTTAAAAAATGTTATTGTTAAAAAACTTTTTGAATAAAAGCTCAAAAAATTTATTAAAAGTTTTTTAACAATAACATTTTTTAAACATTCGATACACCTGTACAAAGAGATTAAAACTTTTCTACTTTTTTACACTAGAGCCTATCTCTCTTTTTCATTGGCTATACAGAGTTAAACCGTTGGTCCATCTAGCTCAGTATTGCCTACAACATGGGTAAGCAACTTGTGGCCCTACGGATGTTTTGCCCTGTAAGTCTCATCATCCTGCACCATCAGCTATACTGGCTAGAGCTGTTGGGAATTATAGGCCAAAACATCTGGAAACACCCCTGGCCTACATTAACTGGTGACAATTTTCCAGGGTTTCAGACATTAGTCATTCACAGCCCTATCTGGGAATGCCAGGGACTGAACCTGCTACTGATCCAGAGAGAGAGGCGGGTAAGAATGATGATGATGATGATGATGATGATGATGATGATGATGATGATGGTGGTGGTGGTGGCCCAGTTCTTTGGTGCATTCCTCAGATTTAGGCACTGGTGAGAAGTTCATTCTGTCGATAATTTCATATGAATTTACCAAATTTGCACCTCCCAAGCCAAGACATAAAGCGAGATGAAGAGACAAGAGTCCTGCTCTTAAATCTGCACATTTCTGAGCTCGTTTGGTTCAGTTAGTCAAAGGGGAAAAAGTTGTACCCAAACACATGCATGTTAGTGGTAAATGCACACAAAATGTGTACATTAGAGGAAAGTGTGCACAAAATTGCATCAGATCAATGGAAAAGTACTTGGAAGAATACATATGTTTGAAAAACGTACGCAGAAATGCATATATTTGTGGAGGATTCACATACAAACATTGTGAATTTCCGTTTGAACTTTAAAAATAAATCCTCAGAGATGTATGCAGAAATAGGAACAAGCTTAAGCCTGAAACCCCAAACATCTCATGAAGCACTTAATTGACAGTTCCATCTGCCTGTTCCTCCAACCAGAACCAACTCAAAGGAATCAGCTGCTAGGTCTCCATAGCCAGGCTCCCTTTAAGGTACAACTGCACTCTTAATGAGGCCAAATCCCAGTTCTACTGCTCCTGTATGAACATCATTGATGCTATAGTGCCCCTGGCTGTCTCCTGCCCTTGCCACAGCAAATGGCAGGGGAGGAACAGAGATCGTGCTCCCTCTTCATCCCCCAGATGTGGCATCGTATAGGCTTTTATGATACAGAGTCTAGGACAGATGTACAGCAGTTGAATCTGACAGGAATGATAGCAGTGGGATTTCCAGGCCAGAAAAGCAGCAGCAGCTGGGCCTGCCCAATTTCCAAAAAATGGATTGGGATTTAGCTGCAGCCATGTCAATCTGTAGGATTAGGTTGCCACGGTAGTTTAAGCCAATTCATAGGATCATGCTGTTAGTTGGGTCCTTTAAACACTGATATTTCTTCCTTGCTGTCTTGAATCTTCTGTTGTGATAGCAAAAGAGATTTCACTACTTCCATATGAAACAGAAAGGCAATATAAATATAGCAACAGGAAGTTTGGTAGAAAAAGGTAGGGAAGCCCACCAAAGCAAATATCAACAGCATTTTTTAAGGTGGTAAATCAGCTCCGTCTTGCAAGGTTGGATTACAAATATTATCCTCTGATTTGCTTTTCAATGCTCTAGGTAAACTAGCAATATCTCCCATGAAGATCCATCTTAACAAGCCCATAATATAGAGATATGTAATTTATATACAATTAGGGAATTAGCTCCATTTTACTCTGTTGGTTGTGATATTCAGTATTCATGTGCAATATAATGTTGATGTGTCTACTTGGTGATAACATGTTAGCAATAATTTATTGTTTTTTCAAAAGGCTTTTGTATTTGTTCTTGATGTTATCTGTTCATATATCCAAGATAAAAAAAGGGAAAAAAGGGTTTCTTTATCCTTGGGAAAATCCATGCCCACCCACCCCCTGCCCCCGGGAAACCCACACACCCACACCACCCTTGAACACCACCCTGACTACCCACAACACCCTTGAACACTCTGACTGTGCCTTCGTGGTTGATAATGAAGCCCTCTGTGACATTTGTCATAGGAATCTGGACATTGAATGCCCAACCTGCACCAAGCTCAACCATCTCATTGGTCAGATGGTCTCCTCAATCACTGCGTCTCTCAGATTTGATGGTGCCTTAAATGTGGATTTTACAGAGTTTCTGACAAACCTGGGGCCTTATCCCAGAATCCACTTCCCCTGGTAACATATTCCCCCGTTCTTGCTTTATTGTATCAAATGTTTTTTTTTCCTGTTTTATACTTGTGTACTTTGTTTTTCTATTGTGATGGCCATTGGCTATAAACAATAAAAACGAGTTGAGTTATATTCCCCATTATTTCAGCAGAAAAAGCCTACAACGAGCAGCTCTCTGTCTCTGAGATTACTAATGCTTGCCTTGAGCCATCTAATCAGATGGTGAAGTGTGATTCTCGTCATGGCCAGTACGTGACCTGCTGCATGTTGTATCATGGAGATGTTGTCCCCAAGGATGTCAATGCTGCTATTGCTGCTATCAAAACAAAATGTACCATTCAATTTGTTGACTGGTGTCCTACTGGTTTTAAGGTATTAATAACCAGCCCCCAATAGTAGTTCCTGGTGGTGTCTTGGCCAAAGTCCAACGTGCAGTCTGTATGCTCAGCAATACTACAGCCATTGCAGAAGCCTGAACCCATCTGGACCACAAGTTTGACTTGAGGTATGCCATGCTTGCTTTTGTCCATTGGTATGTAGGAGACAGAATAGAAGAAGGAGAATTATCTGAGGCCCGAGAAGATGTGGCTGCACTTGAGAAGGATTATAAAGAACTGGGCACAGATTCCTTGGATGGTGAAGATGAAGGTGAGGAGTATTAAACCTCATAAAAGTCTATTGTGTAGTTGTTACCATTTGCTGCTTTGCTTGTAATAAAAAGTAAATGGGGAAAGCATCTCAAATATAAACTGTACACTTAGCCTTCCTTGGCAAAGTGCTTGGAATAAGCTCTTATAACCAAGATAATTTCCCAGTTGATGATGGTGTAAGCACTAAAACATTCAGCTGGATACAAATAAAATGTTCTTGCATGTTGGTTAAGAATTTAGAGTTACATTTGGCATTTGGATGACACACTAGCACTATTCAGGTGTTTAGGAAAGGGGGTGGGAAAACACCCAGGGGTCTCATCTACACCAGGCAGTATATTGCACTATGAAAGCAGTATATAAAAGGCAGGGGCCACACTTTTGCTTCATAGCAGTATTGAAGTGCACTGACAACGGTTGGAGCCCATTGACACATACCATATACCGCTTTCATACCGCTATATCCTGCTTGGTGTGGCTCCTGTCTTTTCTATACTGCTTTCATAGTGTGATATCCTGTTTGGTGTAGATGAGCCCAAGGAGAAAGAATGCTCTAGGCCCACCCCACTCCTCCATCACATTTGAAGGGAGATTATCCAAAGAGGACAGCCACCTCTAGCCCTGAAGACTCTCTCAGCAGCTTTAGTGGAAACCCAAAGTACTGATAAATGAAAATAAGGCAAAGAAATTCATGGTTTCCCCCCTGACCACCCTCCCCATCCCTACTGCTCACTTCTTTAGACATTTCAGTTTTATATCGAGGGAGGAATATGAGTTGTCCCAACATGGCACATTATTGCCTTGCTATTTGTTCTAACATGCATCAAGGCATACACAGAGACTCATTTGAACTTTGCTTTGTATTGGCTTGAGAATAGGTACTTCTATAAAGTGTGTGTGTGTGTGAAGTCATATGTCACCCCGAGCACAATGTGGATTGTTTGAGTAAGTCCTATAGATCAGGCCTGTACAACATGGAACTTATGAAGTTTCTCATTTTTGCTATGCGTCTACGCAGCCAGCTGGTGGATGGTACCTTTGTCGTTGCGATGAAAACCTCAAGTGATGTAAACCTGGAATCATTCTGCATAAAACACAATTGTCATCAGCTACAACAGCCACTTCCGTTTTGCCCAGGAAAGGATTTGCATTATCTAAACAAAGGGAGAAGATAACACATATTTGCATGTGCTTATTAATATGTATAGATGAAAATTCAGAATACAGACAAAGTAGTGCACAAGGCACACAACTACTATAGTATAAATATTAAACATTGTTATCTTTTCGGCGCCAGGTCAAGACTTTTCTCTTCTCCCAGGCATTTTTAACAGCATTTTAACAGCATTTAACAACGTTAAGTTTGTTTTTAATGGACCCCACAATTGTTGTTTTTAAATGGATACTGTTGTTTTTATACTGTTTTTTATGTGTGTGTGTTGTTGTTGTTGTTGTTTTTTAAATTATATACTTTTAATGTTTACTATTTTAAAATGTTGTAAACCGCCCAGAGAGCTTTGGCTGTGGGGCGGTATATAAATGTAATTAAATAAATAAATAAATAAATAAAGTCAAAGACAGGGTGAACAGTTATAACAAACTGAAGGTTTTATAACAAGAACAAAAATTCAACATTATTGTAACAAAAACAATCTTTAGCAGATAACATCAAAGTTATAAACAATTGCAATGTTGTACAATTGTAATAATAATCAATAGTATTGAGACATGGATAGGTCTCTTCAATATTTCAAAACCTAATAAACAATACAATATAATGTAGTTACAATGCCATCCCCACAATGTTGTGAGGGTTACAGATGTTGAAGGAATCCATTGGGGGTGGGGTGGAGCACTCCAAGGTTTCATAAGCTCTCTCCCCCCCCCAACTTTGACTCATTTCCCTATAGCGGGCCTGAATTAATCTGTAATTTGGCCATTTTTAGCCATGATTTGCATAATTTTTACAAATTGTGGCTGAAACTTGCATAAATTATGCCATTTATGGCCAACATTTGCATACAGTATGCAAATTGCAGCCATCATTTGCATGAATCAGGCAAATTGCACCCTAAAATTTGTGCACATTTCTATTTAAGTCAAAAAATTAAAACAAAACAGAAAACATCTCTGGATTTGGGGGGGGGGGTGGAATCTTGGGACTAGGCTTGCAAATGTGTGCCGAGTTGGATGCTCACTAGGAGTCCATAAAGTCCAAAAAGGTCTGGATTTCATGGTAACTGACATCCCTAGTGAGGATGTTGATAACTAGACCAGTGTATATTCTCCAAATCTTCTTGGAGGTATGCCTATATGCAAAGGTAGGTTGCTCACTTAAAAATTCACAAGAAAGAAGACAAAAGAGAACAAATTACATAAGGTTTACATATACTAGATTATATGTATAGATGCAAATTTGGAAATACTTATGATAATTAAAATAGAAATACATTACATTTGTTGACCAGGTGACTTGTATGCCCACTTGTCCAGGTGTTGTCAATGGGCAACTTCAAGCTCCAACTCTTCCTTCTGATGATCCTTTAGGTTTATACTGGACCTGGACTAGAAAGCCCCTTCAGATACAGGATGCCTTCAAAATAGAAGACAATCTTCTTGAATGCCTTTTAATAAAGGATTATCCTTTGTAGAAAAAATAAAATAAACGGACACATGGCTACCCTTAGCAAAAGTGGTAATTAAACAACTCTATGAAATTCATAAACTTCCAAAGATTCATTGGTGACAGTGAATATTTCTTAGTATTCAACATATGAACCCCATGGTATTTTTTATTTAATGCACAAAATTGCTCATGTAGTAGCCACCACTGTAATTTTTTGTTTGTGCCTTGCATAGCATTGCATTTGGAAAATTATGCATGCCTCCTAGAAGATTTAAAAGTAAGTAAAGTGACCCATTTGCATCTTCTCTGTATCGGCAACAGACTACCTAAGTTTTCACTAACGTTAATGAATTTGTGTTTGTCATTTTGCTGAAGATGACCCTTACAGTCTTCAGTATTAAATTCACATCCCCCACCCCCCAGTTTTGACCTCCATGATTATCAGGATTAGAGTGATTTGAAAGGAATACATAATAATTCACCATCATTAGCATGTGAGAAATGAAACTTGTTTTGTCACTGACAAAGAAGACACTGAATATGCCAGCACTTACCAAACATATTCATCAATCTAGATGACCCCTTTGAGTGATTTAGCATATCTGAATCATTATGAGAAAGCAAAACAAGAAACAAACAATCCAAAAAAAGGCCCACCTTTTTTTTAAAAAATGTGGTTGCATGATACTTGTATAATTCTGTTCAATAATGAAAACTCTTCTATCATTGATTAACGAAGGATTTATTCATGAAATTTCCAGTAGCATTAATGACAGATTGCCTTGCATTGATGAGAGAACAAATTGATGTACTGTGGACAGTCACACATAGTAATGAAATTTCATTTTTAACTGGAGATGTTGAGCAGCTAAAAGAAGGACTATTGCCAGCAGATGGCATATTCAGGCAGAGGTCACAGGGCCATTGTGCCATTACCAGAACACAACCCGGCAGCCTTTAAATATAATAAATAAATAAATAAATAAATAAATAAATAAATAAAATTGATGGCTGTTCTGAGGCTTTTATTAGTACAGAGAACAGTGATCACTGCTTTCCCCCCTGATTCCTACATGTGCAGGGACATGTAAAATGTCGTGTTATTGCTCAAGAGCTTGCACTGACTCACAGACATAATGGTAAGTGTGGTTGTACCAATAAAGCTTACATTGCTTTCATTTAATTTACCTTTGGGGCCCCTCCCACTTCCTCATGACTCAGTTTGACAGTACCATCACACTGATGAATGGTTGAACACAGATTAATTAATACTTTGAACAGACTCATTGAAATCAACAGAGTTTAGGTTAGTCCTAATGAACTCAAATTCCACTGATTTCAATAGGGCTACTCTAGGTATTACTAAATCTTGATCCAATCTGAAGTATTCTGATCCATGCTTTCCTCTATGTTCCCAGCTCTTTAGGAAATGGATGGAATTCCATCATTCAGTTGGTAATGTACATAAAAGATATATTTATTTATCCAGCTGAACGTATGTAGTTGGTGACTACTAAACACATACCAAGAGCATTTGGAATAATGTTACTGATTGAAGCTAAAAGGCAACTCAAGCCACAGCTAGACCTAACGTTTATCCTGGGATCATGCAGAGTTCACCCCTGCCTGAGCACTGGATCCCCTGTGTGTCACCTAGATGAACAGGTTTGACCCCTGGACGATCCAGGGATAAACCTTAGGTCTAGCTATGGCCTCAGGCTAGTTAAAATACATTGTCAGAAGACTGGGGCTTAATTTGTGCCAGCACTTGTCAGCACTTGGCAAGTTGGGACCAGCAACAAAATGTTCCAGTATGGAGTATCCTTTTCCTGGGATCCAGCCACCTAGCCTTGAACTCCTCCATAAAGCTCCATTCTATCCCCACTCCCTCTAGTCCCGTTCCCCACAAAAATGTTTGTTGGCATTCCATGCCCATGAGCATGTTTGGTTCTCACTGGGTTGGTTTTTTCATTTTTGGAATACCCTCCGTAGTCTCCCCCCCTTCCCCACTTCGATGGCCTTGTCTACTGCAGAAACCCCCACTGTTCCCCCAAGCGGACACACCTCCCTTTTGTGCATAGCGGGTGATATTTTGGCTACATAAGGAGCAGCACTAGAACTATTGTGTTCACTGTTTGTTAGTGGGCCTGTTCAGACAACACGCTAAGCCATGGTTAGGCTGCTAACCCTTTTGCAGCAAGTGGTTAGTGATTAAAACATGGTTATGTAACCATCAAGGTTAGGAGCGGTTCTCACAACAAAATAGGTCCTGGTTCATACCACATGCTAAGCCATAGGCTTAATCTACATGTACTGCCCTTTCGCAAGGGAGGAGGAGTGGTTGTGAGTTTTCCCGCTTCCGGGATTGGCACTCACAGGGCACATGTGAGCGAAGTTTTCGACATTTTCAGGAGTGCTGTTGCAGGAGGATGCATACCCTGCGACAGTGCTTCTGCATGTTGATTGGGAAAAGTGGGAAAGTGGCCAGGGATAGGCATGAGCCATGGGGTTTTTTATGACTCATCAGATGCACACAAACGCACAGCTACACATGGGGTGGATAGGGAGTCCATCAAATGTGTGATGCTGCACAGAGATATCCTTGTGTTAAAAAACAATATGCACTCTCACTGCCACAACATGCTGATACACATCCAAAGTATGTGATGAAAATGGTGGCCGCATCCACTCCCACACACCTCCAAAATTTATTTATTTATTTATTTATTTATTTATTACATTTTTATACTGCCCAATAGTCAAAGCTCTCTGGGCGGTTCACAAAAATTAAAACCATCATAAAACAACCAACAGGTTAAAAACACAAATACAAATACAAAAAACAGCTGCACATGCCCCTGACAGTGGGTTGACTGTTCGCTGAGCCAGGAACTCGTGCCAAACAGCAATAGTTTCATGAAGGAGGGACGACTTTGATATTATTCTGGAATAAACAGCTGGTGTACACAAAGTCATAATGTTTATCTCAAAACACTGAACCACCATGGCTTAGATTGTTAATCTGAACAAGGTCAGTGTATATGATTAAAATTAGGGGTGTGATCCGCTCCGATTAGGAGCGTAGAAGCAGTAGCGGATTGGCCTGCTCCGCCTTACCCAGAGGCGGAGTAGGAACGGACCGCGGACCCCTAGAAGCAAGGCGAAGAGAAGCGCCCATTTTTCGGAGCTCCTAGTTCAGGCGGAGCGCTCCGGTCGCCATCTTGAAAACATTTCGCCATAGGATTGCATTGCGGCAAATAATCACGCATAACTATGTTCTTTTTGAAGCTATCGTTCTGGAAATTCTTGTGCTCAGAGAGTTGTGGATGGGGGTCATTTTGAGATCACTCTCGCCTCTCTGCTTCGTGCGGGTCGCGTGCTATATTTTTTTGAAAATCGGGTCAACTGCGCAGCTCAAACGGCGTTTTCGGCTTTTCGCCCATAGGATTGCATTGAGGGAAAGACTCGGGCATAACTGGGTTGGTTTTTAAGCTATCGTTCTGAAAATTCTTGTGCACAGAGAGTCGTGGATGGGGGTCATTTTGAGACTACTCTCAACTTTCTGCGTTGTCCGGGTCGCGCGCTAGAAGTTTTTAAAAAATCGGCAGGAAAAATACCTTTTTCAAAGGGCTGAGGGGCAGAGTCAGCTCCCGGTCATGATCACATGATCCCAAAGTTAGAGGAGGGCATAGGCAAAACGGGTAACTTGGGATTCTGGGAAACTTCTCTTTCTTCATCTGAACGGGCTTTTCCCAGTGTTTTTTAAAACAGTAGCCCTACCAAATGCACAAACACAACCTGAAATCATATACTAAGCCAAGAATAAGAGATAGAAACACAGCACTGCTACCCACCCTAACTTTGGGGAACAACTGAAAAGATGTGGTGCAAGGGGATGAGCTCCCCTAGGGCATCTCATCGTGGATGTGCCCCCACTCTCTCCTGCACTGGAAGGCCATTAGAGCCTTCCAAAGAGAGTAAAACGGTGGAGCAATGCCTATTATGAGTCGAAGTGAGCGTTTACTTCTTAGTGGTGGAGCAATGCCTGTTATGAGTTGAAGTGAGCGTTTACTTCTTAATCTCAGAGCTGTTGGTGGCTGTCTTGAGTTGAACTGGCAGCTGCTTCCCCCTCCCCCGGGCACGTCCCCCTATTGCTGGTTAAAGACAGATATAGCCTTTTTTTAAAAAATCTTCTTGCTGTTTATTGAGCAACACTGCTGCTTTTAATCCACCCCTCCTTTGTTTATTTATTGATTTATTCCATTTTATATGCATTACTGGCTTATCCTTGGCTCACTTCCTTATGCCCCCAGAAATGCCAGCTGCATGCCTGCCTGCCTTCCCTCCCTCCTCCCCTGCCCACCTCGCAGGGATGTTGTGTGTGTGTGGCTTTGACTCAGGGGAGAAGTCCTTCCTGCGCTCACTTGGAGTTTTGGAAGTTCCAAATTTTGCAGGTTTAAGCCCCGCCAAAAAACAGGGGATGATGGGACTGCCTTGGATAAGCTGTCATGGTGGTGAGTTTGAGGGGTTTTTTAAACGTGCAAAATTGATGGAGCTATGGAAGGGGTGTTGGATTTTCATAAATTCCCCAAAAATCAGGGGATGATGGGACTGCCTTGAGTCTTGGCATGCATATGTATCTCTGGATAAGCTTTCATGGTGGCGAGTTTGAGGTTTCTAACATGCAAATTGACGGAGCTATGGAAAGGGGTGTGAATGGGGTGCCCAATTTTCAAAAATTCCCCAAAAATCAGGGGATGATGGGATTGCTTTGAAACTTGGCGTGCGTGTGTATAACCCCATGAGGTGTCATGGTGCCAAACATGAGGTTTCTAACTTGAACAGAAAAAAAGTTGTATAATTTTTTAGCTTTCAATGCAAGCCTATGGGGGGGGGAACGGAGCTCCGGATTCGGAGCTCCGAGCGGAGCGGAGCGGAAGTGGGCGGAGCGGGGGCAGGGCGGAGCGGCCCGATCCGGAAAATGGCGGATCTGCAAGTGAAGCGGAGCGGGGGGTCCGTGCACACCCCTAATTAAAATATGTTGGAGTGGGCACATTGTGAATTTATCTCACCACTAGATACAGAGAGAGAGAAAGAGAGAGAGAGAGAGAGAGAGAGAGAGATCTCATAAATCAGGTATTTGAGAAGGGGCTTTGAGATCTGAGAGTAAAATTCTCAGAGAGACTTAGCTATGGCACCTGCAGAAGATACAGTAAGTGTGTGTGTGTGTGTGTGTGTGTGTGTGTGTGTGTGTGTATGTGTGTTTTAAAGACAGACACTAAGTGCTAAACTTTATCCATTTCAAATGCAAAACAAAACAGATTATTATTATTATTATTATTATTATTATTATTATTATTATTATTATTATTTATATAGCACCATCAATGTACATGGTGCTGTACAGAGTAAAACAATAAAATAGCAAAACCCTGCCGCATAGGCTTACATTCTAATAAAATCATAATAAAACAATAAGAAGGGGAAGAGAATGCACCAAACAGGCACAGGGTAGAGTAAAACTAACAGTATAGAAGTCAGATCAAAATCAAGTTTTAAAAGCTTTAGAAAAAAGAAAAGTTTTTAGCTGAGCTTTAAAAACTGCGATTGAACTTGTAGTTCGCAAATGTTCTGGAATAGCATACCAGGCGTAAGGGGCAGCAGAAGAAAATGGATGAAGCCGAGCAAGGGAAGTAGAGACCCTTGGGCAGGTAAGAAACATGGCATCAGAGGATGTTTGATAACTTTCGCAGTAGCCACTCAAATCCCTTTTGTGTGCTAGAGTCCTTGTTATTCAAAAAACACTTCCTATTAACATCCATAAGAGTCCTCTCTTAGGTCACTATAACCTCTGAGAGAGGTTATAGTGGGAAATCATTCTTGTGAATAAATGTTCTGTGTTGTAAATGGAGCTATGTTGCTGCTCTATCTCTTTTGTGTATCGACAATATGGCTCAGTGGCAGAGCACCTACTTTGCATGCAGAAGGTCCCAGGTTCAATCCCCACCTTCTCCCGGTACCGCTAAGAAATGTCCCTGTGTGAAACTTCGGAAAGGTGCTGCCGATCAGTGTCGACAGTACTGGGCTAGATGGATCGATGATTTGACTCAAAATGAGGCAGCTTTCTGTGTCCCTGTGTTTTTCTCACTAAAGCTAGCATAAGACAGCCCACCCACAGAAAATCAGCCACATCATCAGTCATTTTGAATGGCTCTTATATGCCACACATTTATCTCTGGCAAAGGAAGGTGAGAGATGATGTAAGAAGAATGTCAGGGCGTCTAATCCCATTCTCTGAATGTCCCAGAACAAGGAACGTCCTTTGACCTCATTCTGTGATCTCGCAAGCAAAAGCCTGGTATTCTGGGCCAATCATTGCTTGTAAAATAAAAAACCTTCTCCTCTCGCAGGTGCAGTCTTTGGCCTTGAACAAAGAATTGTGATGGGGACTGAAAAAGCTTAGGGGAATATTTAATGACAACATTTCTCTCCAAGATAAATTCTTCCTTTAACCTTGGCCATAGAGCTAGAATGCGGCTGTTTAGCAAAATACCAGTCTTGAAGGAAGGAGCAATAGATTTCATTCCAAAGCTGTTTCTGAAACAGAAACTTAAGTATAATATATATATTTTGACCGGGATTGTTCAGCCTGGAAAAAAGGAGGCTAAGGGGAGACAAGGTAGAGGGTGTCTCTTAGGCCACAGCTAGACCTAAGGTTTATCCTGGGATCATCTAGGGTTCGCCCCTGCCTGAGCACTGGATCCCCTGTGTGTCACCTAGATGAACAGGTTTGACCTCTGGATGATCCAGGAATAAACCTTAGGTCTAGCTGTGGCCTTAGTTTAACAAAACTAAGTTTAACAAAACCTAGGGCCTTCCTAGACGAGGCCTTAGCGCGCCTTCTGTCCCGGCTTCCCTGCTGTGCGTCCAGATGACGCACAGGGGAATCCGGAGACAGGCCGCGCTGAGGCCTCCTCCAACGCGCCATAAGCGAATTTCTGCAGACTTCTGCAGCTTTTCGCGGCTCCTCGCTTACTCGCGAGGAGCCACGAAAAGCCACGGACCTGGCACAGCGCCTATAGTAGCGCTGTGCCCATCGGCGGGGGGGCGAAGGCTGGGAGGGTGGGTGCCAGGGTGGGTGGCACGGGAGGAGGGTGGGTGCGATCGTGCCGCGCGCCGCCCGAGGCATTGCCCGGGCTTGGGCGGCGCGCGGCGCGATCGCACCCACCCTCCCCCCGTGCCACCCACCCTGGCACCCACCCTCCCAGCCTTCGCCCCCCCCCCCGGTAAAAAACCCCAAAAAACCCCACTTACCTCTCCGGAGTCTTCGGGCCGCACCCGGCCCCTTTAAAATTAAAAAAAAATATGGCGGACGCCGCAGGGACGCGACGTCCCTGCGCGTCGTACGTCTGGTAGCCTGGGGGAGGCGCGCTAACTTCAGCGCGCCTCGGCCCTGCCTCCCTGCCGGCATAAGCCGGCAGGTCTAGCAAGGCCCTTAGTTTAATAAAATTATGCATGGGGTGGAGAATGTGGACAGGGAGACATTTTTCTCCCTCTCCCATAATACTGGAACCTGGGGACATCCCATAAAGCTGATTGTGGGAGATTCAGGACAGATAAGTGGAAGTATGGCAAGAAATACTCTACTGCTTTATAATGGTTTATATATCAGCATTGACGACTGTTGGAGCCCAGGACACATTGAATATACCATTTTCAAACCATTTTCAAAGTGTTATATCCTGCTTGGTGTTGATCTGGCCATACTCCTTCACCCAGCCCATAGTTAAACTATGGAATTCACTACCACAAGATGTGGTGATGGCCACAAATCTGGATGGCTTTAAAAGGAGGTTGGATAAATTCCTGGAGGAGAAGGCTATCAATGGCTACTTGCCCTGATGGCTATGTGCAACCTCTAGTATCAGGGGCAGTAAACAAGCAATCAAGTTTATTACGGTAAATAGCCAGCATGTCAGAACAAATGTACAATAAAATACAGGTAAAAAAAACTGTAGAGATTATAGTTAAAACTGAGAGATTAAAAGTGAAAATATACAAGCACACGAGAAACCCATCTGTAGAACATTTAACAATGTTAATTTATCACCTCTCTGTGACAGATTATGGCTGTTGTGCAAAATCTAGCCACTTTAGCTGTGACCTGAAAGTTCAGGTCTGACAAGAGATACTCTAGGTAGAATTCATCCGGCCTACCTGGACTTTTTGTATGAGTGGGGTTATAAGAGAGAATTTGAGCACTTGATAAACGTTACAGTGAAGTAGGACATGATCCACTGTCTCTACTTCTCCCATCTCACACGGGCAAATCCACTTACTATAAGGGATCTTTTTGAAGCCTGTATATCAGTTGCTGGAGAACATGAGTGAGAGGGTGCTGTTGCACCATGTCCTGCCTATAGTTCCCGGGTCGACAGCTGGTTGGCCAGTGTGCAAACAGTGTCCTGGACTAGATGGACACTTGGTCTGATCCAGCATGGCTCTTCTTATGTTCTTAACTGGTGCACGGTATCAGGATCATACTGCTCCTGTCTTGAAAGACTTGCACTGTTTGCCAATTGCTTTCCAGCCACAGTTCAAGGTGTTGGTTTTATCCTTTAAAGCCCTAAATAGTTTAGGGCCTGACTTTCTAAGAAACTGGCTGTCTCATTATGAACCTCTCTGGTTATTAAAAGGGCCCTTTCGTTGAGCATGAAAGAACTTTGTCTTGTGTGGCTCCTTGAAGAACTACAATTAGAGCCTACTCTTTTGGCATTCAGAAAGTGTATGATGACACATCTTTTTCATTTATCCTTTTAAAATATGCAGTTTGTTTTAAATGCTTTTAGGGCATCCAAGGCTCGGTGCTTGGCCCGTTGTTGTTTTCTTTATACATGTTGTCCTTGGGTAATCTTATTCAATCTCATGGTCTCTAATATCATCTGTATGCCGATGATATACAATTATATCTTCCATCTCCGGAACTTTCTCCTGATGTTCATGATCGTATCTCGGCATGTCTTTCAGATATCTCAGCTTGGTTGCTTCATTGTTGTTTGAAACTTCATACAGCAAAGACTGAATTCCTTTTTTCCCCTCCTAAACTTTCTCCTCATCTCTCATTCTCTCTTAATTGTCAATGATGTTACACTTACTCCAGTCAAGGAAGCTCGTAGTCTTGGCTTTTTATTTGACTCCTCGCTCTCCTTTATTCCTCATATTGAGGCAGTAGCTAAATCCTGTCGTTTTTTCCTGTATAATATTGCCAGGATTCCATCACTTTTGTCTGTCTCTTCTGCCAAGACTCTTGTTCATGCATTGGTTATTTCTCGCTTGGACTACTGCAACCTTCTTCTCACTGGCCTTCCTTCTTCTCACATCAGTTTGTTGGTTTCTGTTCACCACTCTGCTGCTAAGATCATCTTCTTGGCTCGCCGCTCTGACCATGTTACTCCACTTCTGAAATCTCTTCATTGGCTTCCAATTCACCTCAGAATCCAATATAAACTCCTCCTGTTGACCTACAAAGCTTTTCACAGCCTAGCTCCTTCCTATCTTTCCTCTCTCATCTCACACTATTGCCCCGCTCGTGCTCTTCGCTCCTCAGATGCCATGTTTCTTACCTGCCCAAGGGTCACCACTTCCCTTGCTCAACTTCGTCCATTTTCTTCCGCTGCCCCTTACGCCTGGAACGCTCTTCCAGAACATTTGCGAACTACATTCAATCGCAGTTTTTAAAGCTCAGCTAAAAACTTTCCTTTTTTCTAAAGCTTTTAAAACCTTGATTTTTATCTTTTATACTGTTAGTTTTACTCTACCCTGTGCCTGTTTGGTGCATTGTCTTCCCCTTCTTATTGTTTTATTATGATTCTATTAGAATGTAAACGTATGTGGCAGGGATTTGCTATTTTATTGTTTTACTCTGTTCAGCACCATGTACACTGATGGTGCTATATATAATAATAATAATAATAATAATAATAATAATAATAATAATCCATCCCCCCCCAAAAAAAAATCATTTTTAATGTGAACAATTTTGGAACGCATGTTTTCCCCCCAATGAAAAGCTCAGAAAAGTACAGACTTTGACTGCAGATGGTATTATCATCTGCAGTGAGGTATGTGAGGTGCAGAATGGATACATTTTGGTCCAAAACAAACTGAAAATGAATTTCTCATACATCCTAGGCCTATCCCCACAGCCAAGTGAGAATTTATCGCCTAAAGGGAGTGTAAATGCAGGGACACAGATCGCCAGCATAAGCCTAAAGGTGCAGTGAAAGACATACAAATGGGAATGCTATGAAAGTTTTTTCTCTCTCTTCATACTGGCCTTTTGAATTTGTTACTGCCAGGGAAAGCATCTGGAGGCTGCTGTGTTCACACTTGCTCCTGTTTCAGCTGCTGAGATCCCTCCTATCAATTATTGCAAAAAATGCCTCTTATTTGAAAAGTGCTAATTGAACATGGTGGGAAACAGCAGCCCAGAGGAACACGCTGGATCAGACAGGTGGGAGGCAGGTGAACAGTCTAAAATCAAGGGAAATGCAAACATATTATGAAATGTATAAACCATAAAGGAAGAAAAATATGGAGAAGCGGGAAGGAGGAAATGAAGTGGAAAAAAGAGGCAGCTTGGGGATTTGCGAGAATAACAGTAATGAAATAGATGCATAGAGGCTACTAAAATTAATATGCTTAGCGGCGCCTTTCTCAGCCTACAATAATCATTAGGAACAATATGCCTGGGCAACATTTTGTTCGAAGCAACCCTATGCAAAATATAAATATGCCAGTTACTATGTTAGGTTAAATGCACTTTGCATTTTTCTTTAGCTCTCCTGCAGCACACTGGCACATACAAGGATCTGTATGGTGATGATGATGATGATGATGATGATATGGTAGAGAAGTTGAATGAATTCTTTGTGTCTGTCTTTGCTGTAGGGTAGATAACCCATATCTGAACTGATTTTTTTTTAGGGAAAGAGTCTGAGGAACTGAGACAAATGGCAGTTAAAAGACATCGGTGGCAGGACAACAGCAATCCCAGCCTGTATTAGGACCACAAAGAGCAATGGGGAGACTAAAACTTATTTCCCAGACCCAAGCTGTTGCTAGACAGGGCTGTAGTGCATGTTACATACCGGCAGCGTCCTTACAGGTCCACATGATGTTCAACAGGATCCGTGTTCATCCTGTGGTGAAACCTCTGTTGTGCCGTGTTTTGTGCCGCTTTTTCCTGTCAGTGTGCGCTAATTTGGATATGGGCGGCGGAGGTGTGGGACGAAATGAGGTCAGCGCGGTTTCCGGCGAGGTCAGCACTGGTCAGGAAGAAGGCGTGCTAAGGGGAGTGGCCAGCGGTTTTGGCCAAACCTCATCCTCCATTTGTGCCCCGTGTGCAGCTGTGGCAGCGGCGCAGCAACTTTTTTTTTTACTAAACGGGTCTGCTTTGCGCACGAACGGATGACCGAAAAACTGTCTGGTGAGTTGTTGGGGGGGGGGTGTTGTGGATGTGTGGGATATATGGAGCTTGTTACCTCTGTGTGGGTAACTTTTTGGGAAGGCAGGCATCAAACTGTAATGGGAAGTTGGTGGCCTGTCGCAGTGGGCAGCCACAGGTCCTGTCCTAATGCCGGTGGTTTAGGCTGCGCGGATGATGTAAAGGTGAATGGGGAATGACGGGCACGGTAGAGGCAGGCAGGGCTGTGTGCCTATTGGTGTGGGTACGTGGCAGCTGGGTGTAACGGGGCAACAGGCAAGGGTGGGCAGCCATCTTCCATCGGCCACGCAGCAGCAGGCAGAAGGTAGGGAAGCATCAGCCCAGGAGGTGGGTACATGCCCTGGGGCCCCTTTGCACTGTGTCAATACACTCCCCTATCCTTCCGACTGCATTTGCTGGGGGCGGGCAGAGTGACGGTGGCAGGCTGCTGACGCTGGTTTCGCACCTCCACTGGTGTGGAAACTGATGAGCCCCCCTTTTTTCTACTTGGCCCATGTGTAGGTATTAGGGATGTGCTCCGCTCAGATTAGAAGCACAGAAGCAGGAGCGAGTTGGCCTGCTCCGCCTTGCCCAGAGGCGGAGTAGAAGCGGACCGGGGACCTGTAGAAGCACGGCGAAGAGAAGCGCCAATACGCGGAGCACTTCTCTTTTTGCAGACCGATCCGATCGCCATTTTGAAAAATTTCGCCCATGGGATTGCATTGCGGAAAAGAATAGGGGATAACTGTGTTGTTTTTAAAGCTATCTTTCTGAAACTTCTTGTGCTTAGAGAGTCATGGATGGGGGGTCATTTTGAGCCTACTCTCAGGTCTCTGCGTGCTGCGGTTCGCTTGCTAGAATTTTTGGAAAAATTGGGTAAAACAGCGGGAAAATGTACCTTTTTCGAAGGGCTGAGGGGCAGAGTCAACTCCCGGTCAAGCACATAACTTGGGATTCTGGGAACTTCTCTTTCTTAGTCTGAACGGACTTTTCCCAGTGTTTTTTAAAACAGTAGCCCCACCAAATGCACAAACACAACCTGAAACCATATACTAAGCCAATAATAAGAGATAGAAAAAGCACAGCACTGCTCCCCACCCTAACTTTGGGGAACAACTGAATAGATGTGGTGCAAGGGGATGAGCTCCCCTAGGGCGAGGATGTGCCCTGTGCACTCTCTTGTCCTTGGAGGGCCATCAGAGCCCTCCAAAAGTAAATCACTGGAGACAATGCCTATCATGAGTTGAAGTGAGCGTTTGCTTCTTAAAGACTGATACCTAGACAGGACCAGTCAAATTGGCAGATGATTCCCCCTCCCCTTGGGCACGTCCACTCCCCTCTTACTGGTAAAGGACAGATATAGCCTTTTTAAAAAAATTCTTCTTGTTGTTTATTCAGCAACACTGCTGCTTTTAATTCCACCCCTCCTTTGTTCGTTTATTTATTTATTTATTCCATTTTATATGCATTACTAGCTTTGAAACTATCCTTGGCTCACTTCCTTGTGCCCCCAGAAATGTCTGCTGCCTGCCTGCCTTCCCTCCCTCCTCCCCTGCCCACCTCGCAGGGATGGTTTTTGTGTGTCTTGCTTTGACTCAGAGGAGAAGTCCTTCCTGTGCTCAAGTTCCAAATCAATTTTTCAAGTGTGGAAAAAGATTCATATTTAGGTTTATCTCTACTCCCCAATTCATGGCATGTTGGGATTTCCTTTGAAATGGGCCCATTGAGCTGTCTGCAGATACTGGGGTGTCCGACTTTCATAAATTCCCCCCAAATCCGGGGATGATGGGATTGGCTTGAAACTTGGTGTCCATGTGGACACATGGGTCAGCTGTCATGGGACCAAAGGTGAGGTTTCTGACATGCAAATTGATGTAGTTGTAAAATGGGACTTGATTTGGGGTGAGTTAAAAGGTTAGAGCCCCGCCAAAAATCAGGGGATAATGGGATTGCCTTTGTCTTGGCATGCATGTGTATCCCTGGATAAGCTATCATGGTGCCGAGTTTGAGGTTTCTAACATGCAAATTGACGGAGCTATCGAAAGGGGTGTGAATGGGGTGCCTGATTTTCAAAAATTCCCCAAAAATCAGGGGATGATGGGATTGGCTTGAAACTTGGCATCCATGTGGACACATGGGTCAGCTGTCATGGGACTGAAGGTGAAGTTTCTGATGTGCAAATTGACGTAGTTGTAAAATGGGACTTGATTTGGGGTGAGTTAAAAGGTTTAAGCACCGCCAAAAATCAGGGGATGATGGGATTGCCTTGAGTCTTGGCGTGCATGTGTATCCCTGGATAAGCTATCATGGTGCTGAGTTTGAGGTTTCTAACGTGCAAATTGACGGAGCTATCGAAAGGGGTGTGAATGGGGTGCCCGATTTTAAAAAAAAAACCCAAAAATCAGGGGATGATGGGATTGGCTTGAAACTTGGCGTCCGTGTGGACACATGGATAAGCTATCATGGTAGTGATTTTGAGGTTTCTAACATGCAAATTAACGGAGCTATCGAAAGTGTTGTGAATTGGGGTTATGGGTGGTGCGTTAGAGGTTAGAGCCCCGCCAAAAATCAGAGGATGATGGGATTGCATTGAGTCTTGCTGTGCATGTCTATCCTTGTATAAGCTATCATGGTGCCACGTTTGAGGTTTCTAACGTTCAAATTGACGGAGCTATCGAAAGGGGTGTGAATGGGGTGCCTGATTTTCAAAAATTCCCCCAAAATCATGGGATGATGGGATTGGCTTGAAACTTGGCGTGTGTGTGTATACATCCATGAGGTATGGTGCCAAACTTGAGGTTTCTAACTTTAACAGAAAAAAAGTTGTATACTTTTTTAGCTTTCAATGCAAGCCTATGGTGGGGGGGAAACGGAGCTCCGATCCGGATCTGGAGCTCCGCAGCGGAGTGGAGTAGACATAGGCGGAGTGGGGGTGGATCTGGAAGAGAAGCGGAGCGGGGGGTCCGTGCACACCCCTAGTAGGTATCAGAAATGGCTCTGAAGGGGAGGAGGGTCACTTGGCGGAACCAGGAGATTCTAGATCTGTTGGACATTTGGGGAGAACAGAGGATACAGGAGCAGCTGAGGGCTAGCCATCGCAACTTTAATGTGTTCCAACAAGTGGCATGGGAGATGGGCAAGAGAGGCCGTAAACGAACTGCAGAAGACAGTCACACTAAAACCAAGGGCATGCGGACAGAGTACCGGCGTGTGAGGAACCATAATGTGGGTTGGCTCCGTGGGATGGGGGGAAGGGCGCAGGGCCGGTCATCACCGGAAAAACTCAGAGGCCAGATGGGAGATGTAGGTGCAGAGTGCACATGCAGATGACTGTCCTCGGATCACAATACATCTGTCATCACGCCCGTAAGCAAATGACAACATCTCTGCCTTGTCAATGTTGCCGCTCAACAATGCCACTCTTTCCCATCCTCCTGCCACCGCTGGCCACGACCCCTGTGGGTCATCCCCCAATGCCAACTGGCTCCCCTGTGCCCAGCCGGGGGGGGGGAATGCGACAAAAGCAGCAGCGGCACTTCAGCCGCCACCGCCAACCACCGCGGATTGTGCTCTTTCGCACTTGCGCAAATCATGCCATAGATGAAACACCCCCCCCCCCCCGAAAATCAGGCTGGTGTGGCTGCGCATGCTCCACCCAACAGCACCACAACCGGAGCAAACTCCCGCAACCACCCCCTCCAATACCGGGATAACCCACACAACGTGTGGACCATGAGGCATTACACCTATACAGGAAAACCCGCTTTCACCCCTCCTCAAGCACAGAACACCCGGTAGGTCTAGCAAGGCCCCCAGTGACACTGATTGGATTAATTGTCCTGGTGCTAGAACAGCAGTGGGGGAAAGTGGGTGGAGCTCCCAAGGATTTGGCAGGTTATGCAGAGGGTAGTGGAAGTTCATACACCCCTTCCTCCATTTTTCTGAGCCAATCCAAGACTGGAGAGATAAGGAGATAACAAGGCTTTGATTTAATCTTGCTAGCCGTTTCAGAAGAACAGGGCTTTACATTCATTCATCAGGGGCTTTGAGTTCATTCTGTGAAAAAAGAAAAGCAATTTTTTAATGGATAGTTTAAGCTATAGTAACTGTTTTTTGAAAAGTTTTTACTAATGACCACACTGAGGAATATAATTGATAATTTTGAAGAAAATATTGTGGTCTGGGAATTGAGAGAAGAAATATACGTGAATGATTCAAATCAGCATTTTTTTCCATATATGTTGGTGTACTTAGGAAGGTCATTTATAACAGGTATTCGAGGAGAATTGTTTAGTCTTTCTCCTGTTAAGGATTTTAAAAAAAACAACAAAAAAAACCCCATTAATACAAGAGACAAAGCCTATTAGTGAGTATTTTTTGTTTTTTAAAAATGTATTCTTGTTGAATTGTTTTGGATGTACTGACTTCAAAATGTTTTCATATTTTTCCACATGTGTTACAATGTTATTAGGCCATTGATGTTATTAGGCCTCTTACGTTGTAGCATATTTTACAGTATCAGGACTAATAGGCTTCTTATTATTTCTGTGGCATTATATTAGGGTGACCAACTGTCAAGATTTCCCCGGATTTGTCCTGGTTTTTGTTCTTTCCATGGTGTCAGGGGGGATTTTCTATAATTTTCAATAACGTCCTGGAATGACACACCTTCCTCTTTAAGGCTGCCATTAGCATGGCAGGAGGGAATGACATGCTTTCTTGAGGCACATCATTCCCCCACCCTGAGCTCCAATTGAGGTCTTAAAGGGGAAAGTGGGTCATTCGTGGACATTATAGAAAAGGCCCCAATTGGAGTGGATGGTGGTGGTGCAGAATGAAATCCTTTCCCCTCCTCCACTCCAATCGGGTTCTTTAAGGTGGCCGGGGAATAACGTACTTTCTGCAGGACTCAGAAAGCTGCTTCCCCACACACGCACTAGGTGTCCTCTTTTTTGGTTTCCCAAATATGGTCACCCTAATTATATAATTATTAGTGTATGTAATTAAAAGATCCTGTGCAGTGTTCATTTATTTTCCTCCTCCCCTCTGTTTCTAATCTAATAGGTTTTTTGTTAAGGAATATGTCTGCCTTTTGTTCTTTGCATATACAAATATAATAAACCTATCTCAGTAGGGAGTACCCCAGCTTTTCAAATAATAATAATAATAATAATAATAACAACAACAACAACAACAACAACAACCAAATTTACAGCCTATTCAACACCATGTGTTCATATACTTTTGCTAGCCTCTGTTTCCATTTACTCCATAGAGTTTGCAAGTCAGCCAGCTTTACCTCAGGGTGGGCAACTTGTATCCCCTCAGATGTTTTGGATGAGGGTGACCATTTATGAATTGCTTCAAGAAGGGGAATGCATCATCAAAAACAGGGCAAAACAGGACACCAAATGACATAAAATTTACATATGCTAATTTGTATTCATTGTTGCCAATGTAGAAATAACTATTATAATTTTTTAAAAAATGTAGTACGTCTCACTATAGTGTGGAAGTCTTTGACTAGGGACCTGTGTGTGCCCTGCTCAGTCTGCTGTCCAGGTGTTGTTGTAGGCCAACTTCAAGGCCCAGCTCTTACTTCTGGGTTTCGTTATCTAAACTATAAGCTAGATTTGGACTGGACAGCCCTTCAAACAGAGGACACATTCACAATAGAGGACAGTCCTCTGGCACCCCTTCAAATAGAGGACTGCCCTTTGGAAAACAGGACATGCGACCATCCTGTTTCGGCCAACAGCTGCCTTGAGTCCTAGCTAGTATAGACAATGGCAAAAGATGATGGGAGGGTCACAAGTTGCCCACCCCTGCTTTAGATAGTGGGAAAGAATCGATCATACCATGGAGTCCTTCAGATCACATTTTCCCACAGAGATTGCACTATTATTGTTGTTGTCCAGAAGAGTTGGATTACTGTAAGTACCCCAGTAAGTAGTCAATGGTGTACAGGATCTACAGTGTTTAATAAATAAATGAATAAAAATAATGTCCTTTATGACTCAGAATTCAATAAATGCTCATCTTTAAAAGAAAATAACCCCTGGGTGCCCACCTTAATGAAATGTGCTGTGCATGGCTATGTTACTACCAGGCTTTGTCTCATTTCTAAATGTCTGTAGGGGAAGGGTTCAGAGGAACCCGCTCACTCATTAAAAGAATAGGCACAGGGGGTTGTGGGGCCATGTAGACTGGCCCTGCCTTCTGATGAAGATTGGTTACCCTGTTCCCTGCTGGCCATGTATGCAGTCATAGGTATGCAGGGCAGGGGTTCAGAACCTGAGGCCTGGGGGACAAATCCAGACCTCCAGAGGTTCCTAGGTGGCATGTCCCCTTCCCCAGGCCACACCTCTTTCCCAAACCATTAATCATCTGGTGGTTTCTTGTCACTTACATACAAAACATTTATTGCTCAACCCACAGATCATTGCAACACATACAAACTTGTAATGTCACTATCCTATTATACAATACTACGTATGGTTAAAACTACAGAGCTATCAAATTCATAACATGCATTACTGAAATGCTGGTAAAATGGGTGAAGAGCAGACATACAGAAACCTTTAATTACATTTTAATTACTGTTCAATCACAATTCATTTATATCTTTGAATCTTTATGACACCTCACACCACTAGTATCTTTTCTGCAGGTTTTTCCCCATTCAAAAGGTTGAAATGACTCTTCGAAGGCTTAGAGAGCTGCTGATCCATACCAGCCCATGATGCTGGGTCTGCCAAACATGCTGATGCTGATGCTGACGATGATGAACAGCATTTTTATATGGCCCATTGACAATATGTTCCCTGGGCAATGCAAATAGAATATAAAAAACCCAAACCAAATAAAACAAGTTAAAATATCAGGAATATTAGCAGCCAAAGACTCAATCAATCAATCAATCAATCACTTTATTACAGTCCGAGACCAGCACAACATTAATTCAGCAACAGCAACCATACAAAGTAGTACAGATCCTTAGTTCCCATCTCCCAGAGATTTAACAGTCCTCTGAGGTTAATAGGTTATGACGTGTCCTCATAGCCAAGTGGCAGAATTTAGCAGCCTTATAGGTAACTGAGGGGTTCCTATCAGCAAGGAGGAACTTGGTATAAGCAGCCAAAGACTAAAAAAGCACTAACACAGTTTAAAAAACAAACAAAGTATTGGAACATAATAAAAAAAGTCTTCTCCTGGGACCAAAATACCCACACCATAGGCATCTCTGAGGAGGGCATTCCACAATAGTGGTGCTACCACTGAAAAGGCCCTCCCCGTAGTAGTCACCAGCCTCACATCTTTAATTGGGGGCAACTGAAGAAGATCTTAAGGTCCAGGCAGGTATATGTGGGAGGGGGTGATCCTTCCCCAGGCCATTTATGGTTGCTTTACCTCAGCAGCAAATATATTCAAGATTGAAAATGATTGGCTCGAGTGGGGTTGTCATTGTATGGTTGAGTTCCTCTGTCTGCCCACTGTGAGGAAAAGACAAGACCAAGGCCACAGCTAGACCTAAGGTTTATCCTGGGATCATCCAGGGTTCGCCCCTGCCTGAGCACTGGATTCCTTGTGTGTCACCTAGATGAACAGGTTTGACCTCTGGACGATCCAGGGATAAACCTTATGTCTAGCTATGACCCAAGATGTAAGGGAGGGTGCTAGATCTGAAGCAGCAAACCTTTCACTTCCTCCCAATACAATTTACTGAACTTTCCATCATTGGCAATTTGTAGAAGGTATTCAGAAGCTATTCTCTTTATTCTTTTTTCTTGTCCCATTTACCTCAAACGAGGACAGTATTTAGGAAAATGTAATAGAGATATGGTGCAATGTTGTGATTTTTCACACATTGTCTTTATGTGCATTACTTATTATAAGCAAGACTATATACCTTTGCTATACTGACATGAATTAAAATTGCAAATCAATGGTTTGCTTTGTTATGCTTTTACTCTGAAATTGCATTTGCAAAGCTGTAACTGGTTTTATGGGGTGGAGGTATTGTATTTTTTATGAAAGCCCCTCTGAGAGCTTTTTGCTTAAGAGCAACAAATAAATTTTCTAAACAAACAAAAGAAATAAACAAACAACATTTAAAGCCAAAGAATGGCATTTAAAAAAAATCACATACAGCTCTTGTCGTTCTATGAGGAAATAATAATAAAACATGTATTCAGCAGAGAAGAGGAATAAAATTGTTACATTCTTTTGTTCTTTTGTTCTTTTATTATTATTTACAAGGGGCTATATATTTTTAATACATATCAAAGGCTTACCAGTAAGAATAGAAGATTTACTTATTTCTAGTTATTTTCCTAATAGTTTCCCACTAGAGGTGTGCAGAGCGGGTCTCTTTTCCTCCCCAAAATTTGGAGCAGCACTCTGATGAGGTGATTCCCCATCCTGCTTTGGGAGAGGGTACATCTCTACACACTACTGGATTACTCTTGGGAAAAATGCTCCATTTTTGTCAATGGGAATTATCATCAATGGGAATTAATGAAAAATGCATACATCTGGTATTTTTAAAGATACAGAGCTAAAACTTGGCACAATGATAGCTCTTGAGTAGGGCTTTAAACATACCATGTTTGAATGAGATCCTTTCATCCATTTAAAAAAAATCCCCTTCAAACCATTCACCCGCATAAACACAAACACACACACCCTTTGATTCTGCTTTAATCCGCCCCTGGGCATTTATTGAGGGAGCTTTTATCCTCTATAAATGTGAAGGAGTGGATTAACACAGAATCAGAGGTGTGTGCATGTGTGTATGTGTTTTATGTAGATGAATGGTTTCAGGGATTATTATTTTTTAAATCCTGATGCCCTATTTTGTGTTCAGCTTGACTGACCATGGGAGGGCCATTGCAGGGGTGTGTGTGTGGGGTGAATAAGGAGATGTTCCTCAAGCCCTAGCGTTGGTGGGGCTTTATGGTGACACCAGCCATTTCATTCCTGCTGCCAGGAGCAATGATGCCCTCTCAGATACAGCATTCTTTGGCATGGCAGTGGAGCAGCTGGAGGGCTGTTCCTGCTGAGTCTGGATCCCCCTCTGTATCGCTACTCAATGGCCCCCTCAATTCAGCATTTATTGCTTGAGACATTAGGGTGTGCCTGGGCACACCCAGCACACCCCTTGCGCATGTCTAGGGGTAGCAATCTGCAATTGGCCAAGCGTTTGTAATGTCCTGGAACGTTCAGGAACAGTGTAATTGTTAGGCATGTGCTCCGCTCCGATTAGAAGCACAAAAGCAGGAGCGAATTGGCCTGCTCCGCCTTGCCCAGAGGCGGAGTAGAAGTGGACCGCGGACCCCTAGAAGCAAGGCGAAGAGAAGCACCCATTTTCGGAGCACTCCGGTTTCCGCGGTCCGATCCAATCACCATCTTGAAACATTTCGCCCACAGGATTGCATTGCGGAAAAGAAAGGGGGATAACTGTGTTGTTTTTGAAGCTATCTTTCTGAAAATTCTTGTGCTTGGAGAGTTGTGGATGGGGGTCATTTTGAGACTACTCTCAACTCTCTGCATGCTGCGGTTCGTGTGCTAGAATTTTTTTTAAAAAACGGCGGGAAAATATCTTTTCCGAAGGGCTGAGGGACAGAGTCAACTCCCGGTCATGATCACATGATCCCAAAGTTGGAGGAGGGGATAGGCAAAACGGGTAACTTGGGATTCTGGAAACTTCTCTTTCTTAGTCTGAACGGACTTTTCCCAGTGTTTTTTAAAACAGTAGCCCCACCAAATGCACAAACACAACCTGAAATCATATACTAAGCCAATAATAAGAGAGCACTGCTACCCACCCTAACTTTGGGGAACAACTGAAAAGATGTGGTGCAAGGGGATGAGCTCCCCAAGGCATCCCATGTGGACGTGCCCCCACTCTCTCCTGTACTTGGAGGGCAATTAGAGCCCTCCAAAGAGAGTAACCCGGTGGAGCAATGGCTATCATGAGTTGAAGTGAGAGCTCTACTCCTCAGCTCTCGTGGTGAAGCAATGGCTTTCATGAGTTGAACTGGCAGCTGCTTCCCCCTCCCCTGGGCACATCCCCCTATTGCTGGTAAAAGACAGATATAGCCTTTTTTTAAAAGTTCTTCTTGTTGTTTATTCAGCAACACTGCTGCTTTTAATTCCACCCCTCCTTTGTTTATTTATTTATTTATTCCATTTTATATGCATTACTGGCTTATCCTTGGCTCACTTCCTTATGCCCCCAGAAATGTCTGCTGCCTGCCTGCCTTCCCTCTCTCCTCCCCTGCCCGCCTCGCAGGAATGTTGTGTGTGTCTGGCTTTGACTCAGGGGAGAAGTCCTTCCTGCTCTCACTTGGAGTTTTGGAAGTTCCAAATCCATTTTTCAAGTGTGGAAGAAGATTCATATAGGTTTATCTCTACTCCCCAATTCATGGCATGTTGGGATTTCCTTTGAAATGGCCCCATTGAGATGTCTGCAGGTTTAAGCCCCGCCAAAAATCAGGGGATGATGGGACTGCCTTGAGTCTTGGCGTGCGTGTGCATCCCTGGATAAGCCATCATGGTGGTGAGTTTGAGGTTTTTAACGTGCAAATTGACGGAGCTATCGAAAGGGGTGTGAATGGGGTGTTGGATTTTCATAAATTCCCCAAAAATCAGGGGATGATGGGACTGCCTTGAGTCTCGGTGTGCTTGTGTGTCCCTGGATAAGCTATCATGGTGGCAAGTTTGAGGTTTTTAACGTGCAAATTGACGGAGCTATCGAAAGGGGTGTGAATGGGGTGTTGGATTTTCATAAATTCCCTAAAAATCAGGGGATGATGGGACTGCCTTGAGTCTGGGTGTGCTTGTGTGTCCCTGGATAAGCTATCATGGTGGCGAGTTTGAGGTTTTTAACGTGCAAATTGACGGAGCTATCGAAAGGGGTGTGAATGGGGTGCCCGATTTTCATAAATTCCCCAAAATTCTGGGGATGATGGGATTGCCTTGAGTCTTGGCGTGCGTGTGTATACTTCCATGAGGTGTCATGGTGCCAAACATGAGGCTTCTAACTTTCACAGAAAAAATGTTGTATACTTTTTTAGCTTAATGCAAGCCTATGGGGGGGGGGAAATGGAGCTCCGATCCGGATCCGGAGCTCCGCAGCGGAGTGGAGCGGGCATGAACGGAGCGGGGGTGGAGCGAAGTGGCCCGATCCACAAATCGCGGATCTGGAAGTGAAGCGGAGCGGGGGGTCCATGCACACCCCTAATAATTGTTAAAGGGGAAGCTGTGAGCATAAAGGGCCTAGGCAAGTAAGTGGTTCTATTCCGGATGGTAGGAAATAGTATGTATGTATTTGGTATTATTGCATTTATATAGGCTGGAGTGCTGGGCTGAAAACAACAGAATGAAATTTAATAGGGATAAATGCCAAGTTCTACATCTAGGAAATAGAAACCAAATGCACAGTTACAAGGTGGGGGATACTTGGCTCAGCAATACTACAAATGAGAAGGATCTTGGAATTGTTGTAGATCACAAGCTGAATATGAGCCAACAGTGCGATATGGCTGCAAGAAAGGCAAATGCTATTTTGGGCTACATTAATAGAAGTATAGCTTCCAAATCGCGTGAGGTACTGGTTCCTCTCTATTCGGCCCTGGTTAGGCCTCATCTAGAGTATTGCGTCCATTTCTGGGCACCACACTTCAAGAATGACGCAGACGAGCTGGAGCGTGTTCAGAGGAGGGCAACCAGGATGATCAGGGGTCTGGAAACAGCCCTATGAAGAGAGACTGAAAGAACTGGGCATGTTTATCCTGGAGAAGAGAAGATTGAGGGGAGACATTATAGCAATCTTCAAATACTTAAAAGGTTGTCACACAGAGGAGGGCCAGGATCTCTTCTTGATCATCCCAGAGTGCAGGACACGGAATAACGGGCTCAAGTTACAGGAAGTCAGATTCCGGCTGGACATCAGGAAAAACTTCCTGACTGTTAGAGCAGTACGACAATGGAACCAGTTACCTATGGAGGTTGTGGGCTCTCCCACACTAGAGGCATTCAAGAGGTAGCTGGACAACCATCTGTCAACTATGCTGTAGGGTGGATTCCTGTATTTAGCAGGGGGCCTTTTAGGACCCTTCCAACTCTACTATTCTATGATCCTATGATTCTAAGAACCCTGTGAAGTGGGATGGGCTGAGAATCTGTGACTGGCCCAAAGTCACCCAGTGGGTTTCCATGGCCAAGTGGGGACTAGAACCCAGATCTCCCGACTCCAAGTCCGACACTTTAGCCAGTACACCACACAGGCTCTCACTTCACCACACTTCTGCAGGGAGACAAGAAGGACTATCCTTGCAAAGTGCCTTCTATATCCATGGGAGCAATTGGTTTTTTTCACATCTGGATAGCTAGCATCACCAGAGAAAAACTGAACAGTTTGCTTTCTGAAAGTGTCTGTATGTGTGTGTGGTGTTGCATAAACCAGTTAGAATAATCCGTACTGTCAATTTTCACGGGATTCCAGTTATGTGGTAATATTTCCGTGAGAAGGTAAATCATATGTTAAGAAGATACACTCAAGTGCACTTCATTTACATTTGGCACAGTTTGCTCTTGCTTTTCTAGAGCAAGTTATCAACCTGTTTGTGATAGGGTTTTAAGAAGTACTTTACAAAGGCTTTGGGATATAAATGAGAGATATTTCCTCTGTTGTCAGAGAATATTGATCCCTATGTGAAATTGCTCACAATTATCTTCTTCCAACATGTGGAAGGAAACAGGGTTTGCAGATTTTTCGGTGGTTGCTACACTGCATAGTAGACACATGTGGTTTAACAAATGGCTGTTTAATGATAATACCTCATTATTCCGCATTATGAGGGGAGCCTTTGATTTAAGGAAACAGAACAAACATGTTTTCCTTCTGAAATCTAAAGTCTCAAAGAGACTTGTGTGTGAGGCAAATGCCGTTGGAAAATGGCACCAGAAATGTTCTCAAATTCCTGAATTTGCAATCACATTTTAAAAACATGGGTGGGGGCGTTTTAAACACACACTTTGAAATGCATTTTTTAAAAACAAAAACAGATACACATATTCATGCTTTAGGAAACAGAGGAAATTGGGCACTTTGAGAAACTGTACACAGTAATTTGCACTTCTCTGATTTGAAGTGCACAATTTTCCCATTCAAACAAGCCATAAAATGGATCAAAAATGAAAATGGGAATGAGCTGAAATGAGGTTTGAAGAGGTTTTTGGAGAATTTAGTCAAGCTTTGTATTCAGGCCTAGGGCTTTGAGTGCTTTGCTCCTAAAATTCTGGATTGGAGTGATAGAATCTAGAATAGTAGAGTTGGAAGAGTGCTATAAGGCATCAAGTCCAACCCCCTGCTCAATGCAGGAATCCACCTTAAAGCATCCCTGCCAGATGGCTGTCCAGCTACCTCTTGAAGGCCTCTAGTGTGGGAGAGCCCACAACCTTCCCAGGTAATTGGTTCCATTGTCCTACTGCTCTAACAGTCAGGAGGTTTTCCTGATGTCCAGCTGGAATCTAGCTTCCTGTAACTTGAGCCCATTATTCCATGTCCAGCACCTTGGGATGATTGAGAAGAGATCCTGACCCTCCTCTGTGTGACAACCTTTCATGTATTGGAAGAGTCCCTGTGCATTCAACCATGTTAGTTTTTAATTATGGTTGCCGCCTCTTTTTTTCTGATAGGATCCTCATTTTAATAGTTCTATAACAGGCAGGTACAACATGCTCCTCCCCAGAATGAAAATAGCTGTGCCTATTGAATTTAGCTGGTACGTATGGGTGAGAATTTTATTTCAGTTCATTTTTTAGAAGAACTTAACAAAATTCACAAAATTTGCATTTATGAGAGCCAAAGCATAAACAAACAAACAAAAATTGAAACTGGAAGAAAGTAAAATGGATAGATTTGCCCATCCTTAGATCAGATGTCCCCAGAAGTCAAGGTGTGAAGCCAAGGTTTACTCTCACAACCTACACACCATTTTTGAAAGTTGTGGTTACTTTATTTACTTTAAAGCTGCAGGCTTTCTTGCACAGACCAAAAAATATCCAAAGGAAAATGAGCAGAAGAGAAGGTGGCTTAGCAGCACCAAGACTGATACCACTGTCTGTGTCAACATATATTCATATATCCCCAGGCATCCAAAGTCAAAGCATATATCAAGTATTTAAAAACAAAAGCGATGTCTCCCTTTTCTTATAGCCTGTAGGGAAAGCTACTTAGATCAATCTCTGGATGCTTTTATATTCTAGTTTGCATTTATTAAATATACATATGTTTGTCTGCTCAAAGGAGTAACTTATTTGCGTGGTTATGAATATCAATATATATATATATATATATATATATATATATGCGCTGCACCTTGGTTTAAACATACTTAACTGATTTGAAATAATACATACTCTACTCCTCCTGCTTTATTACTTCGCTAGAACAGAAGGCCAAGCCTCAATAACCATGACCCAGCCACAACACAGTCCCATTGATTTCAACAGGAGAATTATGGCCAAACCAGATGTTAGATACAAATGCATGTCTTTAAATGCTGGCTGGTATTTAATTTATAAAAAACCTGCTTCAGAGGCAATTAAGAGGAGAAAAGTGGTGGTGGCATCAAAAATAGATGAGAGAAGATGTCTAATATAATTATTAATGATCAGTGTCGGAATAATATGTGTCAAGAATGCCCCAAATACTCTCTGAATGTTGGAACTGAAGAAATGTTTTAAAAAAGATATTATAGTTATGGAAGCTTCTAAGTTTCCTGACACACTTTGATGGAGATGTGGACAAAATTATACCAAACGTAAACGGTGACGAAATGGTGTTTTATTTTGTTGTTTATATGTATTATTTTGAACATTTGGTTCAGGGCTTGATTTGTTTTGGCCAATTCTTTTTTATTACAGGTAATGTTAAGTAGGGGAAGGGGGAGTTAGAATGATGACATGTTTGAACGAAGGCATCTGATTGGTTGTTTCATTTTTGAGGAGAGAGGGGATAAAAGAGAGGGAATTGAGAGGGACAGAGGAGGAGGACAGGCTTTCATCAGGGTAGGGTTAGGAAATTGAGGGCTATAGGTTTTTTGGGGGGAAAGGTTAGTTTTCCCTGGGAGGAGTAGAGAGGTATATTTCTTTTAATAACCTTAAACATAAGTTGTATTTAAATATATTTTTCTTTATAAATAAAGTTTTTGATATTGTTTTGTTATTTTAACCACACTTTCTCGGTCTTGGTTGTTGCTGTAGATTGGTGATATACACTCACACTGACAAACAAAAATAAATAAAAAGAAAGTTTAAATTTCCCTCATTTATTTTAAAAATAAAGACGAGGGAGGTGGCAGCAAAAGAGAAATTGTGGATAGTGTCACTGACAATAATGACGCCACATAAACACATTTGGTGAAACCATAAACACACACTCTTTTCGTCGCCAGCTGAAGGCCTTTTTATTTTCTCAGTATTTTAACACTTAATTTAACTTAAATTTAAACTTTGCTGTTTTAATTCCATATTTTAACCTATATCAATTTTTGCTGTGTGGTTTTAATCCTGGTTGTGCTTTTTATATTTTATTTTGTATTCATGTTTTTAAATTGTTGGTTGCTTTTATGCTCTTCATGGTTTTAATTTTTGTGAACCGCCCAGAGAGCTTCAGCTATTGGGTGGTATAAAAATGTAACAAACAAACAAAACAAATAACAAAAGTGTTGTACTAAGGGGTCCGTACCTCATTATTATATTATTATGAGACACCTACTATGTATAGAGAAATAGTATGGGGACTCACATGGTGTCAACTTTAATGTATGTTTGGCACTGTGTAAAGACTGTTTAAAAATTTGGGCAGACCTTTTAATGTGAGTGATTGGATCAGTTTTTATGATGAAGTTTTATTTGTTTTCATTCCATGATAAATGTTATTATTCAAGCCAAATGTCATGACAAATACATGCAGAAGCGACTCTACATAACATTACCGAAGTAAAATTTCAAATTCTGCATGAAATTGTGCTGCTATTGCTATTTTTAAATTAATAATCATGTTTATTTATCAATTTTAATGCTTTGTCATTGTACACCACTCTGAGAATCTCTGGACTAAAGAATGCATTGTGTTGCTGTGATCATCCAGAAGGAGTATATTCTGTGACACAGTAGCATAAATCTCCAAAGACCTGCTGTCACTAATTTGCAGGAAATATTGCAGATAAAGTTACCCATACCTGTGCCAACCTAGCTGCATTTATTGTGGTAGCATCAGAGTTGGCTGGAAGTAGTGCACCATCTAGTCAATATTTTTTGGGGATATTTTTCACCTTGTACAACCTGAGAACATTGACAAACTTTTCAGAGTACTGAGACCTACCACCTTCTGTCTGGACCCTTGCCCATCCTGGCTTCTGAAATCAGCAAGGGCTGGGAATTGGGACCTCAGGAGAGGTTAATGCCTCCCCAAGGGCTGGTGTGGACACCACTGCTTTGAAGCAAGCAGTGGTGAAGCCCCTGTTGAAAAAGATGTATTTTGACGCTGTATGGATTTGGGTAACTATCATCCAGAGTTTTATTTGCCGTTCTGTAGCAAGATGTTGGAGAGAATATTGGCTTCTCAGCGCCAGGCAATGTTGGATGATACTAAGTACTTAGATCCATTCCAGATTGAATCAGGCCCCATCAATTAGAAGAACTCTAAAGACCCAGTTGTTTTCTCTGGCCTTTTCTTAAGATAGGCTTTATGGGCTGCTGAACTGACATGATTTAAGGTACTGCTGTTTAAATATCTACAGGTGTTTCATATTTTACTGAACATATTTTACTGGTTTTATTAATGGCTGACTTTAGATGTTTATTGTTCTATTATTGTTGTGTGTGTTTATATAAAATTGTACAAGCCACCATGAGAGGATTTTTCCCTTCAAAGTTGGAATAATAATAATAATAATAATAATAATAATAATAATAATAATAATAATAATGTCTTGGAAAATATAATAGAGGTTATATTATCATTATTTTAATGGCTTTTTCCAGAGAATGCGGGGGGGGGGGGGGAACCCATTTTGTATTCTAAAACAATCCTCATTTTTTTTTTTGTAATCTTCATTAAAGAGGAACTGCACTAGCTAATTAACTACATACTAACACGTCAAAGTACTATTAACAAAAGCTGCAAGTTAATGGTGGTTCATTATTCCCCCAGCTATCAAATTCTATCCTCAAGGGAATATTTAACTAGAAGCAACCTTTTAAACTTTTCCTGCTTGAATGTTATTAACTTATACCCAATAAGTAATTTTAGTAGATATACAATCTGCCTGACAGTATGAAAAGTACCTACGAGCTCTGGACAGTTCATCATGAAATCAAGAGACAGTGTTCACTTCCCTTTGAGCAATATTGAATATCTCTCGCTCAATGTTCCCTAGAGATGCTGGAAAGGTTTAGCAGACCAGATACAAGGTTCGTGGGCTTATAATGCTTGCCTCAAAGAACAGCTGGGTATGGCAACCTTCAAATTCTTCTTCGGCTCAGATTAAGCTCTTAAAGTGGAATGGTTTTCTAGTCTGCCACCTGTTCTCCTGTGCACAGTCCTAACACCCCCCACCCCCAAAAGGACAGCTTCACTCAGCCAGGACAAACCCCAACTGGGAAAAGCACCATACTGGGTGTATAAAACTAACTTTTGAAACCCGGGGATCAGACATCTGGGAAGCTTATAAGCAATCCCTGACTGTCAAGGGAGCTTTAATTGACCTGGACAGCGGCTGACCCATTTCACAATTTGGTGACATGTTATCGAGCAGCAGTGGCCTGTTCCATGATTGGAAGGGAAAACAGGCAAAATAATGTGTGTGTAACTTTCTTCCTTCTGCTTTATCATAAAATGAGTTATCCCCCCACCTCCCCGGTAGATACACACACACACTCCAACTAGTCAGGAAGGTAGTTTCTTGTTCACTTTACCTTAAATTCCTTTTTCTAAGGCCTTAGCTAGAGCTAAGGTTTATCCTGGGATCGTCCCGGGGTCGTCCCTGCCAGCTCCCAGGATCCCCTGTGTGTCATTTACATGAACAGGGATGACCCCGGGATGATCCCGGGATAAACCTCAGGTCTAGCTAAGGCCTATGTTTTTCTCCTGACCTTTTCTTGAATCTCGTGCAATTTTTTTTTTTTTTTTTTTTTTAGTTTTAGATTTTGGCTGCTTTTATTAGTGGTTGATTTTAGATATTTATTGTTGTATTATTTCTAGTTTTAGGTTTTTGGCTGGTTTTATTAATGGTTGACTTTATATGTTTATTTTTTCTTCTTCTTCCTCTGCAGACATCGTGACTCATATATTTAATTAAACTGTTGGCTTCAGACTTTTGCACACTTTTGGCTACCTGAGCAAACTTCCTAACTTCTATAATTTAACTAAACGTTTAATTGTTCATCTGATGGATCAGCACATGTACACACAAACATTTAACTAGGGATGGGAGAATGAGCAATGCTAAGGTTTTCCATTTTCCCCCTTGACTCTCATCTCGTCTTCTCACTTTCAAATGTGAATGCCTTTTTTTGTTTTTCTGTACAAGAAAAGTGTTCAGGTTTTCAAGCAGAGAACCAAAAATTGTGCAGCCCCCTCCACATAGACTAAACCTTGAAAATACAGATTAGAGGGAAGGGGATGCACATTCTTGGAAATGCACATTTGCACAAGTTTGCACTTTTTGAACATGAATGCGAGCTCAGGAAATTGCAAAAAAGAAAGAAAGAAAGAAACCCACCCAAAATTACACTCCTGCTTGCATTTGGAGTTGCAAACAAGACATGGGCTGTTGCTAGACGAGGACTTAGCCCGGTGTGAGGCCCGGTCTCCCTCCTGTGCATCCAGATGATGCACAGGGGATCCCGGAGTCAGGCCGGGCTAAGTCCTCCCTTGACCCGGGATAATCGGATCTGGTTATGGCCCGGCTTTTCCACAGCCTTGGGCTGAGCCCAGGGCTGCGGAAGGTCTAGCTACTTCCGTGGCTTTTCCTGGCTGCTTGCTTACTCGCAAGTAGCTGGGAGAAGCCGCGCACTGGGCACAGCATTCCATAGGAGCACTGTGCCCATCAGGCCGGGGGGAGGGAATCACGGCGGGGGAGTATGGGGGCCAGGGGAAAGAGTGGACCCGGCAGGAGAGATGGGGGGAAGAGAGGAGCCAGGGTGGGGAAATCATGGATGGGGGGTGCTCAGAGGGGGCATCGGACATGGCAGGCGGGTGATCGGGTGGGCATGGCGATTGGGCTGGCAAGTGAGCGGGGGGCATCAGACATGGCAGACGGGGGGAAGAAGAACGGGGCCAGGGCATGGCGAGCGGGGACGGGCATGGCGGGCGGGGGGAGAACGGGCAAGCAAGTGGGCAGGGGGGCATCAGACATTGTGTGTGGGGGGGAAATAAGGGGCAGGGGGAGTGGGGAACCCTTTATTTTTTTTAAAAAAACACTTACTTTTCCATTGGTGCGCTCCTGCGCACATGGCCCCTTTAAGATTAAAAAAATGGAGGACACGACGGGGCTTTCCCTTAACCCGTCGCATTTTACGTCTAGCTAGGGGCGACGGCCCGCGCTAGCTGCAGCGCGGCCTCGCCCCGACTGCCCACCGGATTATCAGGTAGGTCTAGGAAGGCCCATGTTCACATGATTTACAAACAGGCATTCTCAGACATCCCTACATTTAACCTCATAGTATCTAAAAATCAAACTAAATGCAAACATGGAAGACAGTTCTTTTCGTCGCAGGGGGAAATGGCTTGGTTTACTTCATGGCACCTCCTACTAGTGCTAGCAAAATTAAAACAGAATAGCTACTGTTTTTGTATAGGGTGAGGTCATGTCTCCTTTTTCTTTATGCTGTTACTAGGGTCCAGGAGCCTGGCGGAACCCCCCTGCACTCGCCCCCCCTGGACCCAGTCGGGCACTTCCAATGTGAGCATGGATCACCACCCGAGTGCTTGCAAGGCCCCGGCGAGCACTCAGCACTGTCCATCTGCATGCCGTAACCATGCATTTCCCATTCCTGCATCAATGGCTGCCACTGCCGATGCAACAGCAGACCCACGCACCCATTAATTTGACAAAACTATGTAGAATGATAGGCTAAATGTTAACAGATAAAAGAAAGAAAGTTCCACATTAATTCCACGCATGCTTTGGTAATGCCCCTTTGGACTGAGTTGCTTGTACCGTACTAATGAAACAACCCAGTCTCTGTATTTCTGTTCCCAGAATTAAATAGCTTAAAATGAGCTGGAGAGGGGTTACTTGAAAATCGTATATCTATTCTAACTAAGAGTGTGCTGCTCCTGTTGTTGCTGAGGCCAGCTGGTGTTTGCATTTGACACCTGTCAACTATATGGCTTTCCCTGCTGTTTTTTGAAACATGTTTTTTTTCACGTTGACGTATTACAAATGAGCTGGGTGGGCCACAACTCAGACAGCCCTTTAAGGTGTGTGCAGACAGTGTCTTCTGTGCTTCTTATAGCAATTTCCCATGTTATAGTGCTAACAAACTACTTTTGAAACTTCCCAGAGTTCGTCAGTGGCTTGCCATATTATGCATGGGGCTTCCAGCTGTCATGGGTATGTGGAGGGAGGGTGCAGTGGTGATAAGCACAGTACCTTAGGATAGCAGTTAGGATCACACACAATATGTGGTCCTTTCACATCTAGCGTAATCATTCAAGGAAGGAAGGAAGGAAGGAAGGAAAAGGAAGAGAGAGAGAGAGAAAGAAAAAAAGAACGAAGAAAAGGAAGGAAGGAAGGGAAAGACAGAAAGAAAATAAAGGGAAGGAAAGGAAAGGAGAGCTTTGCACATTGCTGTCATATATCAGTTGTGGAAGAGATGTATCAAATAAATGTAGCTTTCCTGGAGGGAAAACAGGTGTAAATCAGTTAAAATGTTTGTCTGGGAGCTGGCAGTTTATCACCTAGGTGATGATCCCTTTATATTTTTACTTTGCTGTGTGAAACATAAAACAATTTGGCATGACAGAATGACAAAACGCTGCTTCTCCCAGCTGAAATCTTTAGCCTCTCTGCGATTATGACTCAGATATATTTTACATTTGAGATTAGCATCCACAAATCCCAAATCCCAGCATTGAGGCATTAAATAGCTGTTTGTACATTTGGCAAGGGAAGCTTTCCGTTAAGTCTCTTAAAACAACAACAACAACAACAACAAAGAGCAACAACCTGCACAAAATACCGAAGATCCCTATCTTAAAAGAGACTAGCAGTAATATTATCCAATCCAGGATAGTTCACAGTTTATATTTGCATGGAACACACCAGGGAAATTGAGTCATTTTCTAATCCAGTCTCTTGATTGGCCATTTTTTTTTGAAGTAGCCAAGCTGACAGTCAGTTTTACTGCAAAATAAAATGGGGTTGTGGTCTGTAATGCAGACACAGAGAGAGAGAGAGAGACACATATCTTCTAGTTAAAGGGGGAGGATATAACAATACTGTGCTTTAAGAATCTGTGTTAATATGCTTAATGTTAAGCACAGCACCTTTAGAGGCAATACCTGTGTTCCCCCAAAGCATTATTATTGTGTCTATAATACCCCATAGCCAGAGCTCTCTGGGTGGCATTACAGTCCTCCTGGGGTTACACGATGCCAGAATGCAAGTGGAGGATACATATTTGAACGTTCCTCCTGTTATTCCGAGATTGGAACCCTCCATCCATCCCAACACCTGCTCGCAAGAGCCAGGCAGGGTGGGAAGAATGACAGACACATTTTTTTCTCCCGTTTTTGATAGTTTGAGCTAGATGAGCCTCCTATCAAATCTAACTTCCTTACCTTACTTTGGGTAGAGATGAGGATGGAGATGCTTATGGGTCGAGAAGATCCATAACTCTCCCCTCCCTTCCCACCATCACAAACCCTTCCCTTCCTGCCTGCCCCTCTTCTGAGATCACAATAGTAACCTCTGAAGAGAAACTGTTTTCCACTCAAATTCCCTCCCCCAGTTTGTAACTGTCATACTAGGGTGACTATATGGAAAGGAGGACAGGGCTCCTATATCTTTAACAGTTGTATAGAAAAGAGAATTTCAGCAGGTGTCATTTGTATACATGCAGCACCTAGTGAAAGTCCCTCTTCATCACAACAGTTAAAGCTGCAGGAGCCCTGCCCTCTTTACATCCACAGATATAAAGTGACATTCTGGTTCAGATATTCATGGCCACAAAACAGGTTAAAAGAAATGTTTTAGCTGATAGCCTAACAAAAAAGAGATAACGTTGGGGAAGATAACACCTGTGCATTATTTCACCTTTTAGTCAAGGAAGAAAAAATGAGCAGTTCAACCTTTATCACAGAATGGAATCCAAGGCGGCCATTTGGTTTCTCCTCTCCCAGCATGGTCATCCATTAGCAGCCTTTCCACCTGGCTTTAGAGAGGGAGAGGCAAAACACCAGGGTTTATTGTTTCTTCTTTTTATACGGAACTGCCTCCTTCAGGGGCCCATTTGGTTCTGTCCCTCATTTGGCTCCTTATAGAATCATAGAATAGTAGAGTTGGAAGGGGCCTTTAAGGCCATCGAGTTCAACCACCACTCAGTGCAGGAATTCACCCTAAAGCATACCTGACAGATGGTTGTCCAGCTGCGTCTTGAAGGCCTCTAGTGTGGGAGAGCCCATGACCTCCCTAGGTAACTGGTTCCATTGTCGTACTGCTCTAACAGTCAGAAAGTTTTTTTCTGATGTCCATCCAGAATCTGGCTTCCTGTAACCTGAGCCCATTATTTCATGTCTGGCAGTCTGGGAGGATCGAGATAAGATCCTGGCCCTCCTCTGTGTGACAACCTTTCAAGTATTTGAAGAATGCTATCATGTCTCCCCTCAATCTTCTCTTCTCCAGGCTAAACATGCCCAGTTCTTTCAGCCTCTCTTCATAGGGCTTTGTTTCCAGACCCCAGATCATCCTGGTTGCCCTCCTCTGAACACGCTCCAGCTTGTCTGCGTCCTTCTTGAAGTGTGGTGCCCAGAACCAGACGCAATACTCTATATGAGGCCTAACCAGGGCCGAATAGAGAGGAACCAGTACCTCATGCGATTTGGAAGCTGTACTTCTATTAATGCAGCCCAAAATACCAGTTGCTTTTATTGCAGCTACATCACAATGTTGGCTCATATTCACTTCTCTCCCAGAAGTGCCTCCCTCAGGGCTCATTTCACTTGGCTGTTCAATATTTATATAATTTGATGAATTCATGCCTGAATTGACTTGTTTTCCTATTCCCTTCCTGACCATTTCCCCCTGCACACTGACCTGGTAATGATCCCATTTGAACACCATGGGATTTCCTTCTGATGAAACATGTATAGCATCCTACTCCTGCCTGGTGCTCTCTAGGTGCTTTGGCTAATGGTCAGGAATTCCAGGAGCTGTGGTATAAAACATCTGGAAGGCCTCAGAGTGGGGGGAGGCTGCTGAGCTGTATAAGACAATCCAGGTCCACATTTGGGTGCTCATAAACACCCAGATGTTTATGAGCACTCTTCCTTTAAGCCCCAACTTTGAAAAACTCTGGAGCATTCAAACAACCCATTGTTGTTGTTTTTATATAGTTCTATGGCAGAATAAAACTTCCTTTTACGAGCCCATCCTTCAAAGAGAGTTTGGCCAAAATGCCATTGTGACATTCCGCAGCAATGAAAAGCGATCTATCTTTGCTTTGCACCTTCACCAGGCAACGTGTCCGTTCATTATTTCCTCCCAAACAGGATCTTCTGGAGTGCTACTTTTGAAAGTCTCCTTTATCTTCATTAAAGTGTCATGCAAGTCGACAAAACTTTGTCATTGAATTCCAGCAGTTCTATGAGGCTAACAAGTTCTGAAAGTTTTTGGAGTGAAGCAATATTTGTAGAGAATCCGGAACACGGTAAATGATTCCTCAGCCAGCTTCTCAAGGGTATCTTTATGGCTGTGTTGCTTTGAAATTGAGAAAAATCAAAGGAGACTTCTGGAGTGGCTTTTTGTCCCCCGTCGCTTCCCAGAAGAAGCATTTTGTTCCAGGTGGTTAAAAAGAGCAAATTATGGATTATAAAATAAAGTCTTGTAGGTCACATGGCCTCTTTGAAAACAATGCTCGCTAATGAATCAGAATTGACTTTTTTTTTTCACCCCTCTGTGCATTTACACAGTGGAATCATGTGTAACTAAGGATGGGGAGCTTTATGTATGAAAACCCAAAATATATCATTCCTGGGATAACAGAGCTAGCAGGGGGGCAACAAATTACTAAGAAAGAGACAGAAACAGGCATGTGTATGGCTTCATTATCTTACAGATGTCCGTGCTCACAATTAATGAGACAAGCATTTATCTACTTCTCAGACTGCCAAGTCCAAGAAATCCTTTTTAAAAAGCTTCAGTTATTTCACCCTAAATGGCACTGCTATGTTGCCATTCTTAAGAAGTTCTTTAAAAAAAAAAAGTTTTTCTTCTTTCCTTCATGTAGTTTTTTTTCTACGTAAGACATCTATTGTGTGCTTATTATTCCTTACTCACAGTTGTTCATGGTTTTTTTTTCTGACATTGTGACCCTCCAGTTTTACTTCTAGTTTTCCCAACACACACACACATACACACACACACACACACAGAGGTTATTGTAGAGTGAGGAAAATAGAGTATTATTTGTGAAAGTGAAAGAGAATGAATTTTCATACTTGTGTAATTATGTTATTCTACTATAACACATCACCACTTAGAGGTTATGTAGCAAAAATGCATTAAAATAAAAGTTGCTTGTATACAACTCAGATCTCAAGTTTGCAATTAATGAAAAGCAGGTATAGCAGATTAACAGTATCGTGCCAAAAAGCTCGTAAGATAAAATTCTATATAAAACACACGCACATAGGACTACAGATTTTGTACCTTGTTTCCTTTTGGTATGGACTAATTAAATAAGTTCTGTTCATTGGTATAAAGTAGCAACATAGCCCACAGTGTCAAGGACATTTCAATGTTTCAGACATTCAAAGCTCGTAGAGTGATCATGTCATGTATGTGTGGCACGTGGATCACAGGACTGAGCCCTATTCCTAGCCTATACATGCTCATCAGACCATAGCCCTATTTTAGGCATAGCTGAAGCTATGCTGAAGCTCTCTGGGTGGTTTACATAAGATTAAAACACTTAAAAATAGTATACAAAATTTAAAACTACAAAAAGTATACAAGATACACAGAAGCATACATTTAAACAGCTTTAAAAACAAAACTGGGATCAGTAAAGCTCATCAAATATTGCTAAATGATTGGGAGAAGAGAAAAGTTTTAACCTGATGCTGAAAAGATATCAATGTTGGCACCAGGCAGGCCTCATTGGGGAGACCATTTCATAATTGGGGGGCCACCACAGAAAAGGCCCTCTCCCTTGTTGCCACCCTCCAAGCTTCCCTCGGAGTACGCACTCGGAGAAGGACCTTAGAGGTTGAATGTAGTGTACGGGTAGGTTCATGTCAGGAGAGGCGTCGCGTCAAGTATTGTGGTCCCAAGCCATGTAAGGCTTTGTAGGTTAAAACCAGCACCATGAATCAGGCTCGGAAATGTACAGGCAGCCAATGCAAGCGGGCCAGAGTGGGTCTTGTATGATCGAACCTTCTGGTCCCTGTTACCAATCTGGCTGCCACATTTTTCACTTTCTCCAACATTCAACTTTATAAAATCCCAAGTTGTCTCCTGCCTGAATGTGAAGAAATGTGCAATTTTTGGAATATAGCTTACTGAAATTACATCCCCATCCATCTGCACTGGCCAAATTCAATAAGCATAGCTATTCCCAGTATGGGAGCTATGTTGTACCTGCCTGTTATATAGCTGTTAAAGATGAGGACCCTGACTGAATAGCCTTTGAACCCAGGCTTTTAAGAGTTCAGCACTCAAGGTCTTGGCCTTGATGGACAAATCTGACAGTTTTGGTTTCTCCAACATTGAATTAAAAAAAAATCTTAAGAGGAATATATATATATATATATATATATATATATGATGAACTTGAATGAAATTCTTACTCACCAGTTGGGTATATTAAGCCTGTAGAACAGATGATTAAGTGGCAATATTAACTTCAAATATTGGAAGGGTTGTCACGTACATGATGGAGCAAATTTGTTTTCTGTTGCTCCAGAGGGCAGGAACTGATCCAATGGGTTCAAATTAAAATAAAAGACAAACAAGATTTAGACTAAACATGAAGAACTTCCTGATGGTGTGAGCTGTTTCACAATGGAACAGGCTGTATCGGAAGGTGATGGGCTCTTCATAAGAAATGAATTAGACATTTTCTAAAGCAGAGGCTATCAGTGATGCTGCATTAATCCTGTAGCAATGGATTTTCTGCATCTGCGCAGGGTTGGATTAGATTATCTTTGATAGTGGAGGCTGGTGGCTCCAATTTTGATGAAATCCATTCTGGATTTCAGTCAGCACCGACCTGACCTCTAAAGGAGATATCCAAGGTGATGGAGCTATTTTGGGGATAGGATTCAGTACCTTGGATAGCTTCTTTACCATTATGGCTGGTTCTGACTGAAACCCAGAATGGATTCCCAGCCTTCCGCAACTGGAGCCACCAGCCTCCAGGCCATTTGAGGTCCTTTCCAACTCTCTGATTCTATGTGTGGACCTCAGAGAGTCATGGCTAGTGGCATGTGTGATAACAGGGGCTGGCTCAGTGATTCAGCTCCGCTCCATGTATCTTGGACATGATAACACCTGAACAGGAGTCATGGGTACAGTCCATACATAGGTACAAAAAACCCATGAGGTCAAGAACCATGAAAAAAGCATGTCTACACACACACACACACACAACTGCACAGACTATCCTACACAAGGATGTAGGGACTATGCATACTAGTATTCACCATCTTGTGAGTGTGGGTTGGAATAAGGGCTTGCCACCACAATCTTTCTCCCTCTCATCTGCACTACACTCAGACTATGTTTAAATAAGTGAAATGGAAATTTCTTTTCAAATCAATGAATGCTCTGGTCAGTTGGCCATTTGGCTCATCTTATGCCATTTACTGAAGTTCCTTTTAATATGATTAAATAATAACATTCTGGAAAATCAGATGGAATTCCATGCCAAGTTAGTTGTGTTGAGACTTTGCTTAGTAGGTGGGATACTTATGAATCAAAGGCAACAGGACAGCATAAAAATACCAGGCCTGACTTATCCAGCTGTTGTTATTTGCAGTTCTTCAGAACGTTATAGGATTTTCCCTTTTTAAGCCATGTCTTGAGATAACAGTATTGAAGGAAAATTGTAACAACCAGCATGGTTGATAGCTTGTTTTAACTCACGGAGATATTTACTTTGGATAACTGCAGAACTTTCCTTCACAGCATAATGATATCAAATTTGCTCTATATGTAGCTGTTGTGTGGGAGGTGGGGGGTGGGGGGGAGGGAGGGAGGGTGAGCCCAAAGATGTACAATCTTCCCTACGAGATACATAGATTGTGCAGCAAATACCAGGTTTTCGCAATTCTCTCCAGACACAAACATTATCCTTTCTTCTTTCTTACTTACTTTTTTTTATATTAATATCCACATCAATTTGTGAAGATGTCTGCCAGCCACTTCCATCTGCCCATATCCACCACTGATGACCAGTTTAAGCTTTCTCAATTTAGGGAGTGAAATGGAATTATTTTTCATTGCCTTCTGCCCAAGCTACTGGCAGCCATATCCACAGTTCCATCTGCTCTTTCCTCCCAGTTTAATCCCATCCAGATTTGTATTTTTAGGATTCTCATTTTTTAAAAAAGAAAAGAAAGAACTGGACCTATATAAGCAATGCAGTGCCACCCAGCAGCACATTTTAACTACTTACACACACTCTCACACACACACATACACACAAAGAGAGAGAGAGAATTCTGTGCATATATGTCTGGACTGCCTAGATATTGCTAATGTGATCTCTGTGTGTGTGTGCGTCTGCGTGTGTGTGTGTTTGCTTACAAACCAGAATGTCAGAGCTCCTAAATCATTGAACTGACAGTACACTCTGTAGTTTATTCAGAGCTGGGCTGGAGGCAACAAAATAAGATGTCGACACATACATCTTCCAATTGTCACCTTGCATCACATTGCACTTTTCGAACAGTACAGAATGGTGACAGTTCCTCCCGTAGTTGAAGGCTGCAATTGCGGTTTCATTACAATCTCGATTTTTTCCCCCTTTGCCTTCCATCCCTTTTCTCAAGCCCATCCAAACCACTTCATTTTGTTTTCAAATTGGTAGGTTATTTCTGAGGCCAATATATCGGATTCCCCCCACCTACCCCCGCAAAAAGAAACCTGAAATAAACTGAATAGCAAGTTCAGTTTTGATTTTCTTATACACCATGCTTAAAATTTAACATAAGTCATTTTCTGAGACCCAGCCAACCATGAGTGGAACAGAACCACCAAATCTGCCCCCCTAAGATGAGCACAGCAGAACAGACTGAACCAGCTTTGCCGTAGTATTCTAGGACAGATCTGTTGTCTGGGAACAAAGTCAAGATTATTACAACTGCTTGCATATCGTTATTTTAACTAGGGAATATACAGCTTTGATATCTCAGTACAGATGGTGAAGGGATCCTGGGAGAGTGAGGCTAAAACTAGATGTTACAAGGGTTATACAACTTCCACCAGTCTGATGTCTCAGCCACATGTCTCCTCTTTCTAGTCCTACAAAACTTATGACATGTGATGTCATCATGCTTAACATTTTGCATCAGTGGCTAGGCTTTGTAGAACTTGTGAGGGGCCTGTCCTGTTCATGTTTGTACGCTTCAAGGAGGCGGGTCACACAAGCCAGCGCTGAACGCTTGGGAGGCTGCATGAGCCTCCTTAACCCTTGCCAAGGTGCACTTTCTGGGGCCTCCAGAAAGTGTACAATTTCCCTGGCTGTGCCATTAGAATGGCCAGGGAATTGCAGACTTTCCAGAGGCCCCAGAAAACATGCTTTTCTGTCTCCCTCCCCCTGCCAATCGGGGCCTTAAAAGCCTTGGTTGACATGGGTGGGGGAGGGAGAAACACACCATTTCCCCAAGGCTGGGGAAATTCCATCACCTTGTCTTTCAGGTTTCCACCATTAAAATAAAACTAGGGCTACAACCTTTAATTGGTCCAATCAGTCAGGTGATCCACAAAAAGGTTTACTTCATTAATCAATGGGGACTAAATTGTAATCAATTACAACAAATTGTACTAAAGATGATGAAAGCTAAGGGCAATTTGCTTCCCCCCTTTTTTTCTTTTCTTTTTGTAGGGCTATTTTGATTATGGTGTGTTATTATAATAGCAAATAATTAAAAAAAGAAAGAAATACCAAAGATGACTTTCCATTTAACAACATAGCATAGCTTTTGTTAATTACGTTAGGATTTACCTTCCTTTTCCATAACTCTATAAAGGAGGCACCAGTTTGGGAAGCATGTTCATTTAAATACAAAAAAAGGGTTAATCACTATGAGGGATCCAGGGGTGAACAACAAGGGAAGTTGCCTGACCCAGAGAAGGATGAAGATTATGTATCCAATGGGTGGTGGAGGAAGTGGATCAAGAAGAAGGAACGACGGGGCTCAGAGGATGGGGAGATAGTTACAGGGAGCAGCTGCAGAGTAGCTGTGAAGAGTCAGTTGGAACTGACCCTTCACAGCCAGTGTGGCATAGTGGCTAAAGTGTTGGACTGGGAGTTGGGAGATCCAGGTTCTAGTCCCCACTCAGTCATGAAAATCCACTGGGTGATTTTGGGCCAGTCACAGACTATCAGCCCAACCTACCTCACAGGGTTGTTGTTGTGAGTAGAAAATGGGGAGGAGGAGGATTATGTGTGCTGCCTTGGGTTCCTTGTAGGAAAAAAGGCGGGATATAAATGTGATAATAAAAAAATTAAAAAGAGTGAATGCATAGGGATGAGCAAACAAGCGATTTTCATGAGTGCCAAAATCCTCCAAGCACCACCTTGAAGCTCAGTTCAACTCTTTCCCCATGTTTGATTGCACTGTTCATTTGTTTGTTTCACTCGGTTGGGAAAAGTGCACATTATGAACAGGAAAAAGACACATTTTCAAAAAGTGCACCAAGATGTGCACTTTTCTCCACAGAGTAAAGCATGAACATGGACTTTTAAAAAATGGTGTATATTTTGTTTTGTTTTGTTTTTAAAAAAATGAATGGACATTTGGAAATTTACAAACAATTTTGAAGAACATTTTTTCCTACTACAGTTTAGGTTTGGGACTGCAAGTGGGACATGCTCACATGATTTGCAAACATAAATGAAATTCTCATACATCCCTAGTGAGTGGGAGCCAAGGACAGATAACTGCTATAGGGGTGACAGAGGCTGAAGGTATCCAGGGCTGAGCAGACACTTGGAGGTGAGAAGAAGCTCAACTTCTTCCCATTCTTCCCTGAAGGAGAGACACCATGGACTGGGTGAAGCCAAAGCGATCTGGCTGCTGCCAAACCAGCATGTGAGGGGGCAAAGAAATGTGAAGAGTGAAGGACTTGAGTGGGGTGGGAGGGAAGAATTCATGGTACTGAGTTGAAGCAACCAACTTCACCATACAGCTACTGTCTGACACCCACAATAAAGAAGTATAAGTTCTTGCCATGTTCCATCTCGGTAGGTGTCTGGGGAATTATACCCCCCATGTGTGCCCATGAGCAATGCCCAAAATATATTATTAATTTAAATAATTGGCCTTAGAACATAAGAAGAGCCCTGCTGGATCAGAACATATAGTCCAGTACTCTGTTCACACAGTGGCCAACCAGCTATTGACTACAAACTCACAAGCAGGACATGAGTGCAATAGCACTCTCCCACCCATGTTCCTCAGCAACTGGTGTATGTAGGCTTACTGTCTCCGATAATGGCTATGTACTACCTCCAGTATCAGAGGCAGTAAGCATATGTACACCAGTTGCTGGGGAACATGGGTGGGAGGGGACTGTGCATCCGTGTCCTGCTTGTGGGCTCCTGGTCAATAGCTAGTAGGCCACAGAGTGGTGGACTAGATGGACCCTTGGGCAGGATCTACACATTTATTTATTTATTTACATTTATATACTGCCCCACAGCCGAAGCTCTCTGGGCGGTTCACAAAAGCTAAAAACAGTAAACATTAAAAATATACAAAATTTAAAAACCATCAGAGACATGAAAACAGTACTGCTTTATAACAGTTTATAACAGTTTTGACAACTGTTCAGGCCCAGGACACATTCCATATACCGTTTTCAAAACACTTTGAAAGTGTTACATCCTGCTTGGTGCAGATCTGTCCCAGGTCAGATCCAGCGTGGCTCTTCTTATGTTCTCATGTTTAAAGGCTAATTATTAAACTACTGAATCATTTCAAAGCCAACTCCCTCAACCTGCTGCCTGGAGCAGGGTGGAGGACTATGGGAGATGTACTCCATCAAATCTGGAGGGCACCAGTTTGGATAAGGCTGTTTTAAGGAGCAATCCCCTTCTTGAAATTTATTTTGTGCATGGATTTTTAAAAAGATATATTGTTTCAGTAACCTTTGAGCTGCTCTCAGGGTTATCACTGTACTCCTTGTCAGTGTGTGTCATTCATATCACCACCTTGGGGAGCTAGAACATTTAGATCATCATCCCTGAGGGATGACTTCTCCCAAGGTGTTTCCTCTGCACTGGTGAACCTTTTTCAAAATGTCAGTTTATTAGCTGCAGTACATCCACTATTTATTATCATCATCGTCATCATCATCAGCCCAGTTCCACTATTGTTCAACTGGTTCAGCTACATTTGCTCCAGATCCTGGTCACTTCTGAACATGAATCCGAACATTGGTTTGTTAACACATCTTCAGGCCATATGTGACTCTGTGGTGCCGCCTTCCCCGGAGCAATGAGGAGATACAGACAGCGCCGGTGTCCTTTTCTGCCAGACTGTTCTAATCTGTATGCTCAACTAAGAGATTCCTTGTTTCCCTGGTGAGTGTTGTGCTTTGGGCATGGTAGTAGGAAGTGAGCTTCCAAGAGAGGCTTTAGAAATGCTTGGATGCACACACACATACAGTCCTGCAGACTAGAACTGAGGATCCAAATTAGCAAGAGGCCATCAAAATGTGCATTAGGGTAATGTGAAAAGAGGGAGCATGGCCACTTCCTTGACTCATGCCTATGGTCACAGACTGAGATTGAAAGGCAATGCTAAGAACTCCTTGACCACAGCGTTGCATACTGTATTATCTATCAGGGCTGCTTTTCTATTCTTACCTAACAATCCACCAGCCCTGTATTGTAGCTGTGAAGTACTGGACCGTCCCCAAAACTGTCTAGTCTTGCCATTTATTAGTTTTTGAAGCCCCAGGCAGGCAGCATCAAACAGGAGATTTATTAAGCCTCTGTATACCCAAGGTGGCTTTGTGTGTTCCTTGAAGGACAGTTTCTTCCCATGGCATGTGGTAAGTTGTTTTTGAAACCCACTGAAATATTTCAAAAGCAGTTTGGGATATAGCATGGGAGTCTGCTGTTCAAAGACAAAAAGTCAATATCACTGGATACATGCCACTTGAGCTTATGTAGAGTAGATCTTTAGATCCTACAGTCTGCAAGATGAGAATGATTCATGACCATAATAATTCATTGACTACACAATTTACAGCAGTCACTGGGGAACATGTGTAGGAGGGTGCTATTGTACTCATGTCCTATGTGCGTTTCCCACAGGCAGCTGGTTGACCACTGCATGAACAGAATGCTGCAGTCTGACTCTTCTTCTGTTCTTATGACAACCATCTCCCAAGTTCAGGGAGGTAAAATATCTCAATGGTTGAATGAATCCCTAAGATAGGGATGGAGAACCTGCAGCTCAATAGATGTTGTTGGATTCTGAGTCCCATCATCCCCATCCACCATTGCAAACAGTCAGAAACTACGCTATGGGATTTTGTAGTTCAACAATATTTGGAGTGATACAGGACATTCTATCTCAATTCAGCACTGTGAAGAAATGCCATGTACGTAACTGTTTATCGAGTGTAATGTTTTGTAAATACTCTGTGTGAATGGTGAGAGAGAGACAATCACATGTCATATTTTTAGATGGATATTTGAGAATGCTGGAAACGCAAGTTTTTTCTTGGGATTTCCTGAGGATTCTGAAACAGATGCAAGCATAACAGCTAATCTAATAAAAGTTGGGCTTAGCAGGTGTGTGTGTGTGTGTGTGTGTGTGTAGTGGTAATCTCGTATTACAAACATTTTCCCTACATTTCCAAAGACCACCACCTTTGAATCCAAGTCCAATGTATTTTGCAGGTCTTTAGAAACCAGACATTATGAAAGAAGATTGGCACCTGCCTTGTGTATATAGAATCTGTTTTCTGATTGCAACATTGTGGAGTTGCCAGGTAGCATCTGCATCCCCACTTGAAATGGTCCTTTGGGGATTGAGGATTTACAAGGCAACTCATCCAGGTATTGTTATTATTCACATAATGTACCTGCCTCATTTAGCCGAACACATGCAAATGGGATTTGAAAACAAAAACTGACATGGCTAGAACACTGATAGAAGACAGGCTCTAAGCACTTCTGGGAGATGATCAAATCCTCCCATTGACTGTGATGGGCTTTGTATCATGTTGTACTGTCAAAGGAATTCAGAGTACAAAGCTGCCCTACAATGGCATATGAAACAACATGATTTTGTTTTGCGTGACCTCTTTCACAGAAACTGGGGGATTCAAGTATTTTATCGTTAATGGCCTTTTACACCACCTGGGCAATGTCGTAATGAAAGGCAATCATGAGTGTTCAAATTTAACCAAGTTGAAGGCAATTCTATAATGACTGAACAATATCAATGAGGGATTGGTGCAATTGAGAAGGGAAGGACAAATCTACCAATTTTGTTTTCTCCTCCATTTGAGTTTAGTAAATCTCAAGTTCTTCCTCTCTGACTATGGGCATGTCTACACCTATGGGTGTAAAGTGCCAGAAAGGGGGTGATCCCGGACTTACCTACTTCCAGGATCGTCACCCTGTGTCTACACGCAGAGTGTGATGTCCTGGGAGGAAGAGGACATCATGTGTCACAGCACTCGATTGCAAAAGGTAAGGTTTTTTTTTTCTTTGAAAAAAGACCCTGCTCCCCACCCCACCCCAATGGGCATGGAACTCCTGAGGAGCTCCATGCCTGGTTCCTGGCTCCTTGCAGTTACTTGTGAGGAGCCAGGATGAAAATGGGATGCTCGGCCACACCTCCTGCAGTCTCAGGATCATCCCGGGACCAAAGGAAGAACTGGGATTAAAGTGTAGGGCGATATCCCAGGGAAAAGGAGGGATCATCCCTCCCTGCTCCTGGGATCTCCTGTGCGTCATGTGGACACACAGCGACAATCCCGGGATGATCCTCAGGATATTGCCCCATCTAGACATGCCCTATGAAGGACTTTGTGAATTTTGGTAAGTTCTTTTCAGAAATGATCTGAAATGACAGATCACCCATCTGTACTGGCCAAATTCAGTAGGTACAACTATTTGCAGCATGGAGAAGGCCATGATGTACCTGCTTGCCTGTTACCTGAAGAGTCTTTTAAGAAAAAGATGAGCAGTCTATTAGAAAAAAAAAGTGGTGGCCACCCTAATTCAGCATTACCATTGTTGGATACAAAGGGATTGAAACCCAGACTTTTAAGAGCAAAGCACTCAAAACTCTGAGATTGGATGGGTGAATCTGTCAGTTCTGCTTTCTCCTGCAGTCAAAATTTAAAAGCACAAAGCTCTTTCTGTCCCATTTGGAAGCATTTATGGAGTTTTGTAAATTAACTTTAAAAAAACGAACTGAAACAAAATCCTCAACTCTCTGCACCAGCCAAATTCAGTATGTACACCTATTCCCAGTGTTGCAAAAATAGCTCGTTACCTGGTGTACCAAGTCCAATACAGCACACAAGGAGGAGAGGAGATGAAGTATGGGTCAACAACGTTTATTCTGCAGAATAAGAGACCCAAGGAGCTAATTGCTGCAAAGCCTGTGCCTACCTCGCAAGGGAGGTATCTAGGTTTTATACACTATCTTCTCTGGTGCTGCATACATAGGCATCATCTAACAGGAAATTTCTAGCTGAAAAGAGAATACATGGCATGTTCTTTTAGCAAGCATCAACACAAAGAGATAGGTACTCACTGTTCCTTAAGAGAACAGTAACTTGATTTTTGGTTATCTAGGAATGCTCCGGCCCAGATATTCCGACTTTGCAACATTTCGTTAGCAACTACCATAGCAACTCTGCCTCAGAGAGGGCACTTTTCCAACACCCGCATGGAGAGGACCATATTGTACCTCCCTGCCATAGAACTATTAAAGATGTGGAACCTGTCAGGAAAAAGAGGCGGCTATCTCAATTCAGCCCAGTGAAGAAATGCCATGTACGTAACCGTTTATAGGGTGGAATGTTCTGTAAATACTCTGTGTGAATGGGGAGAGAGAGACAATCACATGTCATATTTTTAGATGAGGCCTGGAACAGGTAAATTCAATTTTGTTTGGCTGGGGATTCTAGCTAGGTAGAAAACAGCAGTTGGAAATGAGGAACACCAGGAATTGACAGTTAGGGATTCAGGGAGTTGGCTATTGGAAAGTGAGGGAGAAGGACTGCTGGTTGGTAAGTAGAAGGAGCTGGAGAAAGCTGAGGAGAAAGCAAATAGCTAAGGCCTGACTAAGCTATTCCTTCTCTGTGAGATAAACCATACATGGCTGAGAAAATCAAGAGTTGGAAGCAGGTGGCTGTATTATGTCAGGAGGCTGCCCTAAGTTCTTGCCAGAAGAAGGTTACAGAAGGAGGCAGTAAAAACCCAGACAAATGGTCAAAGCAGCCAGAAATACAACAGGAGAAGCTTTGGGAGTCAGGTGAAGACTGTACCCAAGGGCAAGGCATGAGCAGTATATTTGGCTGGGAAGAAGGTTTAGGGAATTTGCCCTGAGCTAAAAAGTCATTAAAAGGCTCGTATTAGCAGCAGTGTCTCTTGAGTCCTTAAGAAGTGTCAGCAAACATTCTTTTGAAAGCCCTAAAGTAAATATTAATATTCCCTTATGTACAAAATATCCCTTTAATAAATCAATTTGTAAAATAGTTCATCTTGTCTTTAGCGTTGGTGCCTATCTCATGCCTAAGCCTCTTACAACAAGCTACTGGGAGGTGTTAAAGTATCCTAAGAGAGTTGGTGGCAGCTGAAAAAGGTTAGCTTTTGGAACTCTCGAGTTATTCTATGAGGGAGTTCCTTAGGCCCTGAAATACAAGCATTTGCTAAAAATAAGAAACCCTATAGTTTCCCTGTGAAAGAGTGATTTATCTATTGGTGATGGCAGACCTAGGTGAGAATCCGGGGGAGAGGAGGGGAGACCTCACGTTATGAATAATGCAAGATCTCGCCCTTATTCAGACGCGAGCCATGATGAGCTCTGGAGGAGAGCCGTTGCGGCTGCCATTTTTTATTTTTAAAGCGGCAGGAGGCAGGAAAGGTAAGTAGGGGGTTTGGTTTTTTTAAATTCTCCTACCCCCGCCCACCCCTCACCCACGATGTCTGATTCCCCACCCACCACCCAGCCCCGTTCTCCTTCCCCCGCCCCCTCACAATGTCCGATCCCCCGTTGCCCCCCGGCCGCAATTCCTCCTGATGTCCCCTGGGCCACGATTCCCCCCGATCTCCCTGGCCTCTATTTCCTGCTGCTACATGTCCCCCCCATAGCCCTAATGGCGCGCTGTGGCCCGTCTGCCGCTTTTCCCGGCTACTCGGGAGTAAATCCGGTAGTCGGGAAAAGCAGTGGACACGCCCGCGGTCCCTGCCTCAGCCCGACCTGAAGCTGGGACCGCGGAAAGAATCGCGCTACAAACGGTTCCCATTAGCGCGGTGCCAGGGTGGCTCGAGGCTTGGCTGAGGCCGGGATCCCCTGTGCATCATCTGGACACACAGGGACGAGCACGGGCCTCGCACCGCACTAACCCCTGGTCTAGCAAGGCCCTCAGTAGAGAAAATCCCCCTTGAGGAATAATGTGGTTGAGTATTACAGGGATTCAAACCCAAACATTTAAGAGTTAAACACTCAAAGCCCTGGACATAATTGAATGAATACGTTAGTTTAGTTTTTTTCCAGAATTTTTACCTCTGATGTTCTCCCACCCACCCATATGGGGAACTCTGTAAATTTTGGTAAATCTTCATCAAAACCAAATTGATACTATTTTCTCATCCATCCTTCTAAATCAAATACGAGCTTCTAGAACAATCTCAAACATACAAATGAATTAGATGCTTTCTAATCACAGTGGGAGGGGGCAGTGGAGTGGGTGGTCCCAAGCTCTTACGTCCTAGGTTCAATGTGACACCATCCTGACATCCAGTAATCCAAGACGCCAAAAGCAGACCAAAAGTCTTAATTTAGAATTGAATGGCATTTGCTGATGTATCGCCATACCAACAATGCTATCTGAAGGTTAATGATGGTAAGACTGTTGATTACAGGAAAAGTTTTCAAAATGTTGCAGAAATGGATAAATCCCAAGTTAATAATGGTAGCATGGTAATCAGAAATGAGTGAAGATTGCTGGGAGTTGTAGGATTTGTTTCTGTCTACACATGCATAGGATTGTGCCCAAAGTGATCCTAAAAATAAAACAAAAAATAGGGAGGAAATGGTCTACGATCGCAAAGACTATAGTGCTTCCAGATGATGATGATGATGATTTATTACATTTACACTATATATCGCCCCATAGCCGAAGCTCTCTGGGTGGCTTACAGATTAGCATTTTATTGGGAAATTGCAGTTCCTCATTCATGTATCATGTTTCCCTAGGGAGTTTTCCTTCACCTTTTATCTTTCCTTCTTACCAGTAATCTGCTGAGGAGGAAAAGATGGAATAGCGCCTCTTGCTTATTAGTGCTAGGAGTTGGTCATCTGGAATTGCCTGTCTAAGAGCCAGGAACAGATAAACCGTTGAAGGTTCAGCTTTCCTCCTGGGGCAAATCGCAGCTGCTGTGTGTCCAGGTCTGAAATCTTCATCACCCACCTCTCTCCTTGTATCGTCGGTGAGATTTGAAAGAGAAGTTTAAATTGGAATGTATGGCTGTATACCTCAAACTAATAAAGTAGCAGTGAGGTAAGCACTTTGGGGATTAAAGTCCTAAAAGGTCTGCCCAGATGATTTGAAGTAGGTATTATACTGGGTGGTTTCCAAGGGTGGTTTGGGAATAATGCCACAAACCACCTGCTCTTCTCCCTCGTCACTTTTGTTGCTACCATCTGTAAGCAAATTGTGATGCAGAATAGCGCGTGCGCACACACACACACGCACATGAAGACTAGCAGACATAAGTAGGGGGAAAATGGCAATAGAATGCTTCTGCCTGAGCTATTGGCACCATCAGTACGGGGGCAAGGGAAGCATATGGATTCCTCTGAGTTCTTGCCAACTTCCCAGAGCAGAAGAACTCCAGGAAAGGGGGGTCAATCTTGCATCATGCAAGAGTTGCAGAACAGGGCGTGATGGAACATCGCAGAATGCCAATGAGGGCACTTGCCTTCACCAGGGAACATAAGACAGAGCCGTGTGCCTTGTCTCAATCAAGACGTCGCCATGCAATGATGGAGCTGGACCCTTTCCAATGTTTACTCTGAGTGCATCATTCTTCAGAACTGTAGGAAGAGTTGTCATCCATCCAACACAGCATACACCAAGGGTAATATGTTGAGTGCCTGCAACGGTTTAGCTGGCCAAGAAGTAAATTAGAGTCTACACAAGTTAAAAAAAAAAAAAATCTGCAACAGCAATTTTCACTGAAAGGTCTAGTCTAATTTGCTAAAAATAATGCCTAAATCTGTGCTTTCGTCTTCCAAAATGGTTTCCAGAGAACCCCACTCAAATTATACTTATTTCTTTTTATAATTTTGAATTCTGTCTCCTTCACTCTTGCTGGTGTCCCTTTTCTTTCTCTTGCCCACTCTTTTCTCTTTCTTCCTGCCTTGGGTGTAAACATTCTCTTTTTGTGTGTGCATTCTTCTACTGTACAGGTAAGATAAGTTTAAAAGAAAATGCAGGCACATAAATAAGAAAACTAGAAATCAATTCCCTAGCTCTTTGAGGGAATGGAAGGTGGAAATAACGAGATGAAACGAAAGCTGGATTTAAATAGGGGCACATTTATTAACTTCCTGTGAGGGGAGATGGAGGCCTAGGTGGACATCCTATTTTGGCCAATGTTTTGGCCATAATTGGGTTTGGGCGAGCTATTTGTATCCTGGTAGGTGACGTGTGTATATCACCACTTGTCAGGATTCCCCTTTTGGGGTGGTTATGCCTTCTGATGTCACTCCCCCTCAGGTTGCAAAACTCTGAGTGAGTGAATAAGGTTGGTCCTTATCCCATTATCTGGTGCCTCAGGACTCCCAGTGAGGGCTTCCGGTGTTATCAATCACCAAAATGGTGCCTAGGAATGCTCACCAACCTTATCCTTCCTTCCAATGCCCACACGCCTGCCCCAATTAAATGTGACCAAATTCTTAGCCTACTTAATACTCCCCTGTTTTCTTACAGTGTGAAGTAGGCAGGAAAAAAACCAATCACAAATTGATTGAGAGCAAAAAAATCCTACTTGGCCTCCCCTAAAGGGCAACCAGCAAGCCCACACTGGCTGAGAGTCTGTGACTGGCCAAAGTGGGCTTACCATGGGATGGGAGAACTTTTCACTTTTCCCCCATTTCATTTACTGTTTTTTTAAAAACCAACAAACAAAAAACACCCGCTTTGATGACAGCATCAGTAGTAGGGTGGCCATAGGTCCTCTTTTATAGCAAACAGTCCTCTATTTGAAAGGCTGCTAGAGGACTGTTCTCCATTTAAGTCATCCTCTATTTGAAGGACTGTCTGATTCAAGTCAAAAATATACATAAAAAGCCATCATAAGAAAGAGCTGGACCTTGAAGTTCCCCATCAACAGTACCTGGATATTACACTGACCAAGGCACAGGGGTCACCTGGACTAGTTCTACCCCAGTATTTTGTTTTGTCGTCATCCCCCCCCCCTATTGAAGTGCAGTGATACCTTTGTAGCATTATTTCCCACTTTTGTAGCATCATTTCCCACTTTTTATTCCAGATTATCCCAAGTACCAGATGTTATTATGTGCACTACAGGTATAATGGTGCAAGAGGCATATAGCTATGACATGAGGTATAGATTGGGTCAAAGTCACAATCTTCCATCCTATAATGACATGTACTATATTTCTATTACAGTAAACCACCCAGAGAGTGTGGTTCTCTGGTCGACAGCTGGTTGGCCACTGAGTGAACGGAGTGCTGGTCTAGATGGCCCCTTGGTGTGATATAGCATGGTTTTTCTTATGTTCTCAGAGCACTTCAGGTATAGAGCAGTATAGCAATGATGTTATTATTAATGTTGTTGTTATACAATTATAAAAATTGTTTCTTAATTTTCAGCTCTACATATAAATTAGCATATGCAGATGTTATAAAAATCTGTATTCTCTTTGGTCCTCTCTTCTTCTTTTTTTGGTGATGCTGCTGCATTACTTCTTTGGGGCTGATTCATAAGTAGCCACCCTAGTCAGTGGTTTGGCAACAAGGGCAGAGCTCTGATCATTATTTTCCTTTCTTTCCACCAGCGCTCTGGGTATGACACCAGTGTGTCTATTTCAAGAGCCAAAGAGTAGCTCCTGCAATGGCACTGAAATGGCTGCCTTCAATTTGCCCCCTGCAAATGCATATATGTACACACACACATATGCACACAGTCATATGAGTACTCATTCAACTGACTGCAAGCTACGATAACATAAACACTTAGCAGAACATTTTGTTGCTTCTCTTAACAGTGCTCCGACTTCAAGAATAGCTTGTATTGCACAAAGGGGAAAAGAGGTTATAATGAAAAATCCATAGTGAGTCTTGTGTTTTGTAAGTTAGCTGCATGCAAATTAAAATTTGGGGGAAGAAAGCAGAAATAGATTAGAACACAAAATGAGATGTATTTTTTTTTCCATTGGCACTGCGTATTCTTAGTGGGCCTTTTTCCTGTGCATTTTTTATGATTACATTTGCTCATTATAAGCACAGAAGCACATCTCCCTTTGTGATAGATAATAACCACTTTCTTTTTCTTCCCTGTTGAAAACTGCTTGAATTGGATTAACATTAGAGCAAAGCAAACTTTTCACTATTTCCATTTCTGAAATTCAAAATTACAGGAGACTCAACATGGAAAGTGCCAGCAACAGGATTTTCAAGTGACGTACTGATGGCTATATTCTTTCTATTTACATCTGCACGAAGGAGACACGTGGTGGCAACTTACTTATAGGGCTGCCGCCCCTCCCAGCCACCTCTTTGCTTCACTTCTGATTGTCCCCCACCCCTGGCCTACTTCACACTATAAGATAATGGGGGAGCATTAAGTAGGCTAATTGGTTGAAGTTGGTTACATTTAATTGGGGCAGGCATACCGGCATCGGGAGCAAGGAGAACGTTGATGAGCATTCTTAGGCACTGTTGTGGTGATTGGTAATACCTGAGGCCCTCTGCTGGGAGTCCTGCAGCACCAGATGATGGGATAAGGGTTACCTCTTAGGCCAACCGTACTCACTCACTCAAAGTTTTGCAACCTGAGGGGGAGTGACATCAGAAGGCCTACCTACCCCAAAAGGGGAATCCTGACGGGTGGTGATAGACACATGTCACCGGTTGGGATATGAATGGCTCACCCTATCCCAAATTATGGCCAAGACGTTGGCCAAGATAGGATGCCCACCCAGGCCTCTATCTTCCTTTGCAGAATTATAAATACATGTGGCCCTATTGAAATCCAACTTTTGTCTCATCTCGTTATTTTGGTTTTTCCCCCTGCAAAAATCTTGCTCTATATCCCCTAAGCTACCAGCACGGTGCAGTAAGACAGGGAGCATTGCACAATTGCTTCTTTCCCCCTTTATTCTGAGTAAATGCTTCATTTCCCCTCAGTGACATGACATAGACCAACCTGATTGGGTACATGGTGCTGTAATATCATGTTCAATACATCCTCTCAGATTAACTGCTTTCACAGGGCGAGGAAGGTGTTCCATATGTGTGTGTGTGTGTTTTAAAGGCACCAAAAACAGTTGATTTGTGAGAAATTTGTGAAAGAATGAAAGGTTGGGCAGTCTTCACAGTCACATTTTTAGGTTTGGATGTAGATGTTGTCTATCCAAATTCCATATCCATTACTTTCAATAGGATTTACATTCAAAAAGATTGTAACTCCCCTCCCTCTCCACATACACATCTATTCATAGCCACACCTCTCTAGGGCCTTAGCTAGACCTAAGGTTTATCCCAGGATTATTCCGGGGTTGTCCCTGCCTGTTCCCTGGATCCCCTGTGTGTCATTTAGATGAACAAGGATGACCCTGGGATGATCCTGGGATAAACCTTAGGTCTAGCTAAGGCCAAAAGTCTTCTTTCCCTGATAGGCTGAGTTTCTGTAAACCGCCCAGAGAGCCCTGGCTATGGGAGCGGTATATAAGTGTAATAAATAAAATATAAATAAATAAATAAATTCTGTGATCATTAGTACTTCACTGATTCTTTTTTCTTTTCTTTTTTAATGTTTGATTTTTCAATGTGAAAACTGCTGTTGTGGAGGTGAGAAAAATCCTGCACCTTCCATTAGTTTTCAATTTTTTTTCATGCCTGTTTGCAGCCATTGTTCCTCCAATCTCCCGCTGCTGCAGTGCCATTTTCTTTACTTGAAAGGCCATTGTCCACACTCTTTCTTTTAGCTCTATTGTTGTGAGCTGATGCATATGCTAATACAGATTAAAAAGTCTTTTTTAAAAAACAAACAAAAAAAGTCTTGCTGTGTGGTGATGCAGTGCAGCAATACTCACCTATTGGATGGTATAGAAATGTAATAAATAAATAAATAAATAAATAAATAAATAAGTGTCTGGTTCTAAAAATCAGGGCAGAATTGAAATATTTACATAAAAATGCTTGTTGCTGTGTGCTAATCCACATTTAAAAGACTGTTCAAATTTATTGCTCTGTGCTAATGCATCTAATCACCTGGCTTTTTAAAAAGCCTCTCACCCCCCACCCACCCCCCACACATTGTCATCATTTTCATGACAGCGAGTGCTCCACAAACAACAACAACAAGGGGGGCTTTTTGAGGGGACTAAAATGTTTGTAATACTTTCTTCTAAGGGCACGAGAAAGCTGTGGGTATCTCTGCCCACACCTTATGGTGCTGTACTTTATTTTATTATCATGCCGTGTAATTAACTTTTCTATAAACACCCATCCATCCCATTGCCTACTTTTTAAGCTTTATTTATTTAGTTATTGCATTTTTATACCGCTCAATAGCCGAAGCTCCCCGGGTGGTATTTTTGTTTAAAAAAAAAGGGGGGGGAAACTATAGAGGTATCAAGAATCTGAAATGCATTTCGTTCATGTTGCTAGTCATCTCTCATAAACTTAAAAAGTTATAGTTAGGTGTGTATTTTTTTGGTTTTTTTTACTTTATTTTTTGTTTCCTTCCTTTTAACCAATTTCACAATCCAATGATCCAGCCTCACACTTATCTCATGGCTCACCACCTTAGACATAAACTTCTAATGTGGCACTCTGTCAAACGGTTACTGATAATCTAAGCACTGTATGTAATATCCCTGGCCTTCTCTGGGCTGTAATATCCTCAAAGAATTACAAGGCAGTGAAGCATAGCTCTCTTTTCCCTGATACTACACTGGTTGTCCCTGGTCAAGCTGTGCTTTTCAAAATCCCTCCTCATTAGATTCCTTCAAACAGTTTCCAAAACTTCCTTTCAACTGAAATTCGGTCAATACCATTGAACCATAATATCTTAAAATCCCTTTTTTCCTCATTTGCCAGGCTTCCTCCTGTAGTCGCACCACATCCACACACCTTAATCTCTTCACTGGCCCCCTGATCCTCCCTTGATCCTCCCAGCAGCTTTTCACCTGTTACACACCAAATTGCCTCCTTTCCTCTCCTAATGTCGATCTTATTTGGGCTCATTCCTGCGCTTTCCAATTTTCTGCCTTTCAATTGGGCAAATTCATTGTAGTCTAGCCATCCACCACAACACCAGGGGAGCAAAGCATGGAAGGTATCACAGGATGGCTGCATGTTTTAAGTTGGTGTGGTGCACATGGGAGAGGGGGAAATAGCCAGGATGGGGGTGGGGTAGGATGGGAGAAGGGACTGCAGGACAAGTTGGAGTTACTCAAGGAAGAAAGAGCAAGGGAAACAGGAGCAGGCAAAGGAAACAACAGGTCCTGCTCCAGTTGGACTCTCCTACTTTGGGAGCAGGACAATCCCATCAGCCCTGTTGCTGGTCTACTTATCTTCCCCCCCCCCCACTCTCTCTTTTTCCCTCTTCCCGCCCCAATTCCTTTTCCTTGTGTGTCATGTATTTTTTTTAGATTGTAAGCCTGAGGGCAGGGACTGTCTTCTTTTCTAACTGATTTATAAGCCACTCCGAGAGCCTTTTTGGGCTGAGGAGTGGGGTCAAATATGATGAATGGATGGATGAATGAATGAATGAATTCCAAGTAAATTCACCTTTCCCCCCTTCTACACAAATGTCATATTTGTGAAGAGCTTTTAATATATGAAATGTGTTATGCCAATGCTAGGGTGACCATATGAAAAGGAGGACAGGGCACCTGTATCTTTAACAGTTGTATTGAAAAGGAAATTTCAGCAGGTGTCATTTATATATATGGGGAACCTGGTGAAATTTCCTCTTCATTACAAAAGTTAAAGCTGTAGGTGACCTGCCCTCTTTTAAATCTGGTCACTCTAGTATAGCTCCTGCACCTTTAACTGTTGTGATGAAGATGGAATTTCATCAGGTTCTCCAAATATACAAATGACACCTGTTAAAATTCCCTTTTCTATGCAACTAAAATATCAGTTATAGACTAAGTTTTATAATTAGCAAAGTCCTTTGTTTCTTTAGAGATCGTGATTCATTATTTTCTATATGCTGCTTCTTTTTGTTACCATGATTTTCTTAACCTTATTTCAAAATAACATAGATTTCATGAGAAAGAAGCAGACTATATTCTGCATGGTGGAGAGGGGGCGTATATCTCAGTTGAAAAGCACGTGATTTGTATGCAGAAGGTTTCAGGGTTTGTTCTCACCATCTCCACTACTAATGGATCAGGGAGCAAGAGACAGGGAAGATTCTTAGACCAGGGGTTAGAGTACAGTAATTACAATAGACCAGGGTGGGATCTACACTACTGCTTTATAGTGGTATTTTTTTTATTTTTATTTATTTAAGGATTTTAATGCCACCATTCAGCCAAAAAAGGCTCTCATGGCGGCTTACAAAGGTATTTCTTGACAGTCCCTGCCCACAGGCTTACAATCTAAAAGACATGACACAAAAGGAAAGGGGATTAGGAGGGAGGAGGAGGAGGAGGGGGGAAAGGAAAGCAAATTCAGGCACTACAATCTTAGTTGGAAAGTTCAGCAGTTACAGTTGGTAGCAGGAGGGAGGGGGCTCTCAGCTGGAGCTGGACCCAGGCACGGTGGAGAGGTGCCTGGCTGCTGCTTCCTCCCTCACTGGTGGCCTCTGCAGAGACACTTGGTAGCAGGAGGGAGGGGGCTCTGAGCTGGAGCTGGACCCAGGCACGGTGGAGAGGTGCCTGGCTGCTGCTTCCTCCCTCACTGGTGGCCTCTCCAGAGACACTTGGTAGCAGGAGGGAGGGGGCTCTCAGCTGGAGCTGGACCCAGGCATGGTGGAGAGGTGCCTGGCTGCTGCTTCCTCCCTCACTGGTGGCCTCTGCAGAGACACTTGGTAGCAGGAGGGAGGGGGCTCTGAGCTGGAGCTGGACCCAGGCACGGTGGAGAGGTGCCTGGCTGCTGCTTCCTCCCTCACTGGTGCACTGATTGAAGTGCACTGATAACTGTTGGGGCCCATGACACATCTACACCAAGCAGGATATAACACTATGAAAGTGGTATGAAAGCAGTATATGGTATGTGTCAATGGGTCCCAACAGCAGAAACTTGGGCCTTCTCTGTAGTGGCACCTACCTTAGGTAATACCCTTCTACCAGTATTTGGGAGGTGCCAACTTGGTATATTTTAGATTCCAAATGAAGACCCTTCTTGTTATTCAGGCTTTCCTTGATTGATTGGGGTGCCCTATTGATTAGTGGTGGTATTTTGAGTACTTGGTTTTGTTTTGTATTATTAACAAATGCTTTATTTTAATGTATTCTCTTTGTAAACTGCTTAGAGATTTTTTTTTTTTTTTTTTTTAAAAGATACAGTAAGCCAGGGGTCCCCAACATTTGGACCCATGGGCCCATTTGGGAATTTGAGAAACTGCTGTGAGCAACACCACAAAACGGCTCCCATGCAGGATGTGGCTAGTCACTTAATGGCTGTCTTGGGGGGCTGGATAGTCAAGAGCGGTTGAGAAACATAGCAAGGCAGGAAGGGAGGGAGAAATGGAACCAGTTGTTTTCTGGCCCACCCAATCTTCTTCTGTCTTTCCCCTTTGCTGTTGCTCCCTTTCAACTCCCAGCCTTTAGCCTTGTTATGACTCTCCCCAACCCCTTTCCTCAGTATTTCTTTGCCTTCCCTGTCCCTAGCTGCCTTCTTTCTTTCCCTTCCCAGCCCGAAGACTTGCTCTTACTCTCCCACCCACCTGGTTCCCTTGCTGTTTCTCCCTCCTCCTAGCCTCTAGCCTTACTCTTTCTCTTCCCAATACCTTGCTTTTCTTTCTATTTTTGAAAGGAGGCAGGAAGGGCTGTGGAAGGGGGCAGGGAGTGAAGAGCTGCTTGGGCACCATTGGAGGTGCCCACAGGTGCCATGGGGCCCACAGATGCCATGTGGGGGACCCCTGTGGTGAGCAGTATATAAGTTTAGATGCTGCTGATTATTATCATGATGATGGTGATTCTATACTTCTGATGCTCCTGTTGCTAAGAATGCTGACAGAGCAGCATTTAAAACTGTTGAGGGGAACCATTGTTAACACTGCCAAGCACAACTTTCTTTTAAAAGAGAGGGATGACATGGGAGCCATGATGATGATGATGATTTTATCCAATCCTATTCTGAACTGAGCTAAAGAAAGCTTGTCGATCACTATGTTTGGGGGGAAAGCACACAGGTAGCAAAGACGGATTTGCCTTTCCCAATATTTTCATGCAAAAGCTTTCCTAATATCAAAACCTAAATATTTACCTAGAACATTTACTCAAGCTGCATGTTGTGAGGGGAAAAAAACACTCCCTTTACATCTTCTCATGGGGTCAGGGGAACAAAAGATAAATGGCAAAACTGGGATATTAATGCATGAGACGGCAGTAGAAGTACGGAAATTCTATGTCTAAATTTGATAGAAAGCTTTACAGGGCAATAACTACCTCTTGTGGTAGAGAGCTCAAACGTTGAAGCCTCTGATGATTCCAAAGTCCTGTCAGCACAAGCCCACCAGGGTGGAGGAAAGGGAGGAGTGGCATGAGAGTGTATGTGAATTCCCTCCTATAGAAACCAATGGGTGGTGGGAATTGATCTCGCCAGCTCAAGGTATTTCAGTAGCCAGGTGAGAGATAACTCTGGGACCCAGGACAGCTGTGGATGACAGAATGCCCCTGGCTTGCCTCCTTTGCTGCTATTTTGTTGTCAGAGTTCTGACATAAAACAATATAAACAAGCAAAACACACAGACAAACACAAAGACAAAAGACACCATAGATGTTTCCACAGTGGACATCACCCTCCACCCTCAAAGGGGAAGATCTCCTGAATCCTATGGTCCTGAGACACCCACCAAGGGACCAGAGAATTGAAGCTTCAAAGCATCAAGTCCTAAAAAAGCTGCAATACAGAAGATGTTGGTTTTGTCACACTGAGGAAAAGTGATTTCATTTAGATGTGCCAATACTGCATAAGAGCTCAGAAAGACTGGGAAATGACAACTGAAACTATTACTGAAAGTGCAGATAGAACTATTTTCAGACCTATCAGTTCGCTTGTTAAATTTCTTTTTTTAAAAAAAAGAAGTGATGGTCTTTATAACTTTTTAGCAGCTGCCATATTTAGGGTGACCTCATGAAAAGGAGGACAGGGCTCCTGTATCTTTAACAGTTGCATAGAAAAGGGAATTTCAGCAGGTGTCATTTGTATATATGGAGAACATGGTGAAATTCCCTCTTCATCACAACAGTTAAAGCTTCAGGAGCTATACTAGTAACCAGATTTAAAAGAGGGCAGGGGTCCTGCAGCTTTAACTGTTCTGATGAAGAGGGGATTTCACTAGGTTCTGTATGCATACAAATGACACCTGCTGAAATTCCCTTTTCTATGCAACTGTTAAAGATAGGCCGTAGCTAGACCTAAGGTTTATCCCAGGATTGTCCTGGGGTCAAACCTGTTCATCTAAGTGCCACACAGGGCATCCAACGCTCAGGCAGGGACAAACCCAGGATGATCCTGGGATAAACTTTAGGTCTAGCTACGGCCATAGAGGAGCCCTGTCCGCCATTTCATATGGCCACCCTAGCCATATTGGTCTATACAAAACTTTGGAAAACACAATCTGAGCCATCAGAAAGGTTTGGGATATAACCAAACTAGTTAAATTAACAATATACAGAACAATTAATATCTAGGCCATATTTAATAAATGATCTCTAGGAACTAGTAGCGCTTTATATAATAACAAATTGATGACGGAATCCGTCTGTGGATTAATCTAATTTGAAATGCATGAAAGCAAACATGCAATTTTATTTGGAAATGTAGGAATTATATGTTTTTCTTCTGTGGGTTTATTTTTATTTTTAGTTCTGTCCATTTTTATAATGTGATGTATCAATTGTTAGTTTCTGTTCTCTGTGCCAGTATTTTTGCTGCTGCATTTATCTTATTATGAATACCTTTAATAATGGGTGACAGTTACACTTTTTACACTTTGTCAGCCACTTTGGAGTAACTCCCTTTTGTGGGTGAAAAAGTGGGGTATAAGTTTCTTAAATAAATAAATAAATAAATAAATAGGTTTTTTTACCCTATTTCTTTTGGTTATTTGTGGCATCATATGATTTAAGAGAAAAGACAGTTTAAAAAAAATCAGAAAGAATATGCAATCTTTCCCTTTAGCAGTCCTTTTTCACATCCAATTCCTTTTTCACCCTGGGAAAGATTGTCTATTTCTGTAGGATTCCCCCCCCCCTTTTTATGTTGGTTTCCATTAAAATATTTCTGGTGGGAATATAAAAACAACAACAAGCAATCCTCACTGGGTTATGAATTCTAAGTGGTTTCTTAACGTGCATTAGTTGAACAAAAACATGACCGTATCTAATTCCTGGCAATATTAAGAAAGAGTTGCACAGGAAGACTGAGAGTTCTTATCTATGAACCACTTGAAGCCTGTCAGAGAAAGCCAGGAGACAGGCTTATAGAATTTTAATGTTGAACTAATGTTACATTTGCAGTAAGCTGAATTAGAAAGGGTGACTGAGAGTTGAAGAAAGAAAAGTGAAAAATGCCCGGTCTTCTTAAGGATGGGTTCAAATGTTCAAGCTGTCCTTTCAATGAACCCACCATTTATGGGAAACTCTTTTAGCCAATATATAATTCATGAAAAAATCTGTACACAATAACCTTAGGTGCAGATGATGGCGTGTGGCAGAATTTTAGAACCATGCAAGCACGGAAGCACCCAAAAAAAATCTTGAGACGTTGAGGCTGAGGAGGAGGAAAAGGAAGAGGGGGATTAACTTGTGCTGTAAGCAATCTGGAGCAAAGGCAATGTTTTCTAACATCTTTCTAAAATTAAACTAAACATGACATTAAATATTATCCAAAGAAGAGGTAAAACTTGTTGAAATATCTGGGGAACTAATCATTCCCCACATTTTGTAGGAGAAGGGCACAGTGGGTCAAAATCCTTGTCAGCCTTCTTTGGTTACTTGTTTGTATTATTTATTACATTTCTATCCTGCCCAATAGCTTAAGAACTCTCTCTCTCTCTCTCCTTCCCTCTCCTTCCCTCTCTTTCCCTCTCTTTGCATCCATCTGCTGAACTCAAGATGCAATATGAGAAACAAAGCAGCAGTGCATAGTGAGGTGGTGCTCTGAGTCCAAGAGCATCACCCAAGAGTGCCTCGGGTGTGTGTGTGGGGGTGATTCAGGGAGATATGAAAACCCTATCTTTCTTCTTCACAGAACCTGTTAGGAGGAAGAGATGGAGGCACAAAGTAACTCACTCAGTACCACCAAAGTGTGGTTGCTGGTTATCTTGTGCAGATGTAGGAAAGAGATATATGAAAGGCAGGAGCCACACTACTGCTTCATAGCAGTATTGAAGTGCAGTGCAGGATCTACACTACTGCTTTATAGTGGTATTGAAGTGCACTGACAACTGTTGGGGCCTATGACACTTCTACACCAAGCAGGATATAACACTATGAAAGTGGTATGAAAGCAGTATATGGAATGTGTCATCATGGGCCCCAACAGTTGTCAGTGCACTTCAATACCACCATAAAGCAGTAGTGTAGCTCCTGCCTTTTATATCCCGCTTTCATCGTGGAATATCCTGCTTGGTATATATGTGACCCTGGTCACGAATGTATAGGGATAATTCAATTCACAGTGATGTTTTCTTGTAAACCTGATTGTATAAGCTTGTTAATAAATTAGTTACCCTGAGACACGTTTTGCTCAAAATGTCTCAGTTGTTATGTTTGAATTCCTCACCCCCTTGTAAAAAGTGTTTGTTGTACTGAAACTATTTAAGTTTTCCTCAAAATATCTCAGATGTTTGGTAAAGCTGGAATGCTCACATTTTCCTTGAATTATGTCGTAGGGTGGAATTCGACACGTACAAAACATTTTCCTTTAGGCAGAATTTCAATGGTGATTTTTAAATTTTTTTTTAGAAATTTCATTTTTAAAAAAATTGAGGGAACGTTAAGGTAGTTGATATGACAAGTGAAATTTCTTTCCCTTCTCAAAGAAATTAAGGAATTTCACTTGATGTATCAAATGCTTTTAGTTTTCCCCAGAATTCCTAGGGGTGACTAGTGGATTTCATCTCTTGCTTTCCCTTTTTTGTTCCATGGGTTTGCTTGCGTTCCACTCTTCCTGGATTCTAGTTAAAATAGAATTTCTAAAATTAATTCCAAATTGGACCATGTGCAGTTGGCCACAGATTTCAGTTCCTTCAATTTAGTCATCTCTCCCTCCCTCTCTCCCAATTACTGGTGCAGATTAATAAAATACTTTAAAAAATGAAAGCAATCTTCATGCTATATTATGTTTTGCTATTGTAATGGATATTCAATAAATCATAATAGTAATCATAATGATAATCATAATAGTAATCATAATCATAATATAATTGCATTAAGATTCTTTTCGTGCAGTGTTTTATCAATGAATGCAGTTGCTCCTTTATACTGGTAAAACACCATGTCGAAAATAAATAATTGACACAGCCATATCTACAGACACATTCTTTTTTGTGGTGATTTATCAGGGTAAATAATAAGTAAAACACTGAAGGGAAAAAATCCTGAAACAATCAAATATGCTTTTTCAGGCCTTAACTAGTCTGGGCTTTATCACGGAGCAAACCCTGGGATCGTCCCTGTGTGTCCACATGATGCACAGGGGATCCTGGGATCAGGGAGGGATCATCCCTCCCTTGCCCTGGGATAGAGCTCTCCATTTTGGGCCCACTTTTTCTGTGGTCTCGGGCTGAGCCCGAGACCGCGGAACGTGTAGCCCGTTGCCATGGTTTGACCCAGCTCCGTGTAATTCCTTGTGTGGAGCTGGGAGCTGCGCCCATCGGGGGTAGGGTGAGGAGAGCAGGGAAATGAAGTTAAATTTTAAAAAACCCTACCTTAAGCGCACGAGCGTTCGTGTGCTGCTTCGGCGTGTGCAACGCCTCTCTTCCTTAGGTCATCACACCTCATGTGTAAACAGAGGAGGGATCTCGTTTTAATTGCAATGTGAGATCTTCCCTCCTCCATCCTGGATTATCAGATAGGTTTAGCTAAGGCCTCAGTGTTTTATCAAACTGCACATAAGCATCAGGAACAGACACAAATTAACTCAAGGGACCGAAGGCATCAGGGAACTGTGCATGCACAGCACTTCATACAAAATTTGGATTTTTATTTTTAAAAAAATGGGGTGATGGAGAATTCCTAATGAACCAATGAGTCCCACTTTGGCAACAAGAGCACCTAATCTGGCATTCCAAAATCCAGTGCGAAATTTGGATAGGGAGAATTGCAGAATTACCGTCACAGATATTGATGCTATGCCAACACAGACTTGCCTGCGAAGCCTGCTCTGTGTATCTGGCTAGTTTGCCATCCATGAAGAGATATCAACAGGCATGCAAAATGGAGAACAAATTGTTAATAAAGAGGAAGACAAGAGTCATTATTAACCACAGAACAGCTCATCATCTGAAGAGCAGGCATATTCGGTGCAAACAAATTAACATTTAAAGTATAATCAATTAGCTGAATTCATTTTATCCTTATCCAGTCTTTACTAAATTGACAATAAAAAGAGCATATCTCTTACCTGTATGACTTCTAATTACCTCAGTTTTCATCAGTAATATCCTCTGATGATATCCAGCCTGAACTTCTTTCTGCAACACTTGGAAAAATGATCTTTTCAAGGAGTTATGAAGTGTTGAAGGATTAAGTTTTCTGAGAAAAGTTGAAGAGGTTACACAGCTGAACCAAGATATGATTCTTAATCCAGATAGGTGTCAGTTTTATACAGAGCTTGATAGGTCTCTCTGGGGTGCCTGCAAGAGGGTTTTTGTGTGGAGTGGCTGTTCACTGCAGGCGCAAAAGTCCTGCAATTGTTTGGGTTCACACTGCAGCTTTCAACTGGACACAAGTTGCAGGATTTAAGCAGCAGGCTAGTAGTGTGATTATGTTCTTCATGGACATCACATTGGGAGAAGATGGGGGAATGGGACAATGACATTTATCATATTTTAGAATCTCTATATACAAAAGCCCAGACTGCTCCTCCAAGCCATTTATAGTTTTTGCCCTCTGGCGCCGTCTAGGGATGTTCCTCAGAACTGCAGACTTCTATGGAAGTTCCAAGTTACGAGATATAAAAGCCCAGACTGCTCCTCCAAGCCAGTTATAGTTTTTGCCCTCTGGCACCATCTAGCAATGTTTCTTGGAACTGCAGCCTTCTATGGAAGTTCCAAGTTCCGAGAAAGATAACTGCCAGGAGCTTCTGGCCTAGCAGAGGGGCCAAAACCCACTAACCTCCTCACCAGACTGCTCTTCCAAGACAGTTATAGTTTCTGCCCTTTGGCGCCATCTAGGGACGTTTCTCGGAACAGCAGCCTTCTAGGGAAGTTCCAGAAAAATAACTGCCAGGACCTTACGGCCTTGCAGATGGGCCAAAACCCACTCTCAGTAAGCTATTTGTCTCATGAGGGCAAATTTGATAGAAGGCTAACCTCCTCATCAGTTATAAAAATGTTAGCAAGGCTTTTACTTTAACATTGTGGCAATGTCCAGAGTCCGATGGTCTGAGGACATAAAGTTTAAAAATATTGATTGGAAAGAACAGGGGAAGTTGGTTCAAAATCTTAGAAAAGCGTATACCAAAAATATTGTATTCAAAGAAGTCCTAACAAAATAAATACACCTGTCATATGACGGGCTTTTTCACTAATTATGGAATAAAAGAAGAATACAGGACTACTGGTCGGACTCAATATAAGGACTGGGAAAAACTCCCTGAAAACCTGGAGAACTGTCAGTTTCAGAAATACTGGCCTAGATGAACCTACGGACTAACTCAGTACAAGGCAGCTGCCTATGGTCCGCCTAGCTCAGTACTGTCTACATTGACTGGCGGTGGTTTTCCAGGGTTTCAGACATGGGTCTTCCCCAGTCCTATCTGGGGTGGGGATGCCAAGGAAAGAACCTGGGAATTACTCAAAGAATGAGCGTGGCCCCTCAGCTACAGACCATTGTTTGTTTGTGTTAAGATAGTGCTTGATGTGCACACAAACGTGAAAAAATAAAGCCTGGGTCCAAAGAGCTCACACAAAGTACTTCTATGCATAAACAGGAGACAGCCTTTCTGCTTGCTGATCCCCATGCCACAATTAGTGTTGCTGCCACTGGTTTAGATTTCTAAGGATGCAATCCTATGCATCTAAAAAGATAAAATAAGTCCTACAGCTCCCAGCATGTCCTGGGGCATACTGGGAGTTGTAGGACTTCCCCCCCACACCCTAAATATTCATAGGATTGTGGCCTTACATGCCTTTCTGAAAAGAAGTTGTAAAGCAACCTCCAGGAAAATCAAGACATAACAAATTTAAAACAGCTAACTACTATAGCACAACCACCTCATAAAGCATCTAAAATGTCAGTGACCCTGTTCAGATGACATGCTAAGCCACAGTGGTTAAGCATTTTAAGCTAAACATTATGGCTTAGTGTGCTGTGTGAACCACAATTTAACATGTCATGTGAACCATTGCTTACACAACCATGGTTTAAACATGCTCATTAGCCATTTCCTGCAAAAGGATTAGCAGCCTAACCATGGCTTAATTTGTCATCTGAACAGGCCCAGTGACAACTATAAGCAATTCAAGAGATATATTACATAACCCATCAGTTTTAGTAAGCCACAAGGGGCAAGGATCCAATTTGGAAGTGGTTGCATGAACTCAAGAACTGTGAAAGTCCTTGAGCGACTCTCTGAACCAAAAACATCAGTACGCAAATCTGTGTGCTCTTTCAATAATGCATGTAATAATGTACACATTTTTAAATGTATAAATGTTAGAGATATGTATCTGTTGACAAAAGTGTACTTGTGTGCATTTTGGAAATGTGTCCATATTTTTCTTTGTGCATTTTACATATGCTGTTCAATGTAACTAAGTAAAGTGATGCAAATTGGGGCAAAAAAAAATTAACAACTTATACATGAAAGGGTTCTGAGCAGGTGGTGACAGTTCAGGAAATTAGTCTTGGGGTCAGTGAGGACAGCTTGATGACTAGTTTTTGGCAGCTGTGAAAAATGCAAATTCTATGTTAGCAATTGTTAGGGACAGAATCAGAAATAAAACTCTATATTTACAAGCACACTTTGAACACTGTATACAGTTCTGGTTGCTGTACCTCAAAAAGGATATTGTAGACCTGGAAAATGTGCAGAACCAAAAAAAGATCAAGAACTAGAGCAACTCCCATATGGGGAAAGGTTAAAATGTTCAGGAAAAAAGGCAAGTTAAGACCCCCACATGAGACCTATAGCATCATGCATAGTATGGAGAAGGTGGAGGTGAGACTAAGTCATCCAATGATGCTGAAGAGTGGGCGATTCAGAATAGAGAAAAGGATGTTTATACAGTACAGAGTTAAACTACGGAATTCACTGTCATAAGATGAAACAACCTGCTAAGAGATGCTAGTATGTTGGCTCTTTGTTGTTCTTCTGGCAAGCAAACACTTTGTTAAAATATGCAGGCAGGCCTTTGATTTGCAGCTGAAGGGGGGTTTAACTGGTTGGGTGCTGTCTACTTCTTTTCATTGCTGCGTTTTAATTGAGTTGTTAATTGAGTTGTTTGTTTGTATTAACTGAGATTTTCCCCCCATATAGTTTGCCAACTTGAGCACCATTTTGGGGTGATATTTAATAATAATAAAATTGATAGCCCATACACACACACACACACACACACAGAGAGAGAGAGAGAGAGAGAGAGAGAGAGAGAGAGAGAGAGAGAGAGAGAGAGAGCTTGGATGGCTTTAAAAGAGGGTTAGACAAAGTAATGGCAGGTAAAGCTATCAATCGTTACTAGTCAGGATGACTATATATTACAGAGGCATGCCTACATGCATAGCAGTTGCTGGGGTATGTGAGTGAGAGGATGTTATTTCACTCTTATTCTGCTTGTGGATTTCCCCAAAAGTCTTGTTGGCAACAGTGGGAAGGGAATGCTTAACTAGATAGGTCTTTGATCTTATCCAGCAGGGCTTTTCTTAAGCTTTTAACACAGAGATTGATCATAACTTGGGCTTAATCTACACCAAGCAGGATATTGCACTATGACAGTGGTATGAAAGCTATGTATGGTATGTGTCAAGGGGCCCCAACAGTTGTCAGTGCACTTCAATACCACCATAAAGCAGTAGTGTGGCTCCTGCCTTTTATATACTGCTTTTATAGTGCTATATCCTGCTTGGTGTAGATTCAGCCTTGGTATGTTGGGAGAAAAAACTATTTATAATTTGAAGTATATTTGCTTATAAATGTTGAGAGAATTGATAGACTTAGGTACTAAGCCATGCCATCCTCTTCTTCACTTATTTTCTTCACTCTCACCCAATCAAATGGGGATGCTTCTGCAAAGTGTGTTTCTTTAAATATTAAAAATGTGATGCTCTTTTGAGTGGAGATTTTCTGAATGCATCTCTTTGTTGACAAAGTGTATCAGAACAAGTACAGTTAAATGTGTGAATAAAATACAAGGAGAAATATGTAGCAACAGCTAATAAGATGTAAATACCAAAACATTTCCTGTACTTAAATTAAACATCTGTGCCCTATTTTTGAAGGCTCAGCACTGTAAATGATTCAGCATGTTTCCCCAAAAGTCTATGGTTGAAAACTCTTTAGTGCTACAGTGTATCTATTGATGGACATCTGCAAATAGAATATCAACATATTATCAGCCCCTCCTGATTCTCTATCTCATCCTGAAATAAATAAAAAATGCTTGCTCTTGCATATGGATCATTATAAATGCGGCTAGACTTTGAAAAGTACTGCTTCAAAGGAAAACAACACAGATAACAGATGTTAAAAACTAATCTATAGCTGCTGGAACAAAGGAGAAGAGAAAATCACCTTAACTCTTGAGAAGTCTTCCATAGAAAAAATATCCTGGCACTTCTGAAGTCATCAGCAAGCGACAATATTGCATTGTCTCTAGCCCATTAACAGTCCATAAGATCTGCACATTTTAATTGCTTGTTCTATGTACATTTCTGTGCTCAACAGTGATGAATGATGAGGTCTGAAAGGCCTTTTCATTCTTGACAGCATACCAGAAAGTAAAGCAGCAAATATCACTTCACAGAAGAAAAGATATTAACAGACTGAACTCCACTTAATTCATGCTTAGGGCAATGATAACAAAATGCTTCTCTGATGGTTTAAAGCAGTGTGTGGACTGCTGTAAAAAAATAATAATCCCAAGACTTTAAATTCAGCTGAAACAGTCTAGCTGCAAGGCTTTGTATTTCTGTGTGTGTGTGTGTGTGTGTGTGATTGTGTGAGGGAGAGAGACAGACACACACAGATGCACATGCACACACACACACGGGGGGGGGGGGGAGATGAGACAGCTCTGCAAGATAAGCAACAGAAATTAGGGTGACCATATGGCTGAAATTCCCCAGATTTGTCTTGGTGTTTGCTCCCTCCTGAGTGTCTGGAGGGATTTTCTATAATTTCCCATAATGTCTAGGAGTGAGGGATTCCCAAGGCTTTAAACTCAGCTGAAACAGTCTAGCTGCAAAGCTTTGGATTTCTTTCTCTCCTTGTGTGTATGTGTGTGTGAGAGAGAGAGAGGGGAAGATGAGACAGCTCTGCAAGATAACAAGCAATAGGAGTAGCTTTGCTATCATTTTATAATAGGGGCAGGTAACCTGGCATTTTCCAGATGTTTTGGACAACTCCCACCATCCCTGACCATTGGCCTGGCTGGCTGGAGCAGATGGGAATTGTAGTCCAAAACATCTGTATGGTGCCAGGTTGCCTCCCCCTGCTTTACAGTTGAGCTGTGAGCAAGTGGCCTCTCAAAAACTCTCCACCCTTTTTGTAGGCATAGAAATTGGGGAGGGGCAATTTCACCAAATTTCTCCAGGGAGAGGAGAAATCATTCTTAATCATTTCTCCCAGGTAAGGCTCACCATTGGCATGGCTTGTAACACTACCTTTTCAGTGAGTAATTGAAAAGTTAGTAATTTGGGGGGGGGGGTTGTAAGTAGCAATAGCACCAACTGTGTTGGCAGACTGCCCCCTCCCATGTTGTATCAATCATAATGCAGGTGTGAGGGAGAGAAGTGTTGTGTCTATCTCAAAGGAAGAGATGGAGCTAGTGCTGGGCCAAAATGTCCTGAAAGTTCTTTTCCTCTTTGAATGAGACTTCCATTTTTCTGCCTCATTTTCAGGGTGTTTTCTTGAACTCACCTAATAACTAGGGGTGTGCACGGACCCCCCACTCCGCTTCACTTTAAGAGCTGCCATTTTCGGATCGGCCCGCTCCGCCCCTCCCCCACTCCGCCTGTGCCCATTCCGCTCCGCTCGGAGCTCCAGATCCGGATCGGAGCTCCGGTCCCCCCCCATAGGGGGGGTTACCGGGCCCTGCCGCCAGCGCCGCCCTTGCGGCGACAGCGGCAGAGCCCGGTAAGGAGGAGGGGGGCCTTACCTGCCTCCGTCCGTGGTCCGTCGCCGTCTTCAATTGAGCCCGTGGTTCCACCAGGAAGTCTGGGCCGCAAGTGCGGCCCAGACTTCCTGCTGGAACCACGGGCTCAATTGGAGACGCTGACGGACCGCGGACGGAGGCAGGTAAGGGAGAGGAGGGCGGGGGGCATTACCAGGCCCTGCTGCCGTCGCCGCATGGGCGACAGCGACAGCGGCAGGGCCCGGTAAACCCCACTTACCTTTCCGGCGGAGCTCCGGATCGAGACGAAGGATCCGCCTTCACCTCGATCCTCTTCGCCACGCTCTGCTGGCCCCCCAATCCTCTTCGCCTCCGCCTTAAGGGCAGGCAAAGCCCCCCGCTCCGCTACTGCTTCTCCGGTCCGATTAGAAGCGGAGCACATCCCTACTAATAACTGTAAGATGGCCAATGGTGTTTGTTCTTTCTATTACACATCCCTCCATTGTTCTCCAGCCTTTTCATGTGTTCTCCTGGGCTTTAATTGAAGTGCAGAAAGCTGAAGAAGCTACAGGTTACTGGAGAGAAAATTGTAGAATGAAAAAATGTGTACACTGCTTGGCTACCTCTAAGCAAAAGAACCTGAAATCCAACCCATGATAATTTCATCAAAATTTTCTTCACAATTGGATTTCTTTTCAAAAGCAAGATCTTTTCTAACCAAATTGAAAGGGAATGGTCAAAAAATGTGGGAGAACTTTTCGGCACAGCACTACTTTACAGTATCTTTAGGAAGAGCATGTCCCATTGGTTCTATCACCATGAGCAAAGTACGGTCTACATAAGTTGTGTGACCCATCAAGGTGGGTATAGAAATTTAATGTGGCTTGTTAGGTCCTTGGCAACTCTCTTATTTTTGTGATTCAAAACAGGACTGAATCACAATGTAGAATGCATTACAATAAACCAGATGGAAGATTGCTCTCTGTGGTCTCCACTGCCATACAGTGAGATGAGAATGAGAATGTCCTTGCTTTAATAGGAATAGCAGAGGCTGCTCTCAGAAGATTGCAAGAAGTCTGGTAACGTAGTGGCTGGATTGCTGGCTTCCCACGTGGTAAGATGCTAAGTGGTCTTCACAAGCAAAGGGCCATTTGATATTACCCATATATTTCCCTTGGGCAATATGTACCTCTCACCCTGGGTAAAATGGTAATAATAGAATCTTTCCTCAAAGGATTGCATCCGACCAAACATAAGTGAGATTGTAAAGCACTCTGCAAGCTAAGTATGGTGTATATCTGAGTTTCTAAGCAGCCACTACAATAATGGCTAAACTACACTATCTATCTTATCTATCAATCTATCTATCTCACATATTTTACTGGACTATACCACTGTATAATCTTATGGTTGAATGCTTGGGAGTGTCTATTTCTGTTTCATTCTTTTCTTTTGTATTCCTTATACCGTTGTCTTTCCTATTGATAAACTCAGTAAAGATTTTTTTATAGGCGAATAGGAGAATTTTCAACGAGGCAAACCTCCCCTGTTACACCCCACACCAATAGTCTAAAGAGATATAATCTAACAAGAAATATATTGTGTGATCAAGTTGATCATTTTAACTTAGTTTTATAAAAGTCCATAGCAAGGATGGACCTGAACCAAGTCCTCCATAATCCAGATACAACTCAGGCCTTTGCTAGACCTACCGGAAAGTCCACAACGAAGGAGGGGAGAGCCCGCAATGCAGGTATCGCAGGATGTTGCCCTAGTCTACACATCAGGCGTGACAAGCTCAAGGAGAGACCCACCATAGCCGCCATTGTTTAGTCTCTTAAAGGGCCGGATGAACACAAGCGCAGGAGTGGAAAGGTAAGCTTTTTTTTTAAAAAAAGAAAATAGATTTCCCCGCTCCCCCCACCCTAGCCCCAATGGGGGCAGTGCTCCTGAGGAGCGCTGCGCCCCATGCACAGCTCCTGTCTCCTCGCAAGTAATCATGTGGAGCTGGGGAAAGCTGCAAAAATGGGCCTGAGACCATGGGAAAAAGCAGGCTTGAAGGGGTAGGCTATATCCTGGGGCCAGGGAGGGTTGATCCCTGCCTGAGCCCAGAATCCCCTGTACGTCATCTGGATGCACAGGGGTGATCCCAGGTATCACCCTGGGATATAGGCTGGTCTAGCAAAGGCCTCACACTCATCTAGACTCCTCTGAGAATAATACCGACTGCACTAAAAGTGACATCAGCAAGGACACAGTGGCATAACTTGAAACATTCATTAACATTATAATAGTATGTATTCCAGTAGTTGTTGCTACAAGGAAAATGATGCTGTTGTTATGGTTCTGCTTCGGAAACATTCTGCAGTCAAAAGTTTATGTTAACCACCCCTTTTGTATCAGCAGAGTTGTGACATTAATTGCATTAACAGCTTCTATTTCTTTTCTTGAAGATGCTTGGAGTTTGCTTAAATCACCAAGGAAGGACAGTTAGGGAGGCTAATAGTATTAAAGAAAACAATAATTGGACTTGCCCCCCACACCTCTGCTTTTTGCTTATTATTTTTGTCCTTTACTGGGTAGTTCGACATGGCAAAATAAAAATGAAATATTCTTTAACAAAAAAACACAAAAAACCGAGAACCATGTTTTGCCACAGATAATAGGCATTTTCCCCTTTTTTGTTATCTGCCTGTGAATCCAAGCTCAATAGAAAGTGTTTTGATTTCTCTAGCTCATTCTCCCAAACCTTATAATTTATATATGCAAAAGACTGAAGCTGTCAAAATGTTCTTGATAATTGTGTAGCAGATGTGGTTAAACCTCAAGGCGCCACTTTTTTTTTCTTTTTTTTTAAAGAAAGCCAGAAAAAGTAGTCTTTCCTAAATTCACTTCTTTTATGATTCAAACAGAGATTATTTCACATCGAGGTTATATGTTTGAGTGCTGGAAACTCCTGCAGGTTATTTCATCTAGCCGGCAGTTGCTCCTGTATACCTAAAGCAATTGTATTTCAGTGCCCTTTAGGTGGCTGTTTGAGTATGCTTCCGTTTTTGGTATTTATCCCAAAAACATAATCCCCTTCACTGTTCAGTTCCTGGCCTATTTGATTTATCTAGGGCTTTGGCTTGCTTTTCCCCCTTTTGCAACTTCTGCTTCAGTCTGCATACTCCAGCAAAATTATTCTTTTCCCCATAAAATTGCAGCCTTTTCCTTTTGCAGGACATGCATTTTTGTGTGTATATATAGTGGCTACTACTAAAGAAGAAGTGGAAAGTTTATTTGCTTACTGATTCAGATTTCCCCAGTTTTATTTCCTTTTTTGAGCCTGCAGTTTATTGATTCCCCCTACCCCATCCTTGACATGACTTTTCAATGCTAGCCATACCTGTTTCAACTAGATGTATGGTTCATACAAGATGTGACAGTTCTCTGGATGCAATTGAGCTGGGCAGGATTTCATGGGGTCCCTTTTATGGTGGTAGTAAGACTGAGGCCTTAGCTAGACCTAAGGTTTATCCCGGGGTTGTCCCTGCCTGCTCCCAGGATATCCTGTGAGTCATTTACATGAACAGGGATTTATTTATTATTTATTTATTACATTTCTATACTGCCCAATAGCCGGAGCTCTCTGGGCGGTTCACAAAAATTAAAACCAAAGTATAAAACAACAGTATAAAACCATAATATAAAATACAATATAAAAGCTCAACCAGATCAAAACAGCAGCAATGCAAAATTACAAATTTAAAACACCAAGTTAAAATTTAGTTATAGACTGTTAAAATGCTGGGAGAATAAAAAGGTCTTCACCTGGCATCTAAAAGCATATAATGTAGGTGCCAAGTGAACCTCCTTAGGGAGCTCATTCCACAGCCGGGGTGCCACAGCAGAGAAGGCCCTCCTCCTGGTAGCCACCTGCCTCACTTCCTTTGGCAGGGGCTCATGGATGACCCTGGGACAATCCCAGGATAAACCTTAGGTCTGGCTAAAGCCACACACACACACACAGAGAGAGAGACACACACACACACAGCATTTTCACCCAAAATGGACTCCCTTAAGAAATATTGCCCTTTGCTTTCCTGGCAAAGCATGAGGCTTTTAGCTTACTACCTTTGCCTAAACGTAACTGAGGGTTAGATCTAGAGGGCTGTTTAATAAATATTTGTTAAATGTTATTTATTGCAAAATGATCAAACTCATACACAAATTCTTTTGTGCGATTATACAATGATCAAGATACACAGTTCTGTTAATTTAGGTTTCATACGCATATTGAATGATTTAATAAGCACATTATTGCTTTTGTGTTGCTTAAATTAGAGCAGCTTGTATCTCTCAGAGGAGACTTCCTAGCCCTGGTCCCTGCAGGCATGTTGAACTACAATTCCCAGCAGGCCCCAGCCAGACATGCAGGGAGTTGTAGTCCTATACAAATGGAGGGCACCAGGTTTGGAAAGGCTGTCTCAGAATGGGCTTGTGCAGATGACATGCTAAGCCATGGTTAGGCCTCTAATCCTTTTGTAGCAAACGGCTAGTGGGTGGGTTTAAACTGGTTATATAGTCACCATGGTTAGGAATGGTTCACATGGCACACTAAGGGCGTTACTAGATGAGGCTGTAGCGCGCGTTACCTTCCGCAGTCATGTCGAGGCTTCCAGATGACGTTCATGAGGATCCGTCGTTATCCTGCGGTGAAGCCTCTTTCTCCCGACTTTAAAAAAGTGAGTTCTAGTGCGCCTTTTCCTGCCAGCCCGCGGTAATTCGGAGTACGTGTGGGAGGATGTGAGGTCACTGCGGTCCGCACTGGTCAGGAAAAGGTGTGCTAAGGGGAGTGGCCAGCGGCTTCGGTCAAGCCACCTCCGCCATTTGCGCCCAGTCCGCCAGCTGGGGCAGCGCAGCTGAGCGGCTTTTTTTATTATTCCCACAGTGGCAGTTTGCGCAGGAACGGAGGACCGGAAAAGTGGCTGGTGTGCTGCTGGGGGTGGGTGGGGGATGGGTGGGGGATGTGCGCCTGTTTTTTCTACTTCAACCTCTGCGTGGGTCACTTTTCGGAAAGGCGGGCATCCCACAGTCATGGGAAGTTGGTGACTCCTCGGGTGGGCAGCCACAGTGGCCGCATAATGGCGGTGCTGTACGCTGCGCCGAAGATGTAAAGGCTAGCGGGGACTGAGGGGGTCGCTCCAGGCATGAAGGGCTGTATGCCTGTTGGTGTGGGTACGCGGCTGGAAGAGGGCACAGCTGTTTCTGGGCTGCTGCCATGCCTACGCCCAGATGTGGGTTGGCTCCGTGGGATGGGGGGGAGGGCACAGAGGCGGTCATCACCACCGACACTTCAGAGGCATGATGAGAGATGTAGGCACAGAGTGCCCATGTAGACGACTGACCTCGGGTCATATTACACCCGCCACGACCCCCATCAGGAAGTGACCGCATCAATGTTGACCCTCAACACTGGCACTCGCTGGTGCCTGAGGGGGCTGGTACACAGCAGCAGCACCAGCAGCAGCAGCAGCACTTCAGCTGGCACTGCCACTGCCGCCGCTGCCGCCACAGCGGCATCGCTGACGGCTGCGCAAGCGATCTACGCTGTTTGCGGTCTTTCGGACTTGCGCAAACCATGCGGCGAGCGAAAAAATACACCACAGAAATCAGGCCGGTGTGGCCGCGCAGCCGTGCTCGAGGCGGCAGCAGCACAACTGGCGCAAACTTCCGCCACAAATCTAATGAAGGTGTGGATCATGAGGCGTCATGGCTGAACAGGGAAATCTGCTTTCACTGCTCCTCAACGACGGAACACCTGGTAGGTCTAGCAAAGCCCTAAGTCATGGTTCATAGGCCTTCCGGGCATTTAAAGATTGTATTTCTATGTGTCTTGAGGAATGATTCAATTTTATTTATTTCTTTATTACATTTATATCCTGTCTTTTTTCCCCTTATGGGACCCAAAGCTGCATACATAATTCTCCTCCTCCTCCTCTCCATTTTATCCTCACAACAACCCTGCGCGGTAGGTTGGGCTGAGGCTCTGTGACTGGCCCAAAGTCACCAGTGAGCTTCATGGTCAAGTGGGATTGGAAGCCAAGAACACTTCATGGTACCACAATATGGCACCCTTGTTGTTTTTCCCCCTATTGTGGAGTACTTACAATTAAACCTTCTTTTCTGCCTCCTCAACTTTTATCTAATATGCTGACAAATTGTCAATTACACCTGGTAACTTTTCCACAGCTGCAGGCATAATTAAAGGCCCGAAGATGCACAATATGACTGAACAGCTTTCCTCTAATGTAGATTAAATTCCATCGGTGCTAACACCTGATAGACTTAATTGTTCATCTCATAAGCTGCCATAAAAGCTCAATAAAATGCTAACTATCAAAGGGAAGTATTGCACTGGACTAAGGATGTCAGAGAAATCTACAACGGATTAGACTAAATTCAGATTTCTATGAATTCAGCATGTGGATTTGGCAGCGGGCAGGCTTCTTTCAAGTTGCATGGATTCTGTGGACTTGTGGAACAGTTTTTACTTTTTTTGGCAGAGGGGGGATTTGCACACACATATTTGCATAAGTGCACATTAGTATAAATGCAAATTTGGAAACAGGAACAAAATGCAAACAGCAACAACAAAAAATCAGTGAACACATGACGGAACAAAAGGTGCCTGACACTCTGCAAAACACAGATGAAATGAATCTAACAAAAATCCACACATCCCTATAATGGACATGATAAAGTGGGGAATCCCTCTAATCAGCAGTTACCATTTTAGTTCTACTTGCATTCACTGCTGATGCAATATGTACCAGTGGGCAGGGTGGAGGTGAAAGTGGTGGTGAAGATCTCACTTTATCTTTAACCAGTGGAGGCTGGTGTCTCTGATTTCCGTAGGGCTATGAAATCTGGGTTTCAACCAGAACCAGACACAACTCCAAAGGAGCTATTCAAGCTGTTGAACCCCACCAAATAGGTTCAGCATTTTGGATAGCTCCTTTAGAATTCTAGCTGGCTCTGACTGGAACCTAGAATGGATTCACAACCCCCCTGAAAACAGAGCTACCTGCCTCCACTGACTTTAACTTCAAGCAATCCTAAAGTAACCCAGGTGCACACCTGCTAAGAGACGACACTGCTTCTGCCTTGCATTCATTTCCTAGAAAGCCACGGGACAGTGGGAAAATCAGCAGGCTCTAGCCTGCAGCATCAGGAATAATGAATTCTTTGTACTATATGCAGGGAAAGTAATGAGCAAATGTATTCCTGCCTGTCCCAATCTGTGCTCCCTCAATTGTTACTCATCATCCTGTCTAACTTCAATAATAATCCTAGCATGATATGTCTAAGATTAATGAAGCATTTATCCCCAGATAAGAAGCTATCACAGAAATAGATTTCTTACCAAAGTTGCCCCGCATGCAAATTAATAATTCCAGCTCTTTAGAAGATGGGCTCAGTAGTGCAGGCCAGTGGCTATAAGCTAATTCTGGTAATGTAGAGCCACAGGGAAATTTAATAGCTTAGAATGGAGCAGTAGGCTACCCATTCACTGCATTCTGACAGCTCTGACAGCTATATTGGGGAAAGGCTTCTTCAGAAGCCACATCATGAACACTTGGCTTTCACCATCATGATCAGGACCATTCTCCTCAGAAGTATGGCAAAACACTTTGCAGAACACAATGCACCTAAGATTGGATCCAGACATAGTCATACTTAGAGTAGACCCACTGAAATTAATGGGCTTTACGTCAGCCATGACTAACTTGTCCCATTGGCTTCAACATTTCTACTCTAAACATGGCTATGTTTGAATCCAACCCTCAGGGTAGACAATCTAGACAAACCCAGCTTCTATATAGCCACGCAACATCCCAGAAGGGAAGAGGGACGTTGCGAGTGCCATTTTCTTTAGAAGTGGAGCTGGTTCCATGGCCCCAATCCAGCTGAAAAGCAAGTAACCCCTGCTAAACTCTGTGCCCAACCCCCCAAAGGGTACTCCCGAACAGCTCTGTGCCCATTTTGAAAGCTGCATTTACTCGTGAGAATTCAGGAAGAAACTGAGACAGGCATCCACACCCCTGCGGAGCTCGGGATCTCTGCCCATCCCTGGTTTCCCCCTGGATCCCTTGTACATCATATAGACGCACAGGGATGCTTCTGAGGTGGTGCTGGGATAAGTGGCTGGTGTAGACATGCCCAAAGTTTATCTGTGATGTTCAGATGCCTTAAATGTAAATATTTGTAAAGTTATTGGCTATATTATGCATGCTGGAAGGTTTTAAAATGCATTCAGTTCCTGGAAGTACGTAGGCCTAAATATATTTATGGTTTGTATTTACAGGTTGGGTAAGTATGGAACAGAAGAAGGGGGAGTGAATGCCTGAGTGCTGATTGGATGGCGGTGGGGGAGTGCTTGGATTGGGTGGCAGAGTGAGAGTGGGAAGCGCTGGAGAAATGTGTTCTATGTATGTAAGTCTGAGCTGACAGGAGTTGGGAGGAGATAAAGAGATATATGAGAGGGAGTAAAGAGGGGGTAAGAGAAGAGAGTGTTGGATTGTAGAATGTGAAGAGATTGAGAGGCAGATACTGGATAAGAAGGATTGGTGTGAGATATTGTGTTGAGAATAAAGATATTTGAGAATATAGATAGTAGAATTCTATAGCGAAACCTATTAAGAGAGAACTTACTGAAACCAATATGCACTGAAACCTTGTAACCATATGCACTGCAACTGAGGAAACCATTAAGTTTATTTGCATGCAATTACTTATGTTAATAAATTCCAATTAATTAAAACAACTGGTGTGGTCAGTGGAAGAGTGCCTGAGGAGGGCACAGTTAATGGTGGCAGCGGAATGGGAAACTGAGGACTGAATTACTGGGCTGTGGAGCTGTGGGGCCTAACAGTGTAAAGGCGAGTCAGTAAGCCTAAACCCTCACAAGCGTCATCAGCAGAGGCGGGATTGAGTGACATCCCGAGTGTGAGCGGCATAGATAATCCTGTCAGGTAGCCTGTGGGTAGCACAGGTGAAGGCAAGACGTCACAGTATCCATGGCCTTCTAGAAGGAGATGAGACCTAGAAAGAATTGTACATCTGTTTCATAGTAGGAATCTAAAGGAAGAGTTTCATTTCCAAGTCCCGTGTCCCATGAGAAAATACTGGGCTATTTCCATGCTGTAAGCACATCTTTCAGCTGTTAGGAAGAATACCTCCTAGCAATTTTTTTAAAAAAATGGTGGTGGTGGGGAGCTGGTTAGCCTTTGGCAGTGTAGATCATGTTGTGCATTGTTCTTCTATAGTCCTCCAGCCCCTCTTTATCACTTCTAATAATATATGTTTTCATTGCTTTTGTTTTAATTGCTCAAATTAAAGTGAGCCATTGAACAGGGGGCTCACTTTGTACCACACAAATAGTCCTTTCAAAGTTAGAAGACTGGCTCTGATCCCTATCATTACTTTATAAAGATAAGACACAATGCACTTACAGATATTTTCTGTATAGAAAACCTCTACATGGGAGATAACAAGACATAAAGACACATCGAGGGATGGGAGATCTTCTGAAGTCTTTCAAAGTGGGCACATGCACTTCCTTGGGTCACCATCACTTCTCTCTTTTATCAACAACAAATGGTTTGCTGGTAGGTACCATGCTTTGTAATGTCAGGGATGAACAATCGTCTGTGATGGCTCTAAGCACTGGCCCAAAGAAGAATAGAAGATGGACCTTTCTGCCACCACTACTTGACATGGCAAGCCTTGTTCCCTCCTTGCAATTCGACTCTCTGAGATGACTTCTAGTGTTGTGGATAAGGAGGATCTGCAGCAGATGATCAAAAACCTAGCTTGCAGATTAGTTCTTTACAGAAACCTAAGCTTATATTTGCTGTTTATAAATATCATTTAAAATGTAGTCAAGTGGAAGTGCAGAATGTTAAAGAATGGAATGCAGAATTCCCATGTTCCAACATTCGCTAATGGGAACTTACACTAATTTCCATATGTAGATTTTAAATTGAGGCTGATTCAACCAAAAAAGATGTTTCATGTACATTGGACACCACAGTGGCTTATTAAAAAGAAGCTGGCAGCTTTGCTAGCTGCTGGCAATATAATGTGGATAATCCCTCATTGAGGCATATGATGTGGGAATGCTCCATGGCCACTTCTTTCCATGGAAGATATTGTCCGTATACAAAAATTCTGATAATTTCAGATCTTCATGTGCTTTCAAATTATATTCCTGTGACATGAGGATTAAAAAAGGACTTTGAGAGCACTTACAACTGCAAAGAGACTTGTACCTTCAGCTTGGAAGGAGAAACGTCTACCACCTATCATTCGATGCTCTGAAATTTTCACTGCTCTCTCTGCATTTGAACACATTTCCTATAGTCGTCAATGTTGTTTGAATGCTTATTTAGATATATGGACTGCCTATATTAATGTATACATTTGAAATAGAACTATTGAGCTTTTTCTTTTCTTCTTTTCTTTTTCTTAACAATTATTGTTGTTTTTTGTTCTCCTTTCACCCCTTTTTGCAACACTTAGAAAAAGAATTTACAGTATTAAAAAAAAATAACCTCAACATACCAGTCAATAAATGGATGTTTTCTTTTATTACTCTCATCTGCTACTCAGTTTCTGAATCCCTCTGGGGAACTGCATCCCACTTACGGATGGCCATTATGAGGAAATCCAGCCCTTTGGAGGCTCATGGATTTCCCTGGAACCTCTGGCTCAGCTTGCATTTTTCAACTTGTATGGAAGTTTTCCCAAAATCCAGGAAATTAATCTTTGTTTTGGGTTTTTTCCTCTTTGTTTTTAAATTGCCATTTCCCTTGGATCCACAGCATGGGGCCTTCAGGTGTCATTTGCAAAATTCAGCTGGAATTTGTGGAAATTTGCAAAAAAATTGTACCTGTAATTTGTGCAAATTATACAATTTTGCACAATTTACTTCCAAAATTTGTGCTAATGGTTTTTGTGTGTATGTGTGGGGAGATTTACATAAAATGTTTTTTACAGAAATTCCACCAGCTGGACACAATGGTTGCTCACTGAGTCAGGCCAGCTGGCAGAAGATAGAATGAAGTCAGAGGCCCTGTGTCAACAAAAGCTTGTCGAATTCCACCCACATCCCTAATGCCACTGCCCCAACTTTTTACATGCTATGGAGGTGAAAGCTGTTAGAGAGTAAAAGGAAGGAGGATGGCAAAAGGACAAAGACTAAGAAAGACTTCTGGAAATGGACACATTTATTAAGATGTAGTTACCTAGTATGGCATATACGAAGGCATTAATTATTATCTTCCCCAGAAATATTCACCAGTGTTAACTGCATACTGAGTTTCATAATATATTGCCTTCTCAAAGGAGTTTTGTCGGCATTACTTTAAAGCCCAGAACCTTTTGTTAGTACTAAGATCCAGCTAAATTGATCCATTTTGCTTTGGGGAACCCAGTCAAGCCTGAACCAGTGATGTCATTTGACTCCCACACAGACTAAAGGTGTTGTTCCCTAGAGGAATTCAATGGACTCATAAATCAAAGTTCAGTGTATCCATTACATTCTATTTAGCCAGAGACAATCATTATTACAGTAATTCATTCTGTTAATTTCCTTGGGGAACAAGATCTTTTGGCCTAAAGACATTAATAGATTTGTTTTGGTTTGTTCATTTTCCACCTTAGGTTGACTATTCTCACTATTGATTGAATTTAAAAACAATCAGGCTTCATGTTTCTGGCTTAATTTCTTTCTGTCCACTTTAAAACCCAAGTATGATGAAGTGATTCATATTTTTAAAACATAAATTTAAGTATTGAACATATAAACAAATCAGCACCTGAAATGGCATCTTGCAATAATATGTGAATTCTCTGTCCAAGGTATAAAACCATAGGTCACATAGTTAGGAATTCCTAAGTCCTAGTGAGCTTTTCTAAATTTCAGTTATAGAATAGAGAAGACATACACGGTTGCACATCATCCAGTGTCAATGGATTTTTTCTGCACTGTTGAGTTTATAAAGTTTCATTAATGAAGGTGAAGGCAAAGCAGGAAACGTATAATTCTTAGATGCTTAGAGAAGAAGTATCACTAGAAAATAAGGGTGAGTTAGCAATCCATCCAGAAGCCCAATCACATTACACACTACACGAAGTCAGAGTGTGCATTGACACAAGATCCGGTGTAGATACTGATTTGGTGATTTAGAAAACATCCCAATTTGACTCATACCAATTTGGAGACTGCACACTTTGACTCAGGTCCAAATCCAAATTTCAGTTCAGAAATCCATCTTCATGCCTCCCATTGACTATCATTGGAATCAACAAACGTATCTAACCCTATCTCTCCGGATGTAAATTCTATTTGTCAGAATTGGATGGACTTTTCTGTAGGGATGGAAGAATCAGGGATGTACAAGCTTTCCAAAATTCTCCAAACTTCACTTTAAAGCTCCGTTTGGTTCACTATCCTTTTTAGTTATGACATATTTTGGGGCTTGGGTTGGTTCATTGAATGGGCAAAGTGTGCACTAGTGTGCACATTTTCCAGAAGTGTGCACTTTTCCCAATTGAATAAAGTGAGGGGGAAATTTTCTAGAAAAATGCACATTTCAAAGTGAACATTTTAAAAACAAATCATGTATTCCTCTAACATGATTGCAAGTTGGGAATGTGTGGAGATTCTTTTCCCCACCAAATAGTAATAACAATTTGCTCTCATTCACATTTGGGAGTAAGTTTGAATTATTTATGAACTGAAGTGAAATTCTCATACATTTCTAATTTCCAGGCATATGAAGGAATTCCACCTGTATGAAATTAGCAGGGATCAGGGCTGCCAAATTTTAAATGGAGCTTAGTGCTAGAGCACCCATTACTGTTGGGGGGTTTCAAAAAGAATACACACACTCCTGCTTGCTCTCCCTTCTGTTGGTTATAGGTTGAGGAGCCTCCGCCATGAGTGGCTGCATCGGCTGCTTTGGAGAATCTGTGGCTTCCAGAGCATTTCTCCTCAGAATCGCCATTACGCGATTAGCCCTCAGAAGGCTTAAGTGTCATGAATCTCATACAGTGGCGACAGGCTTCGATGATGTGAGCCTCTCCCAAACAAATCAGAGGAAATATCTCTCTGTTGGGGGAAGCTTGCTGCCACATTTGCTACATTTTCAGGGGGGGGGAAGGCTTAACAGCCATGTGAGCCCTCCCTGATGTGACCCCAGATCGCTGGAGGATAAAATGGTGAAAAATACTAACAATAATAAATTAAGACTTAAAAAACTGAAAACAAACTAAAAAGAACTGAAAACCTCAGCACTCTAAAGCTTTCTCCTCATGAGAAAAACAGACGTTCCCAACGAGACATCCGTTCAGCAAGGCGGTCGAAAGAGAACTGAGGAGAAGGGCAGGAACCCAGAGTCAGTGGATGGTGGGGGAGGGGTTCCCGGCAAAAACGTTTGCCTCAGCTATAGAAGTTTCCAAAATGAGCTCTGCACAGGTGCAGGGCCCATATGTGTGATGCGCAGAGACCACAAAGAGGAACCATCTTTACTCTGGACTTGGACTGAGCAGCCCTTCAAATTGAGGATGCCTTGAAATGGAGGACTGTCCTCTGACAACCCTTCAAACAGAGAACTGCTCTCTGTGAAAGCCGTACCCTAACCTGGATGCTGGGGAGCATTGTGCCCTGGAAGGAAGGCTCTGTCTTCCCCACTGAAAGCATGCCATTCATCTCACATCTGGGATCCTTAATCCAAACTCAGTGCCAATTCCTGAAATTCTGGAAAATGAAGGGAATAAGGATTGACTCCGCTGAAAATAATTTGTCCTTTAATTGCTATATGTGTCAACCCTTCCTACCACAGGATAATAAACACTGTCAATTAGTGCAAGTATAGCGAATGGCAGTTCTTCATGTTGATTCATTTGTACTATTAAAATTCATTCTGCCACAATCAGTGTGTCAGCTGGCATCCAATTTATCCTTTATTTGCACCAACACTGCTAAACCATCTAGAAAGCCCTGTTCTGACAAAAATAAGAAAATAGCTGCACATTGAACTGACTTGGGCAAAGGTTGAAAATAGAAGTTTGCACCGACCCCCAGATTAAACTTTGACTCTGATTCAGTATTTCAGGAAATGTCCTGATTCAGAAGTTGTCTGCTTCAATAGGTATCAACATGAGCTGACATTTAGACTTCTGAGGCTTTTTTCCTCCCATTGACTATCATGAGAAATCAAAAAATGGATATAACTTTATATTTTTGTCAGAAATGGATGATATTTGCAGGCATAGTAGTCCCTTAGGGATTTTGCCCTTGAAGCAGCAGGAAAATAGGTACAGGGTTTTAGTGGTATGCATATATAAAAGAACTGCTCATAACTTTAAAAAAATCTTGGCAGAATTGGATGAAATTTTCAGGGATAGTTGCTCCTTCTGCTAGGATTGGGAAAGCCATGTTTCAGATGAAATGGCACAGGGGGTTTCATGCAAGAGCAACATTGACATTTTGAGGTTGCTCCAAAGAGGACAGCCTTATCCACCTATGTTCCTTGGAAACCATTGATCTGGGAATAAGAATTACCCTAGTGGTGTCCTCAGGCAAGAAGCCTGCAAAGATTCAGAAGGACAGGTACCTGGGCTAAGGAGCTACAATGCATGTTGTTGTTTATTCGTTCAGTCGCTTTCGACTGTTCGTGACTTCATGGACCAGCCCATGCCAGAGCTTTCTGTCGGCATGAAAACCAGCTTAAGGGTTTTTGTTTTTTTTGTTTTTTCTCCATAGTGAAGCCTGGTGATGTTGGAAGAATGGTCCTCTCATAGTTACATCCTGGGGCCCCTCCAAAGCACAGTGATTGGAGCCCATGGTAAAACATGCCCTTGGATTAGAGGGTGGACCTGTCAGTCACTCAGACACACTCCCTCCCTCCCTAGTTCACATGCTCATCAGCATGTTTGTCAAAAGGACATCAAAGGGCACTTTTTGAAGAGGAGGCAGAATGACTGTGGCTTTTTTCCAGGGATCATCCCGGGATCGTCCTTGTGCATGGAAATGACACACAGGGGATCCCGGGGGCAGGCAGGGATGATCCCTCCATTTTCCTGGGATAATCCTTAGGTTGTAGAAAGGGCCTGTGTTTCCAAATTAGAATCAGTAACAAAGCCTCATTCTGCTCCATTTTCAGTGCTGGTAGCATTGGAGGGGAGCCCACTTTGCCTTCAGAAGCACCAGAAAGAGTCCAAAGGGACTGAATTCTGGTCAGGCTTCATCCGAATCAGATGCATCTCCATAGAAAACTGAAAGAAAGAAAAAACCACTAAGCAAAAGAAGTTATGATAGCCAAGTGGCTAAGTCACATAGTACTAAAAGTAATGTGATTTTATTTATTTTTTTAAGATTTTTTGTAGGATGGCTACCAGCAGCCTATCTAAACCGAATGGATCCATTTGGTTTATCAAAGGAAAGACAGTTACCGATAGTATTATTATTATTATTATTATTATTAGTAGTAGTAGTAGTAGTAGTAGTAGTAGTAGTAGTAGTATCCTGCTTTTTGCCCAATACTGGTCCTCAAGGTGGCCATAACTCTGGCCACCTTGAGGACCAGTATTGGGCAAAAAGCGGGATACTACTACTACTACTACTACTACTACTACTTATAACACACACAAAAAAAGAGGTGTTAACCTCTTCACTTCTTTGTATACAGGAGGCACTTGAAATTTATGTTAGTCACACTATTCTTATAATCTGGGTACGTTTTAATATGAGTAATGAGCCTCAGGCATGTATTTGATTTACCTGTACAATGTAAATACTTGTTTGTTTCTTAGTTTCACATGGATAGGTTCAAGATAGCTAACAAGACCACTATCCATCAATGTGCTCAAGGTGGCTAATAAGACCACTACTGCATAAAACAGTGTACAAAATCACACGGTACATAAGAATCTTCATATTGAAAATGATTCCAAATAGAAACCAGGAGAACCAAATTTGGCCAGTCCCTTACCCTGAAGTTTAAAGGTGACAGAAGATTATGTTGCCTCTCCCGTTTTGGACAATTGGTGGTCTTCTCTAGTAGCACAAATAAAAAGCAGAGGGCTGGCTTTTTATTCTGCTGGCAGGTGGCAAGTAACTTCTTCAGCAGCAGATTAATATTTTTGGATTTCGTAAAGGTTTGTGCATATGTCGAAGAACATAAAAATATGTTTATGATGACCGTCGGGATGGCTTTCCAGATACAAAAGAATACTTAAAATGGAGCTGCTTATGATTCATTTTGTTAAATGGAAATGGCTGAACGGAACTGATTTGTTTCGAATAGGGAGTGTGCAAGGAGTGAAGAGAGGGATGCTGTGTGCTATATGATAAAGGAACAAAGGCCAGGAGAGCACTCTTCCACTGGGAGAGATTAGAGCACCCTGAAAAAAAGTTTCAAACTGTGCTGATGAATCTCATCCCCCACTCCACAGGAAAGGCCATGGAAGAGTGCTGGAAATAATTTAACCTAAAGTATGTACTCTTTCAGAGGAAGATCTTAAACAAAGATCATTAGGAATGGAGGTACTTCCCTGTGCCCATCTTAGTTGTCTGCCTGCTGAGCTGCCATTGCCACCCACCCAAGGCTGTGTGAGCTTCTTCGCAGCCCGGCAAGCAACCAGTGAAGCTGGAGCCACCCACCCCTCATTTGGAGCTGCCATTGTGTGCAGCAATGGGAGCTCTGGAAATCGCATATTTTCAAAGTTGTGTAAATGGTGGTCCTAAAGGCCCCATTTATACAACATTCAGGGCCGGGAGCCCTGCCACTTTGTCGAGCGATTGCCAGTCATGAAGGAGCTCTCACAGCACCACAAGCAGGGACAGGTGGCAGCTTGGCGACCTGGGCCTAGAGGTGCAGGCATGAGGGAGTCCGCCGGATTCCTGGACCCAGTTAGACGTCCACAACATCCTTAAATACAATATGTCTTTGTATTTTCCCCAGTCTCTTTTCAAGCCTTACAGCTCTATCCTGGGACTGGTGAGCTGGTTCATAAATGTCTAGGATCACAATGATTTCTATGCTAGTGCGATATTATGACTTGTTGCATTGCATTGTCATCCAAAGGCAGCCCAGGATGTCACACTGCTATAGTCGCCAATAATCATTATGACTGGAGCATGTGAGGCCTTCCAAAAGTTGTTGGACTGCAACGCCCATCAGCCTTAGCCAGCATAGCCACATGGGGGCAGTGTACAAAGCTGTTGAGCAGAAGTAAATCTGTATGGAGATGTAGTCTGATGGGCATGCCTGGGTATTTCTCATCTAGTATCATAGCGCCAAACAATATATTGATACTATTTCAATGTTCAGATAGAAAAGCTGATGATAGACCTGCCCATCTTGCCAAGTAGAGGATGCCATTGTAGCTTTGCTGGTGGGCGCTGCTCACATCAATGCACATCTTATCCAATTGGTGAGCCCATCCTTTCCACCTTGTTATCATCTCTTAGGCACCTAGGATTATGTAATGGTAGTATTGCTGTTTCTCCTTTGAATTATATGGACAACCAATCCTGTGTTGAAAGGATGTTGTCTTTTGTTTTTCTGTTAACTTTAAGCCAGAGGAAAGGGAACTAAGTAGCAATATTGGCCCTCTGCAAACAATCATGACTGCATCTGGTAATACACATCATAAAGCAGCTCATTAAGGATGGAGAAAACAGAACTGATGCTGTTGCAAATCCATGAATACAAGTCTGCCCTCTGGGTTGGCCAAGATGATGTAGCTTGAAATGAGCAACTAGATGTTATACCATTAGCCTGTTCATTTCAGAGAAAGCCAATCTGTTTAGTCTTGGGTATTGATTCTGAAGTAGTAGCCTGGAGACTAGAAGCATTGATTGAGCATATTGACTGGAAGTTACCAAAGCCGATGCAATTGGTGCTTCTTTTCAGCTACCATTGGCTCCCAAACTTTTGATTACAGGAGGAAAGGGAGGGGGTAGGATAATGTAGACAGGTTTTTTTCCCTGCTAATTTTTATCTCTAAATTTAGGCTTGTCAACTAAACAGAATGTACTATCCCTTTTCTTTACAGAGAGTGATATCTGCCTTTTAATTATGGTAGCCTTTCATATGTTTACATTAATTGAATATTAAATTATGTTAAAAGTTCTTTACACCAGGGATCCCCAACTTTTGTGTGTGTGTCATGGGCACATTTAGAATGTTGAGGAAGTGTTATGGATATTCTCACAAAATGGCTACCCAGGAGGCACCCTGCCCATTTATAAAATGTCTGCCATGGTGGACATGGCTGGTCACAGAAATGCACTATTAGCTCATATTCAGCTTGTTATCTACAATTCCAAGATCCTTCTCATTTGTAGTATTGCTGAGACAAGTATCCCCCATCTTGTAACTGTGCATTTGGTTTCTATTTTCTAGATGTAGAACTTGGCATTTATCCCTATTAAATTTCATTCTGTTGTTTTCAGCCCAGCACTCCAGCCTATCAAGATCACTTTGAAATTTGTTTCTGTCTTCCAGGGTATTAGCTATCCACCCAATTTTGGGTCGTCTACAAATTTTATAAGCGTTCCCTGCACCTCCTCATCCAAATCATTTATAAAAATGTTGAAGAGCACTGGGCCCAGGACTGAGCCCTATGGTACCCCACTCGTTACCTCCCCCCCAGTTTGAGAAGGTTCTGTTGATAAGCACTCGTTGAGTCCGATTCTGTAGCCAATTGTGAATCCACCTAATAGTTGTTCCATCTAGCCCACTTTTAGCTAGTTTGTTAATCAGAATGTCATGTGGTACTTTGTCAAAAGCTTTGCTGAAGTCAAGATATATGACATCCACAGCATTCCCACAGTCCACAAGGGAGGTTACCTGATCAAAAAATGAGATCAAATTAGTCTGACAGGATTTGTTCCTGACAAATCCATGTTGGCTTCTAGTAATCACTGCATTGTTTTCAAGGTGCTTACATATTGACTTCTTTATAATCTACTCCAGAATTTTCGAAGGGATGGATGTCAGACTGACTGGTCTATAGTTCCCAGGTTCCTCCTTTTTGCCCTTTTTGAAGATAGGGACAACGTTAGCCCTCCTCCAGTCATCTGGCACCTCACCCATCTTCCATGATTTTGCAAAGATAAGTGGTTCTGAGAATTCTTCTGCTAGCTTTTTCATTACTCTAGGATGCAGTTGATCGGGCCCTGGAGATTTGAACTCATTCAAGAAAATTAAGTGTTCCTTGACTATTTGTTTATCAATCTCTAACTACAATCCTGCCCCCTCAACTTGTGCTTCACTTTTTCCAAGGGGGTCATAGATCCGCTTTTGCGAGAAGACTGAGCCAAAGTAGGAACTGAGCACTTCAGCCTTTTCTTTGTCATCTGTTATCGATTTGCCATCCTCATTAAGCAGTTGAACCACCATTTCTTTTCTCTGTCTTTTACTACTCACGTATCTGAAGAAAGCCTTTTTATTGCTTTTAGCATCCCTCGCTAATCTCAGCTCATTCTCTGCTTTAGCCTTCCTGACTCCATTTCTGCACTTCTGTGCCACTTGTCTGTACTCTTCTTTTGTAGCCTGGCCTTCCTTCCACTTCCTATATGTATCCTTTTTTGTTTTCAGGTCATCTCTAAGCTTTTTGTTGAGCCACATTGGTTTCTTCTGTTGTCTTCTATCTTTTCTCCTTGTTGGAATTGTTTGTAATTGTGCCTTTAAAATTTCCTTTTTTAAGTACTCCCACCCATCTTGCACTCCTTTTCTCATTAGACTCACTTGTCATGGGACCTTATTATTATGGTTCTGAGATTATTAAAATTAGCTTTCCTGAAATCCCGAGTATGTGTACACTCAGCTTTTGCCTCCTTTATGATCAAGAATTCAAATATGGCATGGTCACTTTCCCCCAGAGTTCCCATAACTGCCACTTTATCCACTAAGTCATTCCTATTGGTCAATATCAAGTCAAGGATTGCCCATCCTCTAGTTCCTTCCTCCACTTTCTGTAGGAGGAAGTGCACTTACACTCCAGCACAAAAGTAAATTGTTGTTGTTGTTGTTGTTGTTGTTGTTTTTAAAAAACCCGACACTGCTCCCAACCCCACCCCCACCCCTGATGGGCACGGACTGCCACCATGCAGCTCCGTGCCCATTTCAAGTGCTCCGCTACTCGCGGGGAGGATGAGATGACCCAGGAACAGTGGCCACATGGCCGGTTCTCTGCAGGATGGTCCTGGAACCACAAAAAAAAATGAGTTTTCCATGGTTCCTGATATCCCCAGGAAAGTCCTTGCTTGTCCTGGCTTGCCCCTGGGATCCCTTGTGCATCATGTGGACACACAGGGACAATCCAGCGACTAGCCCGGGATATAGGGCTGGTGTAGACATGCCCTTACTGTGTCCTGCTAAGTATAAATGTGCAACAGGGGGATAGCGTTATTATGATGGGATCATAAAGAGTTCACAGAAGGTACAGATCTGGCCAGAGTCAGAAATCCTTGCCAATCTATCGCAAATCATCCAAAGATCTTCCGGGGAATCTGGATGAACCTCCTTCCCACTTCTGCAATAGAACATTTAGCAATAGGTTGACTAATCAATTTTAGGATCGACATGATCAACATTGTGGTTCAGTTTCCACACAATTCTTTCTTTCTGAGTGACTTTGCTTCTTAGGGTAATGTAGATGAACATTCATTCACACACACACACACACACACATCAGTGGAAGCAACCATGAGCAGGGATGGACAAATTAATGTATTTCCAATCTGTGTGACTTTCACATGTGCTTTGTCCCATTTTTGCAACAATCTGCAATTTTTAAAAAAATCCACACAAACATTTGTATTTAAATATGTATTTAAATACACATTTTAAAGCACTTTCTTTCAAATTAGTATTTCTGAACACATTTTCCTCTCAAAACTGCATTTTGAAAGAGCCAGATCCACACCAAGCAGAATAAAACACTTTGAAAGTGGTTTGAAAACGGCATATGGAATGCATCATGGCCCCCAACAGTTGTCAATACTGTTATAAACCATTATAAAGCAGTAGTGTAGATCCTGTCTCTGTCTCAAAAGATGTGTTTTAAATGCAGCTTGATACTTCCCCTGGAATGCCCAACAAGTACAAAAATAAGCAGATAGCTAAGTTTGGATTTGCACATTGGTCCACTTCACCTCAGAATTCACAAAGATCGAATCCCTCAAGCATCTCTAACCATGAACTGTCTTTGAAAATATATGTGTTTTCTATAATCCCAGTACTCAATCTGGGAAGTGTACTGATAAATAGATGGAAGGCAATCAAGTGAACTAAAACGGTCAAGATGTTTGCTTTCTCCAATCACCTAAAACTTTTTTTTTTTAATCTGTAAAATATTGAACGTTGTTTCCTTCCTTGACCCTGGGATATTTTATTTTTGCAACACAAGAGGGAGTCAATGCTTTCTTCAAATATGTCATAAGGAGCCAGCAGGCTAGTTGAGTTTGTTTCTATGGATCCTTCCATCTACTTCTACTCAATAGTGTGTGTCAGGCAATTAGATATGGAATGATGGATGTGTACAAGTTACTAGCTCCTCAATAAATTACTAATACCTAGATAACAACATGTGACTTATAACACACTGTAACAACAGCAGGAGACCTGATTTCTGTTAATGATTTATTAGTCAAGAGGGAAAAAGTAGAGGAGGGGAAATCAATGTAGTGATCTAGCTATGGAACCAACTGCTATAGCAATTCTTTCATACTATCTTCATACTTCTTAGGTTTTAGATATTCTGGAATGATGATGATGATGATGATGATGATGATGATGATGATGATGATGATGATAAATAGAAAAGCATGTAAACATTGCAATATACACTTTGTGAATGCAGATGTGAAATTTTGTGAAAACAAGATGGTACACAGTTAGATCTACTTGAAAACAGCAAGTCTAACATTTAGGATACCTGGTCCTTTACACCTCTGCTGATGTCCAGAATATTATTCAGATTATACCTGTTATTCAGATACACATATTTAAAGAGAAGTTTGGTTTAATAATTCAGAGAAACTCAGCACCTTCCTGGAACAGGGGTCAGTTCTCTCTTCTGTAATCTTCTGAGTCATTCAGTGAAATTGATTTGCAATAGATGGAGAAGAACCAAAAGGAAGCATTATTTCATACAACACACATATAATTTACAAAATTCACTGCCAAATGATTTGGTGTTAGCTTCTAGCATAAATGTATTTTTAAAGGATATTTTTTAATGGGGGTCATCTTGACTTTCAGTGAAGATTACCAAGGTGGCTAACTGGAACAACAAAAACTATGTTTAGCACACATGGGTTTGATCCAGACTTAGGGGCTGTCTACATGTGGGGAAAGCCCCGTGGTGGCTGTGGTTCTGCACCCTGTCAGTTAGATGATGCAGGTGCAGCTTCACAGCCACTGATTTGAAAAAGTCAGGGTTTTACCCCAACTTCTTGAAAGGGAGCGATGTCAACATAACTTTGCAGTCAATCTGGGGCCAAACCAGGGGTGGAGCCTGGTGGAAGGTGACCAGCGATTGGTCACCTTTCAACAGAAAAAGGGGGGCTCTGGGACCCAGCTGGCCACCCAAAACCCCTGCACTCCCGCGTCAGCTTGGGGATTACCCAACACTTTACTGTTTTTTCATACCCAACCTGGGAGAGGGAAAGTGTGGGGTTGAAGAGGGACCCAACCCTATGAAGACAGCCCCTCAGTCCTGTTTACAGTCCTGTTTAGAGAAATCAATGGGTCTTAAATTAGCCCTGACTAAATGCAGTTCCAATAATTTCAAGGGGCCTACACTAAACATATCTAAGTCAAGATCTCACCAAATAATTTAGCATTAAGAGAACAATATAGTAACAAAATATTACCAGAGAACAACAGTAAATACATGTTTTTTCCATGGAAACAATATAATGTAAATTTCCATAACTTTACCTGGATCATGACTTTTGAATTATGTTACAGCTCTAATCTGCAGCTTTTCCTATTAATCCTGCCTTGCTCAATGGGAGTCCCTCTACATGTCTATCAGCCCCAACACCATGCCCAATGTCGAGGGATGAAGGGAGTTGTGCGCTAAAACATCTGGAGGGAACCTGATGGGGGAGCCTTTTCTAGCCATACTTCTGACTGGCATTGCACTAGGGTTGACTGAGTTACTTAGTATATTTGCACTCAAACTGTATCCAGGGATTTGTCATAGTGAAGAATGTAACAGGAGATCAAGGATACTGATGGATAGAACCACAGCTACTTGGTAAGTTTTGTTGTAATTGTGGAATTTGCTGTCAGGAAGCTGCAGCTGCTCCAACATCTGTCTTTGACACTAGTGGCATAAAGCTAATGTCCAAATGGAATTTTCCCATCATGATTTAGTAAGTATTTGCATTCCCAAGCTATCCATGCAGGCTCACCTCTATGGTACCTATATTCAGATGTTTGTAATATTGGTATGAAAAAACAGTAAAGCAGCTCTCATACTTCTAGTGGTAATAATACATAGTTCTGTAGATGACTCCAAACACATTTACATTCTTCACACAAATGCACGCCTCTAGCATGTGTGGCCAGATGCCCAAGGGCTCCTGCCCCTTTAATTATGTGTAAAAGTGTGAATTTCAGCAAGTGATACGCTTCTACCTACTATTAAAGGTACAGGAGCCCTGTCTTCCTTTGCATCCACCCAGCCTACACAAATCAGACATGTGAGATTACCAGTAGCTAAGCCTTAGGAGAGGCCCTTCAATCTTGTAGGAAAAACTACAGAAAAGCCAGGAAACCACCAAACAATCGGGGGTGGGGAAAGGGGGAATGTGGCAATAGGAAGGGTGTGGCCATCCAAGGAATCCCAGAAATCTAGATTTGGCCCCAAGGCCTGAGGCTGTTCACCCCTTATTATTTATTTATTTATTTATTTATTTATTTATATAGCACCATCAATGTACATGGTGCTGTACAGAGTAAAACAGTAAATAGCAAGACCCTGCCGCATAGGCTTACATTCGAATAAAATCATAATAAAACAGTAAGGAGGGGAAGAGAATGCAAACAGGCACAGGGTAGGGTAAACAGGCACTGGGTAGGGTAAAACTAACAGTATAAAGTCAGAACAAAATCAAGTTTTAAAAGCTTTAGGAAAAAGAAAAGTTTTTAGCTGAGCTTTAAAAGCTGCGGTTGAACTTGTAGTTCTCAAATGTTCTGGAAGAGCATTCCAGGCATAAGGGGCAGCAGAAGAAAATGGATGAAGCCGAGCAAGGGAAGTAGAGACCCTTGGGCAGGCGAGAAACATGGCATCAGAGGAGCGAAGAGCACGAGCGGGGCAATAGTGTGGGATGAGAGAGGAGAGATAGGAAGAAGCTAGACAGTGAAAAGCTTTGTAGGTCAACAGGAGAAGTTTATATTGGATTCTGAAGTGAATTGGAAGCCAATGAAGAGATTTCAGCAGTGGAGTAACATGGTCAGAGCGGCGAGCCAAGAAGATGATCTTAGCAGCAGAGTGGTGAACAGAAACCAACGGACTGATGTGAGAAGAAGGAAGGCCAGTGAGAAGAAGGTTGCAGTAGTCCAACCGAGAAATAATGCATGAACAAGAGTCTTGGCAGAAGAGACAGACAAAAATGATCGAATCCTGGCAATATTATACAGGAAAAAAACAACAGGATTTAGCTACTGCCTCAATATGAGGAATAAAGGAGAGCGAGGAATCAAATATAAAGCCAAGACTACGAGCTTCCTTGACTGGAGTAAGTGTAACATCATTGACAGTAAGAGAGAATGAGAGATGTAATAACCCCTGATGTAATAACTTCCCCAATCTGCAATCTTTGCCCATAAATACTTTAATTAAGCTGATGAAAATCCATTATGTGATGGCCCTGTCTGAGATGGTGAATTCACTGACAACATATGGCCATAAGGTGGGATGTTCACCATGGTTGATGACCATGGGGAAAGCAAGATCTATGCTAGTTCTTATCCACCAGCGATGTTTCAACAGTGGAGATCAACTATAATATTAACAACAAAATACTTGAGTGCATCTTGAGCATTGTCCTAGGTGGTTCTGAGTATAGAGATGAAATATCAGACTTACTGACCATTCTACCAATACTTTGCCAAGCTAGCTACGCTCTGACACCATGGGGCTCAATGCCTAATGAGGAGTTAAATGGTATTGAAAGCTGGAATGTTTCTCTGCAGTGTTCCATTGAGCTTCTCCACGGTGTTTGTTCTGGCCTTCTGCATACGCTTCAAAACCGACATTAAAGTGAAATGCTTGAAAGATTTTTGCATCAGCCAGCATCATTATCATTACAAATCTATTATACCATCACTATTTTAAGGACATACAAGGTGGTTTTAAACACTCTTTAAGATTTTGCTTTTTTAATGGCAGTGGTCTCACTTTTTTTTTAATCGAGTTCTTTGAAAAGGTATGAAATTGGGCCCAGTAGGTGTTGCGAAGGTTTATTAAATCCTGACAGGAATCTGTCTCAACCTGGAGTTCTAGAAGAACTGAGGAAATTGTCTTCTTTAGACCTTTTAAATCATTAACTGACTCTAAAGTAACTATTGAATGCATGACAGCTGAGAGAACTGGGGGGGGAAACACAGCTGTCGGAGACAAAGGCTTGTGGGCATATTTTTGTCTTTCTGGAAAGGATGTCTAGCAACGACTTTTTGACTGCAAAGAATTAATTTTATCTTAAAATTAATGCTGTTTAAGATGGGCACGCCAGTTTTCCATCCATTCAGTTAAATTCAAGTCTCCTTGTCCTAGGTCACCATGCAGTTCAGCACTCTTGGGGGGTTCAATGGATTTTCCCAGAGCCCCCCAGCTTGGCTTGCATTTGCGAGCTGAACTAGGGTTTTTTTCCCCAGAACCCACAGATTTTTGCTTTATTTATTTATTTATTTATTTATTTATTTTAATGGTGCAAATTGCAGCTGCGGTTTGCGTAACTTGGGCAAATTATGTCTCCTCTGTGCAAATTGCAGCCATAAAGGTCTTAGCTGTGTGCAAATTGCAGCTGTGATTTGCATAACTTGACATTTTTAGAGAAAGGGGGTGAGTGGAAATCTGTAAGTCGGGCTAGGCAGGTCAGAGACCAGGAGGCTGAGCTGCAGAATTCTCAGCAGACTTCACCTTCAGATGGAATTCTCTAATACCATTAGACCTAGGGCAAACTAGTCATCACTGGATGTCTGGAAAGTCAAATAGACACTACGCCCTCTGTGTATCCAACTGTCTTGTATGCAAGACTGGCCTACTGTGAAGGTTGATCAAAAGCCCTGTTTTTCAAGGAAAGCTTGTACCATCCATTTGGGGGGCAAAAGAGAAGAGGGAAAGAAGGAACTGGGCCTTCTTCCTCTACTGGAACCTTATATGAGTCACAATGGAAGAGAGTAGAGCATTCAATCCTCTCTCTCATAAAAGCTGCACCGTACACATACTTATTTCTGGGAAGTCAGAGGGGACGGGCCTCAATTTACTAACCAACCATTTGTGAGCCGCTGTGGTAACTAAGACTGAGGAGACCCTGTTTCAGATCCCCTCTCAGTTATGGAACACATTGGGTGACTTTGGCCCAGCCACTGTGTCTCAGCCTAATCTACAACACATTTTATTGTTGTGGGAATAAAATGGTGCTGATGGTCAGGGAAGAACTATGTATGCCTCCATGAGCTCCTGGGCTGAGTGCTGGCTTGTCTCTGCCAGCCCATCCATCTGGCAAGGGTTAAAAAAAGAAAAAAAGAGCCCCGCAGATATTATAACTCTGCACTGAATAATCTGTCATGGAGCAAATCATTTCACAAGACAAAAGACTGTCCAAGTATATGATGCAACAACCAGCCTACACTTAAACAAACAAAACAAAAAAAGCTATTGGACTTTTCCACTATTTATAATTTCATCTCCAAAAGCTCTGTTTTGGAAGCAACTTGTTTTAATAGTTCAGTTGCACCAAAGTTCTGTTCTACTGTAGAGTTCGGGGGTGGGGGAGAACTGGAAAAAAAATAATTAACTTCTGTGATTCATGCACTAGTTTTCACATCATTTCAAATCATTCTTCCCCCGAGCTTCACTGCTAGCCTTCTGTAGCAAAGCAGATGCATTTTCATAAAAATATGAATAGGAACTGTAGGTGTTATCATTTCACAGATGCTCCCCTCTTATAGAGAAAAAAGAAAGCTTTGGAGAATATTGGCTATTTGTTTCTTTAAAAGAAATCCTTGAAAATCATTAATGCTCAAACAAAGAATTGAAGGAACATTTAACAAAAGGGTGTTTGTACTTTAGATCCCATTCAGTGTAGCATGATGATGATGACGACGATGATGATGAAGATGACATATAATGTGTATGTATGTGTAGGGTGACCATATGAAAAGGAGGACAGGGCTCCTGTATCTTTAATAGTAATGTAGAAAAGGGAATTGCAGCAGGTGTCAATTGAAGTGGGTGAAATTCCCTCTTCATCACAACAGTTAAAGCTATGCTAGCTATAGTAGGGTGGCCAGATACAAAAGAGGGCAGGGCTTCTGCAGCTTTAACTGTGTTGATGAAGAGAGAATTTCACCCTTTTCAATTGACACCTGCTGAAATTCCCTTTTCTACATTACTATTAAAGATACAGGAGCCCTGTCCTCCTTTTCATATGGTCACCCTATGTGTATATAACCCAACCAAAAACTAAGACAAATATTCATAATTCTCAAAAAATCATTACTCCAAACATAATGCCCTTGTTCCTATCCCTACCTGACCCCTCAATCTGCCCATGGTCACATGGCCTGCCCTGTGAAGGATACTCATCTACTTTTCCTTCATTGAGCTAATCCAGACTATTCAATTTCAGAGAAGCTTTCAGGGCCCACATTTCAGTGGTGGGTGGAGCCTAAAGCAAAATAGAGCAGGGCCAAAAACCAAAGGGTTGGGCCAAATTATTTTAAAAATCCCAGCATATTTTAGATTAAATCACTTATACTGCCAGTAACTAAACCTTTGTAGAGGCATTTCAACCTTCTAGATTGGGGGAAAAGCAGTACAAATGCTGGGAATCCACAAAATGATTGGTGACTGGGGAAAAGGGGGCAGGGCCAAGTAAAGCAGGTGGGTCCTTCTGGATAATGCAAGAGGGCCGACTTGGGGTTTTCTATGTTCACTCACACTCCAAAATCCTGGGGAATTACAGCTCTTAAAGGCCATGCCCTTAACAGATGTTTGATTTAGGTAATATGCACATTGTATGGTATCCTACTAACTAACTATAGTTAGTTCCACTTTCACAACCACCTCAGAGCTGGATGGCTGTCAGTGGCAGAGGTGTGGTCCCAGATTTGTCTGTTCACTTCAATAGACATGTCGAGTCTACACCGCTGAAGCTATCATGCCATGCTACAAGGACCCAACTGGCAATCAGTAGCATTCACATAGAATTATAGAGTTGGAAGGTACTTTGAAGGTCATCTAGTCCAGTGGTCTTCAACTGGTCCAGACCTGAGACCCATGTTGGACTCCCAATCTGCAACATGGGACCCATTTTTCACAATTTCACAATTGCCCAATATGGCAGCAACAGCTTTGCCAAGACCCATCTGGACTGATCTCAAGACCTGCTTTTGGGTTGCAACACACCAGTTGAAGACCACTGATCTAGTCCAACCACCTGCCACACAGGCAAAGCATTTTACAGCATCTTTCCTTTTAGCTAATTTTCTGAGAGAATACATGGACTACATGGAGAATACTGTTGTGCTAGTGCTAGCATGACATTGCATGTGGAGATCATGCGATGTTGCGCATTCCAAACTCAGAGAAGTCTTGTGACAAATTTGATTCAGTTCATTTTTTTAATCAGGTTTTACCCAGTCTGCACTTTTGAGACCAAACGTGGACACAATCTGTGGTTGAAGCCAATACATTTCTGTGCTTGCAATGTGATTTGTGAACAAAACAAAATGTGTTCAGCAGCAGACATACATTTGAAAAAAATGTGCATGAAAAATGTGTACTTTTGAAAAAATGCACACAAATGAATGAAAGAAGAACAAATAGGAAAAATGCACACAACTGATACACACATTTGGAAAAGGATGTACTGCAATATAGGGCTGTGCACTGAAGTCACTGTGCACATGAGGTCACGAAGAGTCGGAAGCGACTGAATGAATAAACAACAACAGCAATGATTCCAGATCCGAATCCCAAACTGAAGCAAGGTGCTATGGACTGAATTGTTCTGAATCCAGCCTGGATTGGTCAAAAGTGGTTCGGAGTGGGTCAGATTGGTTCTGAAGCAGGTTGGCAGGTCCGTGCAAAGCCCTACTATAATATGAAAAGATCTTTATATGGAAAGAAAAAAAGCAAAGCTCATAATCTAATACAGACCCAAGTCAGAGCGAGCTTCAGGATGGGATTTAGACAACTTTGACAAGCTCGAGTTTTGCTGATTCAAACATCCCTGTGTACAAAGCATGAACAAAAAATACATTGGACATGTGCAGATGGGAATTGTTTCGTAAATGAGTCACCCAAGCATTTTGTGGAATAGGTTTTAAGATCAGAGGGTGTACTTCCTTGCAAGGCTCTGAACCCTGAAATGGTTAATTTCCCATTGGTTAACACATCTTGTTAAATTGAAAGGGTGGGGTTTTTGTTGTTGTTAATTGAATCTAATAGAAAAGAGACATTTTGATCGTAACGTGAGTCTTTGGTTTTGGTCCTCAATGCATCACACAGCCTTTCTAGGCCACACAGAGTGTGGTTGTCAGAGTCTCTTTTAATATTCAGCTTTCTGTTTGTATGAGCCTATTAAAAATTCTAATTGTTGTGCTTTCTTCTCAGGTTATTTATCTCTGCACTCTCTTTTTTCTGCATGCTGTAAGGAGGTAGCCATCATCATTAAATCCCAGACAATACGAGTTGATTGCCTCTTTCGTAATAGTGTTGGAGAACAGAACTGTGTAATTTCAAGAAGACTATAGAGCAGACAGAAGAAAAAGTGGGCAGTTTTAATAGACTTACTCCAATGCCGGCTGTAAAAATGTTCCTCATTAACCCCTGCTATACAACATCACCTAGGGAACCCTAACAACCACCTTCGTTAAAATTCTTGGCAGTATATTCTGTGTTTTTCCTTCTGCCATCTTTTCCAAGCAGTTATGCATCCTAGCAGCATACCTGATTTTAATTTAAATGAGAGATATGAGACATGCAGATCAAGACTTGGTTTTATCCAGGGTTATTGGATAATAATAATAATAATAATAATAATAATAATAATAATAATAATAATAATTTCTTACCTGCCTCTCCCTCCGAATTGAGGTGGGGAACAACATTAAAGACAACAATACAATTTAAATCAAATACATGAAACTGAATAAAAGAGCATGTAAAACTGAAAAAAATAAATAGAATAACAATCACAACATCTTAAAATTCTTAGATTTAAATTTCATCTGGTTAGGCCTGCCAGAAGAGATTAGTCTTCATGGCTCTCTTAAACTTGGAGAGAGTATTAAGTTGATGGATCTCTTCCGGCAGGTCATTCCACAGTCTGGGGGTTGGGGCAGAAGGAAAGGTCCTCTGGGTAACAGTTGTCGGCCTAGTTGTGGCTGACTGGACTAAATTCTCCCCAGAGGACCTGAGTTTGCAGGATGGATTGTACGGTGAAATATATTTCCCAAATTAAACAAATGCTTATGGCCAATTTCTACAGTCGGGAAGATCAAATGGTAATTCTCTTCTTAGACTGTCTTATTTCTGGGTACAGATGGGTTATGGCCTGTTTGAATACTTGCTATTACAAACGTATGCTATGGGACATAGGAAAATAGATGTCAGGATGTCTTTGACCCCTAGATTAGGGATGTGCAACTCAGCAAAACTTGAGCTTGTCAAAGTTCTTCAAATCCCACCATGAAGCTCATCCAACTCATGTCCATATCAGATTGCAAGCATTATTATTATTATTATTATTATTATTATTATTATTATTATTATTATTTGCATGAAAATGTATGTGTATTTCGGTGCACACTGTATGCACATGTCTCCAAATGATTATATCATATTTGTGTGCATTTTTCAATGAGTACACATTTCTTCATGTGTATTTTTCAAAAGAACACATTTTTCCTTCCACATTTTTCAAATGTATACATTTTTGAATGCATTTCTCTTTGGCCCATGGATCGCATTGGAAGCTCAGAAATGTAGGAATGTATGAGAATTTATTTCAGTTCACAAGTCTCTCCAAAACACCACAGTGGCGACTCCAAACACAAGTACGCTTCTCCAGAAATGTGCACAAACTCATAAACTCCCCTTCATGTCTGCAAAATGTGTACTTGAAAAATGCACAACTGTCTCAAAATGCACAACTGTCTCAAAGCATGCACATGTTACATCACCCATGCTTTAGTCTATGGGAAAATTTGCACAATTTGGGGAATTGTTGGTGCGACTGTCACATTTGATAGCTGTTAGCTTTGTGCATTTTCCCCATTTGTGCAAAATGAATAGTGAGCACAAATTGAGGAGAGATGAGGACCAAGCAGATGTTCAGAGCATCTTGGCGAGCTTGAACGTCTCTCATTGGCCCATCCCTACAGAAATTGTGGACTTCTATGACAGATTGCACTTTAGTCTGTGTTGAAGTTCGGGAGCTGTGAACTGATTAACTAAAACCAGGGACATGATATGAGAGAGGGTATAATGTGTCATTTGGGCCAAAGCTATTCGACATATGGAAACACTGGGTTATTTGTAAGCTAATGGTCAGTTTTAGTGACGTGTATCCTCCAGCACAGAACGGGGTTGTGAAACTCATGTAGGATACAGAATACCTCTGGGAAACCGCAAGGGCACATCTTCTAGCCTTAAAGCCCTCGCCTATTCCAGTGACATTTTGCTACAAATCAATGAAGGAAAGAGCAGCTTAGTTACTTCTGTTTTATTTAGCTAGTGATTAATAGCCCAGTAATTTTGAATTCAGGTTGCTATTCATCTTATATCCTAAGCAGTAAGTTTTATAAACCACATAAAGTATTTTGTTACTCTCGTCTCTGCTTTTTCTGAACACAGCTCCATGAGACTTCAAGCGTGCGCACGATTGCCACACGGGTGCCCCAGGGAACATATACATAATAATCCTCCTTTCCTTCTGTCAATCAATTTATTATATTTCAGATTTTCCTTGGGCAATGTAGATAAAAATGAGCACTTAAGGAATAAATACATATGTAGGATATTAAAAATTGATGCCAAAATACTTATGTATGCTATTAAAAATGTATGGATAAATGGGGGTGAATGGGAGGAATCAACACAGCTGGTACTCAATGACAAATGGGTCATGAGCATTGGCAGTCTCAATAATTTCACATTGTGCTTGAAGTATGTAGATTTTATCCTCCTTCCCCACTAACTGCAACAGCTCTTCGGCTTCATTTCAAGCCCCAGTTCTTGGAAATCCCGCCCCCCACCCCGACACAACCATCTAAACTTCAGAGTGTTTAAACTGCTTTTTGTAAAATATTGGTTCAGGCATCCCTTCTACCCTCTAGGTTTAACTTTAAGCACCCTGGTCCCCTCACTAACTTCAAGGACTTTGTGTTTGCATGACTTAAGAGAGTGGGGCTTTTTAATAGCAAGGAACGCTACATATAATTACAATACGCTTATCTTCCCCCATCATGGCAATCTGCACGGAGAATATTCTAGAATCACTCCATTTCCTGGTTGGATGCTTAAAGCTAAATCAGCTTTCTTTCCTCTTTTCCTTTTCATAACACTCCGAAGGATTTTTTTTTTCCCTGTGCCCAATTTATTCAAATTTACAACACAATGGGAGCATAAGCAGTGATCCAACTCCAACCATATCCGGATGGATTAAAATATCTAACATTATTTGCTCAATCTTCAATTTGCTTTTATCTACTCAAACACAGACAAGTCTTCAGGCTAAAAAGGGGGGAAGAGAAGAAGGAAAGACGTGCTTTCCCCAGTTCTAGCATGCAGAGCGCACTGGAAAATGTAGCGCCTTTTCTTGAACACTTTGCATTTGTCTCTTAATGATTCCAACAAAACTAAATATAACCCAGCCCAAGACCTTAAAAGCTTATTTGAATAAGTTGAAAGCAGGCCTTGGATGGATGGTGATTATTATTCATAGCTCCAATAGGCATTGCATAGCTTCAATGTATTCCATTTTTAGAAGAACCAAAGATTAAAATAGATACTCTGGTGTGGGTTTTAAGGTTGAGGGAAGGTTACCCAGGCTAGTTGCAGACATTGCTTCAAGAGGATATTATTCACATTTCCCCAAACTTTTGCACTTTGTCGAGTGTTTTCTATTTATTTATTACATTTTTATACCACCCAATAGCCAAAGCTCTCTGGGTGGGTCACAAAAATTAAAACTATGAAAAGCACAACAAAACAACCAACAGTCTGAAAACACAAATACAAAATACAATATAAAAAGCACAACCAGGATAAAACCACACAGCAGAAATTGATATAGATTAAAATACGGAATTAAAATGGCAAAGTTTAAATTTAAGTTAAATTAGGTATTAAAAAACTGAGAAAATAAAAAAGGTCTTATTATTATTATTATTATTATTTATTTATATAGCACCATCAATGTACATGGTGCTGTACAGAGTAAAACAGTAAATAGCAAGACCCTGCCGCATAGGCTTACAATCTAATAAAATCATAGTAAAACAATAAGGAGGGGAAGAGAATGCAAACAGGTACAGGGTAGGGTAAGCAGGCACAGGGTAGGGAAAAACTAACAGTAGAAAGTAACAGTAGAAGTCTGCACTATTATTATTATTATTTATTTATATAGCACCATCAATGTACATGGTGCTGTACAGAGTCTTCAGCTGGCGATGGAAGAAATACAGTGTAGGCGCCAGGCGAACCTCTCTGGGGAGCTCATTCTAGCTTTTAATTAATTAATTAATTACACATTTATATTGCCCAACAGCCAAGGCTCTCTGGGCAATTTACAATTAAAACCATAATATACAAAAATCAAGGTTTAAAATGTTAAAATTTTTAAAATGTTATATAAAAACAGAATAAGTTATAGTCCAGGGAAAGCTTATCTCAAAAGGTATGTTTTCAGAAGGCGTTTGAAGGATGTTACATCTTCCACCTCCTGAACGTCACAAGGGAGGATTTTCCAGAGGGTGGGTGCTGCTACAGAGAGGGCCCACCATCAAGCTTCTTAATCATGATATTCTGTGTGTCTTGGAATGATGAGCAGGACCTCCTCTGATGATCATAAATGTTGTCTGGGCATATATAAGGGAAGGCGATCTGCTGGGTTAAGCCAAAATAGTTTTATTCACTTCTACCATCATCACCACCAGCAGCATTAGTGCATTCAGGATTATATTTTTCATTTGAAATAGTGGAACGAATTCATTCAAAATTGCTGGATTGGGAGTCAGATCTAATGTCCCAATAAAAGACTTTGCTTTTAGGTTGGGTCATGCCCCCACCCCCTCAGAGGAATAGCTAGAGCTCTTAGAAACTGATGTCACCCTGGGTCAGTCACTGTTACCAGATCAAGAGGAGCCCATTCCTTCAGTGGGAGAGGACTCTACCTCTGAGACAGAGGCTGAGCAACCCTCTGGCCCCCAAGGAGCATTGCCATATGAAGCGACAGGCCAGTAGGGCTCCCATGAGAAGGAGTGCTTGCTTGCAAAGAAGGATTCCTCAGGAGAAAGTGACTCCTTATTGAGTAGGCTATGGTCAGAGAGCTCTAATGTACTACAGCTGAGCTCTGGGTGGGGCACAACAGTCTCTGGTGATAAAAGCCATATACTTCCCCCAAATTAGCCTTCAGTGTCTGCCTAGATAGTGCTGGAAACAATGCTGTTCTTCTAACTTGCCTCCTGGACCATGTCTTGTTATCAATACTCCTTCCTACTGACCCTTGGACTCCTGCTTGCCTCTATTTCTTGGCTTTGTAATGTATCTGACTACCTGTGTTTGACCTCTGCCTGATATTTTGACCACTCCTGACTTAGCCTGACCCACATATCTGACTGTTTTTATGTCCTCTGACCTTTGCTTGTTTCGTTATCTTGCTTTTTGGCTAGTACCTTCACTCAGAGTCCATTGCAGCCAACACAGGACAGATTGCTATATGGCTGTCTTTGAACCAGCTTGTGTTTTGTTTTGTTTTCCCCAGTGCACAAGGGAGGAGGGCTTCAGTGATGTGCTGTAGATATATTTTAATTGAAAGGAATGATCCCATTGTGAACAATTACTGCATTCTTGTAGTGCCTCCATTAAAGGCCACACAACTAAATATGTCTATAGGAATACAGGAACCTGTCTTATATGAAGTCAAACCATTGGTCCATCTGGCCCAACATTGTCTATACTGAGTAGCAGCAGCTTTACAGGAATTCAAAAGGGGTGGGTGAACAAGCAATGTTTGTGTTTGCCCAGATTCTCTCAACACCAGCTTGATATTTGCCTCTCTTTGTTTTGCTATATTTGTTGCAATCTCTGTTCAACTTGCATGAACTGTGAAATTGTGCCATTCCCTTTCTTCCTCTTGGTTCTCTAGAGACAATATTACTATTTTGTCTTCTGAAGTGAATGGCCTGAAGGTCAACAACAATGAAATACAGTACTAAAACAATATTGCAGTGCTTAATTGGTGGCTCCTTCCACTGTATTTGGTTTAGGTGTGCAATCCTATGCCTACTTTCTCGGGAGAAAGTCCCATTGAATTAAGTGAGACTTACTGTTTATTTATTACAATGTTTCTATACTACACAATTATCCAACTCAGATTCTAGAACAGTGAACATAGGTATAAACAATAAAAGAAAGAACATTGAAAAAGCAAATAAAAATTGTTCAATTTTAAAACAAAGGAACCAGAAAAAACAGTGGCTAGTCAGAAGGCTTCTGAAATAGAGTTGTTTTCAGGAGGTGCCAGGAGCAGCTGCCTGACCTCCAGGACAGGGAGTCCCACAGGGAAGGGGCCACTACACTAAAGGCTCTTCTCCTGGTGGATTCCAATTGGGCCACAGGTCCATGTGGAACCACCAGGAGCATGCCCTCTAACGACCTCAGTGATCAGGCAGGATAGTAAGGGTGAATGTGCTCTCTCAGGTATCCTCATCTCAAGCTGTTTAGGACTTTGTACACTAGTACTAAAACCTTAAACCTGACCCAGTAGCCAGTGCAATTCCCTCAGCAAAAGAGTTATATGATGAAAAGAGGCAGCTCCTGACAACAGCCAAGCTGCTGCGTTCTGTACTCGCTCTAGCTTCCGCAGCAGTCTTAAGGGCAGCCCCACCCACAGTGCATTGCGGTTATCCACTGTGGTCAAGCTATCCCAGTCCAGAAGATGCCATAGCTGATGAGTCAGCCAAAGCTGGTAAAAAGTGCTCTGAGCTGCTGCAGCCACTTGAGTCTCCAGTGACAATGATCGATCTTTTGAGTAGATGTGTATAGAATTGTGCTGCAAATCCTTGACAACATGACCAAACCAACCTACCGATGGGCTCTTATTGATGTATTATTCATTTTATTTATGGCATTTATATACTACCCTTCATAAATATTTATGCCAGGGTGGTTTACAATGAAAGTTTGTAAAGCTGAGCTTAAAGGCTTGGAGTTGTCATGGTCTACCTGCCATGCACCATCACACTGCAAGAAGGCAGAGTTGTGTATCACACACCAATGCATTGAAGCATATGAGGAGTCATACACCTCCATTCGGGCTAGCAAATACAAGCTTAACTAATTCTGGAGAAATCTGTGGTAAACCCAGGCACTGGAACCCATTATTCAAAATCTCACTTCAATTATATTGCCATGAGGTTAGCTTTCAACAGCTTTTAATTAATGTTCATGTTTCTCCACAAGGCTGACCAAGTGTCCCTGGAATCTTCCACGCTCTTAAGACGTGCCTTTTCAATTTTCACATGCCTCTATAAAAATCCCTATATGATTTCCTTTTTGCAAAGGTCACATGAAACGAAGAACCTTAGAATCTCAGCATTTCACAGAGATTAATCGGGTTAATTGGCATCGGATCAGATTTGCTTCTGATGTCAACACACTTTAATTTCATTAGTAGGTTTCCTAAATATCATGCACCTATTTGCAATAGGAAGGGTTAAAGCCATCTCTTTTGCTGCCGAGAGGTTCAGACGTCCTAATTACTATGCAGCAGCCGGATGACCTCTGTCTTAAGGCTAAAAATCTGTTTTACTGTCTGATTGGGTTTTATATAAAGTTCTACATAATTCTAGTTAAACCACAATTTGTAATGCTATGGCAAATTATCTTTCAATTAGACTTAGCTCTGTCTCTGAAATAACCCAATATGAGAAATATTGAAGATCCAGAAAGGTGGATGCCCAGGTTAATGCTCATGTTCCTTTTATAAACTTAGTTGGACATTTCATTACAGAATCAATAGGCTATTACTGATGTCTTTGATAATTATTTTTAATCTAGTTAATTTACTCCAGGCAGCTATATCTGTACACCCTCAAGTTAACTAATGATTTAGTCCCTGATCTAACCACGATGAATCTTATATGTATACTTAACTTTATCCCCCAATGCCCAAATCATATTAAGTTCATAGGGTTTCATGGAAGTCATTTGAAGGACTTCCAAACATAAGGAGGTTGTGGGACTGGCTCCACAGTCATCTTTCAGAACTCACTGGAAATGGAACAGAGTCCAGGAGCTGCAGGTTCTCTGTTCCATTAGGCTCCAGAGTGACTCTACACCCACTAAGCCAAATGGGTTCCCCTTGTTCAGTTGAGCGGAGGTGGCCAACTTGTGGCCCTCCCAATGTTTTGGCCTACAACTCCCATAAGCCCTACCCAGCATAGCCATTAGTGAGGAATGGGAGGAGTTGTAGTCCAAAACATGTGAAGGGCCACAAGCTGCCCTGTCAGAAAAACAGGGGACTCATAATAACATTCTGCTAAAGTGGCTGATCTAGAAGTAGTAGTATTGAAGGATGACATATGCATCTTTTAAATACATAAAGTAGCTGTGGTTGACCTGAAGCTAACACATGTCAGGGGGGTGAGGGGGGAGTTGTTTTGCCATCACAGTGATGGCTCTCAGTTTTGTTTTTTAGCACACGATTGTGCCCGTGATGCTGTGCAAAAGTCTCCTTAAAAAAACACCATGCTGGACGTCCTTCTTTCCTTCTGGGATGTCACACTGGCATTTGGACGCTGGGGGATGATCCCGGAAGTGGGAAAGCCTGGGATCCTCCCCCATCCCTCCTGAAGGTTCATAGGTATAGATGAGCCCAATGTTCCAGAAAAAGATGGGGGCAGGACATCAAGGATGAGCAATGAATCCAAGCCACAGGGGCTGCTGTATAAATGGCATGGGGAAGATAGACAAGAGAGAGGCAGGGAGGAGTGAGATCTGGAAGCCCAATTTGTGGAGATTGATTAGGACCAAGGTCAGCTTTGTTTCTCTGAGGATTGGTGGGGGTTACAGTGCTAGGAGAGAGATTCATTGAGGTGGGGAGGAAGCATAGTGGAAAGCTTTGACCTCTGTGATGAGATAATCCTCCCTAGGTGGAAGTCAAGGCTGGGAGATGTTTAGCTGTCTCAAGGATTGCAGAGATGCTAAATTGGCTCTGAGGATCTTATCAGTAAGGGAGTTTTTCACATATGGCTATTCACATATTGGATAACTAAATGGTTCATTGAATCCAAGGCTTCAAAGACTGAAAACAATCAAAGTTTCCCTTGGCATGAGTAAGCACGGGCTCATTTCGTGACTGAATCCTGTCAACTTTTGGTTTTATCATTCTAATATTTGCAAAATAAAAGCTGGTATTGTCATTTCAATGCTAATTAACCACATCGTATCTCTGAATTGGTTCAGGGGGCTTAATTTGGTCAATGGTATTTATTTATTTTGCTTTCATTTCCCCAATTTTCGAGGGTCTGGGGAATCCAATATTCATGGACATCCAGGGTATCAAAATTGCAGAAAACAAAATGTGTCATTTTTGTTTAAAAGGATAATAACTTAGCAACCTCAGTTGTATTCTTCTCAGTTAGGGGGTGTTATTGTTTTTTAAATGGTTTTGAGTTTAATTCTAGGTTTTGGGTTTGCTGTCTGATCGAAACTGGCTACCTTCCTTATTGAAAAGCAGAAATAAATTGGCTTGGGATAAAGCAAAAAGAGTAAAAAGGAGTTGTGTGCTGGATCTAATCTCCTGATATGTTATTGACCTGGGATTTCATTTGTAGCATTGTGCTTCAAAACTGCAACCAAGATCTGTGGTCATGATTTAAGTCAAATAATTACTTAGGAGTACTATTCATGTAATGTTGATATATCAGCAGACTGCAAGAAAGATGCAAATATGTAGCTGGAATCTCTGGAGCACTTTCAGGGGCTTCTTCAGGTTCTATCTCAGAGACTCTATGTAGACTCCCCCTAAAAGTAGACTTTTAGGAGGAGTGAGAAGAAAGTCCAAAAATCATCACACCATTTGGGAACTAATGCGATTATTCCTCAGGAGCTCCTTTATCTACAATTGATTGTTAGCAATATTGGGAGCTATTGTTTACTGAATCTGAGGCCTTAGCTAGATGGGGCTTTATCCCAGGGTGAACCCCGGGATCATCCCTGTGTGTCCACATAACTTGCAGGGGATCCTGGGATCAGGGAGGGATCGTCCCCCCCTTGCCCCGGGATAGAGCCCTACACTTTGGGCCCGGTTTTTCCACAGTCTTGGGCTGAGCCCGAGACCACGGAACGTGTGGCCTATTGCTGCAGGTTGACCCGGCTCCAAGCGATTCCTCGGGTGTAGGGTGGGGGGAGTGGGGAAATTAAATTATTATTTTAAAAAACTCACCTTTCGGCACTCGTGCGCTCCTGTTGCTTTTTTAAAAAATTAAAAATGGTGGGTGCGATGCCTCTCCTCCTGAGGTCATCGCGCTTCACATGTAAACGGAGGAGGGATCTCGCAATAATCACAATGCGGGATCTTCCCTCCTCCATCGTGGAATAAAAGGTAGGTCTAGCTAAGGCTTGACCCTTGGTTCATCTAGTTCAGTATTGTCAACACTGACTGGCAGTGGCTCTCCAAGATTTCAGGCAACCGGTTTTCCTGCCCTAACTGAGGATACTGGAGATCAAAACTAGGACCTTCTGCATGCAAAACATGTGTTGTACCACTGAATAATGCCTCCTCCCTATCATACTATTATCATTATGGGTTTTCGTTATTGTTCTGTTTTTACAATTTCATCTTGAACAACAGCAAACCTTTAAACTTTCCTATGAATCCGCCCCCTCCATACCGAATGTATCTATTTATTTATTTGAGGTATTTTAGCCTGTCTTGTAGGTCTAAGCCCTCGCAAGGTGGCTGACATCAGATCAACATAAAATATAGAATCACAAAATCTGATAAAAAAAAAATACATGCACAATGTCATCATTAAAGACAACAGTGGGAATCAATAGCAATAAAATAGCAGTAAAAACAGAACAGCAATAAATAACCACATTCAGCCCAGCGTACAATCATTAAAACAAATACAACAATTCAGCACCAGATCAGTAATGAAATTTTGTCTTCTCCCTGCCTCAATTAGGGATGTGCATTCATTTTGGAGCATGGAAGAAAAAAGGGACCAGATGGAGCCCATTCGGTTCAATTTTCATTTGTTCTAAAATGAATGCCACAAGTAATGAATGGCTACAAATGGATTTGTTGTTCAGAACTCATGTTTATACCCATTCTTTGTTAATTTCAGGGTGGGGAAGCTTACCTTTCTCTGATGGTAGTGGAGCTGATTTAGGCAGCTTCTGCTGGAAAGCACTATGGCCATTTCTACACCAGCCCGAAAATCCGGGCTGGTCACAGTCGAGTCCCTGTGCATTCAAATGATGCACAGGGACTCCCAGGAGGAAGGAGGGATGAGAATGGGTTTTCCCAAGGATAAGTAGTCCCTGGGAAAACCCAATTCTTCCTGTGGTCTCTGGATCGTCCTGAGACCGTGAGAGTTGTGGCCGCCCATGGCAATTTTTCTTTTCTCCCCATGAGTAGTGGAGATCAGTATAGGGAAGGAAACAGGACAGGAGGAATTGGGGGGGTGGAGTAGGGTCGGGACTTTTTTTAAACTTACATTGAGTTGGCGTGCACCTGCACTCATCTCCTTTAAAAAAAAAGGGGTGAGTGTGACACTCTCCTTCCTCCTGGGATGTTACACCCACATGTGGACTAAGGGGAGGATATAGTGATCAGGATCTTGCAAGATCCTCCCCCCCTCCCTCTATGCTGGGCTGGTGTAGAAATGGCCTATGTTATTTTCTCAGAATGCCTCCAAAGTTGCACCATTCCAGGATGCTGGAGGTGGGGCGGGGGGTTGTTGGCTGCCAGTGGGGCCCATCTTTTTGTGGCATTAAACATCCCACCACCCAACTGCCACAGAGTGGTAGAAAACTTTTGTTGCTGCTGCTGCCACCACTGCAGGGAGGAAGAACAATGATAGCTGAAGAGAGAACCTCAACAACGAAAATGAATCTAAGTAACAAAATGCATGTGACTCTACTGAATACATAAATGAATATTATTTATTTGTTTATCAAAATATTTATAAACTTTCCCTCCCATGGTGGCATACAATAAAAAATTAAAAAGCAATACAATACATATCATTAAAATCATATGAATACGATTTTAACAAATGAATCATGAAATGCAAGAAACCTTCAATAACAAGTATTGGGATAACAGGCAGAGTTGAGCAGGGAGGGGGATAAATCATGAAGACTGTAGCATTAATGTCGGGAGCTGAGCACGTTCTCCCTATTTACTTTTTATGAGGCTGTGTGGCCAAATGTACGTCTCACAAAATGGAGATGAAACCTTTAAAATGTAAAATCTCTTGCTACTATAAAAAGTATATAAGCTCTTATTTCAATGTATAAGAGCAAAGTTCCAGGCAGGATCAACACTACTGTTTTATAATGGTTTATAATGGTTTTGACACCTGCTCAGGCCCAGGACACATTCCATATACCATTTCCAAAGTGTAGATCTGACCCTAGTCAAGGCTAGGAAAAATTCAGTGGAAGTGGGCATTCTGTGTCACAGGAGAGGAAAGGAATATTTACGGGTGGAGGAGGAAGCAAGAAATAAGACACAGACACAGGAGCTTGGGTTAAACTAGGGCCTCTTTATTAATAATTTGGCAGCATCATCCCTCCCTGGATCTGCATGTGAAAGTGCGGGAATTAATGTCCTAAACTCAGGCTGCTTGCCTGTTGATAAGGGTGAGCCACCCTCCAAAGGAAGGAGTTGTGCAAAACAGCTCCTCCCCTATGCAACACTTTGAAAGTGTGGGGAGACCAACCTGTTCCACCCCCACTTACTGCCAATAAAGACAGCAAGTAGATGAAGCAAGAGGGTCTCCAAAGGCATACCGTATCCTGACACGGGGGCTGCTCAGCCCCCTAGGAGCAGGTCCTCCGGTTATGCCAATCACCCAAAAGGGGTGCCAGAGTGCTCACCATCCCTACCTCATATAACCAATTCCTGCACATCCTTGGCACTCACTTTACCAATTAACCTAATTAAACACCCCTCCGCATAAAACTTCCAGTATGGAGTAGGCAAAAACCCAATGGCAAAATTCCTACTCAGCCGCTTCTCCAAAGAAGACGACTGGCTAATCCCATACTAGAAGAGGCCATGAGGGTGGTTCAGCGCGACGAAAGAGGCCGAGGCCACAGCCCCACCCCAAACTCACATGGCTCACGTACAGAGCCATGTGCACCACGGCTCACGTAGAGAGCCATGAGGACTGTGTCCTTCCGCTCCTTCCCCCCTGCAACGTCCGGCTTCCCGCCCAAGCTGTTAGCTGGGCGTGTGCCAGTTTTTGGAGCTAGGAATGACCATACCCTTGTTCCCACCTTCAAAACCACATTTACTGTGTGGACAGGAACTGGAATCACTTCAGCACACACAAACCTTACACACTTTCACTGTAGGGTTGAATCTGAATGTGCATGTGTACAAGTGTATGTGCGTAGTTTCCACCATACAATCAGGAAGTCTGCATGTATTGAAATCATCACCCATACCTTCCACTGAATGCTTAGAGCTTTGGCAGATGAGCTAGAGGGTACAATCCTACTCCTCTCTGCATGCGCTCAGTCAATGTAGTTTGAAGGAAAGAACAGGGCTCACGCTGTTGTCTTACAGAAGCAAGGACAAAGGGATGTGATGCCTGGAATGGAACAAGGAATGATTCAGCAGCCCTATCGGCAATTTATAGAGGCAGTGAGGAGTTGAGTTCTGGTGGAAGATGGGGAGACACACAAGCCTGAGTGGCCGTGACTTCACTGATTACAACTTGAATTGTTTTGGTGGAGGGCACAGGGCATGGAGCCAGTAACTGGGCAGCCCTTCTCCTACGTGATATCACCATCCTGGCTCATGTGCCGAGTGTGTGCCAGGGTTGGACTCAGCACAGTATAGAGCATGCAGACCAGTCCATCCTGCACCCAGAACATTTTTCAGCCTTGCCACCTCCCATGCTGAGCTTGACCCTGAAGCCACCCACCCCAAATCCCTTAAAGGGTCCCCCATGTTTTACTACACTCTTCCATTCCCTCACACATGGAGGCAGGCCATTAAGCAATCTATCTAGTATTGTCTACATCACAGGTGGGCAACCTGTGGCCATCAAGATATTTGGGGCTACAACTCCCATCAACTCTAGCCTCCACCAAGGCAATGGTGAGGAATCTGAAGAACCATAGGTTGCCAGCTCTTGGTCTATACTGACTGGTCTTGGATCTACGGGGTTTTATGAGTCTTTCCCACCCAGACCTGGAGATCTTGGGGATTGAACCTAAGGGGTTTTTTTTTTGCATGTAAAACATGAGCTATACCACCTAACTATACTGAGCCCTTTATATTTCTTTATATAAATAATCCAGTGAAAAACTGTTTTAGAAATGATAGTCCTAATTATTCTGAGCATTTATGTAAGGTTTCTGGAGTATCCAAACCCTTGTAAGGGTGAGAGCACTCTGTTTTGTAAACCGCCCAGAGAGCTTTAGCTATGGGGTGGTATCGAAATTATTATTAATAATAATAATTTTAAATGGGATGGAATGTGAACTGAGCCTAGCCCCTGTCATATTTCCTATAGCAGTGGTTCCCAATTGGTGGTCCATGGACCCCAGGGGGTCTGTAGCACCATTCACATATTCACCATTCATTTATGGAGTCCACTGACAATGAATTTCTACATCACTGAGCACCTGCGTGATTTAGCGACTACCTTCAGAGATTACTTCCCTGCACCTAATCCTGAAAGCTCATGGATAAGGAATCCTTTTGAATGTGGTGATGTACAACTAACAATTCTATCTGCGGAAGAGCAAAATGCACTTGTTGACGTGACCTGTGATGGTTCATTGAAATCATTTTTCAAAGAATATAGACTGGACCAAATCTGGGTGAAGGGTTTTCCTGATTATAAGAAGTTAGATGAAAAAGCTTTGAAACAACAAGTTCCCTTTTGTTCCACATATCTTTATGAACAAACAATTTCGACATTTTGTTATATGAAGAACAAGCATAGAAATCAGTTTGCTGTTGATCCAGATTTGAGATAAAAAGTAGGAAATATTGAACCGGATGTGGAAGGGATTGTTCAGGGCAAAAAGAGGCATGATTTCTCCCATCACATTTAGGTTTAGTAGCTGCTGGACAAGTCATAATTTGTTCAATTGTAAACTAGATGTTAGTAAAATTAAATTCATCTTTATATTCCTAACTAAATCATTGCCATTTTTGCGTGTTAATAACACAAATATCACAAATTTTATGGTCTGTTTTTTAGTATACTTAAAATCCTTTGCTACCCTAGAGATAACATTTTTTCAAAAGTAGGGGTCCATGGCTTGGCATTTGAAAAACAAGGGGTCTGCAATACTTAGCTAATTGGGAACCACTGTCCTATAGGATAAAATCCAACAGTGATGGTCTGGAAGTGGAATGGTCACCATTCCCCTTGCAAATCCCCAGAAGTTTCAAAAGTTTGGGGAACCCTCCAGAACACATTTGCTGGTACATAGGGCCTACAGGGGGGAGGAGAGGGAGGGGAAGTCCTGTTACATGGGCAGACATTTGCTCACTCAATTTCGGATGTTGCCTGTTGTTTCTAATAAAGAGCCAATGAAAAACACCAATACAACAACACAAATTATTTTTGCCATTTTTCACCCTCTTCAGCAGGAATGGGGAAGCTCCGTTCCACAAGCCAGAGACAGCCCCCAGGGTTTCATTAACCAGCCCACAAGCGTCTTCTGCTGTTACCTCTGATCAGTGATCAGAGATAAAGACTCGTCAGCTTGACAGTCTTTTAGCATTCACGAAAGCTATCAAGAAGACCGATCTCTTTCGGCAGGCCTATTCAGTGGAATTTTAGGATGCTTTTAGTATGCTTTTAGGATGTTTTTTTTAACAGTGTATACTATGTTTTTAATCTGTATTTTATGCTTCCTGTTGTTCCGCGCCTCGATCCAATCAGAGAGGTGGGTAAGAAATTTATTATTATTATTATTAGCATTTTAACTGCAAGTAACCTGCTCTTAAATACATATGCTTTGAACGGAAAGCTATTGCACAGAAATGAGCTGGGAAAAGGTTTGCCATCCCTGCTGTACAACTGTGTATACTTACATGTTACAGCATTTAAGGATGTTCAAAGCAGGGAACATACATGATCATCCTAACAACAGTCCTGTAAGGTATGTCAGCACTATTATCTCCATATCGCACATAGGTGGCATAAGAGAATAGAGATTTACCTGAAACCCCCTATTTGCAGCTGCAGCACATTTAAGGGCTAAAGCAGCACACACCTCATTTGATTTCTTGAATGCTGCCTTGCGTTCCTTTGCTTGTCAACTGCTACAAGCTTCCAGTTGCTAGCCTGACTAATTCTGCAATCTACTTGATGCTCCCTTTGATTAAATTCTCCTCCCCACACACATGCCAACTAAGGTTTTCTTTAATCACTGATATCATAGAGGCTGGATATATTTTCCCCGCAATCTCTTCTAAATGCTCACATCTGGTTGCACATGTCACTTCGCAATATGCCATGGTGACGTGCATGACATTTTCAGCACAAGCGTGTATATTGTGTTTGTCACCAGGCTCCCTAAATTAGTAGGCAATTCTTCCCTAGTGTGGTTTTCCTCCCCCCCTTCCCATTCAGAGTAGAGACTCCATTACACATAATTATCCACATGCTACATTATGCAAATGTCAATTTCTGAAGTCTAGTAGCCCTGGCTATGTGGTAGGTCACCTGCAGATGTTAACGTGCACAATGAAGAAGTGTTTAGAGAACACTGGATCAGGGTTTCCCCCCCAACTGTTCTAAAGTAACAGCACATTTGTGGCAACAATCCAAGTACCAATATAATAATTTATCCTAGCAATAGATGAGCATCTCTTGTCTTGCTTTGATTCCCATTTGCTTTTTGAAAGCATTGGGAAGTAAAGAGACGGCAACGTTCAGGCCCTTTCTAAGGAAAATGGAGGGATTGTCCCTGCCTGCTCCTAGGATCCCCTATGTGTCATTTGGATGCCCGGGGATGATCCTGGGATATTGGGCTGGTGTAGACATGCCCTCAATCTGTTTTAGTGCTCATCAGGAAGGATCTCTGTGGCGTTATGCACATTTCTATTCCCTTAGGTATGTCTGCGTGAGTATGTCTAGAGAGTATGGAATGTTGGACTGAGTGGGTGTGGCTGGTGATGCTGTGGAATGGGGGAGGAGTCTATATATGGGGGAGCTGAGTGGTTTGTGGTGGGTTCAGTTGGTGATTGGATTTGGAGGGTAGATGTGTTTAGCTGTGTGATTTCTTGTCAGGAGTTGTGTGAGGAGTGAGTGAAAATAAGATAATAGGGACTAAGGATTGTTATTATTAGATTTGTTACTACCAGTATTCTTAAGAATAGGCAGGAGTTGAATAGAATTTGAAGGAACTAAGAACTGTAAACAATGATAAACATTTTCTTTATTTTGCTACCATAAAACCACGTGTCAGTTTTGCTGTGTCTCCTGCTCTATTAGTTCATAAATAAACACATTACATTAAACTTTCAGCCTGCTATATTCACAGAAAAGCCTTTTCCAAATCCCCTTACCTTTTCCCTCTGCTATAAGGGAAAAGTTATACTTTTATTTTTACCCCTTCCTCAAATATTTAAGTGGTGGTGCTTAGCCTGACGTATGCGCGTCAAAGCCTTGTGTGTGAGGTGGTGGTGTTGCAATCTCAAAAAGTAAGTGGATGAGGTGACTCTCTGCATGCAAGAGAACTGGAGAATAATGCTTCTCCAGGGGCTTCTTGCACCCAGGATGCTACTGCTGCAGCATCCCATGTGGGCAGCATACCAGAGGAAGGAAGGGAGAACTTGCTGCCACTGGAAGGGATGATGATCAGGGATCTGGAAACAAAGCCCTATGAGGACAGACTGAAAGAACTGGGCATGTTTAGCTTTAAGAAGAGAAGGCTGAGGGGAGACATGACAGCACTCGTCAAATACTTGAAAAGTTGTCACACAGAGGAGGGCCAGGATCTCTTCTCAATCATCCCAGAGTGCAGGACATGGAATAATGGGCTCAAGTTACAGGAAGCCAAATTCTGGCTGGACATCAGAAAAAACTTCCTGGCTGTTAAAGCAGTATGACAAAACGTCAGTAAAAACTTCCTGACTCTTAGAGCAGTACAACAATGGAACCAATGACCTAGGGAGGTGGTGGGCTCTCTCACACTAGAGGCATTCAAGAGGCAGCTGGAAAGCCATCTGCCAGAGATGCTTTAAGGTGGATTCCTGCATTGAGTGGGGGGATGGACTCAATGGCCTTAGAGGCCCCTTCCAACTCTACTATTCTATGATTCTACATCAGAAGAAGGGGACAGGAGGAAATAGCAAAGAAGGGACAGAGAGTGGGCTGACTTGCTGGGTAGCAATGGTGGCGATGATGGGTAAACTGAAATACAGAGCAATATGAGCCAAGGCCCAGATTTGAAAGGGTCTGCTTTGCCCCATGTTAGATGGAGATATTTCAGACTGGGGGATTTTGTATGTCAAAATCTCCAAGTGTGACATTTTCTTCCATCATTAATTTTGACAGCCCCACTAGGCACCAAAGGCATTTTCACAATGCCACACTGGAGACCTATGAGATACTGACTCTGATTAAAAGATGAGGAGTCTTCAATAATGTTCAGAAAAACACACCAGCTAGGTATCTATAAGCTTTCTCCATGAGTGCTCTGAAGGGGAAGGCAAATCATTATTTTTGAGATTACTCTCCAAGGTTGTAATGTTGGTTCATCCATGCTGAGTGGTTGTGTGCATGCATCTTATACTAGTATCTCCTGGGAATTGTAGTTCCCAGCACTAGCCATGACTGATAGACATGGCTAGTGCTGGGAACTAGCCTGAGCTGGACCAAGTCATATTTTGACATCCATCCTGAGATTATGTATGGATTAAACATCAGGTATCATATGGAGATTTGTCATTCCAGAAGATTACAGCTCTGTATCAGTTAATGTTGCACACCAAATGTAATTAAGATTGCTGAAGGCCTTAAAACAGGTTGGGAACCTATGGCTTATGAGCCAGCTGCCGTTATCTGAGATCAGAGGTGAGGGATTTTCCTATCTCCATCCCATGCTGCAACTGAAGCTTCAGAAAACAGCAACAAGCTTCTAGTGGTAACAATGGGGGCTTTTAAAAGCCTATTTACAGGGTAGGGACATTTGGGGAGATCCTAGGTAGGGAAGGTCTAGGCCCATTTCCCCAACCTGCAAATCACCCCTTCCCCACTGCATTTAGACTTTGAAAGAGCCTCCATTGCCATGGCAATGATTACAATGGGGATGGGTGAACATGAGAACATCAGAAGAGCCCTGATGCTGGACCAGACCAAGGGTCCATCTAGTCCAGCACTCTGTTCACACAGTGGCCAACAGCTGTTGACCAGAAACCCATAAGCACGACAGGGGTGCAACAGCCCCCTCCCACCCCTGTTCCCCAGCAACTGGTGCCTCTGATACTGGAGACTGCACTTAGCCATCAGGACTAGAGTGATGCATCAGTGAGTGTTATGTGAGTGAGTGTGTATGTGTGTGTAAATGTCTGTGTACATATTAAGAAATATTTTTGTAAGCGTCTTGAGAGCCTTTTTGGCTAAAGGGCAGGATAAAAGTACTACAATAAATAAATAAATAAATAAATATTAGCGTCTGTGTCAGAGTGAATAGAGTCTGGGGAATTGAGTTAGAGCTACATGCCAGCAGTGGGGTGGCCCTACTAACTTTGGAGTGAAGTCTCACCTGTTGCTGACATGTATTCCCCAACATGTTGCTCAGATCCAATTGGGTCTTCAGGTTGAAAAATATCCCCCACCCTTTGGCTTAAAGGAAAGTTACCTCTGGAAACTGCTCTGATAGAAGCTCACAGAACAATTTGTTCAAGTAACCTTGATATATTGCTGGCTTCATATTAGATCATGGACTGACCCGTAATTTGTGGCTTGCTTTCCTTGCCTTATGATAAATCAAGGACTAAATTAAGACATGTCTACACCACTGAGAATGAATGCACCTCGTTTAGAAGACTGCATGCTACCATGGTATTTCCTGCATTCAGTTATGTGATGATTTGAAAGTTAACAGGTATACTAACAGTGGCCATTTCTACACCTGCCTTTTCCCCCAGGATCATCCCGGGATCATCCCTGTGCATCCAAATGGCACACAGGGGATCTTGGGAGCAGGCAGGGACGATCCCTCCGTTTTCCTGGGATAATCCTTAGGTGTAGAAAGGGCCAGTGTTACATTCCACTTTGTTTTTTAAACCCGTAAGTTAAAAATTCACTGGTTTCAAGTCCAGTGCTACTATTCTGCCACCACACTTTCCCCAAAGCTGGATGCTGTTTGACAGGATTACTCATTATGCCTCCCAATGAGATGTGCAAATGTTGAGACAGTACGGGTCTGCTGAAATGAGAGATCGCTTTTCAAGATAGTCATGGAAATAATGGCTCTTCCCAGGGTGAAACCTCCTCACGCGAGGCTCTTCAGAGCTATTGTGCTGAAGTGGTTATAATATCCTTCATATTGAATGACCTTATCATGCTGGCATTTTCTGGTGAAAAGAGAAATCTGCGTGTTTTAATGTCACATTATGAATATGATTTCTACCACATGTTCTGCTGTTTCACACTGTCAAGGTGCCAATAGCCTCTCTTCCATTCATGTCGTAGGTTGTTTTTTTTTAAAAAAAATGAACTTATTGCTTATCGAGGCTCAAGTGACACATCCCAACTGCAAGACCCAGTAGTCAGTGGCTTTCCACCAGCACCATTCAATTCAGAGATAGACACACAAAAGCATCCAAGAGCCCACATTGCCTGGAATGAAGCCCAAGGTAACATTATCATTAATGAAGGACCACAATCTTTATTAAATTACAGGGAACTGAAGTGAACAGTAACTTTGAGGATTATCTATCCCAGGCAAATGGATTATCTATCCCAGTCCCTGCCTGCTCCCGGGATCCCCTGTGTGTCATTTGGATGCACAGGGATGATCCTGGGACAATCCCGGGATATAGGTCTGGTCTAGCCATGGCCTGAGAACCTCATTGACTCAACCCGGAGCATTGTAGGGCAGTTTCTACACCAGCCCAAAAATCCAGGCTGGTCACGGCTGACGCCCTGTGCATCCAAATAATTCACAGGGACTCCCGGGAGGAAGGAGAGACAAGAACGGGTTTTCCCAGGGATGAAAGCATATAGGCTGCCAATTCAAGCGGGCCAGAATCGGTGTTATATGTTCAAACCTCCTTGAACAATTGTACAAAATTGAACTGGGAACACTGCAGAACTCGAACGCAAGCACATTTGCAAATATTTTCAGCAGACATGTGTTCATGTTCGCGACTGCATTTGGGGCATTGAACAGGGCATGCCTGCATGTTTTGTGAGTAAAAGCAAAATTCTCATATGTCCCAATGTCATCTTTAGATGGGAAATTCCTCCCTGGCTCCAAGCACTGGAACAGTACTTAAACTGATCCCTATTTTTTATCACTGGCTAGGCTCAAGGTGTGCTCAGGTCCCACCTGACTGGATCCCCTCACCTTAGCTAGTCTGCTTTATTTGGAAAGGTGCCACTAGGCACCAGGGGTAATTTCCCCCATATCTTCTCAAGCTTATCAGCTGTAGGAAGTTGGTTGGATAACCAATTTGTCTCTTCAGGTGCCTCAGGGTGCTCACCAGGGTAGCGTTCAGTCATTCCCAGCACACATTGGCTCTGGCAGATGTGACCAGTTTGGAAGAAATACTATTATTATTATTATTATTATTATTATTATTATTATTATTATTATTATTATTATTATTATTATTTTACACTGAATTTTTAAAAATTATTTTAAAATAATTTTAACACCCACAGATTGCACCCCCCACCCACGGTCTGAAGTGGTACTATCCATTCTATCACCTCACAGCATGTATGGATCAGGCCTAAGAAGAATAGGATAAGTACTCAAAGTTCCTCAGAAACCATGTTCTCACTATTGTCCCCCTGGCCTAGATGTGTATGGTTACTTAAACATTACTGCAACAGAGTTAGTACTTCATAGTCTGAAGACAGGAAGCTAATAATTATTGACGTTCAGGAGGAACATGCCTTCATGAACCTTCATGGTACACTTAAGAAATTCAGATACTGGGTACAAACACAGTTTGGCCATTGCAAATACATATGCCCAGCTTATAATTGCCTGGAAATAAGTTGCTGACTAGTGTTGGAAACAGTGAAGCTAGGTGATTCTTGGATTCCTGCAGAAGGGTAATTGAAGACAAATTTAAAGGCTCTTACTTGATCGAAATGCCAAGGGAAGCTAAAAGAGTTATAATGACCAAATTCCTCAGAGGGTCCTCATGCTACTCTGCAAAATCTCTCCAATCAAAAGGAGAACTTTATCATGAGTAGAGTCAGCTGAGATGGCCTGGCTCACCTCCATGTGGTCTTAATTTGTTCCTTGAGCTCCAGCTAAGGGCCTTGCTAGACCTGACGGATAAGCCGGCAGGGAGAAGGGGCGACGGCGTGTTAGAGTTAGCGTGTGCCGTCACCGGCTTCTAGACGCACGACGCGATGGGGCAACGGGAAGCCCCGTAGCGTTGGCCATTTTGCTGTTGTTTAAAGGGGCCATGTGCACCGGAGAAAGTAAGTGCTTTTTTAAAAAACAATAAAGCCCCCCCCCGCTCCCCCTGCCCCTGATTCCCCCCCCAATGCCCAATGACCCCCTCACTCGCCCGTCCTCCCTCCATTCTCAATGGCCGATGCCTAGCCTTCTCCCCCCCGCGCCATCCCCAATGCCCGGCTTCCCCCCCCCCCGCCATCCCCGATGCCCTGTCCCCGGCTCTCCTTCCCTCGCCCCCGATGCCTGCTCTCCTTCCCTCACCCCTGTCCCCGATGCCTGGCCTTCTCCCCCCCCTCTCCTGCCGGGTCCGGCCTTCCCCCCCCGCCCCTCTCTCACCCCCCCAGGATCCCCCCTGGCCCGATGGGCACAGCACTCATATGAGCGCTGTGCCCAGTCCGTGGCTTTTCCCAGCTACTCGTGAGTAAGTGAGCAGCCGCAAAAAGCCACGGACCCTGCTAGACGTTCCGCAGCCCCGGCCTGAGGCTGGGGCTGTGGAAAAGCCGGGCCATAAGCGAATTCGCTTATGCCGGCTTAAGGCAGGTTTTAGCGCGGCCTGACCTCGGATTCCCCTGTGCGTCATCTGGATGCACAGGAGGGAAACTGGGCCTCACACCGCGCTAACGCCTGGTCTAGCAAGGCCCTAAGATCCCAATCTATTCCTTTCTAATGCAGCCCAAAGTGAAACACAATAAATTGCCACAAAACAATGGGGGCAGCTAAAGCACCAGGCTTGGTGTAGCACTGAAGCTGCTGCTATTATTGTCTTGTATAATCAATGAATAAATGCATCCACTATTAGCCAGAGGTCCTTTAGCTTCTTACAGTGGCTTAATAACCGACGACAACATTTAATAATGCTGCCAGATTCATAATTTCCCAGCAGGAAAAAGAGTGAGCCTAGTTATACAGGGATGTCTTCATAGAATGCCATTCTTAATATGGGATGCATGAAGTTTGCGTAAAGTAAGCTCACTGCAGAAAGGTTTACCTACACACAAACAGACACACAAAGTTGCCTTTGAATTTCCTTTTGTTTCTTTCCCTCCTGCATAAATCTCCTTCCACATCCATTGCATCCAAGCCTTTTTAAGACACACTGCTGCTGTCCAAGCTCCCACTTTATTTGAAAAGGGAAAGAACCTGGCATTTGCTCAATTGATTCCCACACTTTTGAGCTATGAATTTATAGGCCTTTTCCTCCTGTCAAAAGCTCAGTGACTGTAAACACCAGATTATAGGTGGGAATTCAACAGGTGCAGGCCTCCTCCTCTGTGTCTGAGCCTTACAAAGTTATAACAGGAATGACAGAACCTAATTTCGCTTTTCTTTCCACTCTTGGTTTCAATTCTCCTTATCAAATATGAATGCCATTAACCGAGGTGGTGTTGGGGAAAAGAACTGGTGCCCTTTCTGATCTGAGGCATGTTTTCTATTAACGCTAATAGGTACAACGTGTGGAGAATAAGAAGTTGCACACCACTGTATTAGGAAGAAAGGACATAAAGCATAGAAACAAGGATCTGGAGGAGTCTTTCCCAAACAGATGTGTTGGAATGCAATGCCAATAATCTCCAATGGCGGGTTGACACAGAATGATGGGACTTGTAGTCAAACGTGAATTCCCTAGATTGTGAAAGGCTGATCTAGGGTGTGCTTTACTAGATATTTAAAAAGAGTTTCATTTCACAGCAAGCCAAACCACTGATAAGCTGTGGATGCAGGAGAGAGAGAAATTGAAGCAAATATGTTGAGTTGGGGAAAAAAGTTAAGTGCTGAATATTTATTATTACTCCGCCTTGTGACATTTGCAAATGCCTCATTAGATTTTCACAGATAAAAAGGAATCTTTGGAACCTGGCATTGTATATGATACGATTCCCTTAACCAATATAGAAAGCCATAAACACTATGATGAACCAGGAATGTTTTTTGTATCTTCAACAAAGGTGTGTGTGTGTGTGTTTGGTTTGTGTCAACTGGGTAAAATAAGGTAATAAGAGTCAAGTCACTTCCAGCTTGCATGTTATGTGGCAATTGCTTAAATCAAAATGAGAGAGGGGGGTATTTTATTTTTTGTTTTTTTAGCCCAAGTCGCTCATCTCAAGTGGAAGTTGTCACATTTGATAAAGTACAATGGAGCCAGGGAGGAAATCTTCTGTTTCTATTTCCAGAGGTGCATCTGTTCACAAGTATGCCTTTTCTCCAGTTAATGCCAGTTTGCCTTGAAACACTGGCAATGAACTTTAATTGTGTACTTCAGGAGAAAGGCTTAATTTTGATCCGAATCCCTTTAGGTAGCAATCACCCAACTAAGATAATCACACCTCCCCATTGCAGATAAAAATAACCGCCTTGATTTCATCATCATCCACCGTGCTCCTCGACCATTCTCTCTTGGCTCATTACAAAACGTGTATTATTTTTATAACCCTGCTCTTTTGACAGGCAGGGATCTATTGCCCTTGGAACCTAAGATAGTCTTGCAATAACAGCTATTTCAAACCCATTATAATAATTAATCACAGGAGGTGCTAGTAGGGGGGGGGATCATATAATTCTGAACCTATAATTGAATTTTTAACACTCTTAAAATGGAAGTCAGTAGACTTTGAGAAAATCAGTGCAGCAAGGTAACTCCTATTCTTTCTAGACTTGGGTGTTCCATTCTGTGTTACTAAAGCTCTTAGAGTCTTTATTTTAGCCCTACTTGGAATGCAAAAATATAAACAGCTATTCAGATTTATTTCTTTTTATCATGTATGTTGCTGTATAGTGAATGATTGCTTATGTGACTCCTGTAGCAATGGCTGATCACCTGCTTTATACTAGTAATAACATTATGAATCCCAGCCTGGCTTGGCCATATACTTTCTTAATGACCCAGGATATTCATGGAATGGTCCCTTCTTGGTACAGAGATCACACTGACAGGCCCTTTCTACACTTGCCTTTTCCCCAGGATAGTCCCTGAATAGTCCTTGTGCATCCAAATAATGCACAGGGGATCCTGGGAGCAGGCAGGGACAATCCCCCATTTCCCCAGGATAACTGAGACCTCAGTTATCCCAGTTGTACCCATGGTCCCAGGATGATCTCGAGGACTGTGGATGGTGTGGGCACCTGTCACGGCTTCTTCCCTCCTCCCCGTGAGTAGTGGGCATCAGCAGAGGGAAGGAGCCAGGCCAAGGGGTATCCACGGACATTGGCGGTGGCAGTGGGGAGTGGGGTCAGGGGTCAGGCCTTTTTTTTTTACTTACTTTGTGCTGGAGCCCAACTGTGCTCCAGCTCCTCTGTTGTTGTTGTTGTTTTTAAATAGTGAGCACAACAGGTACGATGTCCCTCTTCCCTTCCAGGAGGCTGTGGCCCAAAACTGAAGCTGATCAGCTCAGAGCGGCACTGGGTCGCTTACCTGGAGCCATTGCCACTGCTGTCGCCTCCTCGCTCCTGTTGGCTAACGTCATCATCGCTGCCGCCACATCTGAGAACTAGGTCGCGATTTTAAGTTTTGTACTTCTATGGCCACCATATTTTGTGGCCATAGAGGTACTAAACTGTTTAGTACCTCTATGGCCACAAACTACGGTGGCCATAGAGGTACTAAACTTAAAATTGCGGCCTGGTTTTTCTCGTCGGTAGCGTCAATGGCGGCAGCAGTGGCAATGGCAGCAGGGAGAGCAGGGAGAGGGTGGCTTTTCTGGCTGCCAGCTGTGCAGCTGGCACCAGAAAAGGCTGAGTCACCTCGGAAGGCCTGAATCTCACTTCAGCACTGAGGCAAGGTGGGCAACCCCCGAAGTACCCCGAGGCGAATTGCAGCTGTTTTGTGGGCTCTGAATCAGCCTCCGAGCTGAATTGGGGGGGTCCCTGCACAGCCCTACTTTAAACCCCATTTATGCCTGCAGAGCTTTCCCCCCCCTATGCTATCCGAAGAAGCCCTTATAACTAGGCATGTGCTCCGCTCCTATTAGAAGCACAGAAGCAGGAGCGAATTGGCCTGCTCCGCCTTGCCCAGAGGCAGAGTAGAAGCGGACCACGGACCCCTAGAAGCAAGGCGAAGAGAAGCGACCATTTTCGGAGCGCTTCTCTTTCCGCGGAGCGCTCCGATCGCCATCTTGAAACATTTCGCCCATTGATAACTGGGTTGTTTTTGAAGCTATCATTCTGAAAATTCTTGTGCTTAGACAGTCGTGGATGGGGGTCATTTTGAGACTACTCTCACTTCTCTGCGTCGTGCGGGTCGCGTGCTATATTTTTTAAAAAATCGGGTAAACGAACATTACAAACAGGGACAGCGCGGGTCAAACGGCGGTTTTTGCCCATAGGATTGCATTGCGGAAAAGAATCGGGGATAACTGGGTTGTTTTTTAAGATATCGTTCTGAAAATTCTTGTGCTTAGACAGTCATGGATGGGGGTCATTTTGAGACTACTCTCACCTCTCTGCGTCATGCGGGTCGCACGCTAGAATTTTAAAAAAAGTAGGGTAAAGGCGGGAAAAAGATTACCTTTTCGATTGCTGAGGGGCAGAGTCAACTCCCGGACATGATCTCATGATCCCAAAGTTGGAGGAGGGGATAGGCAAAACAGGTAACTTGGGATTCTGGGAACTTCTCTTTCTTAGTCTGAACGGACTTTTCCCAGTGTTTTTTAAAACAGTAGCCCCACCAAATGCACAAACACAACCTGAAATCATATACTAAGCCAATAATAAGAGATAGAAACACAGCACTGCTACCCACCCTAACTTTGGGGAACAACTGAAAAGATGTGGTGCAAGGGGATGAGCTCCCCTAGGGCATCTCATCACTCTCTCCTGTACTTGGAAGGCCATCAGAGCCTTCCAAAGAGAGTAACCCGGTGGAGCAATGCCTGTCATGAGTTGAAGTGAGCGTTCTACTTCTCTCTTAGTGGTGGAGCGATGTCGATCATGAGTTGAAGTGACAGTTCCACTTTTCAGAGCTCTCGTGGTGGAGCAATGGCTTTCATGAGTTGAACTGACAGCCTTGCTTCTTAAAAGACTGGTTGACCACCAGTCAAATTGGCAGCTGCTGCTTCCCCCTCCCCTGGGCACGTCCCCCTATTGCTGGGAAAAGACAGATATAACCTTTTTTAAAAAGTCTTCTTGTTGTTTATTCAGCAACACTTCTGCTTTTAATTCCACCCCTCCTTCGTTTATTTATTTATTTATTTATTTATTTATTCCATTTTATATGCATTACTGGCTTATCCAAGGATAAGCTCACTTATCCAAGCTCACTTCCTTATGCCCCCAGAAATGTCTGCTGCCTGCCTGCCTGCCTTCCCTCTCTCCTCCCCTGCCCGCCTTGCAGGGATGTTGTGTGTGTCTGGCTTTGACTCAGGGGAGAAGTCCTTCCTGCGCTCACTTGGAGTTTTGAAAGTTCCAAATCCATTTTTCAAGTGTGGAAGAAGATTCATATAGGTTTATCTCTACTCCCCAATTCATGGCATGTTGGGATTTCCTTTGAAATGGCCCCATTGAGAGGTCTGCAGGTTTAAGCCCCGCCAAAAAATAGGGGATGATGGGACTGCCTTGAGTCTTGGCGTGCGACGTATGTATCCCTGGATAAGCTGTCATGGTGGTGAGTTTAAGGTTTCTAACATGCAAATTGATGGAGCTATCGAAAGGGGTGTGAATGGGGTGCCCGATTTTCAAAAATTCCCCCAAAATCAGGAGATGATGGGATTGCCTTGAAACTTGGTGTCCATGTGGACACATGGATAAGCTATCATGGTGCCGAGTTTGAGGTTTCTAACATGCAAATTGACGGAGCTATCGAAAGGGGTGTGACTTAGGGTTATGGGTGGTGCGTTAGAGGTTAGAGCCCTGCCAAAAATCAGGGGATGATGGGACTGCCTTGAGTCTGGGCGTCCATGTGGACACATTGATAAGCTGTCATGGTGGCGAGTTTGAGGTTTCTAACGTGCAAATTGACGGAGCTATCCCAAGGGCTCTGAATGGGGTGCCCGATTTTCATAAATTCCCCAAAAATCAGGGGATGATGGGATTGCCTTGAAACTTGGCGTACGTGTGTATACGTCCATGAGGTGTCATGGTGCCAAACATGAGGTTTCTAACTTGAACAGAAAAAAAGTTGTTTACTTTTTTAGCTTTCAATGCAACCCTATGGGGGGAAAAAACGGAGCTCCGATCTGGATCCAGAGCTCCGAGCGGAGCGGAGTGGAAATGGGCGGAGCGGGGGTAGGGCGAAGTGGCCCGATCCGAAAATCGCAGATCTGGAAGTGAAGCGGAGCAGGGGGTCCATGCACACCCCTACTTATAACCCACTCTTGAAACATATTCAGTAAAATTGCAAGCCAAGAAAAAGCCCTTCATTACATTGACTTTGTATATTATATAAACACCATACATTTCCAGTGATGCTTTCTTCTAAAGTGCTGTTTCTGGAACTTCTGACTACTTGGGAGAAATGAGAAGTGAGTGATAATATTTTATTGGTAGACACAATTGGATATCATCAGAGGCACTACTCCATTAACAGTAGTTTTTTAAAAATGTATTTTTTGTGAACCGCCCAGAGAGCTCTGGCTATTGGGCGATATAGAAATGTAATAAATAAATAAATAACAGCCACATAATGGGCATAAATAAAAAGGTCTGGTTTTCCTTCATTGCCAGTCACTGCTGCAAAATGCTTCACCTGTTGTCTGACAAGTGGCAGTTCAAAGCACCATGTCCATAAAATAAACATGGCAACCTTAATTCAAAACATGTCAGAAACAACAAAAAAAGTTAATGTCAATCCCTACATCACTCTTTTTATTTGTATAGACAAATGATCAAACTCACATTCAGTCTGTGATGATGATTCACAGCCTATTAAAAGCCCTGTGTGAATCATCATCGGTCCGTGATTATGATTCACAACCTATTAAAAGCAAGTTTTCATCAATGAACATGTTTATTCTAGCCATCAAAACTACAACAACAACAAAATAATATGTTGATGGTGACAAGATCCAGAAATAAAGAGACAATATGCACGATGATGGGTAAACTAGAACCAAACATTGTTGACTTACAACAAAAGAGATCTACAAAGATATGAGCTGTGTGGTCACTGAAATGTTAGTTACGAGGGGCAAGTTTGACCTAGCCCTGTGTCTGGAGATGGTGTAATGCCAGGCCTCTTCCTCCTGGGTACACCTTTAGGTGTCAAGGGAGGCTCTCCTGAACCACAGCTCCTTAGGTACCACAACTCAAAGTGTATGAGACATTCAGGCTTCAAAGGAGTTCCTTTCCCTGCTCCTAAGCCCCACAGACCTGGCTGGCAAGTCGTGGGGCTTACCTGTCACTTACTTGGTACCTCAGGAAGCATACTGATGAATCCTGCCCTATGTGTGCTGCCCCACCAGTACTGTGGTCAAACATAACCCATTTAAGGCACCACAGCTTCTTAAAAGCCAATTCCTTCCAGGTGAGAGGATTTTGGCACCTTTAACTCCCATCTTTCCTATTCAGACATTAAGATCATAGTCTGGGGCCCTCCTCCAGGTACCCCTGCCAAATGAGGTGAGGTGGCTGGCTACAAGACAGAGGCCCTTTTCAGTGGAGGCAGCTCATTTGTGGAGTGCTCTCCACAGTGAGGTTCACCTGGCAACCACATTATGGCAACCAGTACCAGGGGGGAAGACCCTTGCATTCTCCAAGGCATTTCATGCACTGTATTTAGAACTTTTTTTACTCTCTTCCACTGCTGGTTTTAATTTGGTAGGGTGACTATGTGCCCAGTTTTGCCCAGACATGTCCAGAAAATGGGGGGCAAAAATGGGGTCTGGAGAAAAATCCTTTATTTTTGTAAAAATCCGGAAAAAAATTTTCTGCTGCATGGCAGAGGCTGGAATGTCCCGTTCTGGCACTTCCACAAATGGGCCTTCCCAGCCCCATCCCATCCTGCCCTTCCCCCATCTGGGCCTCTGCTGGGTTGTTACCATAGTGACGACCCAGCAGACGCCCGGATGCACTGTGGGAGGGGCTGGAAAGGCACATGTCTGGAAGTGCCAAAATGGGCTTTTCCAGCCTGTTTCTACATATCTTTGTAAATGTAGGAAATTTTGAGGGGGTCTTCTTTCTAATTTTTAATTTTTTAAAAAATAAACACTTGCAGGGCCCAGGAGTTCTTCCTGAATGCCTTTTGGAGAGGGACAGGTCACATGGATCTAATAGGCATTCAGGAAGAGTTGTCAGCCTCCTGCAAATGCCAGGGTGTTATTGTTTTTTAAAGGCCCCTCAGCAATTTGCTACACTTTAAAAGGGTATGTGGAAATGCTGTCCCCTTCACCAAAGAGAAAATTCTCCAAAGTTCTCCCCCTCCATGTGAAAGAGTCAGAAAAAACAATGCCTCTTTCACAGGGAAAGAAAAAGTTCCTCAAAGTAGGGTGCAAGATTTGACACAGCACTAGTTCTTCCACACTAAGGCCTCAGCTAAACCAGGGGTTTTTAGGGTGACGATCTTGTGATTTTATGATTGCAAGATCGTCGCCCTGGTCTACAAGCAGCGCGCGACATTGCGGCAACCATTTGTTTTTTGTTAAAGAGGACGGAGCGCACGAGCACTCGTGTGCAGAAGGTAAGTGGGTTTTGTATATAAAAAATACTTTCCTCGCTCACCCCACCCCACCCCAAATGGGCACAGAGCTCCTGAAGAGCTCTGTGCCCCATGTCCGGCTCCTGGCTCCTCGAGGTTACTCGCAAGGAGCCGGGACAAACCGTGACAGTGGGCCACACTTTCCGCGGTCTGAGACTGCTGAAAAACCGAGAAAAAAGGGTAGGGTGATATTCTGGGGAAAGGGAGGGATCATCCTTCCCTGCTCCCGGGATCCCCTGTGCATCCTGTGGATGCACAGGGACTGTCCTGGGAAGATCCCCAGGATATCACCTCGTCTAGCTATGGCCTAAATAGCAATGTATTTCAATACAACCTGCTTCTAGAATGTTATAATAATCTTGTTTTAAACACTCTGGTAACGTCAGCAGCTCCCAAGAACCATACAGTATTAAACAGGATGTCAATTCAGATACTTTTAATTGCATGTGTTAATAAAAATAGACACACACATTCTTTGCATGTGCCACTTGGCAGTATACTAAGACTACAATCTCTGGTACTTTCTATTTTCTTCAGGCCTAAGCAAGATCTAATTATAAATAGAGTTTATTTTCAGACAAATTAAGACTTAGCACGTACATCAGTTTTTGCCACCAGTAACATCAGCAACTTGGAACAAGATTTGAAAACCACAGCACTTTCTAAATTCAACTTTTGAATTTACAGGGAAAGAAGTGTAAGGTGATGTTCTCTCTAATGGCAGGCAAATTAGAAACAAAGGAAAGAGAAAAGTACGTGCCTAATGACTAGTGATGAGCCAAAACCAGGTAGCAGATTTTCACTGACATTCTCATGCCTGTCACTACCACAAAAGCCTTTCCTTGTAGACAATATTTTGAAGCCTGTATATATTAGGGATGGGGAAATCTGCCAGTTTCACTTTCTCAAACATTTCTCCATATATATATATATATATATATATATATATATTCCTTTCTTTCCTGAATATGAATATAATTTCTTTTTAAAAATGAACTGAACTGAAATTCTCACCCATCCACACTGGGCAATTTCAATAGGCACAGCTTCTCTGAGAAATTCGGGCTTGGCTGTAGTTGTTATTCTTCAGGGTTCAGCACCTTCTGAAGCGTCTTCCAAATGTTACATTTCTTGTATTCAATGCAGATGCTTATAATACCCTGAAAGCCCAATAACAGGTCTGAGGAATACAGTTTTTCTTTGTCCAGATCAATGAAGAGTAAAGCCGGTGCTGTGCCCAAATCTGTACTCTGATTTCCTGAAAGTTTTCTTCCCGCATGAGAAAACAGTCCTCAGGTTTTCTTCCTCATTCTCAAGGTGTTTTATAATTTATTTTGGTGGTGTTTAGGTTTACCTCATGTGGTTTCTTCTTCTTCTTCTTCTTCTTCTTCTTCTTCTTCTTCTTCTTCTTCTTCCTATTAAACATCTCTCCCTTCCTCTGCAGCTTTCTTGTACTTCCTGGTCTGAAAAAGCCCTATGACAAAAAATGCCTCATGATGTGTTCCCCTGGGTTTTAACTAAAGTGTGGAAAGTCAAGGAGGCTACAAGGTGCCTGAGAGAGGATTTCACAATGAAAGGCAGGAGACTTACACAAACGTCTCAGCCACCTAATAAGTAAGGTGAGCAAGGAAAGGAAAGTAACCTCTTGTGCAAGCACTTGAGTCATTGCTGACTCCTAGAGGGACACCTGCTTTCGCTGACATTTTCTCAGCAGACTTTGTAGCGGGGTGATTTGCCATTGCCTTCCCCAGTCGCAGTTTCCTTTCCCCCAGCTAGCTGGGTACTGATTTTACCAACCTCAGAAGGATGGAAGGCTGAGTTGACCTGAGCTGGCTGAGAACCAGCTTCCGCTGGGATCGAACTCAGGCCGTGGGGAGAGTTTCAGCTGCAGTAACTGCCGCTTACCACTCTGCACCACACAAGGCTCTTAAGGTGAGCAAAAGAACCCTAAATCCAACCCGTGACAATTTCTCTGAAATTTACTTCTACGAATTTCTTTTCAAAAGCCATTCTTTTATGGGCTAAGGAGGGGGAAATAACAAGACGAGACAACTGCATATGGTATAAAATTTGGGCTACATTTATTAAAGATTTGCAAAGGGAAACTGGGCGGGCCCTAATCTACGCCAGCCACTAGCTAGGCATTATAGTGGGCGAAGCATTCTATGTCTGGAGAGTGGCGTCAAAGAGTCACCACACCCAGGCCATGCCCCTTTTGGGGAGGGTAGACCAACAGGCATGGGCCATAACAACTGCAGTTGCTTGGCAGACTTAAAGACAGAAAATTCCCTGCCTGCCTTAACGTAAGAAGCCTTGATGCTAGGGACTAAGAAAAGCATCTTAGCCTGCTCTGCATCAGACTGCCAGTCTCTAATAGCGCAGCTGGCCTGGTCTCTCTTCCTGAACCTTTGCAATTGGGTTTGCAATTGGGTGTTGGCGTCATGCCCTCACAAGCCCCCTTCCAGAAAACTGAGGCTGGTGCTGCCATTGCTGCCGCCATGCTGCAAGCCTCCTCCAAAGGAGGCCGAGGCCAGCGATACCGCCGCGGCCATCACGAGGGTCCTCGTGCCTCCTAACACAGGAGGCCGAGGCTGCTGCTGCCATCAGTGCGGGCGCAGACCAGCATCACAAGCCTCAATATGGACCCCTGTGCTCACCGATGCCACTGCCAGCCATGTGTTTCCTAGCACGGCTGCAAAGACACATCCTCTACACTTCACAGCCGTTCTTTGAAGAGCATGGAGGGCTGGGCACAGCTGCCTTATATAGGCACAGCCACCCTGCTCCCCAGTTGCTAGGGCCAAACACACACCCAATGGGGAGCAAGCACGTCTCTTCTCTACCCACCCCCCCACAACAGCCTCCCCACCGCCACGTGCCAGGACACGGTGGGAGGGCATTTCTTTTCTTTATCAAATTGAATAAGAATTGTCCCAAAACAAACACACGCTATGGAACAAATGTTGGGGTCAGCACTCGTGTAAACCACCCTGTGTCATTATCAATTTCCCCTCTCCACACCGATTGTCATACATTGAGATGGACAAATCTGTCAATTTCAATTTCTCTCAGTTTCTCATTTTTCTGATTTTATATTCGGTTCATCTTCAACACTGAGCATTTCTCTAGTCTAAACTTCACTTTGACCTGAAATTTATGAATTCTCTTTTAAAATTTTCATGAAAATTCATAAGCACAGTACATATTGGGAGGAAGCAGCAGCCAGGCATTTCTCCACCGTGCCTGGGTCCAGCTCCAGCTGAGAGCCCCCTCCCTCCTGCTGTCCCCTGTAACTGCTGAACTTTCTAACTAAGATTGTAGTGCCTGAATTGGCTTTCCTTTCCCCCCTCCTCCTCCTCCCTCCCAATCCCCTTTCCTTTTGTGTCATGTCTTTTAGATTGTAAGCCTGTGGGCAGGGACTGTCAAGAAATACTTTTGTAAGCCGCCATGAGAGCCTTTTTTGGCTGAATGGCGGCATAAAAATACTTAAATAAATATAAAATAAATAAATAAATAAATAAACAAATATTTCTCCGAATGCATTCATTTTCATGCATTATCCCCCAAAATACACATTTTTACTAGCAATTTTCCTAATATAATGCATTTTAATGTTATTTCCCCTAATGTACGTATTTTTGTACACATTTTTATTTTATTTTTTATGGGAGAACTGCATTGCAAAATTCAGAAGCATGTGAATTTAAAGGTTAACTGAGTTTCAATTGACATTTATTTATTTATTGCATTTATATACTGCCCCGTAGCTGAAGCTCTCTGGGTGGTTTACAAAAGTTAAAAATAGTAAACATTAAAAACAAATATACAAAGTTTAAAAACATAAAAAGCATAAAAACAACCGTATCCTTATAAAAACAGCTATTCTGGGGTCTGTTAAAAACAAACAAACTCATCTCATGTTGTTAAATGCAGCTCAATGCCTGGGGAAAGAGAAAGGTCTTAACCTGGCACCAAAAAGATAACAATGTTGGCGCCAGGCGAGCCTTGTCAGGGAGATCATTCCATAACTGGGGGGGCCACTACTGAAAAGGCCCTCTCCCTTGTTGCATAATGAATTGAAAGTGCAGAATTAGGTAAATTCAAATTAAACTGTGAACTGAATGAATTTCTCCTTAATCCCTAGTCTTAAATCAAACTTCATCAGCCACAATCTGATAGAAGCATCAGAAGTACCCCCATAAACCTCACCCTTCTCCAAACTTGCAGAAATATTCTGCTTTTGCATGCTTCAGGTTTCATCCCAAACTATACTTTGCAGGTGATTTAGCATCAGCTATAATTATAATGGCTCTGTATAGCATGATACGTCCTTTTGGATATTTGCTTTTTGCCCAATTGGTTATGCTTTTTTTTTTTTTTAAAGAAGTGTTCTGCAAATATAAGCCATATGAAGTTTCAATTAACCATGTTGGGGTGGGGTGGGGGGCTTTTTAAGGCTAAAATAGGCACCTATTAGAGCGTAGATGCAAGAATTAATGGCAACTGCTGTATGTTCAGTTGAAGACTTGTTAATTCAAAGCTATTATCTGAACAAAAGTCACTTATATTAAATTAGCCATCTGTTTGGCTTTCACCTTGGAATGTCTGCCAGATGCTGAGTTTGTTTGCACAGAATTCATTTGCCAGTACAGCATTAAAAACAAACTTGCTTATGTGTACCTGTGCAGAGAGTATATCTAAATCAAGACCAATGTGAATTCAGAAAAGCCTCTAGAAATAACATTGGTATTGAATACCGCCTGTTCCATATGTCACTGGAATATCCTTATACTAGTGCTGACTATTTGAGAACTACAAACTCAATCACTGCTTTTAAGACTCAGCTCAAAACTTTTCTTTTCCCTATAGCCTTCAAATATTGAGTTTGTTCTGACTTTACACTGTTGGTTTTGCCCTACCCTGTGCCTGTTTACACTTCCCTGTGCCTGTTTGCATTCTCCTTCCCTCTTTATTGTTTACTACAACTTATTAGATTGTAAGCCTATGCGGCAGGGTCTTGTTATTTACTGTGTTATCTGTACAGCACCATGTACATTGATGGTGCTATATAAATAAATAATAATAATAATAATAATAATATTTGTCTATCTATCTCAGTATTGTCTACCCTGACAGTTTTTAGACAGAAGTTGTAAATAAGCAGGAAAATAGGAACGAATATCAATTCCCCCATTGTATATGGAACAACAACATAGAATTACAGAAGATAATGAAGTAACAATATCTGAATTTGTAAATCATTTCACAAATTTATGTAGCTCTGAGAACCCTAACGATGATGACATTTCAGAGTGTCTTAAACAGATACAGATTCCATTATTTATTGAAGAGGATTTTTATTTATTACATTTCTATACTTCCCAATCGCTAAAGCTCTCTGGGTGGTTCACAAAAGTTAAAACCCACAAGTACAGCATATTCTACAGCCAGCATGACACAGGACAAAAGACTCTCTTTCTGGTAGCCGTGTATCTCACTTCCATTCACAGGGTAGACAGCAATTGAGTGCTCCATTTACTATACCAGGGATACACCAATTGATTAATGACTTGAAATCAAACAAACCACCAGGTATTGATGGGTTACCTGCTGAATATTACAAGATGTTTGCTGGTACATTATTAAGAACTTGTTTGATGGAAGAATATATCAAAGATTCTGGACTCATGGAATGGAACAAGGATCATACTAATACATGAGAAAGATTTTTTTAAAAAATCTATCATTGGCCTCATCTTTTCATCCAAATTACTCTTAAACCAACATTATACAATTCTAGCTTCTATGCAAAAAGGTTAAACAACATTCTCTCAAAATATATCCATCCTGATCAAAGAGGCTTTCTAATGGAGAGGGTGTTATCAGACAGTACAAGGAATGCAGTGAAGCTTCTGAATGAATCCTGTTTTAGTAATAAACAAACTGTTTTTGCTTTGTTGGATGTTTAAAAAGCTTTTGATTGGGTGGAGTGTAAATTTCTATATAAGGTGTTAGAGAGATTCAATATTGGAATATCATTCTTAAATTATGTCAAAGCCCTATAAGATAAACCAAGTGCTACACTTTTTATTTAAAACTCTAATTCTGAATTCATTCAAAGAAGTAGAGGAACAGATGTCTCTTATCTTCTCTACATTTTTTTCGCTTGCATTGAACCTTTAGTAATTACAATCTGTTCATCAGTTGGGCCAATTTTTCATCTGTTACATTTGATGAGAAATTGGTCTAACTTTAAAATAAGTTTATATGTAGAAAATATTGTGCTTTCTTTGACAAATCCTCTTGTGTCCATCCCATGCTAGATTTTGGAAATTTATCAGGCTATAAAGTAAATGTTCACAAGATAGAATCCACAGGACTTATTATTCCATTAGAAATTAGGAATATGATAGCCATCAAATATGGAACCAGGTGCATTCTCAAGCCAGTGAAATACCTAGGTGTTTGATTAAATTCTGAAATTATATCAGCCTTTATTTGACTCTGTTGTGGGCAAATAAAGGCTGTTATTTTGAGTCTCTTAGATGGGCAAAATTGCTGTTATACAATGAATCTTATACCAAGGATATTGCTTGTTTTTGAGAATATGAGGATACCACTGTCATAAACAATACTAAAGAAATGGCAGGCTAAATTATTAGATTTAATATGGGAAGGGAAAGGACCAACAGTTGCAGCAAAAACCTTATAAAAATGGCATCCCTAATTTGATGCCACACTATTATGGAACGTCTTTGAAGGTGATTGAACAATGACTCAACATATGTGCAAGTATACCATGAGATTGAGCAAAAAAATATGCCAAGGTTCCCCTTGCAATAATGCCAAGGTATAGTAAAAAGAAAACCAACAAATTACAGGTGTTGGTCAATTACAATCCATATATTACTGCTACTATGCTAGTTTGGGATAGTTTTAAGAATATATTTCCCCCCAAATACCCTTGCTTTCAACATTCATTTATAATGATAATTTCACATTAATTGGAATTTCAAGCTGGATTAGACATAAAAGTCTATAGATTCATACAATCGGTGAGAAATGAAACTTTTCTTTTCTTTTTACAAGAAATTACACACAAACTAGGACAGTTCCTTCTTTGGCTGCAACATAACTAATTAAGTTCCTACATAATCGCTAACATCCATAATACTATGTTGAATACAGATCTAACAACTTTTGAACAATGAATTTATGAATGAAAGAAGTCAAACAGTTTGTTATCACAGATCTATCTGTTATATATAGAGATAAAAAAATAAGGGTAATAGCTTTAAAACTAGAAAGAGCAATTGGCCGTCCAATTGCATCACAGATGTAGAAGAAAACACTTTTACAAGGCACAGCATCTTTCTCCTGTATTAATATGAAAGAGAGTCATTATAAAATACATCAATACTATCTGACCCCTAATGGATCGAATCATATTTATGGCAACTGTGAAGATCAGTGCTGGCAATGTGGAAATCACAAAGCTAAATTGATGCATTCTTAATTAATTATTTTTGAGAAAAAGCTTTATGGGCAATATCAATAATTACGTATGCTTCTATATCCTGTGTAGGGGTGTCTCAAGTGCCTGTCTGGAAGTCCAATGGACTCCCCTGCATCCAGCTTCCCCAGACCCAGACAGACACCTTTCTGGCCCTATTAGCACAAGGATAAAGGTGTGGATACTTCATTTGTGCCCTTACTCTTGCATAAATGGAGCCATTATGGTCAACATTATTGCAACGGGGAAAGGGCACAATGGAGTCTCTGGAAATTGTGCAATTCCCCTGCTGTGTTAATGGTAGCCATAAGGGGCCCATTGAGACAGCGGAGGGAGGGAGTGCACAATTTTGGCAGCAGGCTCAGACAGCTGCCAAGTGCTCATCAGGCCAGGCCGAGCCTTGGAAGAAGGTCATGGAGCCCGACAAGTAGGGGTGGAGAACAGCAGCGATGGGGAGAGCATCCGACGGGGTGGACGCCAGTGAGTTTACTCACCCCTGTGACCCTCTAACATTTTCATTTGGTTATGTGGATGAACAGAAAGATCCCATAAATAACGAGATGGTTCATCATCTAATGATTGTTGCTAGGGTTTTGTTTGCCAGAAACTAGAGGAGTAATTCCCCACGTTGAAAGATTGGTTGGGTAAGTTTGGAAGATTGCAGAGATGATGAAGTCTCTGTTCAAAAAGAACAGAAGAAATAGAAAGGGAGGTGGAGTTGCACTATATGTTAAAAATACCTATCCCTGCACAGAAATACAGGCGGATGAGATTGGGAGCCCCGTCGAGAGCGTCTGGATTAAAATAAATGGGGCTAGGAATAAAAAGAATATGATAATCGGAGTCTACTACCGACCACCCAATCAAGGAGAAGACGAGGACGAAACTTTTGAGAAACAAATTGCCAGTGTTTCAAGGAAGTGTGATGTAGTAGTGATGGGGGACTTCAATTACCCTGATATCTGTTGGGAGACCATTACTGCCAAAAGCGGCCCTTCCAAGAAATTCCTGACATGTATGGGTGATAACTTTCTCCTACAGAAAGTGGTGGAAGGAACTAGAGGGTCAGCAATCCTTGACTTGTTATTGACCAATAGGGATGACTTAGTGGATAAAGTGGCAGTTACGGGAACTCTGGGGGAAAGTGACCACGTCATACTTGAATTCTTGATTATGAAGGAGACAAAAGTCGAGCGTAGCCATACACGTACTCTGGATTTTAGGAAAGCTGATTTTAATAAACTCAGAACTATAATAAGTAAGGTCCCGTGGCAAGGGAGCCTAAAAAGAAAAGGAGTGCAGGATGGGTGGGAGTATCTAAAAAATGAAATTTTAAAGGCACAGTTACAAACAATTCCAACAAGGAGAAAAGATAGAAGACAACAGAGGAAACCAATGTGGCTCCACAAAAAGCTTATTGATGAACTGAAAACAAAAAGGGATACATATAGGAAGTGGAAGGAAGGCCAGGCTACAAAAGAAGAGTACAGACAAGTGGCGCAGAAGTGCCGAAATGGCGTCAGGAAGGCTAAAGCTGTGAATGAGCTGAGATTAGCGAGGGATGCTAAAAGCAATAAAAAGGCTTTCTTCAGATACGTGAGTAGTAAAAGACAGAGGAAAGAAATGGTGGTTCAACTGCTTAATGAGGATGGCAAATTGATAACAGACGACAAACAAAAGGCTGAAGTGCTCAATTCCTACTTTGCCTCGGTCTTCTCCCAAAAGCGGATCTATGACCCCCCTGGAAAAAGTGAAGCAGAAGTTGAGGGGGCAGGATTGCAGTTTGAGATTGATAAACAAATGGTCAAAGAACACCTAATTTCCTTGAATGAGTTCAAATCCCCAGGGCCCGATGAACTGCATCCAAGAGTAATGAAGGAGCTAGCGGAAGAACTCTCAGAACCTTTGTCTATTATCTTTGCAAAATCATGGAAGACGGGTGAGGTGCCGGACGACTGGAGGAGGGCTAACGTTGTCCCTATCTTCAAAAAGGGCAAAAAGGAGGAACCTGGGAACTACAGACCAGTCAGCCTGACATCCATCCCTGGGAAAATTCTGGAGCAGATTATAAAGAAGTCAATCTGTAAACACCTTGAAATCAATGCAGTGATTACTAGAAGCCAACATGGATTTGTCAGGAACAAATCCTGTCAGACTAATTTGATCTCATTTTTTGATAGGATAACCTCCCTTGTGGACTGTGGGAATGCTGTGGATGTCATATATCTTGACTTCAGCAAAGCTTTTGACAAAGTACCACATGACATTCTGATTAACAAACTAGCTAAAAGTGGGCTAGATGGAACAACTATTAGGTGGATCCACAGTTGGCTACAGAATCGGACTCAAAGAGTACTTATCAATGGAACCTTCTCAAACTGGGGAGAGGCAACGAGTGGGGTGCCGCAGGGCTCAGTCCTGGGCCCAGTGCTCTTCAACATTTTTATTAATGATTTGGACGAGGAGGTGCAGGGAACGCTGATCAAATTTGCAGATGACACCAAATTGGGTGGGATAGCTAATACCCTGGAAGACAGAAACAAACTTCAAAGTGATCTTGATAGGCTGGAGTGCTGGGCTGAAAACAACAGAATGAAATTTAATAGGGATAAATGCCAAGTTCTACATTTAGGGAATAGAAACCAAATGCACAGTTACAAGATGGGGGACACTTGGCTCAGCAATACTACAAATGAGAAAGATCTTGGAATTGTTGTAGATCACAAGCTGAATATGAGCCAACAGTGCGATATGGCTGTAAGAAAGGCAAATGCTATTTTGGGCTGCATTAATAGAAGTATAGCTTCCAAATCACGTGAGGTACTGGTTCCTCTCTATTCGGCCCTGGTTAGGCCTCATCTAGAGTATTGCGTCCAGTTCTGGGCTCCACAATTCAAGAAGGACGCAGACAAGCTGGAGCGTGTTCAGAAGAGGGCAACGAGGATGATCAGAGGTCTAGAAACAAAGCCCTATGAAGAGAGACTGAAAGAACTGGGCATGTTTAGCCTGGAGAAGAGAAGATTGAGGGGAGACATGATAGCACTCTTCAAATACTTAAAAGGTTGTCACACAGAGGAGGGCCAGGATCTCTTCTCGATTCTCCCAGAGTGCAGGACACGGAATAACGGGCTCAAGTTAAAGGAAGCCAGATTCCGGCTGGACATCAGGAAAAACTTCCTGACTGTTAGAGCAGTGCGACAGTGGAATCAGCTACCTAGGGAGGTTGTGGGCTCTCCCACACTAGAGGCATTCAAGAGGCAGCTGGACAACCATCTGTCAGGGATGCTTTAGGGTGGATTCCTGCATTGAGCAGGGGGTTGGACTCGATGGCCTTGTAGGCCCCTTCCAACTCTGCTATTCTATGATTCTATGAAGCTAAGTGAATATGTCTGTTTAAGAGATGGTAAACAAAAGACTGCCTGTTTTTCCCAATATATGGCACCCTAAATTATCTTTATAGAGCTAGAGACAACTTAGGTATTGACATATATAAATGTTTACTTTGTTATAGTCTGACCAAGAGGTGACGTTTTTGACAAGCTGTTTAATTGTTTTGCTTTCTTAGATGTTTAATAACATACTGGGTTTAGAATGATAACTTGCAGTTGTGGAGTGTAGATGGATAAATAATGAGACAGACAACATAGCTGGGTTTAAACAGGGCCACTTATTTATTTAGAGATCTGCAAGAGGGGGTTGCAACCTATCGGGCATCCATTTTAGCCTGTTTCAGGCTGCTTCAATTGGGCGAGTCATTCCTGACCCGTGTAGAGGTGCTACGCCATGCGTCTCCCCACGGGCCTCCCCTGTCAGGGTAGAGGAGCCTTCCTTTGTCACCCCCAACTCAGATCGCCCGGTTCAGAGTGGATGAGTAGGGTAGGCCCCAAAGGTAGGTCTTATCTCCCTAGCTAGGCCGCTGGGCTCCAAACTGGGAGCCTCGGACCTACCAATCGCTTTAAATAGCGCCTGTAAATGCTCACCAATTCAGAATCCCTATGGATGCCCGTACCTAGCGCCACAGGGTACGACAAGCCACTTGATTAGTCGCTGCCCCCCCCACCTAGCCGAAATAACACTAGCAATGCCCTGTTGCAGATCTTTCAGGAATATGTCATTACCAAGATCGGATAAGTGTACCCCATCTTGCCTCTAAAGCTCCCTCCGGCTCAAGTTAATTGAAAGGTGCTGAATGCTGATATCGCCATGCTTGCATAAATCTCTGTAAATTTTGATGTTCACTTTTTTGCGGGCTCTTTCCATGGCCCGATGGTCATGACTATTCTGCCAGACGAGCCTGGGCAGAATGCAAGACCATATGATCACCACCCCAGGCCATTGTTGCCTGATAACCTGAAAATCTTCAATGGCCTGCCAAATGAGAGCCTTACCCTTGAGCAGCCCCAGATCATTCCCCCTGAGATGTAACAGCAGCACCTGCAGGGGCGGTCCAACCATCTCCTGAAACAAGGTGGGGAGGAGGCGCTCCCACCGCATTCCATGTCGGCCCCACCACTGTAGGTTGGCACGACAACTCATGCCCAACTGGGTTCCAAAAGCAGAATGAGATGCCCTCCTGCTGGCACAGAAAATCATACTGTGCCCACACAGGGCAACCCGAACTGGGGCTCGGCCACTCCAGAGATCTGTAACTAACATGGAATAATCAACCATTGAACAGGCGCAAATTAAAACTTAGGAAGTTGACGCACGTATCCCTTAAAGGCTTTGGACCGCTATCTCCCAATCGCTTGAATTCTAGATGCAATAAAACCTATATTAGCCGCTGTAGATGCTGCGCCAATTCTGAAAGAATGAGTACCAAAATGCATGTCTTGCAAGTGCCTGCAGTGCCCGCTTTGATACCGCCCCAAACTGGAATTTGGTTAAAGGAGAAAAATCTTGATAGCAGAAGAGTGGACTGGGTGTATTGCCTCTAACTTGTAGGAACTCGGATAATGCTGTTACAGGGCATAACTCCTTCATGGGTGCTTGACCGAGCACCACCTGGCTACCTTTTGCTTCTTGATCGGTTTTGGATCGCCGGAGGGTAATTGCCACCTGAAGCGGTGTAAGCTGCAGATCCTGCAATTGCAATGCCCTACCTGACGTGTCGCGTTTGGACAAAACCAGCAACTCAGAAATCCGAAAAACCCCCAAAAAGGCAGTTAATGCTGCTGCATGAAAAAGTTTCATTTCAAAAACTGACGTGCAGATCAGACACCACTGAGCCTGGAGACCCATCAAAATCTCAGGGGAGATAGGAAGTCTACTATCTGGATTGCTTGGTGATTCCCTAGCCCAACCCTTAAGTATGCGACGAACTCTAAAATCGTTAGTAGTGTCGCTCAATCCCTGGGATTTGGCTATAAAAGCTAAAGCTGCCAGCTTACCAGCAATAGACTTAGAAGAAAGACCCCTCTGTCTTGACACCACACAAAATTCTAATAGGTGATCGACAGGAATGGGCCAATCATCTCTCAACTGCCTGTTCATCCTGAACGTTGCAAACTCCCTACCTGCTCTGCGATACGCTGCCTTAGTGCTGAGAGCTACAGATTCCCACATGGCACGATCAACTTCCTGCCTCCAATCTCCCATAAGGACTCCGGCATTGGTTCCAGAAACTGCCTGGCCCATGGTGCAAGCTCCCGAAACCTCTGAACCTGGTGATGCAATAAAGTGTCAGCTATGGCATTTTCTAAACCGGGAATATGCCTGGTTCTAAATCAGATGTTATGCCTAAGGCAATGTAGCGTGAAGAGATGCACAAGACACATTACCCTGGGATTGCATGAAGACAAGGAATTGATGACTTGGACAGTGGCCTGGTTGTCACACCAAAAGTGCACAACTGAGTTGGCTAACTCAGACGCCCAAATATGGGCTGCTACGTAAATTGGAAAAAATTCCAGGAAAGTTAAGTCCTTACAAATCGGAGAATCAAGCCATTCCACAGGCCAGCGTTTGGCACACCACCTGTCGCCCCAAATCATCCCGAATCCCAATGTGCCAGATGCGTCCAAGTGGACTTGCATCTCTGCCTCGACTAACAAATCCTGCTGCCAAAAGGAAATGCCATTGAAACTGGTTAGAAATTGTAACCAGATGTCCATATCCTCTCTCATATCTCTGGTGATACGAACATGGTGATGGGGTCGATGCAATCCCTTCATTGCGTCGCAAAGGCGACGCAAGAAAGGACGACCAGGGGCAATAACGCAGCAAGCGAAATTAAGGTGGCCAACGATTACCTGAAGCTGTACCAGAGTTAACTTCTTCACCTGCCTCAAGGCAACTAGGCGGTCGCACAAGTCCGCCAGCTTGTCCCGAGGCAAGCGGCAACACTGATTCACTGAATAGTAGTAATAGTAATAATTTATTAATGCTTAGGCCATAGGCCATTCACATACAGAATATATACATTATGGAGAAACAACAATATAAAAATACTACAAATAATCACAAACAGATCATACATAATAAAAGAATAAAATTCAGTACAATTAAAAACATAATTTGAATATAAAATTTGTAGTTAAATGAGAGCATCTCCAGCACAATCAACTGCAATCTCAGTATTAAATCTTGCCCGAATTTTCATTGCTGCCAGGACAAAAAGAGATACTTTGTGTGTTACCCTAGAGTCAGTGTCAGACAGGAGATAGAAAATCTTTTCTGAAGTGGTATTGAAGTGTAGTTGATATAGAATAGATTCCAAAAATTTGGTTCTTGGTTCAGAGTATAAAGAACAGAAGAGCAAATAATGAGGCAGATCCTCAATTTCTGGGCCCCCACAAATACACAGACAGAGGGCCAAAGGGGTGTGCTGATATCTACCATCTGTCACAGCTGTGGGCATAGTTTGAAAACAGAGGGCCCAGATTTTTTTCAGCCTTCAGTTGGGTCAAAGAAGATTTCTATCCTTTTATATGCTGATGATATGGTTCTAATTTCACTTACCCATATAGGTTTGAAAAGGCTGCTCTCTAAGCTCAGTGTATTTTGTACTAAAGAAAAACTGAGCATTAATTATACTAAGACAAAGGTGATGGTGTTTGGGAAAAGACATTCTCATTTCCAATGGTCTATCAATGGTCATCAGATTGAACAATGCCGGGAATTTAAGTACCTTGGCATTCACTTTGCAGAGAACCTCTCCTGGAAGCCACATATAGAAGCTATTAGAGCAGTGGCTTTGAGATCTATTGGAGCAATCCTTAGATTTTATTACACTACAGGAGGACACTTGGTTGTTCCAGCTCTGAAAATATTTCAAAGTAAAGTCATTGCCCAGATCCTGTATGGTGCTGCTGTCTGGGGATGGGATGATTCTCAAATGGATTCACTGAATCTAACTCAATTCCTAAGAAAATGATGTTAGAAAGGGGACCCTCAGTATTTTCCTGCATCAATTGGACGCCCAGTTCATCCATCAAGTCCTGAAATTCTTGCATCAGAAAAGTGCACTGATTATTGCTCGCGGGGCTGGCAAACAAAAAATCATCCAAATAATGGATTGTACTGTTCAGGCCAGTCTGATGACGTAGCGCCCATTCAAGGAATGAACTGAACTTCTCAAATGTGGCGCAGGAAGTGGCACAGCTGAAAGGTAATGCCCTATCAACATAATACTTACCCAAGAAGGAGAAACCTAATAAATTAAAATCATCAGGGTGTATGGGAATGATGCGAAAGGCAGACTTCAAGTCGCATTTCCCCATCAAAGCCCCACGACCATTGCTCTGAATCATCTGCACAGCTGAGTCAAATGATGCATATTTGACAGAACTGAAATGATCTGGAATATGAGAGATAACAGAATCACCCCTGGGAAAGGACAAGTTGTGAATTAACCTGAACTCGCCTGGGCTCTTCTTGGGCACTATTGCTAGAGGTGAAATTCTCAAATTACTAATTTGGATGTCATGGAAGGGTCCTATAACTCTACCGGCTGATACTTCTTTCTGGATTTTTTCCTTTACCAGCGCCCCCTGAGAGGCCACGGAACTTTGGTTCCATGCGAAAAATGCTGTCCTAGGCCCCTCGAACAGTATACGAAAACCCTGTGAAAAACCTAATTCTAAAATTGTTGCATCCCACCTGTTAGGGTATGCAGACAACCAATGCCTCAAAGGAACGATTTTAACTGGACTGGGGCCCTTTTGGAACAGACTGCAGAGGGGGGCCACCTGGCTTTCTACCCCCTTGTCCTTCCTTGTGGCCCCCACAACCTCCCTTTGTTCTTGGACAAAGAGAGGAGGGGTGTAATCTCCTACAAATGGTGCACTCGTGTTTGAATTTACAAGGGGTCCTAAAGCACATTCCCCGTAAACTGTAATCCCAGCAGGGAAGGCGGGATTGAACCCCCTGCCCCACACCACCACTAATGCTGGGTGCGGGTTGCTGTTTTGCAATAATGTGCCCACTGTCCGCTCATTCGCTGGAGGCAGGCCTTGCCAGGGTCATGAATTGTAACCACAAGTCCTGATCCCATAAGTCCCATTGCACCGAATGATCGAATGCCGCCTTCTTCCTTAATGCCCTATTGTATATGAGCCATGCTCCACCTTCATATTCAGTGTACGCTCGATAGATTACATCGAGGTACTTAGTTAAAATATATCCCCGCTCTGGGAATCGCTGTTGAATGACCCCCATATAAATTAAATAACCTGGCAACCAGTTGGCCCAAGTTCTCACCACCATTCTTCTGCTCAATCTTTCAAACTCCTTTTCACCGATCCTCTCCTTTTCCTTGGGCTCTAACTCCCTGTACAATAATGCGAACAGGTCAATGTATTCCCCCCGCAATATTTTTTCACGTGTAGCGGGGAGTAAATAATACCCAAGCAGTGTAGTAGAATTACCTTTGGGTATCGCTTGCCAATCGATTCCAGCCAACGGGTCCCGAGCTGTTTGCTTAAGCTCAGATGCCGCAGATGGAATGTCCCCAGCTGGGCCTCCCCATACTGCTGCACAAGCTTCCCCTGTTTGAGAAGCCTGACCACCAGTTCCCACACTTGCTGTCCCTGTGGGACTCTCCTGTGAACCTGCCGGAGCTACAGGTACATTGCTAGGCACCACTGTTCCCTGTCCTTCGCTCACCATCGCCACTGGATTGACGGAAATAACTGTAGAGGTGTCTACTGTTGGTGGAACTGTCGTTGCCAATTCGGTGGTGGGGGTGACCGTGGTTGCTTGCTCTATGCCCTGCTCGGTAGGAGACAACTGAACAACAGGTACCGGTGCAGGTGCAGGGACTGCTGGCCCAGTATTCATTGAATTACTGGCTTCCCGTGTTGTCGTCCTTGTTGTACTACTGGAGGACTGAACTACAACTGATGCTGTTGGTGTAGCCAAACTAAGCCCGCCTACACCCTGCATCTGCGTTAAGGCAGCCCCGGGAATCCAAGGATACCATCCCCAAGGGGGCATTAGTGTGTGGTTCTGGCAAATATGTTGTCCTGCTGTACCTGGCCTAGCCAATTGTTCACTGGGCATACCTGTCGTGAATCTGTCCGGTGCAGCCAGTGCTGTATCAACAGGCAAGGTGAGTTGTCCTGCATTGTTTTCTTGTGCTGGTTCCGTATTGTCTTCCTGCTGCTGTTGTACCCTCTGAGTGGTAGATGCCTCTAACACGTCCATCCTACTAGCAAGAGTTTGCAACAAATTATCTTGAGTTCTCTTAGGTGTGTGTAAGCCAGCAGTGCCCTTACTAACAGAGAGAGTAGGCAAAGGTGTGACACTCAACCCTTTCTCCTTTTCCATTGCCTGTATTCTAGCTAAAAGAGAAGCAATGTTAGGATCCAATTCCTCGTCCGAAGAATCCCCTCGAGGCCTGGCGCGCTTTGCTTGCATGCGTGGGGCTTTCCCTTTGCCCTTTGGACCACCTCTGCCTTTTTTTGAAGCCATATTAAATTTGAAAATTAATGGGGAAAACCCCTGTATCGTATCACAAAACCAGATGTTTAATAATAAAAATTAAATGTAAAAACCCTGACCAGGCCTGGCCCAGCTTAGCTTCAGCAAAGTGGCTGTCTAATATGCATTCAGGCAATTCCTGGAACTTGAGGAGGGAAAAAGAGGGGGGAAATAATAATAATAATAATAATAATAATAATAATAATAATAATAATAATAATAATAATAATAATTTAATTAAAAATTAATAAAATTAAAACCTACTAATTATGATTATAAATCAAACAAGCGTCAAACAAACCCTTTGTGGCTTATAAATTCAAATGTACCACAAACCAACCTTAAGGTTTTTTTTAAAAAAAAATCAGATTACTTAAATACAAAACCCAAACAACCACTAAAACAAGAAAACGTGAGTTGGGCCTGCGAAGCATTTCACGCAAGGCCTGTAGGCCGAGCCTCGGGGCCACCAGGCTGCAACTAGGCCGCAGCCCCTGTTGCCCTGGACTTGTCCCGCCCCCGCACACCCGACCAGGCTGCCTCCCTCAGAGGCCGGATGAATTTATGGGCTTTTGCCAGGTGCTTCCCGCTGCCATCTGGCTCGGGGAGACCGGGGGTTGGCTGGAGCCGTTGGTCATGCAGGTTCCGGGCTAAGCTTTAAGGCTACGAGGGAGGTAAGTGATGCAGGGAGCCCGTGCGTGGCGACTACCGCCGCTGCTCCTCTCCGCCCCCCCTGCTATGCAAAGCTCCCCCCCACAGACCACTCAAATGCCCGTAATGGTCAGGGATGGCTCCCCAGTCGGGGCGCAGCTGCCGCTGCCGCCGCCCATCTTCGGCAGTGCCACCGCTGTGGCACTGAAAAAGCTCCCCCCAAAAAACCTGCAGCCCAAACAGGGCCAAATTCAGCGCCTTGCTGAGCTGGTGACGCTGCCTCTCCCTCCGAAGCCTCCTCCATGTGCTCCAGCGCCAGTAAGGCCGCATCTCTCCCTTCCCGCGATAGCCGGCTGCTCGGCGTAAACTCTCCGACAGCCGTGCAGCAAAAGAGGAGGTGGGAGGGGTAAGGCTAACGTATCTAGCCACATCACACCCTCTCACCAAGGCCCAGATGTGTCCATCCAATAGGCGATGGGCAGGTCTCGCGCTCATCCCCCCCCCCACAAAAGCTTCCCCGCGCCCAGGCTTTGCCGGGCATGGCAGAAACGCCCTAATGTTAAATAATGTAGATACTTGCCTTTTGTACAAATATTGTATTGTTTATAGTATGTATTATACTTCCTTATATATTACTATAATATATATGAAGCCTTTCACATCACATACTGAATCTTTTTTTTTTTAACTGAAGATGCTGAGATCATAAGAATGGGCAAATCTATCAAGCTTGATCTTGTTTAGCTTCTCTGTTTTATATTGCTAGACTCATTCTGTCCTGGTTCTATGCAAGCTGCTGCATCTTTTTCCCTGCACAGAAATTTAGTCTGCGTTTTTCAGATGCAACCATGCACTCAGTGGAAAAAGCAAGTGTGTGCATATTTTACTGGCTGCAAGGCATGTGCTCTGCCACCCAGCCATGGTTCCTCTCCTGCTGCTAACCATAAAAAGAGGCTTCAGTTTCTCCCACATTAAGGCACACTATTCTGCAATGTGCCCATTTATGCATCTTATGAATTTCTGTTCAATTAGGGTGCAGCCATGAAATTAATATGCCATTTTTGTTATCAGTTTGGTACACGAGCTTTTGACTAAGTCTCTGTGTAGCCTTTAAAGGTCCATTAAGTTCTTCTTTACCTTGGTACAGGAATGGGGAAATATTTACTGCACCCCAGGCAATCGTTTTGTGGACTATTAAATGCCATGTCATGAGGAAGCACAGAGATGCTGTCTGAAACAGTGTCCATATTAGCCAGATCTTGTAATGAACTCAAAGAGTGGAGTTCAGAGGATGTCTGTGAGCTTGAGCATCTCTAGTTCTCTCATTCACTATGACTGTAACACAATCTATGTGGAGCTAGCTTTGAAAAAGGTTAGGAAACCCCAGCTGGTCCAGAATGCTGCAGGCAGCTGTTATCCATGGGCAATTATTGGGAGCATGTGAGACCCCACAGCTGGTATGTTTTCTCTGGCTGCTGGTATGTTTTCACATATGACTTTTACATCCCCAAGTGGTTTGTTAACAGGTTAACTGAACATAAGAATCTGCCTTATACCTACTTCATCTACACTAAGGGTGGGCAACCTGGTCCTCTCGAGATATTTTGATACACAACTCCCATAATACCTGACCATTGGCTATAGTGACTCCATTCACATGACACACTAAGCCATGGTGTTAAACACTTTGAGGTAAACAGTATGGCTTAGTGTGTCATGTGGACCATTCCTAACCATGGTGGCTACATAACTACAGTTTAAACATGCTCGCTAACCATTTGCTGCAAAATGGTTAACGGCCTAACCTTGGCGTAATGTGTTGCCTGAACAGGCCCATTGACTTGGGTTTATGGTAGTTGTAACCCAAAGCACTGGGAAGGCATCAGATTGCGCCTGATCTATACTGGTTGTCAGTGGTCCCCCAGGGATTCAGTCAGAAGTCTTTCACAGCCCTATCTGGGGATGCTGGGGATTGAATCTTCAGACCACCTTCTTCTATATATGCCAGGTTTTAAAGAGCTTTGAGAGAGACCATTGACCCCATTCAAAGACACATTAAACCATGGCTTTAACCATGTCTTTTTGCCTTATTCATCGTGGTTAAAACCGTGGTTTAAGGTGTCTTCTGAACACAGCCCATCTTTCTAGCTTAACCACCATGGTTGCCAGGGTTTAAGATGTCTTCTGAATGGGGCCAATATCTCAGGTGGGCTTTTGGGTGGACACAAGTAAGGGCCTTCTGATTGGGCTGGAACTGCTTTCCCATGGAGGAGCATTTAGCACCCTCTCTGTTGGCCTTCCAACCATAGGTAAAGGCTTCTTGTTTAAATACAACTTCAGTCTGCTGAGGTGATTTGTGTTTTTTGTTTTTCCTGCTGCTGACTTTTTTGGGAGGTGTTTGGTTCCTGTTTTAAACCCATTCCACTGCTTTTATCTGTCTTTGCTTTCATTTACAATACAAAATGGAAAACTTAAGAAATAATAAAGCAGCTAGTGCTGCTCTTTCTGTACAATGTATAGCATTGTCCACAAAAAAAGCACAATTTGGATGAGAAGATCCCAATTGGTTTGGATGGTCGGTAATATAGCTATGAAACAGAATTAACCACTTGCCATTAAGAAAAAATGTAAATGGCCTTTGATAAAATTATATAAATATTGTAAAAGCCCAAGTTAGTTGTGTGTAGAAATCATAACCAATCCAAGTACATGCACTTCAGGTGAATATAGCTCTATTTTTCAAAGCAAGACCAAGCGAAAATGTGCCAGCTGTTACAAATATTATTTTATTGAATGCTCAGTAATTCTGTTTCACAATGTTATGTTCCACATAATGCAATTATATGCACCTGAGCCTGGCATCAGAATTCCATAACTATTTTACATCTCCAGGGCAAAGCTTCTGTACATTTACAAGGAGATTCTTCAGCATTGATCATAACTAAGCACAACTACTTATGATAGATACCATAACGTGCCTGAAGACATATTTGTTCCCCTTCCTGAAAACACTCTGAGATTCTACTTAACAATAGCACTGCTAGTTATGATGTGTGTGTGTGTGTGTGTGTTACATTTTGCAAATGGAGGATTTTCAGCACGTTATGTTTTAATTAATTGATTAATATCTGCTACACAGCTTATCCTGAACAGCTATAATATGCAGCGCTCTCCCACATGACTGCTGCCACATCCATATGTGTGGGGCCAATCACATGGGTATTTCCTAAAATTGCAAAATGATTGTTTTTTATGGAAGACAATCTGCAGCACTATATGGCTTAGAGATGTCTCTGCACATGTGAGTAGACTTCTTGAGCTAACAGTGGGGAGTGTGTGTGTGTGTGTTTAATTATGTTGTCCCTGGTATATTCTTGGAATTGAATTGAGAATTCCGAACCACTGTAAGTGGGTAAATCCAGCCCCCTTGACCTGTTGAACAAATGGAATAGCCCTGTCCACTGCTGTCACCATGCATCACTGCCATTCTCCCTTGATTGATGATCCTTTGACAGTCATTGGACAAATGTATATGCAGGGAGATGCTACACATGAGGGTAGATCCTGGCCAATCAGGGCCCCTCCTTGCAGGAAGAAGCTTCCTAGGCCATATATACATCTGTACTCATGGACAACACAATGATATTCATTGGGGAAGTGTGGCAATAGTCCATGGTGCCCTCTTCAAATTCATTCAACACATGGAAGGAGTTGTACCCCCTTCTGGGTAAATCCAGGAAGAGCGAACACAAAACTAGGTGGTTACCCCATTTGTTCTTTAATCAAAAATGTCCCTCCTTTCAAAGAAAATGCTGCCTTCCTCCTCTTCCCTATGCCCAAGAAGATTTCCCTCATTCTGAGGGATAATCTACACCTGCAGCCCTTTTGCAACGGAAGAGGCATGCTCCCGAAGGTTCCCCTCTTCCGTGACTGCCTCTCACTGGGCCCACACCCAGTGAGGGGCAATCTGTACCACAATTAGAGGAGTGCTGTTGCAGGAGCACGTGTGCCCCATTACAGCAGTTCTGCACATGTATCTGTAGAAGTGGGCAGAGCTAAGCAGATGGCTACAGGGTGCAGGAATATTTTTAATTACTCGTGAGCAATGTGCAGGAGCGCAGACGTGCAGCAACTTCATGGGGAGGGGATAAGAACTCAGTCAAATATGTGCTCCTCTGCAGAGATATGTTTGTATTGTTTGTATTGTATCCAGGAGGAGGGCCTTCTTTGCTGTGGCACCCCGGCTGTGGAATGAGCTCCCTAAGGAGGTTCGCTTGGCACCTACATTATATGCTTTTAGACGCCAGGTGAAGACCTTTTTATTCTCACAGTATTTTAACAGTCTATAACTAAATTTTAACTTGGTGTTTTAAATTTGTAATTTTGCATTGCTGCTGTTTTTATCTGGTTGAGCTTTTATATTGTATTTTATAGTATGGTTTTATACTGTTGTTTTATACTTTGAATGATTTTTATTTTTGTGAACCGCCCAGAGAGCTCCAGCTATTGGGCGGTATAGAAATATAATTAATAAATAATAAATGCATTTAAAAAAAAAAATCACTCGGCAGTAAAACACTGATACCCATGCACACACCCCTCACAGTTGGTTGGCTGTTCACTGAACCTGGAACTCATGTCGAACAGCAATGACCTCACAAGGGGGGGGGGGCACAGCACAAACATTCTTTGCAATGGAAGCAAGAGAGCCAGAAAACTGCAACAAAACCAGTCAGGGATATTCCGGTAAAAGTGAAAGGTGGAGCTGAAATCACCATGGGAGGCGGTGAATGGGCTGTTAGTGGTGACTATGATTCAATTCCACAATAAATGGATGAATCAGGAGGAAGGGTGGTTTACGTCATAGCATGACTGGCTTATGGTTCCAATTAGAAATGGACTAATTAGTCCATTTTGCTTTCTCTCCATTTCTCATTTTTCCAGTCATAAGTTTGGTTCATCTCAAACTTTAAGAATATCACCAGTCTTAAGTTCTGTTTGTCCTGAACTCTGATTTTTTCTTTCTTTTAAAGTTCACATGAAAATTCAAGATTTTGGGGGTCCACATTTCTCCTAATACATTGGAGGTATGGTTGCATTTTGCCTAATATACAATTTCTTGCAAGCAATTCCCCTGACATAATGCATGATTGAATGTTATGTCCCCTAATAGGGACAGAGGGAATGAGACCCTATTGATTCTCTTGGATCTCTCAGTGGCTTTCAATCCCATCAACCGTAGTTTCCTTCTGGCCCGGGAGTTGAAGGTATTGCATTGCAGTGGTTCTGCTCCTACTTGGGTGGCCAATTCCAGAAGAGGGTGCTGGGGGGTTATTGCTCTGTCCCCTGGCAACAATGCTATGGGCTTCCAATTACATCCTTGTGTGGTCAGAAATAGCCTATCTACAGTTATCCATGCTCTGATAACCTCTCATTTGGATTGCTGCAATGGGTTATAAGTGGGGCTGCCTTTGAAAAAAAATCTGGAAACTTCAGCTGGCACACAATAGGGCTGCAAGACTATTAACAGGGATTGTCCAACATGTTCATATTGTGCCAGAACTCTTTCATCTGCATGGGCTGCCAGTCCCGTTCTTCGCTCAATTCAAAGTGCTGGTAATGACATTCAAAGTCTTTAACAGCATGGGCCCGGGCTACCTGAAGGATCATCTCCTCCCATATACACCTGCCCAGACCCTATGATCATCATCATCAGTTCTCTTCTGTGAGCCCCTACCAAAGGAATTGAGGTGGGTGGGTACTAGAAAGAAGGCCTTTTCTGCTGTGGCACCCCAGTTGTGGAATGAACTTCCCATGGAAATTTGCCTGACACCTACATTGTGATTGTTTCAGTGGCAGGTGAAGGCCTTTTTGTTCTCCCAAAGCATTTTAGTTTTTCAGTTTGTTTTTATCTGGTCCCATATTTTAAATCTTTGACTGCTAGCTTCAGTTTGATTGCTCTATTTTTATATTGCAGTTTTAAACTTTTATATTGCATTTTATCATGTATATTTCATGGTCTCATATTTTATGTTTTTAATGCTTGTGAACCACCCAGAGAGCTTCTGCCATTGAGTGGTAATAAATAAATAAATAAATAAATAAAATCAGTTTTGTATGCATTTTTTTTTAATTGGAGAACGCCATTACAAAATGCAGAGAAGTGAAAACTTCAAAGGATGACTGAGTTTCAGTGTGCAAAGTGGTTTGAAAGTGCAAAATCAGGCAAGTTTGCATTTCTTCCCTGTCCATACATATAAAGTCCCATAGCCAGTGGGCATTCATTGCTACAAACAAATTCTAACAAAGCTTGTGGTATACTTTAGTAAAGGTAAAGGACTAATATTTTGAACAGTGTAGGACTGTTACAAGGTTACACAATCAGGCATGATTGCTATTGGATCTAGCAAACTATTGGCTAATGAAGAAAGAATGGTAATTTACAACTATTTACTCCTTATTGATGTTTAAATTAAGTGTAGCTCCCACATATAGTGAGGAACATACAAAACAAAGAGATAAGCTTCTTCTTACCCTAGTTGCTTTTATTAAGCAAGGACAAAAGACAAAGGAAACAATGAAATACTGGGAAGGAACTATACAACATAAAAACAGGATTTGGGAGCTATGACTTTATTTATACAAGAGTTTATTAAGCCTGCAAGAATCAGGACTTAACACCAAAGTTGGGAGTTGATCCCAGCATTGGTGGATTTATTTCTGGTTTAAATTGTTGTTGTTAGTAAGGAACTGGTTTTATGCAACGTACTTGTATTGACCATGGAGCAGACAATCTGTTTATCAGTGTAGCAGTGCATGGATTGATGTCAGCAACATAACAAAGAGAAGAAAGTAAGGAAGATCATTGATAGCCGTCTCCTCCAGGAATGTGATAGTCTAGATAGATAGTCTAGAGTGTCAGCATATTTATTTCCAGTAATTAAGCATTGTTCCAATGTGAATTCCTTTTAGGCACACTAGATGGAATCCTATTCCTCCTGGCATGACATCATTTACTCCTACAGTAGGGTAGCAGGGGAAGGGGGAGATCTGTGGCCCTTCTGATGTTTTGGCCTACAACACATGATCCCTCTTCATTGGCTATGCTTGCTAGGCCTGATGGGAGTTGTGTGCCAAAACGTCTGGAAGACCACAAGTTGCTAACTCCTCTTGATACAGGCCTTGCTTTTACAGTGCCTTTGTATATTCATCATTCTATTGTGTAGCTCCGGCTATTGGGCGGTATAGAAATGTAATAAATAAATAAATAAATAATACAGCTGGACATTTTCTTTTTGCATGTCTTTATTGATTTGGTATTTGTATAAGACTAAACCACTTTATATGGGAGGTGACATTTTGGAATGCTTCCCTATAATCCCCTCCAAATAGAAAACTAGCATATTTGAGAGACTTCTGGGATATAATCTTTTTCCCTGCTGTGCTAGTCTTTTAATTCAAAGGGGATTTTTTTTATCTAGGGAACATTCAAATACATGGTATCCTACCTTTCAGGTCCCCAACATGGCATCTATCAGAACCAATTTGCCCCCAGATACCTCCTTGGTGCCTGCTAGGTTCCCTATAGCTCCTGATATTTTGTAAGTTCTTGGGGAAGGTACTTTTCTTTAGCCTCATCAGTTTGCCTTCTTGGAAATAGGTGTTTTGTGATTATCCATGCACACCATGGTAACCCTTTTGTAAGTAGGAAACTCGCTCCCCCAATTTTGTGTGAGCACCTATGACACTGTCTCAAACTTCCAAATGTGCCCGTTGGCCCAAAATGTTTACAGACCTCTGATGTAGGAATTCACAAATATATAATTTCTCAAGCATTGATACCTGATTTTTGATAGCTGCTCTGGGAGTAAAATATTCCATAGATCTGGTATAGCAGAGTGGCAAGGAGTGTGAGAAATTATCTGGGAAATTCCCAGTTTGCATTTCATATCACCCATAAACTAATGATGCTCAGACAGGGGAGTATTTTCTCAGCTCCAACCCCCATAGGGATAATGGCTGCCAATTAGTTTCCAGGCAAAGTATAAAGTGTTGGTTATTACCTTTAAAGCCCTATATGGTTTGGGTCCAAGTTACCTGCGGGATTGCCTTCTCCCATACAATCCGCCCTGCACACTCAGTTGTTCTGGGAAGGGTTTACTCCAGTCAGCCATAACTAGGCTGGCAACTGTTACCCAGAGGACCTTTTCTTCTGCCACTCCCAGACTGTGGAATGGCCTGCCGGAGGAGATACATCTGCTTAATGCTCTCTCTGAGTTTAAGACAGCTGTAAAGACTAGTCTCTTCCGCCAGGCCTACCCAAATGAATTTTAAACCTAAGAATTTTAAGATGTTGTGATAGTTATTTTAATTTTGTATTGGTTTTATATGCTCTTTTAACTAATTTTATGTTTTATATTTTATTTAGTGTTGTTCCCCGCCTTGATCCAAAGGGAGAAGAAGGCTATTATTATTATTATTATTATTATTATTATTATTATTATTATTATTATTATTATTATAGCCTACCTTGTACGGTTTATATTAGGAGGGCTGCAACAACAATTAAGTAATTGAAGCTAATTATTAATCCTTTGTTTTAGAGATTTTGATGTGTGTGCATGTGTTTCTTCAGCAAAGCTTCCAGAGCAGTTTAGAAAAATAAGATGAAATACAATGTTAAAAAAGAATAAATAAATATTGTACAGAAATAATCCAATTCTGTCAATGAGCAGATGACAGAAGAAAAGTTGCCTGACCTAGAAGAGAATTAACCAAATATGTCTATCTCTACACACACGTTCATGCATCCATCCGTTGGGCAGTCTGCATGTATGTCTTCATCCAATGCTGCCTACAGGCTAGCGGGGTCTATTGCTAGTGCAACAGGAAGCTAGAAGTTCCTGCAGCAATCAGAAATGAGCAAAACTTTCATTTCTGGAATGGAACATATAATTGGAGCTTGCAGAAGGGAGTTCCATGGACCTCTCCCGTTCTGGCATTAAGTGTTTCTGCTTGTTTCTGAAATTACTAGCTAGTTCCTGTTTGCACAAGTGGTTGATCCCAAGAGTGCACAGAACCAGCACAAGTTCAGGGGCAGTGTTGGATGCTGGCCATACATTCATGCATCCTTCCTAACGTATCTGGAAGGATGGATTTTCTGCATGGCATGTAGCCCAAGTTCAAGAGAAAAAAAGCCAAAGAATCGCAGTAGTTTGGTCCTTTGGTTGTAATACTTTGCTTCTCAATCCAATGAAATCATTATAATCAGGTTTTTAACCATCCATTTCAGACTTCAGTGGCAAAAGAAATGGCATTAATACGGGTGGCTGGCTAGCTCTTTTCCAAATGAAGGGGTTTGATGCTTCACTGCTTCTGCATACGTTCTAGCCCATGCAAATTCGTATTCATCACCATGGAAGCCCAGGGATAAATGTATTTTATTGCTTGGGCCACCAAAAGCCAAAAGTAAGTCAGTGCCTATAAAAGATAAAAGATACATCAATATGCAAAGTGCATCTATTCATGAATAAAAGTCAAATGATTTATGAAGCATAGCAGGTACAGGTTAACAGTTTTGGGCAGGGCTAACCTGTGTGAACAGTACTTTTATGAAGCCAATGATATAACCTATTCTTTTGACAATCATATTGCCAGTGTTTACAAAGATTCTTTGGCCTCTTTGTGCATATGTTCTGCCAGTAATTTCTTCCTTCGCACTGTTAGGTTTAATAACATCTTTCCAAAACGTGACAGATGACATTTTCCCCTGATGTGAAAGTATCTGATACCCCAAAATGCATTAGAAGGTTTAAGCTTAGATTGTTAACACCCTTGGGGTGACAAACTTATGCCAAGTGCATTTTTGCAGAATTTAGAACAAAAGTAGACCTACAACCAACCTATGACATTGATGGTTTTGCCTTGTCACCTTCCCAATGTCCCTGAATTTCATCCATTTATTTATCTATTTATTGCAATTTTATACTGCCCAAACGCTGAAGCTCTCTGGGTGGCTATTGATTTCGTTCTGGAAATAAAAACACACACCCGGGGCATAAAATATCACCAAAATTCATTGATTTTGCCATTGGGGTGTCTTAATGTCCCAAACAACAACCAACACCCTGGAGTGTTGCATGGGTTTTTCCAAAGAAAACTGGTCTTGGGAAGCAAGCTGAAGTATTCTAGATGTCAGTAGGTTCTGTAAACCGCCTAGAGAGCCCTGGCTATGGGAGCGGCATATAAGTGCAATAAATAAATAAATAAATAAATAAATAGGTTGGCCCAGGTCATGGGGGTATTTCTTATGGGGTTGGAAAAAACATCCCACATGGTTAAAAATGTTACTTTAATTAATCAAGTTTTGCCTTGACAGTTCATGATACTTCTGTAATATTTATAATATTTTCAGTTTAAAATGTACTTCTTCTGACATGACAGAAGTGCACCCCTGAAATGCACAATTGTGTGTTTTGCTCCATGTATGCAGGAGCTTAGAATGCCAAACTATGCTCATTTTTTCCTTAAGTTCACCTATGTAGGAGTGTGTGTGTGTGTGTGTGTGTGTGTGTGTGTGTGTGTGTGTCAAGAACACCTCTGTTTTTGTCCAGGTACTCAAAGGCGATAGACATGGAAGATGTCACGTTTTATCCTCATAACAATCTAGGCTAGGCTCAGTGATCGCGTAGCCCAAGGCTACATAAGGAGCTTCATGACTGAAGGGTTCCAAGTATCTTTTTTGTTCCAGCAGGCCTTTGGAGAATAATCTGGCCCTCCATCTATGTTAATGTCTTATATTTTTTGTGTGTATTTTAAATGTTTATGTCCCCCCCAATGTATGTTTTAAGCTTTGTAAGGCCACCTTGAGGCCCAGCATTGGTCAAAAGGCGAGATAATAATAATAATAATAATAATAATAATAATAATAATAATGATGATGATGATGATGATGATGATGATGATGTCTGTGTTGGAATCCCTCTGAATTCAACCACGTGAGTGCAGAATTAGGGCTGCCACCCCTCCCTCTCTCTCTCTCTCTCTCTCTCTCTCTCTCTCTCTCTCTCTCTCTCTCTCTGGCCAGATCTACACCAAGCACTATGAAAGCACTATGAAAGTGGTATATAAGAGGCAGGAGCCACACCAAGCAGGATATTATGGTATGAAAGCAATATATGGTATGTGCGAATGGGCCCCAACAGTGGTCAGTGCACTTTAATATCACTATAAAGCAGTCGTGTGGCTCCTGCCTCTTACATACTGCTTTCATACCGCTTGCATAGTGCTATATCCTGCTTGGTACCTGACCTATTCCTTCACACTGGTGCCTCACCTTTAACAGCTGTATGGCAGGCAGGTACATAATGATCCTCTCCAGGCCGGGAAGAGCTTGATCTATTGAATTTGGCTGGAGGAGATGGGTGAAGACTTGGTCTCAGTTCGATTTTGATAAGAATTTACCCAAATTTGCAAAGATCATATTTTTGAGAAAAAGAATTTAGCAACAACAACAGCAGCAAATGTGAAAGAAAGTGAAACTGACAAGATTAGCCCATGCCTAACTGACTTGGATGTTACAATGTAGAAATACTGTCCCCAAAGCCAAGCTGAATATTTGGTTACTCTAGCATAAAATACCCACCACCACTCTATACATGTTTAGAGGCACTCTTTTGAATCTATCATATTGTTATAAAAAAAGATCCCATTCCGAATACTGAACTTGGAAAGCTCTGACTCGCATTCAGCCCTGCCCATCTATATTTTTTAGTTTGCTTCTAATTTAGGTGATTTGTTTGTCCTGTTAATGTATTCTGAGTGCCTTCTCACTTGTGAGGGTGATCTGCCTCAGTTAGGCAGCATGATTTGCCTCTGTAGCCTATGCGGAACCTTTTATTGGATCTTCATTTAGTCCATAACTCTGCCAACCATGATATAAATTTTGTGCCCGAATTAAATGTGGTGGCGATTGGCTAACAACATATGAATTAGTAAAGGAGTGGATGCAGTTAAGGCTCCTTAATGTCCTAATGAAATGCCTCTTCTATGATTCTTTTGCTCTCAAAAGCATTTCCCTATTATTGATAGCTAATTAGTCTGCACATAAAGAGCCTAAGAAGAACTAATGGCAGTAAACAATTAATCTGATTAATTTTGCCACTTATTATGGTCGACTTAGATTTTTTTAAAAAAAAAATCTTTGATGTTGTAGGAAAGGATTGTAGAAGTGGCTTTAGGGTGGCGCCTTGCTTTGGTTCATCAAGAGTTTGTAAGCTGTCTGTAATGTTCTTAGTGTCCTCTGGACATAGGGATTGGTCTCCCAAGCTACTTGGCATTTGGTCACAAAATGGACTAAGTAGCAATTATTTTTAGAGTTTTTGTGCTCTGAACAAATACCCTGAGCATGGATATTCACATATCCATTTCTCTCAACATGATTGTATATACCATCACAACTTGCAGCTACTTCAACTAGGGCCCAAGCATAATTTCTCTAGGGTTTGGTACAAACTTCCTACTCCTGATCCTTGGTCTCATTTGACTAGAAAGGACTTTCCTGTTTTGAACAATCAGAGGATTGTTTATTGGCCTGTATCATCATCATCATCATCATCATCATCATCATCATCATCATCATCATCATCATCTTTCTTTTTACTAATGTTCCTTCTCTTTCTAGCTGTCTCATATGTATAGCTATTAGATATGGCTCAATCACACATATGGATATTTACTATCACAAATGTATTGACAAAAGCCCTTTAGAGATTGCTCCCTATCTCTGGAATCTAGTTGCATTTCTTCTGTGCACTCTGGAAACTCATTTGCTCACATGTGTTCTGGATCCTCCTGTAAGTTCTGGCTGTGGGAGAGTTACCACTCTGCCCATGGGATCTAAATGTCCATTTATGCTATTAATATTTGTCCCTCCTTTTTGCTTCCTGTTGGCTGTTGCAACTTTCCCCAACCTGGTGCCCTTCAGAACTGATGGACTACAATTCCCATGGCCAATTACCATGTTGGCAAGGAATGGTGGGAGTTGTACTCCAACACATCTAGTCAGGGAAGGCCTCCCTAGTCCTTTTCATAAGTTGCCCTTCATACATTGGGCTAAATGTATGAGATTACACCTCCTGGCCCCACTCTTAGCAAAGCACAGCCCTCCAGCCTGGGCCCAAAGTGAGAGAAACACTGAAGAGGGTTGGTGGACACATTGACAGGACACATTTTCTCTGCAATTGGGAATGTTAGGTGCTGACAGTGGTTCTTCTTCCCTCCTGAGACTTACAAATGGTTTCCTTTTGCTCAGGGGCTGGATAGCTGTTGTCCTTCATTTAAAGATTCATGTGGCCTCATCTGAAGGGTAGGCCAGGAATGCTGGGCTCCATCTGAATCCCAGTCATGAGCCCTCCCAATGGTGGCATATACATCCTTACTAGGGGTGTGCACGGACCCCCCGCACCGCTTCTCTTCCAGATCTGCGATTTGTGGATTGGGCCACTTCGCTCCGCCCATGCCCACTCCGCTCCGCTGCGGAGCTCAGGATCCAGATCGGAGCTCCGTTTCCCCCCATAGGCTTGCATTAAGCTAAAAAAGTATACAACTTTTTTTCTGTGAAAGTTAGAAACCTCACATTTGGCACCATGACACCTCATGGAGGTATACATACACACACCAAGACTCAAGGCAATCCCATCATCCCCCTTTTTGGGAAATTTATGAAAATCCAACACCCCATTCACACCCCTTTCGATAACTCCGTCAATGTGCACGTTAAAAACCTCAAACTCACCACCATGAGCTTATCCAGGGATACACACGCACGCCCAGACTCAAGGTAGTCCCATCATCCCCTGATTTTTGGCGGGGTGCAGACATCTCAATGGGGCCATTTCAAAGGAAATCCCAACATGCCATGAATTGGGGAGTAGAGATAAACCTATGAATCTTCTTCCACACTTGAAAAATGGATTTGGAACTTCCAAAACTCCAAGTTAGCGCAGGAAGGACTTCTCCCCTGAGTCAAAGCCAGACACACACAACATCCCTGCAAGGCGGACAGGGGAGGAGAGAGGGAAGGCAGGCAGGCAGGCAGCAGACATTTCTGGGGGCATAAGGAAGTGAGCCAAGGCTAAGCCAGTAATGCATATAAAATGGAATAAATAAATAAATAAACAAAGGAGGGGTGGAATTAAAAGCAGCAGTGTTGCTGAATAAACAACAAGAAGAACTTTTTTTAAAAAAGGCTATATCTGTCTTTTACCAGCAATAGGGGGATGTGCCCAGGGGAGGGGGAAGCAGCTGCCAATTTGACTGGTCCTAGTGACCAGCCTTTTAAGAAGCAATGCTGTCAGTTCAACTCATGAAAGCCAATGCTCCACCACGAGAGCTCTGAGGAGTAGAACTCTCACTTCAACTCATGATAGGCATTGCTCCACCAGGTTACTCTCTTTGAAGGGCTCTGATGGCCCTCCAAGTACAGGAGAGAGTGGGGGAACGTCCACATGGGATGCCCTAGGGGAGCTCATCCCCTTGCACCACATCTTTTCAGTTGTTCCCCCAAGTTAGGGTGGGTAGCACTGCTGTGTGTTTCCTATCTGTTAGTATGATTTCAGGTTGTGTTAGTGCATTTGGTGGAGCTACTGTTTTAAAAAAACACTGGGAAAACTTCGTTCAGAGTAGAAAGAGAAGTTTCCCAGAATCCCAAGTTACCCGTTTTGCCTATCCCCTCCTCCAACTTTGGGATCATGTGATCATGACCGGGAGTTGACTCTGCCCCTCAGCCCTTCGGAAAAGGTATTTTTCCCTCCGGTTTTTTAAAAAATTCTAGCACACGAACCGCAGTACGCAGAGAGCTGAGAGTAGGCTCAAAATGATCCCCATCCACGACTCTCCAAGCACAAGAATTTCCAGAAAGATAGCTTCAAAAACAACACAGTTATCCCCCTTTCTTTTCCGCAATGCAATCCTATGGGCGAAATGTTTCAAGATGGCGATCGGATCGGACCACGGAAACCGGAGTGCTCCGAAAATGGCCGCTTCTCTTCGCCTTGCTTCTAGGGGTCCGCTGTCCGCTTCTACTCTGCCTCTGGGCAAAGCGGAGCAGGCCAATTCGCTCCTGCTTCTGCGCTTCTAATCGGAGCGGAGGACATGCCTAATCCTTACCATTTTTTGTCCCTCATGATTTGATTGGGATCTCAGACCTGCCAAAATATATTGATTTCCCCCCTCCACCCCATGCTTCTGCCTTGATTACAGTCAATTATTACGCTAGGCACAGCCAGATAAGCAGTGCTTCAGGTTAAAGATATAATCTGCATACAGTAACACAGAGCTGGGTTCTCCAGTCACTACAAAGTAGACTACAAGAAGAAACCTTTGACAAATGCACTATGATAGGAAGTTGCAATAAAACTGGTGCCACTAGACAGTACAAAACCCGAGTAGCTTTTCCAGTCCTGCTCTCAGGGATGGTATTCTCCTGAGGACCTCTTTTGGGTGGCCAGCCTTTTAGAACATAAAGCTACCCAAAGTTGTTCCTCCCTCCTAACCCAATTTCTGATTCTGGTTCCATCACTCCCAACTCCTCCATGACAATAAGATTTTGCGTTCCCATGAGTGGAGAGGTCTCTGGCTGGCCCTGACCCAACTCATTCGCCAGCATCTGGAAAGACTCCTCTCTACCACTTCTGTCCACCAGCTTTTCCCCTGTTCTTCAGCTGACTCTGTCTGTTCCCATGCCTCTTTGGAGTGCTTCTGCAGACATATTGGGCCCAATCCTTACAGAGGACCCACCTCCACTGCTGCAAGCTTTGGTCTAACCCCACCGCACCACTGCTGTCAGTAATGAATGTAGCTGCACTCTCCAGTGTCTCCATTTTAATTTCCCCACAATGCAAAGCTGCATGTATGGCAGTGCATTGTAGAGAGAACATAAAATGTTGGTGCCAAGGAATCTAGTTCCATTGGACTGGTACTCCTGTTAGGGTGGCTACTTAGGAGTCATCATAAAATAGGATATGCATAACTAAAGAAAAAAGGGTCATACATCACCAAAAAAGAGAAGATTAGAAGACATAACTTGCACAACATTTGCATACGTAAATATGTGAATTAAAAAATATTATTGTAATATGAGTAGAAGCCGAGTTCATTTCACCATAGTGGGGAAGCCTGTAAGAAGGTGACCTGCATGGACAACTTGCCGAGGATGGGCAACTCTTCTTATAGTTCTTTATCTTTAAACAGGAATTGAATAGGAGAGCCCATCAAACAGGATGCTTTCAAATAGAGGATGGTTGTCCGACAGTTCTTCAAATGTAGGACTATCCTGTGCAACAGATGAGAGCTGTAGACAAAGCATACCACAGCTCATAAATGGTTAGATTACTGCAATGCACTCTACTTAGAATGTAAGCCTATGCGGCAGGGTCTTGCTATTTACTGTTTTACTCTGTACAGCACCATGTTATTGATGGTGCTATATAAATAAATAAATAAATAAATAAATAATAATAATAATAATAATAATAATAATACTTGGGGTTGCCTTTGAAGACAGTTCGGAAGCTGCAGCTTGTGCAAAATGCAGCGGCCAAATTGATAACCAAAACCAGAAGGTTCGAATATACAAGACCCACTCTGGCCCGCTTGCATTGGCTGCCTGTATGTTTCCGAGCTCAATTCCAGGTGCTGGTTTTAACTTATGAAGCCTCACACAGCTTGGGACCACAATACCTGACAGAACACCTCTTCCACATGAACCTACCCGTACACTATGCTCAACATTTAATGTCCTCCTCCAGGTGCCTACTCAGAGGGAAGCTCGGAGGATGGCAAAAAGCAAGAGGGCCTTCTCAGTGGTAGCCCCCCAATTATGGAACAATCTTCCCAATGAGGATGGCCTGGTGCCAACATTGCTATCTTTTCAGCGTCAGGTCAAGACTTTTCTCTTCTCCCAGGCATTTATCAGCATATGCTGAGTTTTTTAACTGACCCCAGAATGGTTGTTTTAAATGGATATTGTCTGTTTTTATGGTTTTAACTTTTGTATATTTGTTTTTAATGTTCCATGTTTTATTCTTTGTAAACCTCCCAGAGAGCTTCAGCTATGGGGTGGTATGTAAGTGTAATAATAATAATAATAATAAAATAACAATAATAATAAATAAAATAAAATAAAATAAATAAAAATAAAAATGGCTCTTTTTTAAAGAGGCATCTCAAAACTAGAGTTAGCCTGGCTACAGTAGCCCATAGAACACAATAATAACTATTCTAGTCTCAGTGATAATAAACAAACCTGTTCAAGAAAAAAATATTACGCATAGGAGCACGAGTGAACACTATCAATCAGGCACGAATGAACACTTTCAATCAGGCATGAGTGAAAACTATCCCCAATGTGGCACAGTTGCAGAACAGATTGTGCAAAGGTGCATACACATCCCCCATTCCTGTTAATTTTTAGTAGCTTCACAGATTTGGGGGTGGTGAGCTTCAGATACTTTAATCCAAAACCAAACATTACTGCATCTTCCAAACACAGGATGTCATCAGACTCCTGTTTTACTGCATGTTCGTTACTGGGCACTCACTGATTTTTGTGGGTCCCTTTCATGACATTGTCTGCCTCCTGTGCGCCTCCCACCCCTTCTAGCCTTCTTGGCATAACAAAACAAAACAAAAAATCCCAGTAATTTCGACAAAAATGGAAGTTGCCGCTATCTCCTGCTGTGTGCAGGAGAATCAGCGGGGTCAAAATGGGCCACTGAACAACCACATGCACGTTGTTTTCTTCCTCCTTCAAAAGAGGAAGTAATGAGGGACAAATGCATGGGCAGAGAAGTGACAGTAAGCAAATGTGATTTTTTTCCTCTTGTGATGACGTTCATGGTGGCTGCTGAAACTACTGGTACGTGAAATGCTTTTGCTGTATTTTATTAAACAAGCAATTTCTGCTCCTGGGCTTAAAATCTACCACTGTAGAGACTAGAACAGAATTACAAAGGCATTTCTTGTTGTTGTAAGGATGATCAGGCTATGATGGAAGATATTCTTACCAGCTGTATTCCAGTGTCTAGTAGGGGGTTTAGCTTAATATATTATCAAAGCTTGCCAGGAATAGAACACTTGCTCAGATGTCAATAGCAAAATCAATTCTAACAAGCTTTTCAAGTTGATACTGGGGATTAGTAAATGGCTTTCTAAGCAAGATTGGGTCCTTGACACAACTGTATTAAGTGTATGTGTGCTTGAGAGGAGGTGTTATGTGCACATTCAAAAATGATTGACTGTTGACATTCTCATGGAAATGCTGGCAATCTCAGAGGCCCTTTCTACACGTAAGGATTATCCCAGGAAAATGGACAGATCGTCCCTGCCTGCTTCCGGGATCCCCCGTGTGTCATTTGAACACACAGGGATAATACTGGGATGATCCCTGGAAAAAAAGGCAGGTGTAGAAATGGCCAGGAACTCTGGAAATGTCCAAAAACTCAAGGCATACATGAATGAATATTGGCAGTAGCCTAAAAGTGACTATTAGGCCTTAGCTAGACTTAAGGTTTATCCCGGGATCATCCCGGGGTCATTCCTGCCTGCTCCCGGGATCCCCTCTGTGTCATTTACATGAACAGGGATGACCCCGGGATGATCCCGGGATAAACCTTAGGTCTAGCTAAAGCCTTAGTTGCTGGGAAACATGGGCAGGAGGGTGCTATTGCACTCATGTCCTGCTTGTGAGTCCCTGGTCAACAGCTGCCTGGCCACTGTGTGAACAGAGTGCTGGACTACATGGACCCTTGGTCTGATCCAGCAGGGCTCCTCTTATGTTCTTATCAGCAGTCACTAGCACCTCTGAAACCACACAACAACCCAGCAGTCTTTAGTACCCTGACCAATGGATAGGTCCACAGTGTCTTTCCCTTCAGCTCTGCAGTCCTACAGAATTTGGCAGTTTATATTATTATTATTATTATTATTATTATTATTATTATTATTATTATTATTATTATTATTCTATGCCACTTTTCATTAAAACAAAAACAAAAATCCCAGTTGGATCTGAGTTGGTGTTCCTTCCACCAGGGAAGAGGCAAGCAAGTTATGTGCAGTTAATCCTTCTCATAATATTCTTCCTTGGAGGCAAGGGGACCAACCTCCCAGGGGCGCTTGGTCTCCTGACTGGGGGCAAATGTTGGAGTATGAACCCTTCAACTTAGCTGTTTCAGGGCATTGATGTGTGAATGGTGCTAATACCAGAAAACTTCAGCCATTTGCCCAAAATGTCCTAATGTTGGCTGTCACCCAATATGATTGGTACTGGTGCATCAATATTCACTGGTGCATGTCCTAAAATTTTTTGGAAATTATATAGTGATCGAAATTCTCATAGATTGGTTTCTGAGTTCTTGTGTGTACCTTACTTATAAGGTGGCCAAGGAGTATGTGTGTGAGTGTCCTATCTTTCATTGTACATGCATAGATCCAGCAGCCTATAGTCTACTTGGCTTCCTACACTTCAATTAAAACCCAGGGGGAGGTTATTGTGATGTAATTTTTCCCATAGGACTTTTTTTCAGATCAGGAATTGCAGGCAACCTGGGAGACTGCAGAACAATGGAGAGGTATTTAACAAAAAGATCACACGCACACACACATCCACACACACACACACACACACACACACACAGAGGCCTTAGCTAGATGGGGCGAAATCCTGGGGTGATCCTTGGGATCATCCCTGTGCATCCACATGATGCACAGGGGATCCTGGGATCAGGGAGGGATGATCCCTTCCTTGCCCTGGGATCTTGCCCGACACTTTAGGCCCGCTTTTTCTGCAGTCTTGGGATCATCCCAAGACCAAGGAATATGTGGGCGGGCATCATGGGTTGTCCCAGTTCCTCAAGAGGAGCTGGGACATGTGCACAGGATGCAGAGCTCCTCAGGAGCTCTGCAGCCATCGGGGTGGGGTGGGGGGAAGGGGAAAATTAAGTTTGATTTTTTAAAAAACCTACCTTTCTGCTCATGAGCGTTCATGCATTCTTCTTCTTTAAGAAAATTTTAAAATGGCGGTTGCAACATCCTCACTTTCCGATGTCATTGTGCACTATGTGTAAACAGAGGGGGAGATTTCACGATAAAAATATTGCAAGATCTTCACCTCTCTGTACCGCTAGACCGCTACGTCTAGCTGAGGCTTCTCACACACACTGCCCTTGGTCAATTTGCAGTTCATAAACACCACCCCAAAACAATTAAAAATAAATTATACAATTCCCTGAGAATGTGGAAGAAAAATGGATGCCTCCTTCATGGGGAAAGAAAGTTTTCAAGGAATTGGAGGACAGTTTTTGGTCCCACACTAGCTCCACCTCTTCCCTGGAGCTAGACACAACACTGCCGTACTCACACCTGCATTGTGGAGAATGCAAAATGGGGGCTAGGCTGCCAATGTGGTTGATGTGTTGGACTTTGCAATGGCAATGCAAACACACACACACCCAAACCTTAGGAAAATAGAAAGAAGCTGTGCTTCAACCCCTGTGAGTTGTTAGCCCTACCTGTGCAAAACTCTTGAGAATTTCTTCTTTCTCCGGAGAAATTTGGTGAAATTGTTGCCCCAATTTCATGTCTACAAATAGAGTGGACAATTTTGAGAGGCCATTTGTGCACAGCTGTAACACGAATATGCACACATACACATAAAATTTGGTGAATAATAATAATAATAATAATAATAATAATAATAATAATAATATATTTATTTATTTATTTCCCGCCTCTCCCTCTGGACAGAAGTGGGAAACAACATTAAATAAAACAATACAATACATAAAACTGGTCAAAAGAGTATATAAAACCAATAGAATATTAAAATAGCAATCACAACATCTTAAAATTTTTAGGTTTAAAATTCATCTGGGTAGGCCTGCAGGAAGAGCTTAGTCTTTATGGCTGACATTTATATGTTAATGCTGACGTGTGTGTGTGTGTGTGTGTGATTTTCAATAAGCATGCATAGGACTGCACTGTTAGACAGTTAGGGTGATGCAATAATGTAAGGAAAAGGACCAGTGGAAAGGTATCACTGCTCTCCAATGAGAGCAGCATTTGTATTCAATGCTCCGCTGCTCGAAATGTGCTGCAATTTGCCTGGCTGATTGATTGTTCTTGCTGTGTAAGTGATCTTGCCAGATTTTGATGATGCTTGGGAACTTTTCAGTCGACTCGATGTCAAGATGCTTCAGGGATCCTCTAATTTCTAGCACCTTCGCACAGTAATGTATTAAATCTCGCCTTTAAGATTATCTCGATGATTGCTACCCCAAGAAGGTGACTTTTTCAGACTAGCAGGTATCTTGTTTCTAATTCTCATCATAAGCCTTGGTGGTGGCTGACTGAAGAGGACTCTGAAGAGTTTCAGTCCCTGAAGGGAAATTTTGTTCAGCTTCACCATCATACTGAACATGGGCTCTGTCCTTCAACAGCCTGACTAAGAGAGAGGTTGATGCTGCCAGCAGTACTTAAGGTAGCATCACAAGACAGAAGGGATCTTGATCAAGAACTACTGATATTCTTGGATATCAAGTGGAAGAGGAGAAGGTGAGGGGCTTCCCTCATGACCCTGCTACAACAGTGGCAGTGATGTAGCAGGGCAGTGATGCAGCAAGAGAAAAAGCTGCAAAAGAAAAAGAAAAACGGAGCGGGCAGATGCATGTTTGCCCAACTCAGCACATGGGTGGCCATGAACCGGTGTCCCGGGAGCTGAGCCGGCAATTTTTTGGCAGCTTTCAAGCCCCAACTGAACACTCACACCATCCCTATGCCTGGTAGATTTTGCTTAAACTGCTGTGCTTTCCATTTTTGTCTAGGAGAAGTTCCCTGGCCAACTCACTATATATCTACTGTTTGTCCTCTTCATGTGATAACCTAACAAGCAAATTGTGTGACTGAAACTGTAAACAGGGGGAGCTGTGTAAAAGTAAATAGCCCCTAAACGTGGTGTATCAACCTTAATAGTAATTTCCGGACATTCTAGTTTATTCAGCTCACATGGCATTTGTTTACATGGACCTGGGGCTGTGATTCATGATGTTTAGCAAGTAAGGCTGAAACTGAGAAGGTTACCACCTTCAGTGATTTCATAACAAATGAAATTCCTGACTTTGCATATATTAGTGAAGTAGAAAAGGATGATAGTTTAAGACCATCATTGAGCCAAATGTCTTCCTGTTTGGTACTTGGCTTTATTATGAATTGAAAGAGGATCAACAAGGTGATGTTGCATCAGACAAAGCCTGTAAGAGAAAAAGCTGCAGAAGAAAAAGAAAAAAGGTAAATGCCATAGAAGTTTACTCTTGGAATAGTAAGTCAATTATGGGTCAGGCAGCTGTCCCTTATTTTAAGAGTCATCCCGTCTTTTACAGATAATGTCTTTTAAAAACCCAAAACATCAGTGAGGGAACAGTTTAGAAAGTGGTAGTGTATAGTCAATAGGGAACGCAATACAACTGGGAGAGGCATGATAAGCCCAGACACAGTGGAATCAGTGTTAATCCAGGAGTGGCGACATTATAACTGAAATATTTTCAGACCACAGTAGCCAAATGCAAAACAAACGAAGAAAAACTAGGGCTCCTGCACCTTTAATACTTCTGTAAAAGAGGGAATTCTAGCAAGCGGAGCTTTCATGACAAGCTACATCTGCTTAAATTTCTTCTTTTACACAGCGGTTAAAGGTTTAGGAAACCTGTCTGTTTTTCATCTGGCTGTTTTATTTTAGACTACCATAGCAGTGCATGTCATAAGACTGAAATAAGCATTCGATTGATATGCTATTTAGATTGTCTCTCATTCATCCGAATAAACAGTGATCCCATAATCAAAGAAACCTCACCATCCAAGCCTATGAGCCTCTGTCTAATAAAGCAGCTCATAGGATCAAATGCCAGGGTGAAGACACATCCTTACGATGCCAGCAGTGACCTCAGCACTGGGGCAATCGTCATCATGACTGTCAGTTGCCTCATGCCCCCCATCAAAGATTCTATGATAACAGGATGGATGTCATAGAACAACTAGTGGAAGCGTGGACAACCTTTATATTTCTATTGGGAACTTGTCTTATTCCCGATTCCTGTCCACATTTCTGATCATGGCTCGCTCTTCGCAAATGGGAAAATTGTGCCCATTGAGCCATAATCAAACATGAAATTTGCACAACCATCCCTTGTTTGATTTGGGCAAATTCCCCAAACTTCTTCCATAGACTAAAGCGGGGCTGATTCAGTCGATGTGGGAAATTTGCTCAAATTACAAAATTTGCACACATTGAGGAAATACAGATAAAGTAAGGAAATTTGTGTAGATTACACAAACTGCTGCTGAAATTCACACAAATTACACAAGTTGCAACCGCAAGTTGCGCAAATCCCCATTTGCACAAATTATTTAAAAAACGCACCACAGGATAAGCTCCTGGATTTTGCAGAAAAATCCATGGCTCAGCCCACAAATGTGAGATGAGTTGGGTGGACAGCGGGCATCTGTGGAGCCAAAAAGGACTGGATTTCACAGTGATGGACATCCCTAAACAGAGTGCAACTGGATTCAGTAGTAAATATTTGGTAAGAGATTACAACATCACAATACACAAGTGGATGACATCAAAATAAACACTCACATTTTTTAGCCTTACAGATACATTGCCTAATCCATGTAATCCAAGAAATGATCATTAGTTTATAATAATCCGCTTATCAATTTGAGTTAATACTTTGTTCAAAGTCCATTCTGGAAATTTCTATTATTATTAATAATAATATTTTTTATTGAATTTTACATTTATAACAAAAAGATTGAACATCCAATCACATCAAACATAACACAATAATCAAACACGGGTTATCCTTAATACACACAATCAGCATCGAATGAAATTAATCAGGTGACAGAGTGGACTGATTGTAACTGTATGTATTCAGAGCTAGAGGAAACTATATCAAAACAATCCCCCCACCAGAACTCTTATCCTAGCAGATCTTTCCAGCATGTTCCATGAGTTGATGGAGGTACAGTAATGTCCTTATTGATATTAGCATAATTAATAAATTACTCCTAGATACCATAGAAATTATCAATATATGTCTCAGATCTATACTGCTTAACCTGTTTTGTTAGCTTTTCCATCAGTGCCAGAGACCAGAGTTTATTTCTCCATATAGTAATGGGTGCTGATTGTTCTTTTTTCCATGAAGATGCTATTATCATTCTACTGTTGAAATATGGCATTCTTTGTAGATATGTGTGGGACCTGCAGCCAAATGTGACAGCATGTAGCTCTCCTGTTCATGATGCCAGCCAGCCAGCCATGCCCTCTTTGAGTTTACTCCATTCAAATCCCCCTCTTCCCTGGTTTACATTCTCAGACACATACAGCAGTTACCATTCTGAGCACATATTGCTCTCTGAGATTTGGACTTTCTTTCTTTCTTTCTTTCTTTCTTTCTTTCTTTCTTTCAGGAATTGTACTTCTGAAACCCTCTAGATGTTGCTGGACTCCCTTTATCCCTGGTCATTGGCCATGCTGGCTGAGGCTGATAAGAGTTTGGAGTCCATCGGCATCAGGAGGACCACTGGCTGCAACCTGGTATGAGGATAGTTCTATGTGCATTCAATTATGTGTGTATTTAATCCATGTTCCGTGTGTCAAGGTCAGTGGGAAATCTGGACTCATCTCATTTAGTTACTGTCGAATGAGATAATCTGTGAAGGAAATGTGTGTGTGTGTGTGTGTGTGTGTGTGTGTGTGTGTGTGTGTGTCATTTATTAGTGATTTCTTTCCTCCCTGTGTCATTTTACTTTCATGCAAAGACAACTAATTGTCTAAGCTAGGCAATTTGCTTGAAAAGTTCCCAAATGCCCATGTTTCATCAGGTTTGTTAACTTTCCTGATACCTATGAAAAAAAGAAAAAAAATAGCTGGCTGTTATTCTTCAGCGAAATCCTCCAGGCAAGAATCTGCCCAAAGTTACATCAATTGTAGTCTCATAAAAATTCAGCCCCACTACTAGGACATGGAGGAGGAAGCTGACAATTTAAAGAGTAAAGAAGAATGGAAAGCACTGGAGAGAAACAGAATTGAACACTCTGCATTTCTCCCCACACCAAACAATGGTTGAGAATCCTGCCCTAGCATTTTGCTCTATAAGGTATACAATAAATGTTCAATTTATGTATGAATGAACAATGTTAGACCTGCTTATTCAAACGACCTTCTATTTTTTAAATTAGTTTAACAGTCTTGTTACAAGTCTGAGCGCTCAGGCTGTTGACTGATAAGTCCCAGAGCCCTGTGGTTAAACAGTCACATGTGCATCCCAAAGGTCACTTGCCCCACATGTGCTGGTCCCTTTGAAAACAGGCTGATGTTAGGGTTAAAATAATGATTTTTTCAGCTTTTGTGTGTTCAGTTCAACCATAACTCATGAACCACCATAGGTTTTGCCATTAATATCTCAGGTTTTGTTAGGAAAGTTTTTCAGAGGTGTTCTTGGTGCCCCTCTCCTCCTTCACTCCTGCCTCCCTACAAGTATCGCAGCATAGATATAGGAGCACAAAGGGGTGTGGAGACACTGGTGTTTATCAACACTGGAGTTGTAAGAGAAGTTTTCCCTACATTTATAGCATGGGGATACCCCAGCCCATCCCCAAACACAATGGGTTTTCTCAGAAGAATGCTGTAATCACAATAGCTACCTCCCCAAGGCCTAGTTCATGATGGAGTGGGTGCCTGGGAGAGAGGGTTTGTGCCTGCTCTGTGGGTGTGGAGGTGGGGACTCCAGGCTTGGGACAGTGGTTTGGGGAGGCACTCATGCCTGTGTCTGCTGGGTGGGCCTTATGCTAGGGATAGGTGTCTGTGGTCAGGGCTCATGCCAGGTATAGTATCAGGGATGCCAGGTTGGGAGAGAATGAGCCAACTAGCAGTGAGGTCCAAATCCAGCAGGGTTGATTAATGTCCTCCGGGGGCCCTTGGTGGAACAGATTGGCCCAAGTCAATCAATCAAGGTGTGGTGGAGTCTTGAGCATAACGGTGTGGATTTGTATCACATGTGGGTGTCTGGAAGTTGGTGTATGGGGTGAGGGATTGGAGGTGGAAGCTTATGCTGGTGATGAATGCCTATGGATGGGGGGTTGAGCTTGTGGGTGGTAGTTCACCGAGCAGTTGGGGGAGCTAGTGCCTGGCTCTGTGTAGTGAGCATTAAGGGGGGTGATGCCTATACCGTGAGCCCCTGCCAAAGGAAGTGAGGCAGGTGTCTACCAGGAGGAGGGCCTTCTCTGCTGTGGCACTCCGGCTGTGGAATGAGCTCCCTAAGGAGGTTCACTTGGCACCTACATTATATGCTTTTAGACGCCAGGTGAAGACCTTTTTATTCTCCCAGCATTTTAACAGTCTATAAATAAATTTATAGCTATGCCCCCAAAACTGACTTTTTGCTCCTATGGGAAAAATGTGTGAAATGTCCCCAACTATACATAACTATGGGTGGCTCAACTGGTTCACCCATAATCCTCAGGAGTAAGGCTCTGGAAAGGGAGGATTCATTTCTGCAGTTGAGCTGTTGGTGGGATCCAGCAGGTTTTAGGATTAGAAGTCTTTACTAGAAACCAGCCAGCACTGGAACCACTTGGTCTATCCTGTCTTTGCCATGTATCTTGTCTCCTGAACCATGACTGTGAACTAACCTTTTGGACGGCCTGATGACCTTGCTTCTGGACTGCATAAGATACCTGATTGATTTACTGTGTTTGACCTCTTGCTTGTTATCCTGACCACTCCTGCTGTTGCCTTTTCCTCTTGTCAGTCTGCCTGCCTGCCTGCCTGAGCTGTGACCTCTGTCTGGATTTAAACTACCTGTCTTGTAACCTGAACCCCATCGGCTAAACCACCTGCTTGCAGCTCCACTGCATTAAGGACTTGCTACAGCCAAAGCGGGACAGTATGTAGCATTAGATGGATACCTGGCTAGTCTCTTTTCTTCTTCTCATAGAAGCAGCTCTTAGGACAGGGGTATAGAGCCTCAGGCCTGGGGTCCTAATCCAACCCTCCAATCTGGCCATCTGGGGGTCCCAGTAAGAGCTTAAAGTTAAAATACACTGTTATTGTTTTGTATTTTGGACACACCCCTTTTGCCTTTAGCCCCTCCCACCACTGGAATGTGGACCCCAAGACCTTCTCCAAAATGGAATATAGACCCCGAGCTGAAAGAAGTCCTACATCCGAATTCTGGGATTACAGGTGCTTGCTTAGTGGAATGAAAGCAGATTTCCATTTGAAACCGAAGCCTGACCTTCCCACCTTCTACAATGCAGTACTTGTCATGTAAGCAAACATACATCTCTGTCTCTTAAGACCCATGATGGATTGAGACTACAGTGAAGGCATAAAGTACCCACCCCCATTGCCCAAAACACTGATTTTGCTTGTGGCACCTGCACCGAAAGGTATGAATCGTGTCGCATTCAGTTTTGCCTTAAGTATCTTAACGTCTCCTGAAGAATAGGCTACATCTTGCCCAAAATCTATAAAAGCCTTCCAGTTCTGGAACCATGCTTTTGAAGATTGGGTTCTCTAACCACCTATGACTACACTGCATTTCCATTCCCACTCTGTATCTTAAAGGAACAGAGGAGTTGTACACACACACATTCTGTCATGGTGTACTCCCATATGGAACCCCCCCCCCGCCAAAAAAAAAAACTTTCCAGCCTTAAGGATATGTAAAATATTGAGCATGGAACTCACACATCTTATGAACTGTCCTGAGTGCTCTAAGCACTGTGCGACTCTGCACAACCAATGCCTAACATCCCTGGTATTCCAGTGTGCTTCCTGAACTTGGGTCAAAGGGTGGGGTGCTCTTTTCTGGGTGATGCTAGTGAGCAGGGCAGGAAAAGCTGTATTATTCTAGATGTCACCTTCACTTAAAGTTTGCCAGCTGAAGTAATCACAGAAGAACTGGTATTCCACTTCACTTCACTTTTAATTTACTCAGGACCAGAAACTCTCCATGTTACTGCTGTCTCTTGATTGAATTGGGAAAGAACGCTTGGAATGAAAAGGCAATGTGTTAAAAGCAAATATCCTGTGCCCCCCCCCCACACACGCATTGCTCACTTTCATACTAAATTATTACAGCATATCCAATTATAGATAGAGTGAAACCTACAAGATAAGTGGCTTTTTAACTGTACACAATAAAGGCCACATTCCCAGCTTTGTATGTAGGGTTGGTGGCAATTGAATGGCAATTACATCCTTTCTGAAAAAGGAAAGAAAGTGATTGTTTCAATTCGTAACAAGGAGAAATCTCTCTTGGCTCAAGAACATTAGCACACATGTGCTCACGCACGTACATGCATGCGCTTACAGCAATCAGCAAGTTCTTTATGGAGATATGTTTTAGAGAGCTAGTGTAGCTGAGAACTCATCGGTTCAGATCTCAGCATGGCCACAAACACAATAGGTGGCCATAGTTAAGCCACTGTTCTCTTAGGGCATGTCCACACCACAAGGGTGTAGGGGGAGGATCGCGGACTTACCGGCTTCCGCGATCCTCCCTGGGTGTCCAGACGGCTGCGCAACGTCCCAGAAAGATGACACTGCCGTCATTTTTTAAAACAACAACAACAGGAGAGGAGCACATGGGCGCTCTTCCGCCGAAGGTAGGGGGAAAACGCTACCGCTCCCCCACCCCACCCCCGATGGGCACGGAGCGCCTGAAGAGCTCTGTGCCCATGCCTGGCTCCTCGCCTCCCACAGTCTCAGGCTAAATCAGGTTACAAACCATCTCAGTTATCCCAGGGAAATGGAAGGAACTTCCCTCTCTGCCTCCTGCATCCCCTGTGTGTCACGTGGATGCACAGGGATGATCCCGGGATGATCCCTGGGATAAGGCATGGTGTAGACATCCTCCCAGCCTCAATCTCATGCCAGGTTGTTGTAAATGATCTTGCATGTGAAGCACTTTGAAACATGCAACGCACTCCTTCAATGCCATATGTGGTGCTACCAAAGAATAATTTGTTTCTGAATTAGCCTAGAGCAGCCTTCCCCAACCTGGGTTCCTCCAGATGTTTTGGACTATAACTCCCAGCATTCCTGACCATTGGCCGTATTAGCTGGACTATGGCAGTTGAAGCCCAAAACACCAGGAAGACACCAGACTGAGGGAGGTTGGCCTGCAGTGTCTTGTAATTTGTCCAACTCGTCAATTCTCAAAATGTTTAGAAATGGCTATACAAAGCTTGAGTTGAAAGGTGCCCCACCAACAATTTTCTTTTTCTGTCTGATCTAAGTTTCTCATGACTTCTCGCCCCAACTACAGATTTTATCTCACTTTCGTTCCCCCTCCCCCACAACATATTTGGTTTCGCGGAGGGGGAATGAAAGTGAGATAAAATGTGTCTAAACTTCTGTAAAGATCACAGAGTGCCCCCCTCACCCCCCCCCCCCAGCTCAGTCCTGTTGACTGAGACTAGATAAACGAAGCGCCTCTATAACTTCAGGAGTGTTGCGATCAATTTGCTGGTGCACTACTCTGGGGAACAAGCTGCTTTACCACCTTGATTGCAATGATAAATCCATCATTATGTTCAGTGCAGTGGAAACAGTTCTGAGTCTTGCCATTTGTGGCAAATCTTTTGTATGGCAGGCTCATAGTAAATCAGTCTAACCCAAGCTGACAATGATTGATTCTGAGCAAAATGTCATGGGCAATCAAATCCTCTGGTTGTTTTTTTCTTTTCTTCACCTTCTTTACAAAGAGAATAGAGTTAATACCCTGAGACTAACAAAATTCAAACTGGAATAAAGTGGGATCCCATCAATAGTTCTGGGGGATAAGATGGCACCTTCAGCACCTTATTCTTATTTTTTTTCCCTTTTTTAAAATGGAATGGCACAGAAAAATCATGTGTGATGCTTGTCACTAAGCTTTGATTTGAATTCCAAAAAGAAAGAAAGAAAGAAAGAAAGAAAGAAAGAAAGAAAGAAAGAAAGAAAGAAAGAGGTAAGCCACTTCAGAAAGATGGGCTGGGGGTGGGGGGAGAGAGAAAGAGAGAGGAACATTTACACGGCTTGGGACCACAATACCTGATGGAACGCCTCTCCTGACGTGAATATACCCGGTCACTACATTCAACATCTAAGGTCCTCCTCCGGGTACCTACTCCAAGAGAGGCTCAGAGTGTGGCAACGAGGGATAGGGCCTTTTTGGTGGTGGCCCCCAGACTGTGGAATGATCTCCCTGACGAGGCTCGCCTGGCACCAACGCTGCTATCTTTAAAGTTAAGACTTTCCTCTTTGCCCAGGCATATGGCGGCACATCTTAATCACCCACATGTTTAGTTTTTAAACAGTTTTTAATGCTTTATGTGTGTATGTTCTGTGTTTTAGAATTTTAAATTTTGTATACTCGTTTTAATCTTAATTTTAGAATTTCTGTAAACCATCCAGAGAGCCATGGCTATGGGAGCGGTATATAAGTGCAATAAATAAATAAATAAATGAAATAAACATTTCTAAACCTTTGAGGAAAATAGAAATGGTAACATTCTTTACCCTGTGGTGGTAAAAGATCCTGGCATAAATGGATCCTAATCTTGACTGGTCTCTCTGGGAAATCTTCCATTATGGATAAGAAATATAAGTTGCATTACCTATAGCCTTCCTCATTTTTGTATGTCTCTCTAAATAAAGATCTTTGGGAAGCATAATCTCTTCCAATAGGATACTGGATTGGCACAGATGAGACTATACAACTTGCACTTAGGTGTTCACGGTTTTCACTTATATTTTACAATACAGTTCTAGGCATTCTGCTGAAAATATTAAAATACTAACTTTAGAGGCTTTTTAGAAATGAGCCCATGCAAATATGTGCCTAACACAATAAAGTTATTTAAGTTTTTGTATCTAGAATGGTTTCCTTCCCAACATTATTTTTTTTAATTTATTTTTAATGGACACTTAAAAAAAAAAGAATACTTTTTTCCCTCTGGAAAAACAAAATGTGATGTAAGGAGGAAAGGGGTCTGATACTCCCCCCCCCTTATTTCTGTTCTTTGTGTATTTGTGTATGTGGGTTTAATTACTACTTCCAATTGAGAAAAGTGGACCATTCACCAAAGAAGGTGGTGGGAATAAGTAATCACGCCAGTCTTTTTCCAGCTTCATTAGCAGCCAGTCCAGGTCCAGGCCTGATTCAAAGTGCTGGTATTGACATTTAAAGCCCTAAACGGCTTGGGGCCAGGTTATCTGAAGGAACGCCTCCTCCCGTATGTACCTGCCCGGACCCTAAGGTCATCCACAGGGGTCCTTCTCCATGAGCCCCTGCCAAAGGAAGTGAGGCAGGTGGCTAACAGGAGGAGGGCCTTCTCTGCTGTGGCACCCCGGCTGTGGAATGAGCTCCCTAAGGAGGTTCGCTTGGCACCTACATTATATGCTTTTAGACGCCAGGTGAAGACCTTTTTATTCTCCCAGCATTTTAACAGTCTATAAATAAATTTTAACTTGGTGTTTTAAATTTGTAATTTTGCATTGCTGCTGTTTTTATCTGGTTGAGCTTTTATATTGTATTTTATAGTATGGTTTTATACTGTTGTTTTATACTTTGAATGTTTTTAATTTTTGTGAACTAGCCAGAGAGCTCCGGCTATTGGGCGGTATAGAAATGTAATAAATAAATAAATAAATTTTTTTTTTATTTATTTATTTATTACATTTCTATACCGCCCAATAGCCGGAGCTCTCTGGCCGGTTCACAAAAATCTCTGAGTTCCGTCACAGAGCTACGAATATTCCAGAGAGGCCGCGCCATGATCCAGAGTATAAGCAAGTACATTTTCATTTGTGAAAGTAAAAAACGTTTACTGTAAAAAAAATTGGTTGGATCCACTATGGCCCATCTGCAAATGGGAGATATCCTGTGTTCTTTTTTCCTCCAATACTGTCAAAATTGCCCACCCCTTTCTCAGCTTAACATGAAGACCCCAAGCCCATCCCCAAAAGGGAGGTCTTTCAATGCTTTCAAAATCTGCTTCAAGTTTGGACTTTGGTGAGTCTGGAATTGGATCAATCCCTTTGTCTTATTACCTTCGATGGATCTCAGAGGTAATAAAGGTTTCAGAATAAATATGTTCAATTGTGCCCAAAAGACAACATGGAACCAGTGCAGACTCAGCACAGTTGTTATCTGTGTATAGTCAGTGTGATAATCTTTCAATAAAGTTATGTTCAACCAGGTTTTGTGGCAGAAATGCAAAACACCAAAGTAGATCAAGGACTCTGCATTCACAGAATTATTGTTCAGCTCACGTGATACTTGTTTCATTTCCTTAGAATGCTGGGTGGAGGGGAGGGATCTAGAGCTGGCTAAAAATAGAATCATAGAATAGTAGAGTTGGAAGGGGCCTATAAGGCCATCGAGTCCAACCCCCTGCTCAATGCAGGAATCCACCTTACAGCATACCTGACAGATGGCTGTCCAGCTGCCTCTTGAAGGCCTCTAGTGTGGGAGAGGCCACAACCTCACCAGGCAACTGATTCCATTGTCGTACTGCTCTAACAGTTAGGAAGTTTTTCCTGATGTTCATCCGGAATCTGGCATCCTGTAACTTGAGCCCATTATTCTGTGTCCTGCACTCTGGGAGGATCAAGAAGAGATCCTGGCCCTCCTCTGTGTGACAACCTTTTAAGTATTTGAAGAGTGCTTTAAATAAATAAGGCATGAGCAATTTTCAGATATAACACAGCATCTCACAAAGACCAGAGAATTTGAAGTGGTAGTTAACTTGTTGTGAGGCACTGCATATTAAAAGATTTTCAAACTACGGGAGAAAAGAGGGGAAAATCTCCGAATTTTATAAATGTGTCTGAGGGTGAGAGGAGTTCCTTTTATTTCATTTGTGCTTGTTTTGATTATTTCTACCTGAACATATTCATTATGACAGCCACCCGTATTCAGAATTTCCATGAATTGCATGTGCTGAAGCATTGAATTATATCCAAGGAAGACATTGGGCCCAGCTATCAATAACAACATTGTTTGATACACTCCTGTCAGTGAAAAAAGTTGATGAAGGAAGAAGTACAGAGGACCACTTGGTATTGGTTAAACAGTTCATCCTTTGGCTATGTGACTCAGCCTTCCCTAACCATGCGCCCTCCACATGTTTTGGACCCTGACTCCCATCATCGCCAGCCAGCTTGACCAATTGTCAGGGATTATGGGAGCTGTGGTCCAAAACATCTGAAGGCATCAGGTTGTGGAATTCCAATGTGAATGAGTGTATGAAGGGATATGAATGCTTGAATCGGCTTATAGAAACAAGATCCAAGATTTTCAATATACAGTTCTTTTTAAAGGAGGTAGAAATGAACAATGTGTTCTGGGAGTAAGCTTCAGTGAGACATACTTCTAAACAGATATGTTTAGGTTTTCTCTGTAAAGGTGGTAAAAAGTATTTGGTCCATGCTTCTTCTTTTTTTCTTTTTCTTTTTTAGGGTTTCTGGGATTCAGAGTGAGCTTCCCCATCCCTCAAAATCCCCCTCCCCTCCATCCCACTCAGTGTTTGCTTGACTGCCCTGCATAAAGCTACTGGTCACTTTTAAGATTCAATATCAATGCTAAGTAACTCTTTATAAGATTAGATAAGATTTATAATTTGATATACGCCTTTTGTTGACCATGCAGATTTCTTGCACTTTTTTGCCCTTTCTGGTAATGTAGCTCTTTTGGACTGTCATCAGAATTTAATTAATGGAATTACTGCTATTGTCCTATTATCTTGAAGGTTTGGCTAACGATACTGAACTCCAAGTTATCATAAGCCTACTTACACCTGCCAAAATGGATGTGCATACTCGCAATCTGGAAGAGGATAAGTGCTCTGCCTGTTTTAATGGTACAGTAAAATATGGGATATTGCCATTTTGACAAAACTGATTATTTTGCAGATGATCAACTAACAGAAAACCAATGAATCAGTCCATTGAAAGATAAACTTCATTGGCAGTATTTTGAAACAGAAAATATCAGGACAATATTCGACCGTGCATTCTATTTTCCTTATTGTAGTACATTTTCTTCTCTGCCGCTTTTTTTGGGGGGGGGGGCGTATCCTTTTGTTTGTGGATTAATCTGTCTTTCCTCAAATCTTCTCTGTCAGGCAGAAAGCATTCCCTATCTCTTCTTCCTCCTCCAGTGTTTGGAATTCAGTCTGAGGGGAAAGTGGGCAGGGCTTGTTTGAAAGTTCTGTCTAAGCCCTTAATGATGTTAGAGGCAAAGGCCTCAATGATGAATTGGAGCATTGGGAATCAAGTCTGAGAAGTGAAGATGGAGTAAAGCAGGGGGAAGGAATGGAACTTCCCATCTCTTCTCTTCTCTCTGGCCTTCCAAGCTTGATGAGTCTTTGAGCGCCATCACACCAGGCTGATAGTGTGCTTTAATGGCAAATTTCATGCAAAAGTCTCCCATGATGTCCACCTTTTAGTCTGCTATCGCGGCGAAGGATTTAGATGATGTTGACTATGTCCTGCTGTGATTGCAATTCTTACCCTCCCCCCTGGTCCCTTGGAAAGTGTGATTCTTCTTGAACTCTGATTGGCCACTGGGGGTGTGGAAGGATGATGATGAGCAGAGCCGCCTCCCTTGGCAGCCCCCAAGCAAGTGCCGCGGAGCCTCGAGCAGGCCCAGCCCTCCCAGGGTGCGTGCCAGAACAGGAAGACGAGGAGCAGGGCCTCATTTGGAAGCCCCCAAGCGAGCGCCACAGAGCCCAGCCCAGCCCTCTTGGGGTGCGCGCCAGAGCACGGCAGAGGCATGGAGGCTGGTGTGATGGAGCTTAACAGCAACAACAGCTTTCATACGCTATGGGATAATTTGAGGGAAAACCAGGACAAATGGGTAGGTGTAATGGAGCTTTTTAGCTAGTAAACAACAACAGATGAAATCCGCACTCACCCACATCTTATTTGTCAATCCGCTACTAAAGCCAACCAGTCTGTACTCAAATGCACCAAAGAATCTGTCCCTTTAAAAAGTGCTCCAGAAGAAGTCTGCCTCAGAGCTCCAAGCCTGATTTATCTGATACAGCTCAATAAAATATTGAAATTGCAAACCTTGCAGAAAGATTCCCTGAAAGGTACACAAACTAACAAGCATAATGGAGCTTTAATGTTTCCCTTAACAGATGTAACTCATGGCCATGGGGCTTGTGATGGGCGGTTATGTTTGTGCATAATATTACAAATATTTTTGAGTATGTCACAGCAGTGCGTGTTACCCAGTAGAACAATATTTTTTATTAAAACTTTACAGATTAAAGGGTTTCTCATTTAATATGCCAGGTATTTAATTGCTATACCATGGGTATAACTGATAAAATATGCTTCTGAATGGCAGACTCTTCCTGGGGCTTTAGCATCCCCCTCTGATTAGCAGATTAAAACATAAAAGAATTGTGAGCAATGCAAGTATGTCTAATCTTATAAAATGTTAGGTGTTTCTTTCCCCCTAAATCACGTATCTGCATGCAAATATGATTGCCAAACAAAAACAAAACACAAATAAACCACAAACCAGCTGTGAAGTTTCTGAAGCAACTATAGAATGAGAAATAGAACTTCAAACGCTTTGACTGCTTGCAATGGGGGGGTACCGTGAATGGTTGCGAGTGCAACTAGTGTGGATCTGCTCGGGCAAGAATTCCTGTAGTGCTATACTATAGAACAGGGGTGGGGAACCTCTTTCAGACTGGGGGCCCAATTCAATTTCAGACAAGCTCTTGGGGGCCACATTCCAGTGGTGGGCATGGCCAAAGGCAAAAGGGGAGGGCCCCAAAAGCAGCATCTTGTAGCTTAAAGCTCTTACCGCCAGGAACTAAGGCTTAGGAGAGGCTTGTCAACCCATTAGCATGGGGAAAAACACTGCCCCCAAGCCAGGATACCTCAAAACATTTAGTGGTGGGGGAAAGGAGAACCCCAGAGGGCCATATTGGGACCCCAGGCGGATGTATTTCTGACCTGCAGGCTTGACTTTCCGCACTTCTGCTACAGTAGTGGACATTAGAGGTTGGTGAAACTCTCCTGGGCCTGAGCTACAGATGACTCATACCGATACGATCCCATCACGGTAACGCTATATCCCTCTTGCGCATTTATATTTTGTAGAACACACAAGGGCATTTATTGCAGTATTTGGGATAATACAGGATAGAAAAGGGGGAATTAATGATAGAAAAGTGGGATATGGTATGTGTAATGTGACCCAGTCGTGAGTGTGACAGGGTCCATGAAGCCAGCAGAACCCCCTGTATCCACCACTGGACCCAGTCAGAAGCCCCCAGTGGCAAGTGTGGACTGCTGCCAAGTGCTCATGAGGGCTTGCTAAGTGCTTGGCTGCCACCCACAGCCCCTGGCAAAATTGAGCATTACCCCCTTATTATTATTGTTGTTGTTGTTGTTGTTGTTATTTATATAGCACCATCAGTGTACATGGTGCTGTACAGAGTAAAACAATAAAATAGCAAAACCTTGCCGCATAGGCTTACATTCTAAAAGAATCATAATAAAACAATTAGAAGGGGAAAAGAATGCATCAAACAGGCACTGGGTAGGGTAAAACTAACAGTATAAAAGTAAGATCAAAATCAAGTTTTAAAAGCTTTAGAAAAAAGGAAAGTTTTTAGCTGAGCTTTAAAAACTGCGATTGAACTTGTAGTTCGCAAATGTTCTGGAAGAGCATTCCAGGCATAAGGGGCAGCAGAAGAAAATGGACGAAGCCGAGCAAGGGAAGTAGAGACCCTTGGGCAGGTAAGAAACATGGCATCTGAGGAGCGAAGAGCACGAGCGGGGCAATAGTGTGAAATGAGAGAGGAAAGATAGGAAGGAGCTAGACTGTGAAAAGCTTTGTAGGTTAACAGGAGAAGTTTATATTGGATTCTGAGGTGAATTGGAAGCCAATGAAGAGATTTCAGAAGTGGAGTAACATGGTCAGAGCAGCGAGCCAAGAAGATGGATCTCAGCAGCAAAGTGGTGAACAGAAACCAACAAACTGATGTGAGAAGAAGGAAGGCCAGTGAGAAGAAGGTTGCAGTAGTTCAAGCGAGAAATAACCAATCATTGAACAAGAGTCTTGGCAGAAGAGACAGACAAAAATGATCGAATCCTGGCAATATTATACAGGAAAAAATGACAGGATTTAGCTACTGCCTCAATATGAGGAATAAAGGAGAGTGAGGAGTCAAATATAAAGCCAAGACTACGAGCTTCCTTGACTGGAGTAAGTGTAACATCATTGACAGTAAGAGAGAATGAAAGATGAGGAGAAGGTTTAAGAGGAAAAACAAGCAATTCAGTCTTTGCCATATTAAGTTTCAAACAACAATGAAGGAACCAAGCTGAGATATCTGAAAGATATGCCGAGATACGATCATGAACATCAGGAGAAAGTTCTGGAGATGAAAGATATAATTGTGTATCATTGGCATACAAATGATATTGGAGACCATGAGATTGAATAAGATTACCCAAGGACAACATGTATAAAGAAAGCAACATTAATGGAAAACAACATTAAGGCAGGTGGCAGGTGGCTACCAGGAGGAGGGCCTTCTCTGCTGTGGCACCCTGGCTGTGGAATGAGCTCCCTAAGGAGGTTCTCTTGGCACCTACATTATATGCTTTTAGACGTCAGGTGAAGACCTTTTTATTCTCCCAGCATTTTAACAGTCTATAAATAAATTTTAACTTGGTGTTTTAAATTTGTAATTTTGCATTGCTGCTGTTTTTATCTGGTTGAGCTTTTATATTGTATTTTATAGTATGGTTTTATACTGTTGTTTTATACTTTGAATGTTTTTAATTTTTGTGAACCACCTAGAGAGCTCCGGCTATTGGGCGGTATAGAAATATATATTTATTATATAGTAATAAATAAATAAACAAACAAACAAACATTAATGGAAGTGTTCTCATCTGGCATCAGCTGTGGGCAACTGCTGAGTGGTTGCCAAGGCCTCTTGAGCCCTCAGCAGAGGCTCATGCTGTCCAGCTCATAGGGGCGGGCAGCTGCAGGGCGAGTGCTCATGAAGTCCACTGCTGGTGCTTTCACCCATCCCTACATCAGTTATCAATGCACTCGAATACCGGGGGGGGGGGGACATTAGTGTAGATGTAGCCCTGGCAAACTAAGCCATTTTCAAGAAAAGACTGAAAAGTAGTTTATTTTTTTATATTGTATGCCCAGTTTCAAATGTAGGAACCCCATTGTACTCCTCATGACATCATCAAGAGTTCAACAGGGATGCTTACACACACACACACACACAAGCCTTAATTATTGAAATTGGGGTGTATTTTGGCTCAGCCTTAAGAACAACCATTTTGTGAATGGAAGATGCTTTCTTATGACAGTTTGGGATCTTAGTTCCAAGCTAATGTATGTTCATCTGTGGGTAAAGCAAGCTAATAAATCAATAAAATTCCAAAATGTAAGTCACAAAACAACATCAACAACAACAGTTTGTGTTGGGTTTTAGGGACTTCCATCAATGAGCATAAGGTGTGTGTGTGTGTGTTTACATTTCTGCAACTATTTTAGATTGCAGCCATTACTTACTTACAGTATTGATAGGCTTCTCCCTAATAAGAAAAAAAAATCCCCTGGGAAACATTCAAGATAAAATAAGTTTAAAAAGTCATTGATAGTAACGGACCAGTCTCTACACAAAAGAATAAATGGCCATAAATCTGACATCAGAAATGGCAATGTTCAAAATATTCCATCAACCCAGTACAGTCTGTCAGTGATTTTAAGGTGGTCGTTTTTGAACAAAGCAATTTGAAAGACAGATATCAATGGTAAATGGCTGAAGTACAACTCATCAAGTGATTCAGCTCTATTTCTTATGGTCTGAATAAGGACAACATTTTTTTTTATAATGACAGGCAAACTTACCCCAAGATAAATGATCATTTGTTTTTGAAGTTGCAAATCCCTCCATCCAGTTGTATGTACACAGTAACAAAATGCATCTTGGGAACTACAGTATGGTATCCATGCTATTTGTCATGGTGTCATGCATCACTATATTATGTTCCTTCCTCTGATGAGTTGTTTTCACGTGCCCTGTTTACCTTAGAGTTGTCATGGAGCTACTGGAGCTGGTGTCAGCGGCTGGGGTGACATGAGTGGCACAAGTAGGACCTGCAAAAGAGACACCTCCATCTGCCAAGTGGTAGCTGGCAGGTGAGGACCTTGTCCTCACTTGCCAGCACCACCAGGCCGTACCACTCTCCTCCTCCTTGGATCCCCTTTCCTGGACCCCTCATGGTGCCACTCATCAGCACCCAAGGCTAAAGTAAACTTTTACTTACCAAACAAGGAAAAATATGTGTGATACTGGAGAGAAATGACCTCCATTGACTAGCTGGATACAGAAAGAAAAACAAAACCACAAGTGTGTGTGTAGGGAGCCAAAAAGGGGTGGATTCTAACCCATATGGCTGTTTCTTCAAACGTGATTTGTTTGTTGAAGAATCTCAAATCCAAATTTTCGCACTGATTGGTTTGGAAAGCAGTAACTAAAGGGGGAATCGATATCACTCCATGACCATGAGCACTACAAATGGGATAGTTGCATTTTCCCAAGGAAGTAAAAGGTTAAACCAACTAAGATCAGGATTCAAGCAAAAATGGTGGGGTTTAGATACTTTTGACATGCAGATACTCAGAATCAATCTTGGTTTGAATAACAAAAAAGATGAATGTTTGTAAAATAGCCATCCAAGATGGGTAAACATATAGGCATTACAAACTTAATACATTCTACCAATGCACTGCCTAATTTTGAGTTTTGGCACCATCGCTAGTTTATTTTATCACACTACATATGCTAATCTTCTCACCATTGCAATGGTATCTGTGTTATCACCCAACAGTGTTTCCTGGATGGTAATTATCAAGGTAATGATCACTGTCTATACTTCTTGCATTTCAGTTCCCTCTGACCACACAGTTTACATTCCCTCTCCCAGCCAGATTCCAGCTGGACATCAGGAAAAACTTCCTTACTCTGACCAGTACGACAATGGAACCAATTACCGAAGGAGGTTGTGGGCTCTCCTACACTAGAGGCCTTCAAGATGAAGCTGGACAGCCATCTGTGAGGGATACTTTAAGATGGATTCCTGCACTCTACTATTCTATAATTCTATGTTTATATAGATCTACTAATTTGAGGTTAACTTTTCAAGCATCTGATGAAGTAGACAGTATCTATGAGTGTCATCACACAGGAGAAAATAGTGTTTCCTTACTGTCACTTCTCCACTCATGCTTTTGTCCCTCATTACTTCCTCTTTCTTTCTGGAATGGAAAGAGGAAGTAAACAAAGGCTAGGGGCATGTCTACATGATAGCTTATCCCGGGGATCACCCCAGGATCGTCCCTGTGTGTCCACATGATGCACAGGGCATCCCAGGGGCAGGGAGGGATGATTTCTCCCTTTCTCCAGGATAACCGGGATGGCTTTTACCCTGTTTTTTCCTGTGGTCTTGGGATCATCCTGAGACCATGGGACATGTGGGCGGCCATCTTGGTTTTGTCTCAGCTCCTCGTGAGTAAATGCGAGGAGCCAGGAACCGGGCATGGGGCACAGAGTTCTTCTGGAGTTCCAGGCCCATCAGGCCCATTTTTTTACCTTGCATCCCAGAACTGCAGTGCCACCACTGAAGAAGTTCTATGACAAATAGCAACCCATCACACCTTCTTCTCATGGGAAAACCTAGAGAAAGACCTCTGAAGAAGATATCAGGTTCCAGGTAGATAGACATGGGAAGAAGTGATCCTTCAGGTATCCTTACCCCAAACCAGAGTCTTATTGTCAACAACTCTTGTGTTTATAGAAATACTGAGCATAACTTTTTTAAAATAAATGGAAAATGAACAGCTAGGTAACGCCTATAACGTAGTAAACAATACTAATATTCAACTGAAAATCTTTAAGTGAAATGTTCACTAAAGGTATATCAGAAATGACAGGTCAGGTTTCCCCATGTCCCTACCAATCTATACTTTCTCAAGTCTGATTTGCAGATCAAACATACTGTAAAATGTTATCAGTCTGTTCAAACATGATACTTTGGTTCAGTCTCAGAGATGTATTCATTTTTTTCCTAAAGATTCCTTTTAGAAAAATGACACCGTTTTTTATTTGATTTGCCAAAACTATGCTTTCATGAGATGGGTTTGAAGACTGTTTTTACAGTCAAAGTGTTCGGATTAGGGGTTCCATTCAACGTTGCAGGAGTGGACACCGGCTTATGCAATGGGGGTTCTTCTTTCTCTCTTTGTTCCTGTACCTCCAATTTAACACACACACACCCCAAATCTACTGTGGCAGCTCCTCCAATGAACTAGTGCAGATTTTGTGTGTTTCACTGGAGGCTGCATAGGGAAGGGAGAACCATTGGTAGATGGATTCTGTTACATTGGATTTCACCTCATATAACCTAGATTTTACATGCGGGTTATTTTAAGGCCTTAAAGGTAGGAAATGTTCATATTTTTGAAACTATCATATTTAAGAAATTCATAAATAAATTTAAATGGTGCCAGAACTTCCTATATCTTTATCCTATAACAGCATTCAGAGTCTTGAGTGGAGGCAAATTGTGCAAAGCAATTGGTGCAAGCAAAATTTGAGTATTGTTATAATGAACATTTACATAACAATGTTTTTATAATGATGATGCAATGATAATGATGATGATATGACAGTGATAATGATGACACTAATGATGCTGTGATAATTAAGCCAATATAATTATTAGCAATGATACTGTTTTTCTGTGCCCTTTCTGTTCATGTTTTCCTGAATTTCTGTGAAACACTGTAACCTATTTGGTAAAGATAGCTGCTAGCAATGGGCTGAAGATCCTCCTCGTCCGTGCTGCCCGATCGACAGCCGAAAAGCCGAAAGAGGCCGAGCCTCGGGCGGTGTGGCCTTTTATAGCCGCAGCCCCGCCCCAGGCTCACGAGGCTCACACACTGAGCCACGTCAGCCCTCTCCTTTCTGGCCCCTCCCAACCCACAACCGTTGCTTTCCTGCCCAAACTCTGTTGGGCGGGAAGCATATTTTTATTGAATATTCTGCAGGAGAGGGCTGAAATTCTCAAGCAGGAGCTTGAAGAAGAAAATGTCCAAACATTTATTAGAATATTAGAATATTATCTTCTGGGATATTTTGACCCAGCTCTATTTTAATTGCTCCTGTACAACAATTTCTTGTGGACAGAGCAACGAGATAGGCAACTGTTTGGTAGGGAAGGAGAAATTGGGTAGGGGTGAATCTAGTCCTTCCTACAGCTGATGGGCAGAATTGTTGAATTTTTTTTTAAAAGGGACCCACGAATATGCGCGTGCTTCATTTCCAATTCTTGAAATGGACTGGGGGATCAAAATACCTGTTAGTACGCATGACTCCCCATCCATCTAGGATCACAAGCTTCTCTAGCTAGTTTAGAGGCAGCTACTAGGGTGGGTAGAGAACATGAGTTTGTCAAGTGCTGCTCATCCAGCGTTGTTCCAGGAGTGTGTCTGGGAGAATTGTGCATTTTCCAGAGGCCCCAGAAAGCATGCTTTGCCTCCCTAACTCCCACCATGTGGCATTTAAAGCCTTTAAGGCAGCCTCCATTGGTGTGTGTGTGTAGAGAAATGCAATTTCCCCAGAATTGCACCCACTTTCTCCTTGGGTAGTGTTGGGGCAAAAATCAACTCGGTGCATCTGTCGAGGGCCATGAGGGCTGAAAGCGGGAACATCAGCTGCCTTTGTGGGCCTGCATTATGGCAGCGGGCGGGGGTGCAGTGGGATGGTCTCCCCACACTCTCAGAGTGTCGTACAGGCAGGGAGCCGATGAACCGGCTTCGTCCTGGAGAGTGGCTCGCCCTTTTGGCAGGCAGTAGGCCTGAGTAGATGTGAGATTCCTGCACTGTCATACTCAGATCCGGGGAGGGATGGATTAACATAATTATTCAATAAAGAGGCCCTGGTGTCTGTGTCTTCTTTCATGTGTCCTCCCTCACCCACAATGTGCTCTTCACCTAAGGCATTCAAATTGGCTAGAAGTCCCTGAACCACATCTTTACTGATCCACCCCCTCCCTTGTGGTGAAACTGGTCTGAGCTTGAGTTCCATTAATTGCTCCTCACTAGCCAGTGCAATAAAATATATTTCCAGTAGGGGGAAATGGAGAGGTAATTTCTTTCAACACAATCTAGTTCAACTTCAGATAGGATCCCAGTTCATCCCATGTCTTCAAATTCATCCCCTTCCCTCTTTATTATATCCTTTTGTATGGGAGTACCTTCATAATGTAAAAAAAGATTTAGGATTAATTTCCTTTTTGTTTTTACTACCTTTCTGTATTGATAGATATCAAGAAAAGGAGGCAACTATTCCGTAATAATGGATGGTCTTGCCAGACAGTACAAAGGATATAGTGGGGGAAGCAGAAATGAAGAACTAGGATCACAAGAGGTGGGACAATGAATGCGTGAACACATTTAATGCATCTGTAGTAACAATCACAGCTCTGTGTGTGCATGCATGTGGAGTGGGGGACTGAGCAGGGTTGGACCCAAGTCCCAATTCTCCTTGGAGCCCCAGAATGTTGCCTTCATAAGGGCCAGTGATCCTCAGCCTGAGTTCTTCCATCTGTAAATATAAAAGCAATGTATCTGTAAGAACGTTTCTGCTACCCCTCTCAGCCAAAAGCATAGAGCAAGTGTTAATTCTGTCCATCAAGCTATGCATTTGTGTATGTATACTGCAGGCTTGTTGCTGCCATTGCCACCCATAACAAAGATGGCAGATGCAGAAAGCATGGCTACAGGGGAAGTGTGTGCAGGATGTATTGGCATTCCGTTTCCATCTGCCACCTCATCCCATTCCTTGCTTTACTTCTTCTTTCAGACCCTTATTTCCCCCCTTCTTTCCCTTTCCTTCTTGTAGTCCACTTCCTTCAGCCACATTAGTTCTGTCTCTCTTCCTTCAGCCCCCATTTTCTATCACTTCTCCTTCCTCCCAGCACTTAGTTCCCTAACTCCTGCCCTCAAACTTCTATTTTCCTAGATTCCATTTTCTTCTGTTCTTTCATAGCCAGCTACTACTTTAGGCTTTGCCTCCTTCACATGTAGAATCACAGAATAGTAGAGTCCAACCACCTGCTCAATGCAGGAATCCACCTCGAAGCTTACCTGACAGATGGCTGTCCAGCTGTCTCTTGAATGCCTCTAGTGTGGGAGAACCCATGGCCTCCCTAGGTAATAGATTCCATTGTCGTACTGCTCTAACAGTGAGGAAGTGTTTCCTGATGTCCAGCTGGAATCTGGCTTCCTGTTACTTGAGCCTATTATTCTGTGTCATGCACTCTGGGATGATCGAGAAGAGATCCTGGCCCTCTTCTGGGTGACAACCTTTCAAGTACTTGAAGAGTGCTATCATGTCTCTCCACTGTCTTCTCTTCTCAAGGCTAAACATGCCCAGTTCTTTCAGCCTCTCATCATAGGGCTTTCTTTCCAGACCCCTGATGCTCCCCTCTGACTGCCCTTTACAGCTGAGCAGTTCAGTAAATACAGACAGAGAAGAAAGCACAAAGCAATACAATGGCACATGCCCTACAAAGAGTCACAAGCTTAGAAGATGACTATGCAGGGTCACTTCAATGCAGGGTCATTTGCATTGGCAAATTCAATGCTTAGAGACAGTTTTATGCTGAAGACCAATGGCATCAGGCTTCTCCCTTGCTCAAAGGTAACCAGACAGTAGCCATTCCATCAGACTAGAATCAAGGGACATGGCAAGCAGGATCATCCCGTCATCTCTGTTGAAAGAACTGTTCCATCACCTGTCACCTGGCAGCAGCCATTTCATCATAGCAGAGGAGAAGAAGATCGGCACTGTCAAAAGACCAGCTCCATTGGGCTATTCCTTCAACTCTCATCATTCAGCAGGCATTCCATCAGGCTGCAGCAGAGGGAGATGAGATGCAGAATCATTTTATCAGCTCTGCTGAAGAACTAGCTCCATCAGGCTCCTTCTCTCCCACAACTGTCTCCATTATTATAACTACTATTCAGCTTTATCATTATTAGAGCTACTATTTAACTACAAGAATTTAATGCCCACTAATCACCTCCTTTTAGTAGCAGATCATAATATGACCAAACTTTGAATTAGAACAGTCTTTAATATTGAAAGACGTGCATGTCATGTCCTCCTAAACTATTTACCAGTTTCTTGGAAGTTAATGTATGGTCAGCACAAATGGATTTTCCAAGCCCCTATGACAGCCGAAAGATTGATATTACAACATTCCAGGAAGCTTGACCACCCACTGTATTTATTGGTACATTGTTTTAAATTAAACAATTGTAATTTGCTGTTCTTAATCTTCTTTCTTTTTACTGTTTTATTCCTATGTTCACTGTTCTGGAATCTATTTTAGATATGGAGAGGTATATAATTATTGTAAATAAATAAACAATACATAAACATTGGAAAGAGAAATGTTCACCTACTTTAATGCAATGGACTGAAGACCTAACAACACTATCAGCATTTGAACAGGTGAAATATAGTAGGGCTGTGCACTGCCTCAGACCAAATCCCTGAATCTGAAGTGAGGTGGGCCAATTCAGCCTAAACAAGCCCAGATCTGAGTCAGCGCTGGGTAGGCCTGAGGTGCCCCAAGGCTAAAGTAGAAAAGTACAGAATAGTAGAATAGTACCTTGGGCTGTTTTGGAGTGGCACTGGGCTGCTCTCATCCACCTGCCTGCCTGGACTCACCGGACTCAACTCCCTCTCCCTCCCCAGTCACCTCCCAATGTCACTGCCACCCTCCACCACCCACTGCCACCTGACACTTCCCACTGCTGCTGAGACTTACTTGTAAATCACATACCCCTCCCAGAGAGATGTTCCTCTTTATGGTCACCATAGTTTCAGCCAAAGATATAGTAAAAACCGAGAACTGCTATGATCTTAAATTTAAATCGCAGCTCAGCTCTCTGGGAGGAGGAAGTGATTTCAGGTAAGTCCTGGTAGCAGCGGCTCTGAGTTGGGAAGGATGGACAAGGGGTCTGTGAAGGGGGCTGAGTGGGCTGTGAGCTGGGAATGGGGAGTTGGTCATTCATGGAGTCCTGATTGGCATTGCACCCAGCTTTCCTGGGTGTCAGTCATGCACCCGACACCCAGAAACCTGCAAAGACAGGTCAGTTCAGGTGGGGGGAGGGATTTTGCTTTGGCTTTGGCACTGAGGCAATGTGAGCACTCCCTGAAGCAGCCCAAGTCAAGTCAGGACATTTTGGAGACTCCAAAATGGCCTCCAAAGTCAGGATGTGTGTACACAGCCCTAGTATATAGGTTCCACTCTCAAATGGATAAATATATGGATATTTGGTCTGCTGTCCTCAAAGCTTACATATAATCTCCTTTGTTTGTTTGCTTTTTAGAATGTTGTATTTGATGGAATATTGAAATATTTCTATGCATGTAATTTCTTGTTTTTCCCCTTTTCATAATTAGTTTTTGTTTTGTTTTGTTAAATTCACAATTAAAAAAATATTTGGTTCCTGAGTTTGTTTTTCTCTTCCCTATTCATCTTTTTATCCTTTTGTTTTTCCTTTTAGATTATAAATCAGGAGGCAAGGAGTGTATTGCTCGTAATTGATCTTATATAAGTTGCTCTCAGACTTTTTTTGGCTTGAGAGTGGGGTAAAATGCTTTAAAGAAAGGAAGAAAATAATCATACCATAGCTGTTCTATAATGAAAGTGCGCACATTTCCCCCAAATGAGAAGATTGTTTCTTCTAAACATAGTCAGGTGTTGAATATTTTATTTTTGCTGGCAGGTTGGAAATTTACTTTATATTCATAAACTGAAATGAGTGCTGAAATGATAAGCCAAGTTGGTTTGCATTATTAGGAAATCTAAATTAATGGGCAATTCCATTGACAGTCTGAGATCTAATGTTAATTGTAAGCACTTTTTATAAAGTTCCTAGGAAGGGTCACTCATCTTTTGTCAGTAGGGAAAAAAATGTGTTCTCTAACTAAAAGAGATCAACCATGTGCCGGGAGTTTCATAAAGGTTAAATGGCATATGACTACAAGAAAAGAACTGTAAGTCTGATGATATGCCAGGCAGGGTAGGAAATAGATCAGCTCACCTAAACGAGAGACTGTATTATACTATGTCATTTAAAAAAGAAGAAGAAGATGTGACTGGCAGCTCATTCCATAAGGACACAGAAACTGAAAGTTCAGAGGAATAATAAGGGAATGAAGATCTATTGAAGAAAACAAAATGTCATCTTTCCTAAGGGATTCTCAAGCACCTCGTGAATCAAAGAGGGTGAGGGTTATTTAGAGGAGCGCCGAGAGAGAATCTAAAAGACGACTCAATAAGATGCTGAGTGGAGGAGTCAATGAGCACTAAATTCAATGACAAAACGTACATTACAGAGCATATCTGAGCAGAACTGAAAAGAATTCAAAGAGCTTTTCTTAAAACTACAGACACATGAAATGGTGAAGAGGCAGGAATGACATTTGGTCACTAGATTAAGACCTCACAGACACAGTCCTGGTGTTAAGGTGCATCTGCATTACAGTCTAAAACTAGTTTTAAGATGGTTTAATGGACATGGTTCCCCTAAGGAACCCTGTCCGTTGTAATGCTGTACAGCTCCTGAGAGTTCTTTTCCTGAGTTATTATGGAATTACAAATCCATAACAGGCAGGAAAACATAACAGTTGACCTAGTTTAATTTGAGACATAGACTTGTATTTAGGGATATACGGAGTGTGCAAAAACTGTTCCAATCCATGTTTTGTGAAATGACAAGTGCCTTTCATTCTGTCATCCACCCATCAACAGAATCAGATTATTATTATTTTTTATTTCCAAATTTCTGCCAATTCACACTTGTGCAAATTTGCACTTGCACAAATCCACACTTGCAAACATACACAAATCCTCCCCACATGAACATTTTCATACATTAGTCCATGGAGGAAATGCACATTTTTGGCTGGGTTATTTTTGGGGGTGGGATATATAGATAGATCGACTAAATCTGCACAAAATTCTAGAAAATGGGGGAAATGGCCCGCAAGTCCATGGGATCTGCCTGACTGGGGAAAATCTGATCTGGTGCAAAATCCACAGGTCAGAGTCACAAAAATCTAAATGCATTTTATTCCATTGCAGATTTCTCTGACATCCTGTATGTGTTAGATGATGTAAGGTTATACTTCTCATAAAAATGTTTCTGTCATGTTCTTTTCTCATTTTAAATGTTTATTTTATTCCTTGTGTGGTTTCTGTTAGATACTTAAACCAACTTTACCACAACCTGGCACCCTCCCAATGCATTGGGCTATAACTCCCACTATACTGAGTCAGGATGGGAGTTGTAGTCCTACATATTTGGAGAGTGCCAGGTTGTAAAAGGCTGGCTGAAATATATGTTTCATGAAGCAATAATTCAGACAAGCAGTGAGGGAACTGATAGAAACTCACAGGTTTGGGGAAAGAGCTCAAGAACTGAGGCAAGAATGAAAACATCACATCTCACAGTTTCTTGTTATTGACCTGTTTGCTCATATCCATGTGTAAATTGTGAAAGGGGACATATTCATTGGCTGGATCCTAAGATAAGTTAACTTAAGGATACATATGGAAAGCTTTTCATTTATTTTTCACTCATGCAGCCATCTGTGCCCCACCCACCCCAAATCCTCTCTGGAAGGTCAGGGGCTGTCAGAAGGCCTAGCTTCCTCACTCTAGGATAGGATGACAGAGACATTGATTCAGTGACCGAACTTCATTTAAAGGTTAATCAGGTGATACAGACCACACTTCAGAAGTCACAGTACTTAAGCTTAGAAGTTGTAAATCAGTTAATTTAAGAGCTAACAGCTCATGGCTTAGAATTCAGTCATAAAAAAAATATAAAAAAACCCTGCCAGTTTAAAAGAGCAGAAGGCTTTCTCACTTTGGTCCAAACTCCACAAAGCCAAGATACTGAAAGCTAAGGCTGATGCCTTATCTGATGTGCCCCATGATCAGTCATGATGTTGTGCAATGTCACCAACTTCACCTGCTTGTAACTTACCTGCCATACACCCACACTATTCCTGGGTTGTTCAGTCCTAAATCTACCATAGGCTTTTACTAGCAAATAAAAAATATTTTTTAAAAAATAAGTAAATTGAGTAACAACAACAACTACTACAATATAAATTCCATTCTACCAACTACAGTAGAAAGGGGATAAGAAAACAGCAACCATTAAAACATGGAAGATATAGTGTCTTTACAAGAAATGGGCACAAATGGTTGCCAACACATTTTCGCAAACACTTTTGCATGACCGAGGTTTTCTTTCCTTTTCCTTATTTCCTTTCTTCCTCAAACTTCCTGAAATTTTCAGGTTATGTAAAATAGGCATTTCTTTGTGGCAGGTGCAATTTTCAGGTAGATTGGTGAAACATTTTCAACTTCAGTAAGGTGATAACACCCCTGATTTCCATTTAACCTTATGGAATCCTTATTTTAGTGATTGCTTTATCTATTGTAGCCACTACTGGGGGGGAGAAACATCTTAAATGATGGTTCACTTCATCCTGCCTGGGCTGCCAGCCTGCCAACAATTCCTGTGCTCTTACAAAGGTGGTTGTATATGCCGAGAACCATAGACTCTGTGGGCTTGCGCTTTTTGTTTGCTTCACTGATTATTATTTTCTTCCAAGTGCTAATGGATATTGAATTTTGCCTTATATGGTAACAAGTTTTAGCAGGGTTTTTTTTGTCTTGGGTATGGATTTTTCTGTCATTTGACTACATGCTTACACAAGTACATAACAATGAAAATAATTTTTAAAAATATTTGCTCCATGGTTTGTTAGAAACTCAGTTGTCTCTGCAAAGAAGTACTAATTTAAATATATAAGAGATTGCATCTGCAAAAATCTAATCAACCAGATCTGGGGGTGGGGGAAGCATCCTGCAAATTCACACTGATCACCATTTCAAGTGAACTCTTAAGAATTTCCAATAAGCAGACCATATCTTGGCAAATCTATAAACTAAATTTCAAGATATTTTTCATTAATTGTCCTTAATATTTCAATTATTTTAGTTCCTTACCCCCATGTTCTCAGGAAATACTAGGAAAAACCTGATACAAACAAACTAGATACCAGTACCTGCCCTAAACTAGATTTTTCCCAGGAAATTGCCAAACCGGGATGATGCTAGAAAGATCCATTTCCAATACAACACCTTTTCATCTACTCCCTACATTGGGCACTAAAAAATGGGCATGAAAATATATCAAGGGGGTTGTTTTCAGCACACTGGACAGCTATCTTGCCATTGTATTTCTTTTCGGAAGTGGATAACTTTCCTCTGAGACAGACAGACAGATAGATGTATATATGTCACAGTAACATGGGAATACAAGCATGTTTCAGCCTGTCAGAAGCATGGAGAAAACCATCTTCTGCTTTTGCAGGAGGCAATATGCTCTAAGTGACATTATTACATTAGACTGACAATAATCCATTTTCTGGCATGAGTGGAACACTTTGCAGCCTCTGCACTTTCAATATATTGCCTAGGTAATAGGAGTGTTGGTTCGTTCATTGTCCTGTGGTTTCTGGCAGTGTTGTGAACTTGTTTATCTCTGACATACTGAAACAAACTTTTAAAACTTCTAGAATTTAAAGAGCCTCCCTACCACCACCCCTTGATTTTAGTTTCCAGAGATCAAGCGAAATCAGAGATTAATCTCATTTGGTTAGGAACCAAGCCTTATCCATTTTACATCTATTTATATGTAAGATATTTAATTTATTTTGGTCAATGGAAACAATCCTGTGTGATATTTGTCTTTAAAAATGATAGACATATATTCATATATTTTGTAAAACAACAAATAAATAAATTTAACAATGCATAACCAAAGAGTACAGTATTCTTTGCAGTATTAAGAAAAGGAATAACTACATCTATATTGCACCAGGTAATATTCAAACTCTTTCAACGTTGGGTTCATAGTTTCCATCTGCACAAAGCCCAGTTAAGTAATAATAATAAAAAAGAACAGATTGCTTTTGAAAGTGTTCGATGGATCTGAAACAGAAACGTCGTACTATCACTTAAAATAGAAGGCTGAATATTTTTGGCCTGTATATTAATTAGGAATGGGTGAGAAATTCACTTCATCAGGGGTTTAATGAATTTGCCATATTCTCTCTCTCTCTCTCTCTCTCTCTCTCTCTCTCTCTCTCTCACACACACACACACACACACACACACACACTACTTTCAGCAAGCTGACACAGTTGACTTACGAAGTCCAAATTTTTGCTAGCTTACTGATACAACTCATCTCAGCACAAAGGCACACAGAAATGTGAATGTTTGAAAAACAGTGCCCAAATTTTTTTGTTTTATTTCTGCAATATCCAATGCAACACTACCACTAATGCAAATTATATTGAACTGCTGCAAGTGCCACATCCTGCATCTGGCTTGCCTAGCTGTGGGGTGTGGTGTTGTTTGGGGGAAGGGGAGACAGAGACACATGACATGCCTCTATTGGAGGAGGCAAGGCAGTGCCACCAGCTGGGGGAGGGGTCTATTCAGATGTATTAGCCATTGGGACCTCACCCTCAGGCCTCTTTGGATAGTGGCTCCCTCCCTCCCAGGATGCAGTGTGGGCATATGCTGGTCATCCTTTTGGGGGCTGAGTAGGAACTTTTGGCTCCCAGTTTGAATGGCTTGGGCTTGGAGTCTTTTTGCCTACTTCACACTGCAATTGGGGGAGGAGTATCTTAGGCTCCAGGGGTTGGTTGTAAATTCTTAGGATAATTCAGTCACAATTTTCAGTTAACTGGTAGGGACGGGCACAATGAGGGGATTCTGGGATGGTGTGCATTCTGAGGCACCGTTACGGTTTTAGGTAATTCCTGAGGACCTCCTGATGAGGGTTTTGTGGACCGGGGGCAGGGGGTATAAGGGTTATCTGTGAGGCCAACTCACCTCACCCACCCAGTGTTTTCAGGCCCAGGAGGGAGTGACATGGGAAGTCCTGCCCTCCCCAAAAGAGGCAGTCCTGGCAGTGGTGATCTGACAGAAGGCACCCAATAGGAATGGAATGTTTTTACCTGATATAAACCTAACTAGTTGCCAGCTGAGTTTATTTGCCCGCCGAGTTGTTCCTTTGCAGATCTAGTTGAATAAATGTGGGCCAATTTCATACCACACTTACATGTGGCCCAATTTCATGCCACACTTACATGTCTCATCTCTTTATTTTCCCTTATCCAACAATGGTTTTCCCCCCATCATGCATTCTGCTAGACTTTGCTTATGGTAGAGCAACATAATTTCTGTTAGTGGTAGTTTTGTACTGAATGTTGCCCTTTATTTTTATTCATTTACTACATTTCTATACTGCCCTATTAGACAAAGCTCTCCAAGTGGCTCACAAAAATTAATATATTGAATGAAATGTGTGTACGAAACAGTGATTCAGTAATTCAAGTACTTGGAAAAATGTGTGTATTTCAAAATGTGCACAAAGATGCCCATTACTGAGAAATCCGGGCCTTTGGAGGCTTGCCAGACTACTGTGGTATGACTGTCTCAGCTTGCTTTTGCAAGCGAAACTGCATGGTTTCCCTGAATTCTGGGACATATATATGTGTGTGTGTGTGCGTGTGTGGTCTTGACCATAATTTCCACAGATATAGAGTTGAACCAATTATGGCCACAAATGGTGAAAAATTGCATAATATGTTCAAATTACAGCCAAATGTATATAATTTGCACAAATGTAGGCAATTATTTATGCATTAAAAAAACCCACCTGAAACTTTGCTTGCTGGCCCAACTTACTGCAGGCCAAGTTGGGCCAGCCAGTGGAAGATGGAGCAGAATCCGGGGGACTGAACCCATGAAAGCCAATGACATCCCTAACAATGATGCATAATTATTAGTGCTGTACTGAATCATGTCCCCATTTTTGGGAACATTTCCCCTCCCTGTGAAAGAGTCAATGCTTTTTCTGCCTCCTTTGCTGGGAGGGGGAGAATTTCAGAGAATTTTCACCTTGGGGAGGGTACAGAATTTCGACATACCTTTTTTAAGTTTTAAGGCTGAAGCATCTTCTTTCTATTTTTTTTACTTGAAAAACACTCTCACCATGACACCCTTATCCAGCCTGGCAGCACCCTCTCCAATTTAGGAAGGACTCTCAGGTTACAGAAGCTTTTTGCAAAGAACAAATGGAACTTTTGGAGCTGTAGGGGGGGAAAAGCTTATCGTGTTTGCTCTGTGTTGCAAGGAAGAACAATTATTTTCCAAACCTCTAAAAGCCCGATTGCTCATGCTTTGTGAGGAAGCTTCTGCAGCCCTGGACCTTTCCCAAATTCCTGTTGAAGAGTGCGAGATCATGTGGTCTCCTAGGAGTTCAGAAAGTGCTGCTGGGCTAGAGAAAAATCCTGGGCTCTTGCAAGTGCAGGGATGTTATTGGGGGAGGGGGAGAAATAGAGAAGACCCCGCCCTCAGCCACCACCTTCACTTAAAATGGGAAGCTGAAATATTGTCCTCTTCCCCAAGTTATTCAGATTCCTCACTTCTCCAAGCCTCTTTCACCAGAGTTTTCATCCTCCACACTGAAATGCCCAAAATGGATGCATTGAAATTTTTGGCACAGCACTAGTAATAAGGAGAATGAGATTGTTAGATTTATCAATCCCTAATATTAAGACATAGATCAGATTGCAAATCAGCTCAGTAATCCAAAACAATGGCCCTGTTCAGATAACATGCTAAACCATGCTGCTTAACCACAAAATTAATCAGCATGGTTTAGCATGTTATCTGAATGGGGCCAATGTGACCCAGAGCCCACTTTCTGTGTTGCTTTTCTCTTTCTGTAAGTCTAGATCTCTTTGCCCAAGTGGATGACTGGATATTGAATGAATGGCATGGTTGTTAAAACTACAGTGTATTATGTCTATATGAAAGTTATATCTTCCTAATTTATTTTTTGCTAAAAGCTGGGCTTCTCCCACTTTCTTGGAAATAAGGTAGGGTGACCATATGAAAAGGAGGACAGGGCTCCTGTTTCTTAACAGTTGTATTGAAAAGGAAATTTCAGCAGGTGTCATTTGTATGCATGCAGCACCTGGTGAAATTTCCTCTTCATCACAACAGTTAAAGCTGCAGGTGCCCTGCCCTCTTTTAAATCTGGTGACTCTAGTATAGCTCCTGCAGCTTTAACTGTTGTGATGAAGAGAGAATTTCACCAGGTTCTCTTACATACAAATGACACCTTCTGAAATTCCCTTCTCTATGCAACTGTTAAAGATACAGGAGCCCTGTCCTCCTTTTCATATGGTCACCCTAAATAAAGGAAATAAGGAATAAAATGGGTATTAGGAAGGACAGGGAATCATCCACTCCTCTCCTTGTTTATAAGCTTCATATGATTATTACTCAAAAACATATATATTTCAGAATAACTCATTAAAAAATCAAATGCTTGTTATAAGCAATTCAAATAAGTCTTCCATGCTAGCTATTCATACCAACGGCTTAAAAAGTGTGTGTAAGGGGGATTGACCTGTGCTATGTTAATACAACAAATGGTCTTAAAATACATGGCTTTTTGCTATTTAATCTTGGATATATCCAAGTGTTGGTCTTTCCTTTCTGACATTTATATACTTCCCTGCAGTTTAAACAAACTCCCAAGGGTTGTTCACCACAATAATAAACAGTACAAAATACAATAAAACTCAATAAAAAAAGATTAACACTTCAGTTCTTGGGGGAGGGAGGACACAGAGCAAAGCAAGTATATAAAAAACAGTTTAAAAACAGCTTAGATGATATTTTGGAAGGACCAGGCAGCTGAAAAGGAATCTTTGCTTGGTACCAATAAAGATTGGTGCATTGATTCACTTCAGTTTCATTAAGATTCTCATTTTTCCTCTAGCAGGTCTGTTCTTCCCCAGTTCTATGTGAGTATCACCCACCCACCCACGCCCAGCACACAAATTCATATGTGTGTGTTTTGTTCACATGTTATGTGTATTTTTTTCAAATGTACACATCCTTGTACACATGCACCTGCTAATTAAAGCAGGTTTGTGCACAGTAATGCCTTACTTCCATGCACAGCACAGCCTGGGTGTAGGGAGGCTATTGTGGGAGTAGGCAGGAGACGAGGCATGGAGGCAGGTGTCGTGCTTGGGCTGCAGAATGCTCTAGGTGCAGATCAGGAATATACAGAGGGACGATCAATCCAAGCCGAGGTCAGAGCACATGCAGTCAAGAGGATAAGACAATAACGGGAATAGTCACAATAAACAGGCAAAAGTCAAAATACCATAAACAGTCAGTACTTTACACAGTCCAGAGGTGGTAGGCAGTCCAAAAGGTCAGCAAACAGGATATCAGGCAAGGTTCCAGGTACGAGGCAGGATGGACCAAAGTTGTTCCAACACTGGCTGATTCTGAATGCAGACCTTTAAGCCCAAAGCCTGTTGGGCTCCACCCAGAGCTCAGCTGCAGTAATCAAAGCTCTCCTTTCAAAGCCCTACTCCTGAGGAGACCCTTTCTCCCTGAGGAGACCTTCTCTGCAAGCGAGCATTCTGTCACACAGGAGCCTTACTCACCTTGAGGCGATGTCACTCCTGGGGGTCAGGGGGGTGCTCAGCCTCTGCCTCAGAGGCAGAGGCCCTTTCTCCTGGCAAGGATGGTCCTGCAACTACCTCCCTTGAAGGCTCAGGCTCCTGCAGGTCTGATGGTGGTCTTTGGTCTGGGGCTTCAGCTTCTGGGGCACCCTGGGCTTCTGGGGCCTCTAGCACCTCCTCTGAGGAGGACTCCTCAAGTAGGGGCATGACAGCAGGCCATTTGCAGCCTTCATGTGGCACCACTGGAGGGGGGAGGGGGAATCTGAGCCCAGGAATTGGCTCACACCCCTCCCCTCCCTCCCCTCCCCTCCCCTCCCTCTTTGAAATGCGGCTCCCTCCCTGTAGGCAGTGTGGGCTTGCTGGTTGTCCTTTAGGGGGGGCAAGTAGGAATTTTTTGCTCACAATCTTTCATTGGTTATGAGTTTTTCCACCTACTTCACACTGTAAGACAGGTGGGGAGAAATAATTAGGTTGATCTGGCTGTTAAGAATCTAGTCACATGGCATCTTGAGTGGGTTAGGGTTGGTGAGCATTCAGAGGCACCTTGCAGTGATCGGTAATTCCTAAGGCTCCCCAGCTGCTAGCCCCACAGCCCAGCTGGTGGCTACAAGGGTTACCTTTGAGGCCAGCCTTCCTCACCGGCTCGTAGCGCCACGAGGGGTGGTTGACACAGAAGACCTCCCTAACCCAAAAGGGGAAGCTTGGGAGATGGTGAACTTTGAGGTGCCACTCTCAGGCTGTGAATGTCTCGCCTGATAAAAACCACAGCATGAGGCCGTGTTAGAGAAGATGCCTGCTTAAGTTATCCCTTTCTGAAGATGTATTAATAAATGTTTAAATCCCAATTTTCTGTCTGCCTCATTATTTCCCACACTCCACATTCCCCACAATATACATCTATGCATTTTAGAAATGTCTGCATTTTTCTTTGTGAATTTTCCAAATTGTGTCAAACCCATGAGGGTGGAGTGCAATGGAACAGAAATGTACACAAATTGCATTTGGTTCATATTCAGGTCTTGGGGACGGGTATCCAAATTTGGTAATCTCACATAAAAATGCAAACTCAGTTTTTCACCCATCCCTAGGTAACAAAAAGTAAGGTGCTCTCCTTGCAAGGTGTAAATAAATGCACTGTATTTAACTGTTGTGGCTAAGTAATAGGGGTGTGCACGGACCCCCCGCTCCGCTTCACTTGCAGATCCGCCATTTTTCGGAGCGGGTCGCTCCGCCCCGCCCCCGCTCCGCCCACTTCCGCTCCGCTCCGCCCGGAGCTCCGGATCGGATCCGGAGCTCCGTTTTTGCCCCCCCATAGGCTTGCATTGAAAGCTAAAAAAGTAAACAACTTTTTTTCCGTTGAAGTTAGAAACCTCACGTTTGGCACCATGACACCTCATGGGCGTATACACACACACGCCAAGTTTCAAGGCAATCCCATCATCCCCTGATTTTTGGCGAATTTTTGAAAATCGGGCACCCCATTCACACCCCTTGGGATAGCTCCGTCAATTTGCATGTTACAAACCTCAAACTCGGCACCAGGGCAGCTTATCCATGTGTCCACATGCACGCCAAGTTGCAAGCAAATCCCATCATCCCCTGATTTTTGGCGCGGCTCTACCCTCTAACGCACCTCCCATAACCCTAATTCACACCCCTTTAGATAGCTCCGTCAATTTGCACGTTAGAAACCTCAAACTCAGCACCATGATAGCTTATCCACGTGTCCACATGCACGCCAAGTTTCAAGGCAATCCCATCATCCCCTGATTTTTGGGGAATTTATGAAAATCGGGCACCCCATTCACACCCCTTGGGATAGCTCCGTCAATTTGCATGTTAGAAACCTCAAACTCGGCACCAGGAGAGCTTATCCATGTGTCCACATGCACGCCAAGTTGCAAGCAAATCCCATCATCCCCTGATTTTTGGCATGGCTTAACTCACCCCAAATTGTCCCATTCTACAACTACGTCAATTTGCACGTTAGAAACCTCAAACTCAGCACCATGATAGCTTATCCACGTGTCCACATGCACGCCAAGTTTCAAGGCAATCCCATCATCCCCTGATTTTTGGGGAATTTATGAAAATCGGGCACCCCATTCACACCCCTTGGGATAGCTCCGTCAATTTGCATGTTAGAAACCTCAAACTCAGCACCAGGAGAGCTTATCCATGTGTCCACATGCACGCCAAGTTGCAAGCAAATCCCATCATCCCCTGATTTTTGGCGCGGCTTAAACTTTTTAACTCACCCCAAATCAAGTCCCATTCTACAACTACGTCAATTTGCACGTTAGAAACCTATCCTTTGGTCCCATGACAGCTTACCCATGTGTCCCCATGGACACCAAGTTTCAAGGCAATCCCATCATCCCCTGATGTTAGGGGAACTTTTGAAATTTGAACACTCCAGTATGTCAGGGATTTAAAGTTGCAATTGCAGACAGCTCAATGGGGCCAGTTCCAAGGCAATCCCAACATGCCACGAGATAACCCTAAATCTTCTGGCACATTTGAAAAAGGGATTATTGAATTTGATAAAGTCTAAGTGAGCGCAGGAAGGACTTCTCCCCTTAGTCAAAGCAAGACACATACACCATCGCTGCAAGGCGGGAAGGGGAGAATTATTATTATTATTATTATTTATTTATATAGCACCATCAATGGAAAGCAGGCAGGCAGCATGCATTGTAGTGCCGCAAGGATGGCTTGAGCACTAACGCATAGCAAACCAACCCATAAGTGGGCGCAAAGTGAGGCAAAGATGGCTGGTTGTTTCTTTCTAAGCCAGCAGTTACGCCTTGAGGGGCACAGAGGAGGACGATTGGGAGCAAACCAGGCACCAGGCGGGCAGAGAGGCAGGCAGAGTAGGCGAGGAGTCAGTCCTGGCAGATGCCCCACCACAGCAGCACCCCGGGGGAGGCGGGCAGGCAGGCAGGCAGGCTGCGGGCATTTCTGGGGGCACAAGGAAGTGATGGCTGGTTTCTAAGCCAGCATTGCAGTTAGTCACGCATTGCAAACGCAAACCATCCCAGCGAGTCGGTCACCGAGGAGGACAGGCTAGCAGAGGGGCAGGCAGAGTGACATGTCATAGATCTAGTATTGGGGAGGAGTCAGTCCCGGCAGATGCCCCAACACAGTAGCACCCTGGGTGGGCATTGGAAAACGCCATCTTGTGGGTCAATACTTCCCCCACCCCATGTCCTGCAGGGTTGCCTGCCTAACCCTTGTGGGGATGGGAGATGGAGAGCTTAGAGTGGCAGTGCCAGCAGCAGCCTTCGGCTTTCCCCTGGAACCAGTCGCCTTGCCCGCCTCTTTCCCCAGCAAGATCGCCTGGTGCTGCCTATGAAGATGCATCTTCATGCTGCTGGTTCCATAATGCCCTGTCGATGAACCCCTGCTTAGGCTGAGTTTGCAGTGGCGACAGACAGCAAAGCGGGGATCCGCTCCCAACTCAAAGTGGTCCCACACGATGCTTGTCTTTCGTTTCTGTGGTGACACCACCAATTGCCCGCCTGAGCTCTCTGGTGTTGCCACAGAAACAGGGGTGTGGGATGAGACTGGGGAGAGAGCCTCGGCCTGCTGCTGCTCCTCCTCAGCCCCCACATCCTGGAGGCCCACCGCCTCCTCCTCCTCCCCCCCCTCCACTGTGCTGAGGACCTCGTCTAGGTCCATCAGCGGGCTCGTGGGCTGAAAGGAGAATGAAGGAGTTGGGGATACTCCTCCTCCTCTAATGGCACTGCTGCCACGTGCCTCTTGCAAACGGGCACTTTTCCCATTCCCACCCTCAAAAAGAGAACGCCGGGCACAAGTTGCAGAAGAGAGTGGCTCTGCCTGCTGCTTGTCCTGCTTCTGTTTTGGAGCAGTCAGCCAAGGAGTTGCCCGTTTGAGTTTCACAGGAGGAGAGGAAGCCCTGCTGGCAGACTGAGCCTTGCTGCTTTCAGCACGCCTGCTTTCTCTTTTCATGATGACTAACAAAATATTAATACTACTAATACTATGTATAAGGTACTACTAAGAATATGTATAAGAAGAATATAATATGTTTAAATGTAGGGAAATGGGACAAGAACAATAAAATATACTACTACTAATATGTATGAGAATATACTACTAAGAATATCTACAAGAATATAATAATATGTTTTAGAATATTACTAATAAATGTAGGGAAATGGGACAAGAAATGGGACAACCACTACTATAAGAAGAACAAAATATGAATACTACTACTAATATGTATGAGAATGTATACTAATAGACTACTAAGACTATGTCAAAGAATATAATAATAATATGTTTAAGAATAGGGAAATGGTGTGCGTATGCTTTCCCCAAAATGCTCAATCTGTGGCTGCCTGTTGAACTTGACAAAAGCAGCCCACTCCGTCGAAGTTACACAGAGAAGAAAAAGAGAATCCAATTTTTTTGGTATATTTGGTATATAGAAGATAGAAGGAAACACAATCAGGATTTAAGAGAGGGGAGGGGGAAAAAGAACCAACCACTACTATAAGAAGAACAAAATATGAATACTAATATAATATGTATGAGAATATATACTAATGGACTATGTGAAAGAATATAATAAAATATGTTTAAGAATATAAATGTAGGGAAATGGGACAAAAAGTGTGTGTATGCTTTCAAAAGAAAGCTTTCACAAAAGCAGAACAGTCAGGCTTTAATACAGGGAAGGGGGGGGGCAACCAACCCAACCACACACTCCAAAATTCAAAAATAAAGTTTATATTAAATCAAAGTAAGGGGAAAACACAGGGCAAACTAAGCTACAAGTCAGAAAGAAGCAAACAAACACACACACGCGCCAAACTAAACCTATATTAAATTAATCTATCTCCAAAGCAGGAGCACTAGCTAAGTAAGTGTTCCCTCCACGAACGCCAACCCACAAAGAGACACAAAACAGAAAGTTCTCAGGGTGGGTCTGCCTTAGTCCCCCCTCCAACGCTGGGATTGGAGGAGGATGCTTTCTGAGGAGATGAATTCTCATCAGGATTGGGAGTTGAATGTGCCTGTCATCGCTTCCAAAAAAATAATAATAATAAAAAAAAAAAACCCAAACCCCGATTTTTAAAAAAATATTGCACGTGAACCACAGCACGCAGAAAGTTGAGAGTGGTCTCAAAATGACCCCCATCCATGACTCTCTGTGCACAAGAATTTTCAGAACGATAGCTTAAACCCCCCCCCCAGTTATCCCCGATTCTTTCCCTCAATGCAATCCTATGGGCGAAAAGCCGAAACGGAGCCCCGCGGTTGACCCTATTTTTAAAAAACTTCTAGCCCGCGACCCGTACGATGCAGAAAGTTGAGAGTGGTCTCAAAATGACCCCCATCCACGACTCTCTGTGCACAAGAATTTTCAGAACGATAGCTTAAACCCCCCCCCAGTTATCCCCGATTCTTTCCCTCAATGCAATCCTATGGGCGAAAAGCCGAAACGCAGTTTGAGCCCCGCGGTTGACCCGATTTTTAAAAAAATATTGCACGTGAACCACAGCACGCAGAGAGGTGAGAGTGGTCTCAAAATGACCCCCATCCACGACTCTCTGTGCACAAGAATTTCCAGAACGATAGCTTCAAAAACAACGTAGTTATGCGCGATTATTTGCCGCAATGCAATCCTATGGCGAAATGTTTTCAAGATGGCGACCGGAGCGCTCCGACTGAACTCGGAGCTCCGAAAAATGGTCGCTTCTCTTCGCCTTGCTTCTAGGGGGTCCGCGGTCCGCTCCTACTCCGCCTCTGGGTAAGGCGGAGCAGGCCAATCCGCTACTGCTTCTACGCTCCTAATCGGAGCGGAGCACATCCCTACTAAGTAATGTGGGCTCTGTGAGGCTACAATATATCAAAGTAGGCCTGGACCTTGTTTTGTTACTATCAAAGTCCTGTGCAGTAGTTCCTTAGTGATGTTCTGAGTGTGGGGAGAGGGAGAATATCACTATAAATATTGTTAGATGGGGCCTCAATCTGGTACATTTGATTCTGATTGGCTGGGGATTCTAGCCAGGTGGGAAAGAGTCTTTAGGAAATGACAGTTAGCAGTTGAGTTAGGGAGAAGGTTTGCTGGGTGGTGTTTTGGAAAGCCTAAGAGAAAACTGAGAACATGAATAGCTAAGGCCTGAATACTGAGCTAATCCTTCTCTGTGGGATAACCTTATGTGACTACTGAAAATTGGAAATGTGGAACAGATGGCAGTGCTATGCCAGCAGGCTGTCCTAAGAAGTTTAAACAAGTGACAGTAAAACTCCAGATAACTGGTCTAAGCAGCCAGAAATACATCAGGAGGAGCTTTGGTATCAGAATAATATTGTATCCAATGCCTGGACCAGGTTGTGAGCATATTTGGTTGGAGTAGAAGTTTAGGGAATTTGGCCTGAGGTAAAAGAAGTAATTAAGAGGCTTGTAGCAGCAACAGTGTCTCCTGAGTCCTTAAGAAGTATTAGCACACATTCTTGTGTACACCTCAAAGTAAATATTAGTATTTCTTTCTATACAAAATAGTCCTTTAATAAATTAACTTGTTTAAATAGTTCATCTTGTCTCTAGAGATGGTGCCCATCTCTTGCCTCAGGCTCTTATACCAAGCTGTTATCAAGGCATTAGGTGCACCTGTTACTGGCGTGTTTCTGAACCCGATTCAAAGTGCAGGTTTTGACCTTTAAAGCATTTGGGACCAAGTTACTTGAAGGTCCGCCTTCACCCATATCAGCATGTCTGCACTTCAAGATCAGAAAGCGAGGCCCTTCTCATTTGCCCATTGCAGGTGACTAAACCTGAGAGGGCCTTCTTCATGGTGGTCCTACACCTTTGGATCAAGTTGCTATCAGAGGTCCGCCATGCTCCGTCACTGTAGGCTTTTAAGAAGGCCTTGAAAACATGTTATTTTACCTTGGACTTCTCTTGATATGACTGCTGTTGCTGCTGTCAGTGCCTTGTTTTTATATACTTTCTCTGCTGTGGCACCCCGGTTGTGGAATGAGCTCCCCAGAGAGGTCCGCCTGGCGCTTACACTGTACTCCTTTCGTCGCCAGCTGAAGACCTTTTTATTCACTCAGTATTTTAACACTTAATTTTAACTTAAATTTAAATTATACTGTTTTAACTCTGTATTTTAACCTTATATCAATTTTGCTGCGTGGTTTTATCCTGGTTGTGCTTTTTATACTGTATTTTGTATTTGTGTTTTTAACCTGTTGGTTGTTTTATTATGGTTTTAATTTTTGTGAACCGCCCAGAGAGCTTCGGCTATTGGGCGGTATAAAAATGTAATAAATAAAATAAATAAATGAAATAAAATAAATAAAATACTTTAGTCATGTAAGCTACCCTCAGAGGGCTTCTACCCTGAAAGGCAGCTAAGAAATATTTTAAATCAATCAATCAATATTAAGAGGTTTTAAAGTATTCTAAATGAATTGGTGGCAAAGGACCTGTTTGTAATCCTGAGTTACAGTGGAAGAGAGATACTTAGGCCCTGAAATATTTTGCTAAAACCCATTTTGCTAAAAAAATAAGAAACCCCATAGGTGGGATTGCTTAGTGAAGGAGTAGTTCCCTCCTAGGTGGTATGCCATATATGGGGTGCCGCAACTGAGAAGGCCCTTTCTCAGTTTTCTACCTGCCTTACTTCAGGAGGTAGAGGGACCCCAAAGAGAGCCTTTGGCGATTATCTTTACATCAGGTGGTCTCATGTGGGGGGATACAGCCCATCAAATATTTCAATTCTAAGATAAGCACAGGCAAACTGAACTGTGCCCAGTTACTGGTCCACAGTTCAAACTGAGCTGTGGATCAGTAACCAGAACTGGTGAGATGTGTTTCTTTAAGCTCATCCTAATTAGCAACTTCACAGCTGAATTTTGATCTTGGAGTTCCTGAAGAATGTTCAAAGGGACCCTCACATAGAACACATTGCAATAGTCAATCTGGAAATTATCAGAACATGGATGTGATGTCTGTGCAGGAAGAGACAAAGCTGGTTCATCAATTAAAGAAAAGTTGTTGTTGTTATCATTATTTTGCCACAAATGCCAGTTGAGCTCTAAGTGTCAAAGAGAGAACTATCAGCGTTACTAGAATTTATTTTATTTTATTTATTACATTTTTATACCACCCAATAGCTGAAGCTCTCTGGGCGGTTCACAAAAAGAAAGTGATCCTGACCCTTTTGGTAGAGTACCACGCCATCCAAATCAAGTTGAACAGCATCTCCCCAGTCATGCAAATATTCCACCAACAATTTCTCTATATTGTCTGGACTGAGCCTCAGTTCATTGGTCCTCATCTGGTCTGCATTGCACCCAGAGACTTGTCATGATCCATCAGGGATTCCATTCTCTGCTCTCTGCAACAGCTCAGGCATGGACAACTGGAACAGAAACAGTTACAGTTAACACCAAGGCCAGTTTCACAGCTATCAGTCCAGGACTGAGAATGAGTTTAAGATCTAGAGTTTTGACAACTTACTGGGACACTGGCTAAGTGCAGGGTTTTATAGAGTTTCTTCCTTCCTTCCTTCCTTCCTTCCTTCCTTCCTTCCTTCCTTATATTTCTATTCTGCCCCATAGCCAAAGCGGTCTGGGTGGTTCAAAACCTCCTGGGAGTTTTACCTCCTCAAGTGCTGCCTTTATTTTTACTTTTCTTTTCTTTTGTTTTAAGCCGGTGCCTTTTCTTGCAGTTGCTGGCTTCTTCAAGGGTTTGGGGAGTGAGGAGCTGGTCAGGGAATGCTCCACAGGGCCTTCCCACTCACTGGAGGAGTCTGAGGTCACTCTTTGGAGTCAGAGGGCAGTGACACTTTGTAGGGATTGAGAGAAACAAGTGGGGGAATCCAAGGTGGAAGGTTCCACTTGTGAAGGTTCAGAAGCAGGACCTCCTCAGATTCACTGCCACCAGAAACCATAGTCCACGGGTGCAAAGCCTCAGGCCCGGGCGCTAAAACTGGCCTCCTGGAGTCCCCCAACAGCCACACCCATTTCCTGCCCCCTTTTCCCCAACCACCAATTTTTCCCCAACCACCAACCACAGCTGTTTCTGGGCTGCTGCCATGCCTACGCCCAGATATGGGTTGGCTCCGTGGGATGGGGGGGAGGCCACAGAGGCGGTCATCGCCACTGACACTTCAGAGGCATGATGGGAGATGTAGGCACAGAGTGCCCATGCAGACGACTGACCTCGGGTCATATTACACCCGCCACGACCCCCATCAGGAAGTGACCGCATCAATGTTGACCATCAACACCGGCACTCGCTGGTGCTTGAGGGGGCTGGTAGCAGCAGCAGCACCAGCAGCAGCAGCAGCAGCACTTCAGCTGGCACTGCCACTGCCGGTGCCGCCGCCGGTGCCACGGCGGCATCGCTGACGGCTGCGCAAGCGATCCACGCTGTTTGCGGTCTTTCGGACTTGCGCAAACCGTGCAGCGAGCGAAAAAAACCCCACGGAAATCAGGCCGGTGTGTTTGCGCAACCGTGCTCGCGGCGGCAGCAGCACAACTGGCGCAAACTTCCACCACAAATCTAACAAAGGTGTGGATCATGAGGCGTCACGGCTGAACGGGGAAATCCGCTTTCACAGCTCCTCAACGACGGAACACCCGGTAGGTCTAGCAACGCCCCTGGTCATCTTTCTCAAAACCTCTTTGCCCTCACCCATGCTGAAAACTGAAATGGTACCTCTGGTTTGAAAATAAATGTAATTTGGCAGGGGGGGGGGAGGTTGTGGGTGTATATGTATATGTTTTTTAAAAACAACAACAACAACAACAACAACAACAACAACAACAACAACAACAACAACACTAAATTAGGGCTAAATCAAATTCTGGGTTATTTTGTTTGGATTTCAAAATGTGAACTTTCAAATGGGATCATGGAAATATCACACACACACACACACACACATTAATTACTGAGAATAACCATTTTGAACGTATGTTTGTCCTATCTGCTGATGCTTTGGGTCCTTGGTTTCTTAAGTTGAGTTTCCTAGACTGAGTGATCTCAGTCTATACATTATGTGGATAATCAGAGGTGGCTATACGCTAGCACTTCTGAGAACAAGTATAGCTGACATAGTGTGGCCACATGGACTGGTCACATGGCGAATCCTAGCCAATCAGGAACATGATGATACCTCTTAGGGCAAAAAAAGTCTAGCCAGCACAATGTTTCTGAACAGGTGATCTCATGCTATTTAACATATACATGAAACCATTGGGAGAGGTTATCCGGAGTTGTGGGGTGTGGTTCCACCAGTATGCTGATGACACCCAACTCTACTACTCCTTTCCACCCTATTCCAAGGAAGCGGTTTCTGTGCTAAACCGGTGTTTGTTGGCAGTAATGGACTGGATGAGGGTGAACAAATTGAAGCTTAATCCAGATAAGAAAGAGGTACTCCTGGTCAGTCAAAAGGCAGATCAGGGAATAGGGATTCAGCTTGTGTTGGATGGGGTTACACTCCCCCTGAACACACAGGTCCGCAGCTTGGGTGTACTTCTGGATTCAGCCCTGAGCCTGGATGCCCAGGTTTCAGCGGTGGCCAGGAGTGCATTTGCACAGTTAAAGCTAGTGAGCCAGCTGCACCCGTTCCTAGAGATGTCAGACCTGGCCACGGTGACACATGCCTTAGTTACATCCCGATTGGATTACTGTAACGTGCTCTACGTGGGGCTGTCTTTGAAGAGTGTTTGGAAACTCCAGTTGGTTCAAAGAGCTGCAGACAGATTGTTGACCGGAGATGGTTACAGGGAGCACACAACTCCTCTGTTAGAACAGCTCCACTGGCTTCCAGTCTGTTTCCAGGCGCAATTCAAAGTGCTGGTTATGACCTATAAAGCCCTATATGGCTTGGGTCCAGGTTATTTGAAAGAATGTATTCTCCCTTATGAGCCTGCCCGTGCTTTAAGATCTTCTGGAGAAGCCCTTCTTTCAGTCCCACCATCTTCACAGGCGCGCTTGGTGGGAACATAGGAGAGGGCCTTCTCGGTGGCTGCTCCGGTGCTCTGGAACTCTCTTGCCGGGGAAGCTAGGCTGGCTCCCTCCTTGATGGGCTTTCAGAAGCAGGCCAAAACGTTTTTGTTCCAGCAGGCCTTTGGAGAATAATCTGGCCCTCCATCTATGTTAATGTCTTATAATTTTGTTGTGTATTTTAAACATTTATGGTTTTGTCCCCCCCACCCAAATGTATGTTTTAAACTTTGTAAGGCCGCCTTGAGGCCCAGCATTGGTCGAATAAATAAATATAATAATAAAATAAAATAAAATAAATATAAATAATAACAAATAAATAAATATAATAATAATAATAATAATAATAATAATAATAATAATAATAATAATGTGAACATTTTCCTTGTCATAGTAATTTACCTCACCCACTCCAAAAATGCTGCAGGGGGGGGTGCCTTTTAACTAGTGTCCATGAAAGTCCCCACGCTCCTTGGTTCAGCCCTAATCTAAAAGTCAGAGATGTTCCCTTTGCTATTGTGCCCAACTCAACATTGTGTGTGTATCGACTTGAAATGAAGCTCCATGGTATGTGTATTTTGTGGCCTCGTTTGGTGCCCCCGAATAGGAGCCTGATCAAGTCCTCTTTGTTCCCTACTCAGCTGTGATTATTTCAATAGCCTGCTGCCCCTTCCCAGATTACTCCTCGGGCTCTGAAAATGAAGGCAATCTGGGGCCTCTTTTCCCATTTTAATAAAGAGGCACAGTTCAGATCAAAAGTGTCATTTTAATATTCCCTCCCACTCTCTGTTCAGTTTGGCAGCTTGCAAAGCAGAGGTGTCGTGCATTCCCAAGTAGGCAGAGGAGAGCAGATGGACTCTAGCTAAAATGTGCCGGGTGAAAGCAATCTGAAAACATTTCATCTTCTATGTGTGTTATTTCTGGGTAGCTCTGTGTGATGCCAAGGGCTGTGTGGATGGCAGAACGTCCACCTATAGAATGTATTTATAGAATCCTGTCTATAACAATATCTATGCTTAGAATATTGTAGGAGCTGAGAGGTGTCCATAATGAACAAGAATACAAACTAGCAGGGACACAGATTTAGTTTACATTTTGGTATTTGCATATACCCTGCTTGGTTAGAACAGCTCCACTTAAGATATACACTTTATTCTCTCCTTGGCTTTATTATATTCACCAGTATATATCCATAATCTTAATTAAATCGTCACAAATATGCAAAATAAGCAGTTGCACTGGAAAACTACTCATAGCGTATTCACCAACACTATCTTTAAGATTCTTGACCTTACAAAATTATGATGCTATGGCTGTTTCTTCACCTGCCTTTTTCCCCGGGATCATCCCTGTGCATGCAAATTACCCACAGGAGCAGGCAGGGATGATCCCTCCATTTTCCTGGGATAATCCTTAGGTATAAAAAGGTCCTATGAATTCTAACAGATTTCCTAAGGACTGAGATAGATTAGTTGAAGTTACACCTTCTGAATAGATTTTGATCTTCAATTCCTTATTTCGTACTTCATATATTCCCTTTTTGTCCAAAGGCTCTTTCCAATGGTTCTATTACTAAACCAAAAAAGTAAAGGGGACAAAGGATACCCTTGCATGGTTTACATTTTTTTATTATACAGAACTGTTTCAGCATAGGATTGTCTACTCTAATTCTACCGAATTATTTTCACACTGTGGAAATAACATTTTAAACAAGATGGCATCTACGGGGAACACTTCCACATGGTATTTTCCCATTTAAACTGAGCCAAAATGATTTTTGTAACAACCCTGTCACGTAGGCCAGCAGTATTTTCCAAATTGGTTAGTGTGTGAACCAACGAAGAGATGAGTAAGACAGATGCACCAGTAGCTATAACCCTTTGCCTGTTCAAGAACCCATTTAGAGTCATTAATCCCAAACCAAGTATGTACGTGCTTAAAGCCTTGATAAGAAGCAACACTCACAGCAGCTGTTTGGCTTATGATCCCAACTCTATTTGGAAGCAGCTTAAATACATTTTGCTATACAGCCCCTGCTGCCATATAATATAGATTTTCTCATTTTGAAAATATTGCTATCAAGCATCTTGTAACACTTGCACTGCTGTAAGCCTTTCGTGTGATTTACTTTGACAGGAGGCAATGGGCACTTTATTGTTTGACCCTTTGTGATCTATCCATGTACATTTCTCTTTTAGATAGGATTGCTTTGATTTAATCTTTCAGTCAGCAGCACAGGGTCTTCACGCCATTTTTCTTCACCCTTTGTAGGAAAGGTGTTACTGGGGTTTGAGAACAAATAATACAACTCCAGAGATGTATAGGCACCCTGCAAAATGTTATGCAACTCTCATTAAAACAGCCAGAGTCTCATTAAAAAAGCACAGTCCATTAATAACTATTTCCATGGAAGGACAACTCATTCAATTGAATGAATCACTTGCAAGCCATGTTCCCAGTGGACTGAACCCAATGAAAATAGCATTTAAAATGTATAAACAGGCAAGTGGAGTGGTCCACACAAGGTTTATCAATTCATTTGACAACTATTTCTCTGTTTCTTTTAACTAAGACCATCCAATCAAACCTGGCATTATAGAGGACAAATTAAATTCTCTCAAACATGAGGTCAGCTCATTGTAGCTCCTTCAACATTCACTGCTGGTGTCATAATCACACACTTTGCGGGGTTCCCATGACCCCACCGGCAGACCCAATGCACATGGTGCTTATCATCCTTCATTTTCTGTGGCCAAATATTATGAAAATTAGTAATGATATACATAATAGTAAAATTAGTAATAGTGTGCATAACAGAGGTGGCCCTAGATAAGAAACCTGCAAAATTTCAGAAGGGGAAGTGCAGGGGTTGGGGTTGGGGGTAGTTTTCAGTTATTGAGGGCAAAGTGATTCACTTCCTCCATCTTTTGGGGAGAATTTGTATTAAAATGATATACAACACAGAGGTGTTCCAATGCATGAAATTTGCAATATTTCAGAAGGACAGGTGCAAGGATTAGAGTGATACGATGGCTGGGAAACGGTTTCAGGGAACAAACCTCTGGGATAACTGCCTGTTAGAAGAAAATCTTATGGGCTGCTGGGCTGTTGCTGGCAGGCTGAGAGGAAGATGGAGGCAATTTTGGCCATGGCTAGACCAGGCCTATATCCTGGGATGGTTCCGGGGTCATCCCTGGCTGATCCCTGGATCCCCTGTGTGTCATTTACATGAACAGGGATGACCCTGGGACATTCCCAGAATATAGGCCTGGTCCAGCCATGGCCTTAGTCTCCTAGTCTTCCTCCTCCCAAAAGTCTGCCAGTTAGATGGGCCTCTGAGCCCATCTAGTTCACTTACCAGTGGTGTACAGGGATGGGTGATGGAGAGGCCATAGGAGATGTTACTTCAGGACTGCTCCAGTGTTTGGTGGACACTTTGAGGGGTGTCCCTCCCCAAAGCACTATGATTGGAGAGCCCTGCTAAAAAAAAAAATTCACTGTTATTAGAAGATAAAGCTGACAATTACAAAACGACATCACTTCCTCTTATATCTCCCTTATTCTCTCCCTGGAATTTTCCTTATTTGAAAGTTTCACGACACAGGCCTCACACACCACGCCTTGTCACACACAAACCTTCCACAAGCCAAGCACCACCATTTGAACAACCTGAGGATAGGGTAAAACACAACTTTTCCCTCATATGAGAGGGTAAAGGCTAGAATCTGAAAAGGATTCAGAGTATGTAATCAGCTGAAGGTTATATATAAGGTATTTATGATAGTAACTGTAGAGCAGGTGATAAAGCCAAGCAGACACGTGGTTTGAAGCAACAAAACAAAATAAAATGTTTATTTTTGTTTAATAGATCTTAATTACGTCAAATACAAGTTAACCTGCTTAAACTACTAGTTTTAATAAAAACAGTAATCTTAAGTCTCTTAAAATCTTATCTCCTTTCACTCTCCACACCACTGACAATCCTGACACTCCCAACGAACTAATCAACCACTCCCAAGCTCAAGACTCCCCCATTTATACTCCTCCCCCTTTCGCAGCATCATCAGCCACACCCACTCAGTACAACATTCTGCACTCACTAGACATAAAAAGCTAGACATACCTATGGGAGCAGAACTGTGGGATAATGCCACAGAAGGCCTTGGGGGAAATGATTCAGATTTCTGCACTGTCCATGTATTTGCATCCCTCTGGATCACTGATGTTTCAGGAGAGTTCCATTTCAATTTGTTCCACTTCATCAGAGCCCCACTTTGTTCTGGACATCTGCCCAATCTCTCTGAACCATCCCGGTTTAGTACTGGTCTGGATCTGTGATGCGGTCAAATCTAGTGCATCCCCCTAAGGCTCATCGAATGATCCTACTTCACTAAGGGGCTGCACTCAATATTCTAGCCATGCATCATGTGGTTTTCCCCCATCCCCAAACAGCAGCAGCTCATGTTCCTCAAGAAGTCACCTCTGAAATGGAGTGCCCTACAGAGTGGCATTCAACATGACATGGGTGACTCTACCCAGAAGTTCAATTTGGCAACTTCTCCCATCCTAGGAAAAATACCAGCAGTTCCCAGACAGGCCATTTCTTTGGAAATCTTTCTAGCGGGTATATATAGAACTGTTAGGTTCAGCTGCTGCTCAGTTTTCTTTCTTTCTTTTTAACGTTTAAGGCATCATTTTAATTGTGGCTCGTGTTCATTCTCAATCAACCTTAGTTCATCAAGGCTCGTGGTTTAAATTCAATAGAACACATTAATAAGTGGAGAAATTAATTCCAGCACAAGAGTAGATCAATCAAATCCTCCATGAGAGAGTTATTCAGACTGTCCCCCCCCCCCCATCACCACCTTTCTCTCTGGTCAGTAAGTCACAACCCTGCTACTATGGCAACAACTAAAGAACCCATTTAGGAAAGAGCCCTACTGTCTCTAATGAGAAAGAGGTGGCAGTTTGGAAGGGAGGGAAATCAACTCTACGTCTCAGCCTTTTTAGACTGGGAAGGGAAAGAACTGGATCATTCTAATCATGTATTCTCTTGGCATGGATAACTTGCTCTTTCTTTCTTTCTTTCTTTCTTCATTTAAATTTTTTTGTATATTATTGTTCATAAAAGTCCAAATACAGGAGCAGTATCCAACAGTGCACTTACTACAATAATAATAATAATAATAATAATAATAATAATAATAATAATAAAAATTATTTATTTCTTGCTGGCCTCTCACTTTGGATCGAGGCGGGGAACAATATTAGTACAACAAAACAATATAAATCAAATACATAAATTAATTAAAAAAGCATATAAAAACCAATACAATATCAAAATAACAATCAAGACATCTTAAAATTCTTAGGTTTAAACTTCATCTGGGTAGGCCTGCCAGAAGAGGCTAGTCTTTAAAGCTGTCTTAAATTCAGAGAGAGAGAGAGAGACAGAGAGAGACAGAGAGAGAGTTAAGTTTTTGTGAAACAAATTTTTGTGAACCGCCCAGAGAGCTCCGGCTATTGGGCAGTATAGAAATGTAATAAATAAATAAATAAAGTTTACGAATCTCCTCCGGCAGGCCATTCCACAGTCTGGGGGCGACAGAAGAAAAGGTCCTCTGGGTAACAGTTGTCAGCCTAGTTTTGGCTGACTGAAGTAAGTTCTTCCCAGAGGACCTTAGTGTTCAGAGCAGATTGTATGGGAGAAGGTGAACAGAAATATCACCACCACCATCAAAAGATTCCTGGAATGAGCAGAAATGCTTGTTTCTGGATCTGCCAACCTGTCCTGTTCAGGAAACAAGCATTTTCACTCATTTCCGGTTACCCCCAGAAATGCTAAATCTCTGTTCTGCAACCAGTGGGTGCCACTTGCAGACGGGAATTGCCAGGGTGCAGGAGAACTGGTAGGATGCAGGAAAAATGGCAAGTTGCAGGGGAATCACGGGGTATGTAAGTGCTCCATTGGTTACTGCCCAATAAAACAATGACAGACAGATAGAGAGAGAGAGAGAGAACACAGGCAGGGGGGTAAACATAAAACAGAAGTATATCTGAAGGATCACCTCTACTCAGATATACCTCCCCTTGCCCTGAAGTGATCAATAGAGGTAGCATTTCCAGGGGGCCCTGCAAGCTGAGGTATGATATGTGGCCACGCTAGAAAGGGCCTTTTCAGTAGTAGCCCTATACTTATGGAACCCCATCCCCAAAGAGACTCACCTGGTGCCTACATTAATAGGGTTTTTTTTCAGCAGCAGGCAAATATATATTATTTTTTCACACATGGTTTTTTTTTTTTAAAAAAACAACTTTTTATTTTGCTGTTTTAATGTCGCTGCTTAAACTCTTCGTAAGTTTGATATTATTTACCGTTAATATGAACTTTATGTTATCCTTTCTGTTTCGTGATTTTTAGTGCTATTTTTATCTCCTTGTACTGTTGTCATTTTTGTGATTTTAAATTAATTTTTTGGGGTAAGTTTTCCAGACAACAATTATTGAGCAACCCAGGAATAGATTGAATGAATAAATGAAGCAAACAAGCATGCAGGAGTCAACTTCAGTTTTCAAAGCACAACTGGAATAAATAGGGGACGCTATTGTTTTTTACCAGCTTTGAGGGGGTGGATGCTATGGAACTCCCTCTGAATGGGAGGGATGCAACAGAGAAGCCCATGTTCCTGGTGGAATATGATGGAATCCAGAGGAGAGGTTTGTGAGTGCCAGGGAAGTTTATATAGAGGAAGATTTGACCTGAGATAATTAGAATCCCATTTGTTTATGCCTTTATATCAGCAGGTTCATTAAATAAAATGCACCTTTTCTCTGGTCTCAATCTCATTCCGTCTTGTGCTGAACTTTATGCCAATGGGACAATGGTATTGGGGCTAAAGGAAGAGCATGACATATGGATGCTCAGGGTAAACCCAAGCTATATACAAGTATATTACTTCAAAGAAGTAAAAAATGCTCCCTCCCCCAAATATGTACCTGAAATCTGCAACTGTATCACGTCCATAGCTTCACTCTGATTGGCAACTTCTAGCATTCCCTCTGCTTGGGTGAGAGGGAGGGGTCATATGATGGGTGTTTCTCCCCTTTCTTATTGTTGTCAGATTCCTGTGGGGGGGAGGGACGAAGGGAGGGAGCTTGCCCTCCACAAAGCCGAATCTATTGCTTCCAAACCTAGGGAGGGAGGGAAATCTTATTGGTTTGAGAAGAACTTACTTTCCAATGTAGACATTTAGGGCCTTGCTAGACCCTGCCGGATATGCCGGCAGGGAGGCGGGGCGATGGCACGCTAACTTTAGCGCGTGCCGCCCCACCTCCTAGACGGCCGACGCGCAGGGACTGCGGAAGCCCTGTAGCGTCGGCCATTTTTGTTGTTGTTGTTAAAGGGGCCACGTGCGCCCCAAAGACTCCGGAGAAGGTAGGTGGGTTTTCTTTTAATTAAGCCCCCCCATCCACTCCTGATCCCCTCCCATGCCTCCTGCCCACTCTTTCCCCACCCTCCCTCCCCATCCCCATCCCGTGTTGCCCTCTGCCCTTCCTCGCCGTCCCCTGTGTCACCCTCCGCCCTTCCTCGCCATCCCCTGTGTTGCCCTCCACCCTTCCTTGCCGTCCCCTGTGTCGCCCTCCACCCTCCCCCTCTCCTGCCGGTCCGGCCTTCCCCCTATCTCCCCCCTGGGATCCCCCCAGCCTGATGGGCACAGCGCTCAGCGCTGTGCCCAGTCCGTGGCTTTTCCTGGCTACTCGCGAGTAAGCAAGTAGCCACACAAAGCCACGGACCTTGCTAGACGTTCCGCAGCCCCTGCCTCAGGCATCACTGTATTATACCTCCTTTTTAGTTGGGTGTTTCCACCTGGCCTGACCAGTAGGACAATGGATCACACAGGACCAACAAAGCAGGACATGGGTGCAACAGCACCCTCCTATCCATGCTCCCCAGCAACTGGTGCATATAGGCTCACTACCACTGATCCTGTAGGTAGCATAGAGCTATCAGGACTAGTAGCCATTGTTAGCCTTCTCCTCCAGGAATTTATCCAACCCCCTTTTAAAGGCATCCACATTGGTGGCCATTACTATTTCTGTGCATTTTCCAAAAGTATCCATATTTTCATGAGCATTTTCCAAATGTATGCATGCTGTCAAAATTTGTTTTTGTTTTTTTTGATCGACAAATTACATTGCAAACTCAGAAATGTACAGATTTTGAACACAGATTGCATCTGAGTCCTTGTTTGGTCCAAAAGGTGCAAATTGCGTAAATCCTGATAAAAAAAACAACAAACAGAAATGAATTTCTTATACATTCCTACACTTTGCAAAGTATGCATCCCATAGATTCCAGCAACATCAAATAAATCAAAGGATATTTTAAAGATACAAAATGTATTTATTTATACAATTTATGTACTATTTCCGTGCATATCAACAAGGAGTGTACAACAATTCAAATAAAAGCAAAAAATAAAATAAATAATAAAAGTCATTATTATTTGATCATTTCGTAGTTTCATCACTGAACAAGGTGAAGCATAACCTTTACTGTTGTTGCCCCAAGATTGCAGAATTATTATCCCAATAAATCTTATTTATTTAAACTGTATGTAGCCTTTCCACTCAGTGCTTGAGGTGACTAACAATAAAATATGGGGAGGCAGTTATAATTCAAACATTTAAAAACATTTATCAATTAAAAACATCTGCAGTAAAAACACATCAAATGAAACACAAATAAAAATAAAATACAAATAAAAACACAAGAACATGAAAGAAATAACAGCACCCACCAGATTAAAACCCAATTCAGCAGCAAATCAGTGAAGATCTTAAAGATCTTACTATCTGAATAAAAATATGGCTTCTTAAAAGCATTTGTGTTGTTCCTTGGTGATATGGTTGGTAGTTTTGGCGGCTGCAACTTTGTATTGCAACTTTGTATTGTTTTTGTGGTTGGTGTCATAATGAAAAGCGTACTTTGATTAAAGTCGAAGCAGAACTATTCACTTTTTTTTGTGAACATGTTTGACAGTACAGAAAACTAGGGGTGTGCACGGACCCCCCGCTCCGCTTCACTTGCAGATCTGCCATTTTCCGGATCGGGCCACTCCGCCCCGCCCCCACTCCGCCCACTTCCGCTCCGCTCCGCTCGGAGCTCCGGATCCGGATCCGGAGCTCCGTTTCCCCCCCCCCCATAGGCTTGCATTGAAAGCTAAAAAATTATACAACTTTTTTTCTGTTCAAGTTAGAAACCTCACGTTTGGCACCATGACACCTCATGGGGGTATACACACACACGCCAAGTTTCAAAGCAATCCCATCATCCCCTGATTTTTGGGGAATTTTTGAAAATCGGGCACCCCATTCACACCCCTTTCCATAGCTCCGTCAATTTGCACGTTAGAAACCTCAAACACGCCACCATGAAAGCTTATCCAGGGATACATACGCACGCCCAGACTCAAGGCAGTCCCATCATCCCCTGATTTTTGGGGAATTTATGAAAATCCAACACCCCTTTCCATAGCTCCGTCAATTTTGCACGTTAAAAAAAACCCTCAAACTCACCACCATGACAGCTTATCCAGGGATACATATGCACGCCGAGACTCAAGGCAGTCCCATCATCCCCTGTTTTTTGGCGGGGCTTAAACCTGCAAAATTTGGAACTTCCAAAACTCCAAGTGAGCGCAGGAAGGACTTCTCCCCTGAGTCAAAGCCACACACACACAACATCCCTGCGAGGTGGGCAGGGGAGGAGGGAGGGAAGGCAGGCAGGCATGCAGCTGGCATTTCTGGGAGCTTAAGGAAGTGAGCCAAGGATAAGCCAGTAATGCATATAAAATGGAATAAATCAATAAATAAACAAAGGAGGGGTGGAATTAAAAGCAGCAGTGTTGCTCAATAAACAGCAAGAAGAATTTTTTAAAAAAAGGCTATATCTGTCTTTTACCAGCAATAGGGGGACGTGCCCGGGGGAAGGGGAAGCAGCTGCCAGTTCAACTCAAGACAGCCACCAACAGCTCTGAGATTAAGAAGTAAATGCTCACTTCAACTCATAACAGGCATCGCTCCACCACTAAGAAGTAAACGCTCACTTCGACTCATAATAGGCATTGCTCCACCGTTTTACTCTCTTTGGAAGGCTCTAATGGCCTTCCAGTGCAGGAGAGAGTGGGGGCACGTCCACGATGAGATGCCCTAGGGGAGCTCATCCCCTTGCACCACATCTTTTCAGTTGTTCCCCAAAGTTAGGGTGCGGAGCAGTGCTGTGTTTCTATCTCTTATTCTTGGCTTAGTATATGATTTCAGGTTGTGTTTGTGCATTTGGTGGGGCTACTGTTTTAAAAAACACTGGGAAAAGCCCGTTCAGATGAAGAAAGAGAAGTTTCCCAGAATCCCAAGTTACCCGTTTTGCCTATGCCCTCCTCTAACTTTGGGATCATGTGATCATGACCGGGAGCTGACTCTGCCCCTCAGCCCTTTGAAAAAGGTATTTTTCCTGCCGATTTTTTAAAAACTTCTAGCGCGCGACCCGCACGACGCAGAAAGTTGAGAGTAGTCTCAAAATGACCCCCATCCATGACTCTCTGTGCACAAGAATTTTCAGAATGATAGCTTAAAAACCAACCCAGTTATGCCCGAGTCTTTCCCTCAATGCAATCCTATGGGCGAAAAGCCGAAAACACCGTTTGAGCCGCGCGGTTGACCCGATTTTCAAAAAAAAATAGCACGCGACCCGCATGATGCAGAGAAGTGAGAGTGGTCTCAAAAGACCCCCATCCACGACTCTCTGAGCACAAGAATTTCCAGAACGATAGCTTCAAAAAGAATGTAGTTATCCACGATTATTTGCCGCAATGCAATCCTATGGCGAAATGTTTTCAAGATGGCGACCGGAGCGCTCCGCCTGAACTAGGAGCTCCGAAAAATGGCCGCTTCTCTTCGCCTTGCTTCTAGGGGTCCGCGGTCCGCTCCTACTCTGCCTCTGGGTAAGGCGGAGCAGGCCAATCCGCTACTGCTTCTACGCTCCTAATCGGAGCGGATCACACCCCTACAGAAAACTGCCTCTCTTTTCCAACAAATCTTGTTACTTTTGCAAAAACATTTGCTTATTATTTTAAATTCTTGATGACCTCATTCTCAGTCACCCTCATTAACATCACCACACACAATTGGCTAGATAGTATTATGACCCATTCAATTCACTTTGTGATCCCTGATTGCTTGGGACCTCATTCATTATGTGATCCCTGATTGCTTGGGACCTCATTCATTATGTGATCCCTGATTGCTTGGGAATGTCCATGAGATTAATCCAGTTAGAAGGGAAAAGAAGCATCCCAAGGCGAAATGATACCAAAGAAGCAACACGCGTGGGAACAAAAACAATGGCCCTGAACAGGGTGGGAAAAATTGAATAGTCTATATATGTATATAACTTTTATTGAATTCAGAAAGCAGCCTTGTAATTGTGCTTAGTTTTTATTCCTCTCTAATATGCCATTAGTAGAGCTGAATGCTCAGCTCCTTAATATCTTCCCTTTTTCATTTTATTTTCAGCTGTCCTTTCAACCTGCATTACACACCTTCAAGATTACTATGGGGGATATCTGTGAAAGACAGAAAATGAGTATATATCTTCATTTCAGAGCTTCTTGGGGACCTACCTACTTGTACTTCTCTGGCAAAGCTTCTGCATCAGAGCAAACCACCGTTTACAGTTGAGGAGGTCTGGATAGAAATCACTCCCTCAGGATTCCATAAGTGTCACTCTCGGTGTCAATCAGAGATATTCACTGAGGAGCTGCCTGAGGTATATTCACTGCTCCTTTGGGACCAAGCATGCTAGTTCTACAAGTCTCATGTACCTACATAACCCAGGGAAAGACGTTGGATGGCATTATACTGGATAAATGGAAATTTTATGTACCATAGCTTTCTCTCATGGGTGATTCTTACTGAATTCAGTGGGAGTTCTTAGTCCTTCCCAGATAATATGCTGTCATATAATGAATGAAATCTTCAGAATCCTGTACATTAGCCTAATTTTGTTGTCCTTGGAAATCCTAAGTGGAATTGGTCTATATTGCTCTCAAATTTATCACAAGCATGTATTCTTCATTGCAAAAGGTTGAAAAGCAAGGCATGTTTTGTAAAAAAGAAGAAGAAGAAGAAGAAGAAGAAGAAGAAGAAGAAGAAGAAGAAGAAGAAGAAGAAGAAGTTTGACTAGGGATGTTGCAGGTGTCTGACTAAGTCCAGGAGACCAAACAGAAAACTGCATATCTGCCCCCTCCACAGACCCACTCAGGCACCTGTGGTGCATTCATGGACCCATGCTCTGAGCCTGATGAGTGCTTGGCAGCCATCTTCCCTCATCCAGAGCTTCTGTTGTACACCACAACTGAGGCTCCAGAAATTATGTATTTCCCCTCATGAAAGCCCCATTTATGCAATGGGAGAAATGAATGATTTCTGGAGCCTCCATTGTTGCACATAATGGAGGCTATGGACATTGTGCATTTCCCCATTGTGTGAATGGGGTCTTTACAGCAGCCATTTACGCAACAGGGGAAATACATAATTTCTGGAGTGAGGATGGATAGCTGCTGAGTGCTTGTCGGGCCTTGCTGAACCTCAGAAGAAACTCATGCAGCCCAATGAGTAAGGGGGGATGGTGGCGGGGGTGGGGCAAGCATCCAACGAATGCGATTTTTTGAAAATGAAAGGATGAGTTCTTCCTGTCCCAGTGATATGCAGTTTGGGGGCAGGAATGCAAGGTTTTCTGATATGGAACTCAGGAAGGAGGAACAAATGGCTGGGAGGGGTAAGGAATCAGGAAATGGGTGAGACGTCAGGGAAGAGTTGATTGTGATTCCTCTGGCTATTCTCAATTTTATTGTTTCAGGAGGGTTGGGGCTGGCACCAGGGTTTTGGGAGTTCTTATATGCTTTTTTCTCATGGGAAACAAAATAGTGGGGATTTCTCAGATTTCTTTGTCAGTATGCTCCCAAAAAAGTAATGTTGCTGGTAGGGGTATTCCATATGTCACTTTCACTTGTGTTCACTTTTAAGACCAATCTATCCTATTGCCTCATTAATCTGCATTTTATCTTTAAAAATAACACTAAAAATTTGCAACTGATGTCATTTTTAAATTTGAATTTTTGAACAAATTCTCTCAAAATCCTTGGGGGGGGGGGAAAAGCATTTTAAGGGCATTTAAAATGACCTGAGAACTGCAATATTCCAAAGCACTTCATCCCATGAATAGCAACATTTGTATCTACACATTTGATCTGGGGCATGCAGATCAAATCTGTTTGTGTTGGAATTCACAGAGAATGCATTCCTCATCAAACATCTCAAGTTGCTGGGCTGTGGTATGTAATGCTTCCAAGGTACCAGTCCTCTGAGATAGGCTGACAAGCACTGAAATACAATCTTGAGATGCACATGTAAACAGAGCTCCGAACATATTCACTCACACAATTTTTCCGGTGTGTGATCACATCAACTTGTCTTAGCCCAAATTCACTAGTGTACCAGGAAGACAAAGAGACTGATATTCTATCATGAATGACACCCAGCACCAGCACCCCAAATACTATACCATTATAAAGAAGTGGTATCTAATGTGGGGGAAGAAATCTATGGATGAGCTTCCCTACAACAGCTGAACTTGTGCGGCAAAAGAACGATTAAAATGGCCAAGACATGGTACATTACAAATGTCTGCTGCATTATTCCACATCAATGTGTGCACTGAAGTAGCCCGTCATCCAGGAGTTGACAAAAGAACATTCTAAAAAAGAGTACATGCATTATTTCACATTCTTCCTGACAATCTGGATAGCCTACTTAAGCACCAGCATTCTCCTTTTTAAATAATGCATCGCATCGCAGAAAAAAATAGCAATTTATGCACATCATATTCATATTTATTTTTATATCCAGCTACTCCTGCCGTCTAAACTCAGTGTGGTAAATAGCTCGTGCTAATTACTTAAAAATCCATTACATTTTAAAGTCTCATAGCAGATGCAAACACCATTTCAAATGATCTCACTGTGTTGTCTACATAATTCATAAACCCTTCTTGGAATGTAAGGGAATTTGATGTGTGTGTGTGTGTGGGTGTGATAGTGAGAAAAAGAAAGATTCCCCCTCTTCTTACCAGCTTTATTGTAGAATGATGCAAAGCATTATGGGTGTCAAATGATGGAATCAGTACTATAGATGGGAGAGATTGTTGTATTGATTTAAATTGGTTTCCTACTTGATCCTAAAGACTCAAAGTTGATTATGTAAGCACACACACACAAACTGAAAATATGAAATTATTGCATAGCCAATAAATATATAATCCCTTAAAATAAATCACCACTAGTTTGTCCTGAAGTACCAAATCCCCCCTTCACCAGTAGAAAGAGAAAGATTTTATGGTTTCTTAAAAAAAAAAAAGCCCACACTTTACCAACACTTTACCTAACACTTAACCTAACATCACTCAGATGTTAGGAAACCTTGAAGGAGGGTATGTGTATTCAGACATTATGGAAATCAGATCCAGGTTTCAAGGGTTCAGGTTAGGGATGGACAAATCAGTCTCTTCCTGGACCATGTCAGTTTCACAGGTATTCACTTATAAGTCCATTCTGTGTGATGTCTTCATCATTCTGAGAGAGATAGTTTTAACTGCATAAAGAAATTCATATTTATTTTTATATGCCATTTCCCCGAACATATGCACTTTGTATGCCACTTTCCCTAATATACGTCTCTTTGTATGTAATATTCCCTAAAACTCAGGTTTTGTAACACCAATTTATTTAGTAAATACATTTTTGTATGCAATTCTTGAGCTGAGAACTGCATCAGAAAATTCAGAGGAGTGCTCAGTCCAAAGGTTAGCTCTGTTCCAATTCTCATATTAATCTGTGATGTAGGAATTAGGTTGATTTGCTTTACAGTGTAAACCAAGTGCAATTCCCCCCGTTAGTTCAGGGAGGGAGATGCCTCTTAATCTTCCTTTGCCTCAGATCCAGCTCCTCTCCTTGTCTCCTTAACTCCTGATTTCTCATAAAGCAAACACCCATGGAACTAAATTCCATAAGAAGAACAAAACTCCTTCAGAGATCCCAGCTACTGGGAGGAGAAGCATCTTTTGTAAGTGGTTCTCCATGAGAAGATGCAATGAGGGCCCCCCAGCACAGCCTCATGGGCTCCACCTCCCCTCCTGTCATGTTTCTCAGTTTGGTACCCACCCACTCTTGGTAAAGTGTGGGCTATTGTGGTTGCCAATTTAATCTGAGAGCCACATGGCATGTATGAGAAATTCATTTCTGTCAAAGTCTGTACATTTATCATTATTCGATATGGTGCATTGACACCCCCCAGTGCGTTTGACAGCATGAGTCCATTTGAAAAATGAAAAAATGCACATGAAAAATTCTGTACTTCTGAAAACACACACACAAATACACTTTAATCATACATTTCAAAGATGGGTGCAATTGATGCATACATTTAGGAAAATCTGCACAAAAATAGACACAGATTTTCATGAGGGAAGGAAGAAAACAAAGCTCACAATCTCAGATGGACTCAAGTCAGAAAGAGCTGGAGAACTTTGGTGAGCCCGGGTGGTGCAGATTTGTACAAATCTGAGGTCAGGTTGGCTTGGGTCCCAAACAGGGGTGTTATTGTTTTCTATGCTTGTCATACTGTCCAGGCAGGGTGGCCTGGATTGATCACCACCTGGCCATACCATGGAGGGACCATCTTGCTCTCCCCCACACTCTGAGCACAACCCCCGCCCCCAGTAAGAGCAGCCATTGATTTGTTTAACTACAAGCCATAACACCAGCATACTCTCAGGTTGCACTTGCAGCTTTCCTACTGTTCCTCCTTGTCTCCTGTCCAAAGAAATGTAAAGGCCCGTGAGCTGCAAATCCTAGCCCAGGTCTGTGCAACTTGTAATCCAATCAGTCCTGTGCAACCCACCAACCATATTTAGTGGGCCATTCCACCAAGGATTCAGCAATGGTATAGTTTTGTTCATTTGCAAAAAAAGGGGAGTTGTCCAGGCTAAAATGCTGGTTTGTGTTTGGTTTGATAGGTAAAGTCTAGTGATGGGGGAGAAATTTGTTAGGTTCACATCTTAATGCAAATTTACCCAATTTTACACATTCAAACCAATACGTCAACCGAAATTCAGCTATCCTTTGAAATTTGCCCTCCTCCAAATTTTGCAATGGAATCTTCAATTTAAAACAAAAATGCATACACAACTATTGAAAGCCTTGTTCAAAAATGCATGTTCAAAAATGCATGTAGATTAGGTGAAATTACACACAAATATGCCTGTGGTAGGAGAGATGTGCACAAAACATACTCTCACAGTTAAGGACATACTGGACATAAGCATAGAAAAATGCTCAAAGTTCAGAATGAACTGAATTGAAGAATGGAAAAGTGAGAAATGGGGAGGAACCAAAAGGGACATATTTGTCCACCCCTAATGAGCTATTCTTGCACACCTAGGCCTGTTATGTCTTCCTTCTAACAGGTGTATTTAGACATGGACGGTCTATACCCCTGGATGCAATAGGGAGCAAAGAAATTGTGTCCACATTTTCAGAGGTGTGCACTTGGGCAGGTGCACTTTCGAATGTGAATGCAAGGTTGGGAAATTGCAGGCATTTCCCAAAAATTACACTCCTGCTTGCTTTGGCGTTTGGAACGGTGAATGGAACCTGTTTGCATGATTTGCAAACAGGAACAAAATTTGTCTACATCCTTATACAGGGCCAGATGCTGTCATCTCTGCTGAGCTCTAGAAGGCAGTGAGCTCTTATCCGACAAATCCCTCCCGCTCCAAATATGTGTCTGGCTCATTCCCCACCTTGCTTTGCTGGGCTTGACATCCTTTAGGAAAAATGGATTCATCATGTGCACTGTGCAGTCAGTCAGCATATTTTAGTGCTTCTTATACATATTTTAAAGGCTTTCACATAATACGTTGGCTATTTCTAATGCGTGGGCTTGAATTCCCCACTCTATCCTGTAATATTTTATCGGACTCCTTCTCTGATCTTGCACTTTGATACCTGTTGGAAAACCATTGGGAGACTGATCTCACATCTCTCCTGCTGTATCTTTCAATTCCTCACCCACTCTCCAATATACTTGTTTAGCTGTTTAGTATCATTTGTGTAGAGCAGATATGTCACATTTTCCTTTTTCTCTCTTTTATCACAAGACCGTAGGGTCAGATCACCTCCTTCAGTTCCAGCTAAGAACGAGATGAAAGCCTCACTGAACCGCTACGTGAGGGCTGTAGGCATGCAGGGAGACTGTTTAATGAAGCAATGCCCCCCTTTTTTCCTTTTGAGTGCTACAAAATTCCTCCATATAAGAACACAAGAATAACTTTACTAGGTCCGACATCACTTTCCCCTGACCTTATGTCGTGATCTCACTGTACCCGAGTCAAAATTTCTCAAAGACATTTCTCTGCGAACAGTTCTGAAATATTTCTTTTTCTTACCTGCACAGAAAAAAAAAAAGAATTTGCAGAATGTTATCGAAATATTTGCCACCATTTTTTCCAGGTGACTACCATTTCACACACACACACACACACACACACATATATATATACACACACTGCCCTTGAATGTCACTACATTTTGGGCATTGTAGACAATGCAAAATGGTGGCCATGCTACCAATAAAGATGCTGCTGCAGCAGAAGTAAGGGGCAGCTTTAAATAAAAGGAGCTGTTCTATTGTCCCTGCTAATGATGAGCAACCCTTCCTCCAACACACATGCACATTAAAAAAAAAACTTTGGGAGAATTTCTCCTCCCACTAGAGATCTTTAATGAAAGGCCCCTCCAAAACCTAACTGCAAATATGATGGACCATTTCAAGGGATACTTTGTTTACAGATGCACCAAATGTTTCAGAAAACACATATAAGAGAACCCAGTGCAATAAATTCACCCATTGCTGAATATGAAGTGACAACACCAGGGGCCAATAATGAATTCAAATAATAACATAAGAAAGTGGACAAATGGGACAATTGGCCTGATTCACCTTCTCTAGTCCTATAAAAGCAAATGATCGTCCATCACTGACTTTGATGCAGGTGCATTTAGTTGCTTGAGAATCAGCATTACTTCTGCACCACAGTTTTATTTTAGCATAAACTAACCGCATAGCAGCGAAATGTAATCATTCATGCACAAATCTTTCTCATAATGGCATCATTTCTAAAATAATAATAATAATAATAATAATAATAATAATAATAATAATAATATATCCTGACAATGCTTTGTCTCTCATTATTATGAAGAAATGTTGCCTATGGATCACACTAGACCTTCATTATTCATACCAGCAGTTTTAATTCCTCTGAATTGAACTGAAGGCTATAGTTGCCAGCAAGCCTGTAGAAGCTCCTTTCCTTTTAGAAATATGTATTTCAAATGACTGAAGTTGGGCAGAAATTATTTTGATCCACACATTAATGTGAATGTATATATGTAGTGACACTCAGTTTTCTTCAAAATCCACACTTCTCCAAATTTTGCAAAGGAGTTCTCCATTAAAAAAATAATAATAATGCATAGAGACATTTGTATATTAGGGGAAAGTGCACACAAAAGGCATATATGTGAAAGTGACATTAAAAATGTCTTATGTTAGGCAAATTACTTGCTAAAATGTGTATATTAGGAAAACTGCTTGCAAAGAATGCACTTACTGCAGACAAAAATGCATGTATTCTGAGAAATGCACACACAAAAACCATATCTGTTTTCATGCAAACTTTTTCATCAAAGTTTGGGAAAAACCTAACTTAAGACTGGAAACATTCTCAAAGTTCAGGATGAACTGAATGTAATAATGGAAAATCAAGAGTACCCAATATTGATAGCTCTGGACTAAAAACACTATCCTACCCTTTAATGGGCTATCATACGCTGCTAATGGGATGCATTTGACCTGGTAGGTCACTGACAGCCAATTTATAATAGACCAAAACCATGAGATATTCAAATTGGCCCTGGGGGAGGTTCCACATTTGGGGAAGGGCTTGGCATGGAAGCCACTAGTGCCACCATTTTGACAGGGACCCCTTTGCCTCCCCTTCCTCCTATGCATTTTTGCCCAGGCTGAGTGCACAGTCTTACTACCTGAGGAAGAGATAGCAGCAGTAGCAGCACTCCTCTGCTGAAGAAGAGTCGCTGCCCACAATACCTGAAGAGTCATGCAGGTCATTACAGGTAATTACAACGGCGGCCACGCAGCACTCCTCAGAATACCGGAAAAGAGGTCTCAGAGCAGCAGTGCAGGCCCTCACAAGTTGCCCAAAGCTCCTGCTTTCTGAGGACTGGGCCTCAGCTGTCACGAAATAGGAACACGCTTGCAGTGATACATTATGCTCTCGCAGCTCATGATCAACCCAGTATAGGTTAGCCATTGTGAATGAGAAAGGGGAGGTAGATAAGCATCAGTATAATTCCTACAGGAAGGTATCCTTGGCAATTATTTCAGGGCAGTGTGGGTTGCTTTCTTACATTGTCTTCTCCCAATATTTCCCATTTCCACTGTTGGAGTACCCCCCCTTCCACCACCTTCTGATCAGCTAATAACACGCCAAAGCCATTTCCTGTCGTCTCAGAAAATCATTTTTCCCCTTCACAGATAGTATCACTCTTACAATAACTTCCAGCTCCAATATTTTACTATGTTCAATCTATCAACGTAAGATGCATTTATGTCATTCTTATCCATCCTGCACATTTGGTTTGTCCTTCTCCCTCATTATGCCCCTATCCCGCTAAATGATTTACATTGCTGCCTGCTTTATTGCATTGTAGAGAAGAGTGATGCTGAAACCAGAACTTATATTACAATGCGATAAAATTAAATTCCATGGCGAATGCCACTTTTGTACCATTGAAGTGATAACCTAGGAGTGGGGCGGGGGGGGGGGGAGAATGTCAGATCCTTACTGTCTAGACTGCTTGGACTGTTCTGAGTTGAGTTAAACGATTGAGTAAAGTTATTATTTGAGACTTTTTAAAAGCCTCTCTGTTGAGCCTCTTCCCTTTGTAATTATTAGGAAATGACCTTCAAGACTTTGACGAAGCTTCAGGGTAGAACTACATTGAGCGTTGTGGAGCTATTTCAGCCATGAGGTAAATAACTCAAGGCTGGCAGGGGCAATGCAGACATGCGGGAAGGAGAGAGAAGGAGAAGGATATAATGTAGAGGAGTAGAGGCCTGAACCCTCATCCTCAGAAGATTCTGATCCCTTGTTCTTGGAGGAAAAGGCCCCTTGAATTCAAATACACAGCAGTGGTGCTGTTTGGCATTAGGCCATTCCTAAACTTCAGTTTTCAATATTTCTGGTTTTTGTCTGATTTTGATTGCTGCCGTTTCCTGTTCTTGCTGCTGTTTTACTGGTTTGTGTTTTCATGATAGCTTATAAGTGATGTTTGAATTGCTAATTGCAGGGTTTTATCTTTGTGGTTAGCTACCACGTGCTCTTGGGAGAAAAAGTGGGCTATACATGTTTTAAGGAAATAAACTAAGTGTGTCAAGAATTTATTTGTACTGAAGAGTACTTGTATATTTTTCATAGCCATGTTACATTTTTAAGGTAGTAGTAATTTCCCTTTTAAAATAAATAAATAAATAAATAAATAATATGTTAATATTATTAGCTTTACTCTGATTATATTGTATAAAAGTTTTACTAATATTATGCTATGATGTCCTTGAATAGCCATCCGTCTAAGCTTTTCTGAGTGATCCGAGGGTTATCATTATCTACCCCAGTGAATTCTGAGGCCCAGCCCCCAGGAGCCTGTTGCATCATGTTTGCATGACACTTTGATGATGGCCCTTCATGCTGATTTGAATGCAGTAATAGCGATTGATGCAGTGTCTGTTGAGGTGTCCAGCACATCATCTTGTCCTGTTGTATGGGATCAGTTTCAGGTTTTGAAGCCTGAGGATACGGACAAGTTACTTGCATATGTACAATCCTTCACATGCTCTCTCAACTGGATGGAGAGCATGGATCAGAGAGTAGTAATTGCATCATTGCATTATTCTGTGGTCCCTATTGCCTTGAAGAAGGCAGTGGTGTGACCACTCCTGAAAAACACCCAGTAGAGGGTGATGCCTCTTATTTCGGTGGGGCCGTGAATACATTTTGGGTTTCAGTCAAAACCAACCAGAACTCTAAAAGAGCTCTCCAAAATAGGTTCAGTGCCTTGGATAGCTCCTTTAGAGTTCTGACTGGTTCTAACTGAAACCCAGAATGGATTCACAGCTCCATCGAAATCAGAGCCAACAGCTTCCACTGCCAGACCCAAAGATCTATGCCAACATGGCTAATGGTCAGGGATAATGGGAGCTGTAGTCAAAAAAATATGGAGGGACTCAGATCAAGAAAGAGTATCTCATGCACATGCAGCAGGGCTCATTTTTATCCTAATGACTTTTTTTTACCTTCTGGAAATCAAAATTTATTGGAAAAGAACTCATACAAAACATCTCTATAAAAGAGGGCAGGGGGAGACAATCCCAAAAATATTTAGCAGTTCCTCTCAAAATTACCTGTTATCCCATCACATTTCTACCTTCAGTTCTTCATTTAGAATAAAATGTAGTGCCAATGCCCTGGTTTATTCAAAGCAACCCTCTGGTGCTAATTTGTTGTTTGCTTCTGCAAGATGAACACCTGTCGAGGCACCTTTTCATTGCAAAATGGCACACAGAGACTAGGCTTCCTTTTACAAATGGTTCTGTACTCTGTTTATTCCCCTGCTTGAAATAACTGGAAGCCTGGATTGAAATAACTGGAAGCCTGAAAAAATGGTAGGCTCCATGGGTTCCCTCCAATCAATAAAACTTATTTTCCACCTAAATGGAATTGGTGAATTTGTTATGGAGTTGTCAAGGAACCACCAAATAAACAAAGTCAAAGTCAGTCTCTCAAATACTGAAAGGTTATTAACTATTTATTACAGTGGGAGGAAGGAACTAATAGGTCTGATAAATGAAAATAGCTGCATTCTTTTCAGTAGTTCTAATGTCTATGTAATTGATGGCTATCTAGAATATGTGTGGATAATGAATAGGTAGGGTGACCATATGAAAAGGAGGACAGGGCTCCTGTATATTTAACAGTTGTATTGAAAAGGAAATTTCAGCAGGTGTCATTTGTATATATGGGGAACCTGGTGAAATTCCCTCTTCATCAGAACAGTTAAAGCTGCAGGTGCCCTGCCCTCTTTTAAATCTGGTCACTCTAGTATAGCTCCTGCAGCTTTAACTGTTGTGATGAAGAGAGAATTTCACCAGGTTCTCTTTATATACAAATGACACCTTCTGAAATTCCCTTCTCTATGCAACTGTTAAAGATACAGGAGCCCTGTCCTCCTTTTCATATAGTCACCCTAGAGTAGGAAGTATTTGTTTTACGTTTTTCAATCATTGTAGAATTAGAATTTGCTCACTCAATGTAACACACAAAAAGTTTTAAGTGAAGTAGAGCAGGGATGGGGAACCTCGGGCATGATCCAGTTCATGCCTGGGACTTTGGCTTCCTCTATAGGCCCCTCCACTCTCCAAGCCCCACTCCCTGCTGGTCACCGGGGGATAATGTGGGGAAGATAGCCACCCTGTTATCTTCAACCATCATCCCCTTACTTAGCATGCTACTCACCCTCCCAATTTTTTAGTGTTTTGTCCATCCCATCTCATTTGATTCTGTTGCAAGTTTCTCTAACATCCCTAGACAGAGAAGCAACTATTAGCCTCTGTACTGCAGCCCCACCTGCCCTCAAAGAGCTGCTCTGGAGGATTGGGGATCGTCTCAAATAGTATGGGAGGTGGTACCACTTGCCTTCCTCCAGCAGTCCGTTCCACTGTCATATCTAACCATACTGCCCCTGTTTGGAGAGAAGATGTTTCAGGTAATCATTCAGAATCAGATGCAGAACTAGAAGACGCAGTGCCAGATACCATCCAGCCTGTACCAGTGAGGGAGGAAGCTCTCACGGGCAATTCCCCAGCTGGGAGTCAGCCCTCTTCCAAGCTTATGTCCTCAAGGCCAAATCCTACACACTCGGTGGGAAGTGAGGTTTCTTCCGGAGGTGAGCATCCTGACAAGCTAGCTGATGCTAGGGTCTGCCGGAAGCTCAAACGCACGGCGCGGAAGGAAGGCATGCGAAAGTTGGTTCGATTATGGCAGAACCTGCCTCCGCACCAGGCTCCCTGAAGTTACGGGCATTTGGGAAGTGGTTTCCTATTCTTCTTGAGCAGACAATTGTCTTGCTTAGTTTGCATAGTTTTGCCTAGGGGGACATTTCAAAGAGACTAGACTCTATTCAGGTAGAAGAGACATTTATTGCTTAATAAAAGCTTTGTGGATTACTTAGCAAACCTCGTCATTTGCCTCTCATTGAAAGCAGGAGTGTTCTGAGAAACACAACATCCACAAATGGAAGGAGCCATTATGCAATTCTAGACTCAACCCATAAAATACTGGTTGTACAACTACACCTAATAACAGAAATTGCCTGTAGACTTATTTTGCTTAACACTTTTTCCTACGTTTTTTGCCAGTTGTTTTGCACAAGCACAGTAGCGGATTACTTTTACGAAGTAATGTCAGAAGAATACTAAATGCTTGACAGGTTCCTGGTATGATGAGAGAGAATACATAGGGCACAAGGCCAGTATTCAAGAACATTTGAATTAATCAATCAATCAGCCCTGCAATTTTATGACAAAGACAACTGTCTCATGACCTTGGGTCTGAGATCCCCAATGAAAAGCTGAAGTGTATTCCACAAATCAATGAATAATCTATCAGTATTTAATGATCTCACACCGGACCTTTTTCATTTCATAAAAAAGGGGGAATAATAATAATAATAATAATAATAATAATAATAATAATAATAATAAGGCTGCCTTTCCCATGACAATGTCGTTTTCCTGTGTTAACAGTGGTCAATGCTGAAATCATTTGAATAATTTAAATATTACAAATATTAGAAAATGTTAATAAATATTAGGAGGAGACCCAAGGTGGTGGGAGGAAGCCCACTGATGGAGGGAGTACCACAGTAGGCCAATTTGCCAAGGAATCCTTCAAGCTGACCCTGAGGAAAGCCCTTTGCAAGTCAGGCCAATGTCAGAACAGAAGGGTGTTTATGGAATGGAGCTTTCTGAACTGGTGTTGCCTATCTCTACCTTCTCCTGAGTACCTGGGCAAATACTAAACAATAAATGGGGGACACTGCAAGCCATTCCCCCCCCCCATTGACTCGCAAGATAGATGGATAGATAGATGATAGATAGATAGATAGAGTTAGAATGGCTTTCCCCTAACTTAATTCCTATTTCCCCCCAATGTTTTCAGTTAGGGATGCTGTTGAATTTAGGGCTCTAATGGATGGGTGGTTTGCAGTGTCAAAATATTGGTATTTTGAACATCCCCAGTTTACGACAAAATGTAAGTCCAGATTTTCCATCCTCAACATGTTTTTATTTTATTTTATTTACAATATTTATATAACGCTCCCCCACATCCAAAAGATTTCAGAGCAGTGAACAACAAATAAAATAAAAGAATAAAAACATATTTAATAAAACATATTAAAATATTATTTTTAATATAACAAAGTTCGATAAAACCAGAGTTCAGTTAAAACTGGAGCCAGTCATTCATTTTGAAATTGAATTTGAAGGCTAGTTTGTCTATTTATAGTATTGTTTATATTATATTTTTAATCCCACCCAATAATGACAGATGTTCCCTGGGCAGATTATGAAGCTAAAATAATTAAAAACACAGTAGAAGAGTGAACTGTTGGGGTGGGCAACCTCTTTGGGCTCATGGGCACATTAGACGATTTGGAAAAGTGTTGGGGGCACCACCGCAAAACAGATGCCATAGGAGGCGTGGCTGGTCACAAAGGACCTGTCCAACAGACTAAGCGCAAGGCAGAGGTGGGGTCTCAGACCCAACACACTAATCAACATCCTTAAACCCACACTTTTCAATGCTAACATAAACATTTGGGAAAGAGTACGGCACATTGGTTGGCACCAGAAAAGGTCTCTAGGGGAGCACACTGGTATCCAAAGACATTGTACCTGCCTATCTCTATCTTCTCTTGAGTACCTGGGCAAATAATAAACAGAATAAGCGGGGGGCATTGCAGGCCATTTTCTTTACCCTAATTGGATTGGGATATAGATAAATAATAGATAAATAGAGATAGCCCTCATCTATATGATGGTATTGCTGCGCCCGGCGGAGCACAGATGCATTGACACTCCTTCCCAGTGTCTATGTGGGAAGGAGCGCAGTTGCAGGTTTACAGGTGCTGCCGCCGCCATGCCCACCCACCCAAGGCACCTTGGAGCATCTATGCCTCCTCCTCTCAGGTAAGTGGGATTTTAAAAAAGTTTTTAAAAAATTAAAAAATGAGGATGAGGACGGTGGGGAGAGGAACAGGACAGCCAGAGCAAGCTCAAAGGTAGCAGAGCTGGCTGCCCTGTTCCTCCCCAACCACTGGTGCTCCCGGCATCGGCAGCTGACTCCATGCTGCCCCATTCCTCTTTCCCCAGCTGCCGCTGCTGGGAACACCTTCCCCCTTTAATTATTTTTCCTTAAAAAGCCTCCACAGAGGCGTGGAACCTGGCTGCGAACTAAAAATAAGTCAGGGTAAGTCCCTGACTTTTTTAGCGTGGAGCTTTGAAGCTTTGCTCCTGGATCCCTTCGGAGTGGCGGCTGTATCATGTAGATCACCTGCAGCCTCTCCAAAGGTACCCCAGGGTAAAGCTCCTGTGTAGACGTCCCCATAGATAGAATGGCTTTCCCCAGCTTAATTCCTATTTCCCCCCCCCCAATGTTTTCAGTTAGGGAGGTTGTTGGATTTAGGGCTTTTATGGAACGGATGGTATGCAGTATCAAAATATTGAATTTGGATGGGATTCATCAATGCTGCTGGATTGATACTCTGCAGCTGAACATTTTATACATTTGATTCAAGATTAGCCCAACATTTTCTATTTGTGTTGACAGAAATTAAGGTTCTCCATGGGTGGTGGCCTCAGAATAGAGATTGCCACATTATTACTGCATTACAAGAGCATAAAGAAACAGAGAAGCGGTAGCCTGAACAAGCAGAACAGTTTATTTTCTTTTTACAAAGACAACATTGACTGTACAGCTGCACCTCACTCCCATAGACAAACTGAAAATGGATATTGGAGTTTGTGTTTACTAAAGCAGATAAATGTGATTATCTTATGGGACAATGTCATGCTCCAGTGGTACAATATGGAACATCACGTTAGCTCATGCGTGCTATGTCATGCTCTGAAATAGAATTAGGCACTCAGGACTGTCTGAATCTGTGCGCTTCACAAACAGCGATATTTCGGAAGCACTTTAGGTGATGGGGAAGGGGAAAGAGGATTTCTGAATACCCTGTGGCTGGGATGTACTCTCAAACATCACAAGTCACAAACTAATCTAGTCTCCTACATGTGTACCAACAACAAATCAAAAGGGGAAAGGGAGGGAGAGTTAACTTCGTATTAGTAGAGAGATTTTTCCCCCAGTTGAATGGGAATGCCCCACATGTTATTTTAATAAATATGCCTTGAAGAGTAAATGGGCATCCCCTTTGAACAAAAAGAATAGTTGTTTTCCAAAATCAAAGCCAAATCCGTGGGGAATTCAGAATTGACCTGATTGTATCTGACCTGAATGTGTAGAATTTGGAACTCTGATTATCTCCTCACTTTCACTTTCTCAAATGTTCTGACACAGTTCATGGAATATTCAAAATACATTTTAAAAATGCTAGAAAACATGCACTTAAGTGCATTTTTAAAATAAATAAATAAATAAATAGAAAATTCTCAGGTGATTGCAGAAACAGGATGGAATAGAGTTATAGTAAATGAATGTTACAGTGACTCTGCCCTGCCTCAATTGTCATTTGAATTCCAGGTATATTTTAACTAGGGATGAGTGAATCAGCAAAACTCAAGAGTGTCGAGGTTCTCCGAATTCCACCTTGAAGCTTGTTCTGATTCATGCCCATATCAGATTGTGAGCCTTACTTTATTTTTATTGACAATAAAAACGTGCACATTAATTTTCCAAAACAAACTGAACATTTCTGAAATATACACATTTTGTCACGCTGATTAAAACATGTTCGTGTGCTTTTTTTCTTTTTCTTTTTCCAAAACTATTTATTTATTTATTTATTTATTTATTACATTTTTATACCGCCCAATAGCCGAAGCTCTCTGGGCGGTTCACAAAACTACACTTTCTTTTCCAGGTACATTTTTCAAATCTACACATTTTTTCCAAATTCATTTTTCTGTTTGTAAATTGCATTTGTGTCCATGGTCAGGTATGGGAGGTGCAAACTGAGTAAGTTCTGGTCAAAAATGATCTGAAACAAATCACTCACACATCCCTAATATTTACAATATCATTTTTGATCTCAGCATTTTCCTTTGAAAACATGAAATTACCCACAGCAATGTAGCCTCTTGTTGTAACTATCATTTTCTTATAAGTACTGTTGTTGGACTTTTCTTTTCTGAAGATCTCTGTTTTCATTTTCATTAGGGATGAATATGTCAGTATGGTTTCTCACACATTTATTATTATTATTATTATTATTTAAAAAAACTTTGCTATTTCTTTGTTACATTTATTTTTTTGAATTGCCTTTTATTAATACATAAAACATTATGCAACATAACACAACACAATTGTTATACACAATCAATTATTATAGCTATTCAACAAAAGCACCCAGTGTAACACCACATATAAAAATCCAAGAATAAGTTAAATAAGTTTAGTATCAAATAGATTCTTGGTTACATTTATTTTCTGCCTTTCCCCTCAAGGAGCCCAAGGTGGTGTACATGACCCTCCTCTCCATTTTTTTCTCACAACAACCCTGTGAGGTAGGTTAGCCTAAGAATTGGTGTCTGGCCCAAAATCACCCAGTGAGCTTCATGGCTGAGTGGAGACCAGAACATGGGTCTGCTAAGACCAACAATCTAATCACTATACCACAAGCACTTTCCTTCACATTTTTGAAGAAATGTGTAGATGTTGGTACATTGTCATCACAAAAACAACAACTGAGCAGAAGAAAATTCTCGCCCATTTGCCCTAGCCCCATTTAATAGGTACAGCTATTCCCACAATGGAGAGAACCATGTGGTACCTTGCATTTTGAAGATAAGGAACCTGTCCCAAAAGAGAGGTGACAACCTAATTGTGCAACACAAAGACACTCTCAAATCCTGGTTCTGGATGGACAAATTGGTCAGTTCCACTTTTTTACACTTTTTTTTTTAAAAAAATCTAAGTTTATGGAGAGATCTGTGAATTTCCATAAGTTCTCATCTGCAAAAACGAAGGAAAACAGGAAAAGAAAAAAGGAACAGAATAAAATTCTCACCCACAACTAGTTTTCATAGCTATTCCATAGCTGGCACTGTCCTGCCTTCTCACTTGTTGAGACACAGACAGAGGCCGTTGCTAAACCAGGCATTAGCACGGTGTGAGGCCCGGTTTCCCTCCTGTGCATCCAGATGACGCACAGGGGAATCTGGGGTCGGGCCGTGCTAAAACCTGCCTTAAACCGGGATAAGCGGATTCGCTTATGGCCCGGTTTTTCCGCAGCCCCGGGGAATGTCTAGCAGGGTCCATGGCTTTTTCCAGCTGCTCGCTTACTCGTGAGTAGCCGGGAGAAACCACAGACTGGGCACAGCATTCCATAGGAACGCTGTGCCCATCGGCCCGGGGGGGGGGAATCACGGGGAGGAAGATGGGGGCTGGGGGAAAGAGCCGACCCGGCAGGAGAGATGGGAGGGGGAGAGCGGAGCCAGGGCATGGCAAGCGGGCATGGGGGAGAAGAAGGGGACAAGGCATGGCAAGCGGGCGCAGGGGAGAAGAAGGGGACAAGGCATGGCAAGCGGGCATGGGGGAGAAGAAGGGGGACAGGGGACAAGGCATGGCAGAGGGGGGTGAGGAGAAGAAGGGGAACGGGGGACAAGGCATGGCGGAGGTAGGTAGGACGGGCGAGCGAGCAGGCAGGGGGGCATCAGGAATTGTGGGGGGATCAGGGACAGGGGGAGCAGGGGGGCCTTTATTTTTTAAAAAATAAAATAACTTACCTTCTCCGGTGGTGCTCCAGCGCACATGGCCCCTTTAAGATCACAAACAAAATGGCCAACACGACAGGGCTTCCCCTTGCCCCGTTGCATGTTACGTCTGGAAGAGGGTGACAGCGCGCGCTAGCTGTAGCACACCGTCGCCCCGACTCCCAGATGGATTATCAGGTAGGTCTAGCAAGGCCCAGAGACTATCAAGGTATCTTTCAACTTTTTTTCTTTCCCCCATGAACACCTGCTTTATGGGTGGCTGGATAACCTTTTTCCCCTTTTCTTTTCTACCTCACACTCTGAGTGACTTTACTGGAAGCTCCCATCAAATTTATCTGCTTTCTCCTTTCTCCTCTAAAACAAATAAATAAAACATCATAAATAACTTATCCATCTTGCACCCCAACAAATGGCTGGCTCTTGTGCTGCAAGCTTTACAGCTTCGCTTCAAAGTTCAGGATCAAACTAGAATGTGCATCGTTGGGTGACCTTTGGCACAAGATCTTCAGTGAGCAATTAAATGAGTGTGTGGGCACAGGGTGGGGGTCCATTTCTGTTTGGTTTGGTTTTAATGCCACAAGAAGACCCAGATGGTCTTCTTTGCTTCCAAGAGAGGAGCAAAAAGCAGCACTGTTAGAGGCAACAGCACTTTGCTTTTCATTAGCAGCACCAGCAGAAAAAGTCAGAAAAGGCAAAGCAGTCACACTCACCAATGTCAATGTGCCAATATCAGTGCGGGGAAATAATTTGATTTCTGACTGTGAAGTGACAGGTACTGCGCATAACTGTAATTTTGATATTAGTGCACAAATAACACCAGACACATTCAACATTTATATTTTCACCTACTGCAGAGAATGGGAAGCCAATTTCCACGTGTGATTTTAATGTGCAATGAAACACACGTCCAAGAGAATATCAAGCAGCATAACTGATATGAATGAAGGACTTTTGTAAAATATTTTCTTACAAATATTCTTTTAAAAATACTTTCATATAAAATGAAATATTTTAAAAAGATTAAAACACAAAGAAAGAAAGAAAGAAAGAAAGAAAGAAAGAAAGAAAGAAAGAAAGAAAGAAAGTAACAGCTTTCTGAAACTGACAAATATTATGTCCTAATTGTGGCACATAATTCCCTTGTTTGTTTTGTAAGCTTGCACCTTGAACATTTCTGTAATTAGATTATTAAGACTACAGTTCCCAGCATGCTCAAAGCGAGATTGGTGAATCCACTATGTTGCTCTTGTACATCAGATTACTACCATTAAATTCATTCATTCCCATTTCTGCTTCAATTTGTGGATCGTTTTTAGAAGTTCATACAATCATACAGTATGCATGTTTAAAAAAATAATCACATTATCCCATGATACAATATAGTTGCTTTGTGTGAAGTTTTTATTTATTTATACATTTATATCCCACCCTTTTTTCTCTTTAAAGAACCCAAAGTACTGTACATAACCCTCCTCCTTTCCATTTTATTCTCACAACAACAACCCTGTGAGGTAGGTTGGGCTGAGAGTCTGTGATTGGCCCAAAGTCACCCACTGAGCTTCCATGGCCAAGTGGGGACTAGAACCTGGATCTCCAGACTCCCAGTCCAACAGTCTAACCACTACAGCACCCATTTCAGGCTGGCGTGCAGGGCCTGGGGTTGTAGAGGGTGGGGCCTGGCTACGACGGGACCCACTTGTTTGTTGACATGGGCCTGCTTCTCATCTCTGCAGCATGCAGCAGTGGCTTGCCTCCCCACATCGCACACATTGGTCGCCCTGCTAGGATCCGGGGTTAGGCTGACAAAGGCCACTGCATTGTGGAGCTAGCATTTTCCCCTCACCTCATGAGGGGACCCTCTTGTTCTCTTCCCTGGTGGGAGCTGTGTGGGCCTCCTGCACTGCGGCTGGGCGGGCTGGGTAACTTCCTATGTGCCTTGTGGGACAAGGATAGTTAGCGTGCCCCCTGCAATGTCTTTGTTGTGGTGGTTGTAGTTGTTCGTTTGTTTTTTACACACACACGCACACACCTCAGGGAGGGAGCAGGGCATAGTAGTGATGGAGAACAAGATTTGGGGTAGTTTTCAGGATTTGAACTCATTACTCCCCCACCCCCTCAGTTGGGGGAACTACCTCTCCTTCAGTCTCTTGCTGAAGAAAGCTGCCTTATACTAGGTCAGGCTATTGGCCCATCTAGCCCAGTATTGTCAACACTGACTGGCAGTGGCTCCCCAGGGTTACAAGTGGGAATTTTTCTGGCCCTGTCTGTTGATGGCCTGGGACCTTCTGTATGCCAAGTCGGTCCTCTCTCCCTCAGCCACAGCCCTTCCCTAAAAGACAATTATTCCATACTGTGATCGCAAGCTAGATACGTTAATCAGGGATTTATGTCGCAGTTTGGCAAATCATCAATAAAGTTATGGCCTTAATGTATCCTTTATTCCAGGGTATAGGTTAAATACAATAGCAATTGTGGAAATGCCACAGTGTTATCTTTTATTCTATCTATTATAACCTTTATTTTATTTTTTTGCAATAAATTGTTTTGCATTTCTTGCTTTCTGTACTAACAACTGTCTGGACTAAATACAAACTTTAGAGTGAAAATAATTATTTCCAGACACTGGACTCCCAGAAAGACCTTAACGAAGGACTTTGGGGTGTTTAATTACAATGCCAACAAGAGCCTTTTTTCAGCATCTAATGAATTTTCCACATTTTAACATAAATTCCAAGTGTGTGCTTTACAGTCCAATCTTATCTGTGTTTACTCAGAAGTAAGTCTCTCTGAACTCAGTGGGACTTACTTCTGAGTAGATATGTATATTGCACTGTTAATTAAGTTATGGTGGATGGGCAGAAAAAGATGAAAGAGAGGGGGAGGAAGGGAGAAAGGGAGGGAGGAACGTCTCTGAAATATGAGAGTGATAAAAACAGGCCCTTGCATCATTTGGAAGTAAAACCATTTTGGTATAACAAATGAACATAGCAGATCAAAACAACGTACTTCTTTAGGAGAACAGCAGGCTCTATAAGATGTAACCCAAATGGAGGGAAAATCACTATCAAAGCCAAAAGCCATCTGAATAAGTGAATAGTTTGGCTTTTAATATAGTTTTCAGTGGTGTAAAACAAGTCTGTAAGTAATACAATCATTTGTTTAAAATGCTTAACAGATGGAGTCACAATGTCAAGCTCGTAACAAAGAAGAATACCCACATGGTTCCTCTAGGACAAATGTAGATAAAGTTGTATTATAATCAACATAAACATATGTGATACGTTTCAATAGAGGTCAGCCATTGACACATTGCTCCATGAATAGGAAGTGTTTTATAATTTCCACCCTTTAAGTGAGACATACTTTCGCTTATTCAGTTCCATGCTGTTATTTTCTGTTTACATCAAATACCCGAATATATTCTACAACACCAGATTTACAACCTGCCTTCCCATTACAACCTGAACCATCCCATTCAGTGATGCTGCTAAATTTCATAATTAGTCAGCTCATTGGTCTAAACTCATCCATTCATAATGCTCACTTTAGTAGCAAGCCTAGATCAATGTATTACGAATTCAATATTAAATTTGGAATTAATTGTGAGCTTTGAAGCATGCACAGAGTAGTGGTATGCAAATCTCCCCTAAATTTTAAGTTGTCCTACCACTTAGACCATAAAACCCCCTCCTTGAAGCGCTTTCCTTAGCTGCTTTCCTCATTGCTTCCTCTGCCACTGCTACAGCTCAGGCTTCAAGGAGAGGATGACTCTGCAGGTCCATCTCCATACTGGGATCAGTGATGGCAAGTAAACCTCACATGACATCAACATACAGGCAGGCCACGTGAAAACAACCAATCAGAAAGGGGCCATATAACATGGTGACTGCTGAGTCTAAACTACAGCCACCAAGATGCACCTTGATATTGTACATGCACAAAGCACTTATACATGAAAGAAGATTTCACATCTTAATATTGACTGCAGATCATGAACTACTTTACTGTGCATAATCGATAGAGAAAAAAGCTATTTTCTACTCACAAGGTAGCTGCTGCTTTGCTAAAATATGATGCACTGACGAAGTCTGTGAGGTTCATCAGATGAGTGTTTTATTGCACACTCACTACTGCCCACTTACGGATGTATGTGTGTCCTTTAGACAACAATGCCCACCTCCCATGAACTTCCCACTCCTTCCGCTCATTTTTCCATCACAAAATAGAACCCCTTTAATCTGACTTTTTTTAAAAAAAAAACACACACACAGAATGTGCCACGATCTCCTGCTGTGTGCAGGAAAAGTGGTGTGATTAAAATGGCCCCTGAATGGGCCACATGGTCTTTGTTTACTTTCTCTTTCCCCTCCAGGCAGAAGAGGAAGTAATGAGGGACAAACGAGGGAGCAGAGAAGCGACAGTAAGGAAACACGATTTCCCCCTATGTGATGACGCTCTGTGTCTGACCTGGTTACCGTTCCTTATCAATTAATATTACTTGGATTAATTGGATGCTTAAGGATGCGTGTTCTGCAACTTGTAACACAAGCACAGCTCCTGAAATTCTTATCCCACTTTACAAGCGAAGTGATGCCATGGTCTTCTACTGAATGCCTGTCTGTTACAGAGGATTTGGAGACAAGTTAATGGGGGAACATACAAGTTTCACACTGAAAAGTTAGGCCTTACTGTCACCTATTAGGAACTGGGAGGACACATACTTTGGAGAGGACAATTGTTTGTGTTAGGCAAGCTCTCTTTCATTGAAATTATAATTTATCAGTGATTTCCAAACTAATTTTCAAGGAACCCTGAGTTCTTCTTCTCCAGTGGGCTTCCAGTTCAGACTATATAGCTAATGGTGGCTCTGAGCAAAGAGGGAACAGCTACCTGTACATCACTGCTCACAATGTACCTATCATGTCCCAGCTGGAGGAATCCTCCTCTGAGGATATGCTAGAGCTCCCAGAGACAGACAATGCCATGGAGCCACACATGCCAGGAGAACTGGGGAACCTGGCCCTCAGAGGAAATCACTTCTAGTCCATCCAAGCAGAAGGAGGGGAACTCCACCTCTGAGGCAGAAGCTGGGCAAACACCTAGCCTCCAAGAGTGTCATAGCCTCAAGAGGCAAGCCAAAATGACTCCTTGATTAAAAATTAGAACTCTTCAGGAGGAAGCTCCTCCTCCTGAATAGGTCTTTTGTCAGAGGACCTGTAATGTATTGCAGCTGAGACCTGGGTGAGGCTCAGAAATCTCTGGCTATATAAGCCATTGTTTTTAGCCTAGCCACTGCTGGAACAACATTGTTTTATCAGCTCCAGTGCCTTGTAACTGGATTTCCAGACCATGCCTTGTGATTGCCATTTTTTGCTACTTACCGTCGGACTTCTGTTTGACTATGATTCTGGTCTGTGTATAGTAACTTAAAGCTTAACTGTGCTTTGACCTTTGCTTGTATCTGGAATACTCTCATACTGAACTGGAACTTTTGTACATGACCACCATTTGTCTGCTTTGTTGCTTTGCCTTTTGGAGTGCCCCATAATTTGCTCTAACACTGAGGCCTTAGCTAGACCTAAGGATTATCCCAGGCAAGTGGAGGGGTCATTCCTGCCTTCTCCTGGGATCCCCTGTGTGTCATTTGGATGCAAAGGGATGATCCCAGGATGATCCTGGGATATAGGCCTGGTCTAGCCATGGCCTGAGTCTGATTTGGCCATAGCAGAACAGTAGAAAGATTAGCTGCTAGAGAGATCATATTTCTGTGGAGATTCTTTGATATTTAATATATGGTGAAAAGTTAAGCCAGATGTTATTGGAATAAGATTGCCTTGGCCGTGGTGGATTCTCTGATGAACAACTCATTACAATAACCACATTCCAAGGAAGAACAATTGAGGTTGGAATGCATGCAATATGGACTGCATTAATAGAAAATCATAAATATGAATTTAGGCGTTAGATGGATTGAATTAAACTTCCTCCTAAGGAATCTATACCCATAAAAGCTAATGTAGAAAATACAAGAGCGCTTACTCGTCTGTTCATTCGTAACAACAACAACTTGGCACTCGAGAGGAAGTTCGCAATACCCACAGATGAAGGAATGTCCATAGGGCCTAAGGGAATCCTGTTTCCCCTTTTTCCCCTCACACTATGCAGCAATAGGTACAGTACACTAGGACATTATGGAGAATGGAAAGCCTCTGTGTGTGTGCGTGTGTGTGTGTGTGTGTGTGCCCATATCTCCACTGAGTCTTCCCCTCACTGAGAAATCAAGGAACATGAACTCAGAGCTTGCATTCCCTCACTGAATGGAAGGGAGAGGCTGAATAGCTGCTTAGTAGACCTTTAATGCCAACAGTGGCCTGGCACAAAGTATGTGCAGATACCTGTTCACATGATCCAAAGAGAGGAAAGAAAGGGGCTGTCTTACACCAACTTGAAAACCCTTTGTGCATGGCATCCCACAGTGGACTATTTGTATCCCACCCTATTATCACTGGGATCTCAGGGCGGGGTACAGATAAAATCAGAACAATATAAACATAAATAATTTACAACAGCTAAAAATGTATTAAATCGTGAACAAATTAAAACTGCTAGAAATTTTTTAAAAGCAACAAAACAATTAAAATTGGTTAAAACTTTGTGTCACCAAGGGGGAATTTAGCCCTTGAAGGCTTTGATAAAAAGCCATGTTTTAACTTTGCGCTGAAATGAAGCCAGTGTCAGTGCCAGTCAGGCTTCCAAGGGGAGGATATTCCAAAATCGGGGTGCCACAGCAGAAAAAGCCCACCCACCCCGTGTGTGTTGATAAACAAAGCCTTCCTATTTCCAACTATTTAGATGAGCCATTTCTTGGTTCAGCATTTATAAAGGAAATCACTTTTAAACCAAGAGCTATGTTTGAATAGGTTATTTGCAACATAATAACCTTGTGAATTACTGAGACGCTGTGGAGCAGAGGAAAATGTGATTGTGAAGCGCATGATGAGGATTCAATTGGGTTGGCAGCTCTAATGTTTTCCTTCCATAGGGTGTTTAGGGATTTGCTTTGGATTTTGTATGCATTATTTCTGTTTTCAGAGATTCTCAACTGATGAAGGTGAACTCATTTCTCTCGTCTCAGTAGAGCAATTTAAAGGATTTGAGGGGGGCGCATTTCATATCTTCAACTGGCAAGTAAAGAAAGATATTGGCAATCTGCTATGTACTCTTTGGGGGTGGGCGGCATTCACCACCCATAATTTAAGACTAGAAGGTAATTCCCCCAATTACATCTCCAGGTGCACCCAGATGACTGGGGTTTTTTTTGTAAACTATTTCTGATAATAATGGAAAGTGATGGCTCAGTCCACACCACATCCCTTGAACTATCTCATCTTTCATTCCTAATTAGGATTCCTGTCCTGATACTATTATTCTTTCATATTTCCACACCACACTGAATGAAACCACGCCCTTTCAATTTGCCACGGACAAAATTCTTGCATCTTCCTAGGCAATGTCTTGACTCTTCCCTTTTATTACCAGAATAATGTGTGTCTTTTAAAATAATGGATTTTCACTATGGCAACCATCTGAAAATTCATGTTCTTTCTTCTTTTCTTTGATTCTTCTCTTAAATTATGTTAGCAGAAGCATATAAAGCTGACTACTTAACCACTGGCTACTTTAGCATCCCAACATGTTGTTTCCTTCCTTTACTTTCTCTTTCTTCCCCTTCCATCTCAGCCTTCTGCAGTACAGTCTATCCTATTTTCAGGGCCCCCTAACCTCCGTGTAACAATATTTAGGGGTTTGGAGGAGCTACCCTGGTTAGGAGGGTGCAGGGAAGTCCACTTCCAACAACCCTATTGCGTGTATCCAAATCTAGATCCAACCCATTCTAATTTGTATTTATTATTTATTATGACATCTATATCCTACTTTTCCTCCAATGAGCTCAAGGCAATACCCCCCCCCTTTTATCCTCACAGCAACCCTATGAAGCTGAGATGTGGTAACTGGCTTACAGCCATCTAGTGACCTTCATGGCTGAGCAGCGATTTGAACTCTCATACTGCTCTTACACTATAAGCCAGCTTTCCCCCAACCTGGTACCATCCAGATGTTTTGGGCTTCAACTCCCATCATCCCCACATGGTATGGCCAATTGTCAGGAATCCTGGGAGTTGTAGTCCAAAACATCTGGAAGATGCCATATTGGGAAAGGCTGCCCTAAGCATTATTCCACACTAAGGCCTTAGCTAGACGGGGCTTTATTAGGGGTGTGCACGGGCCCCCAATCCGCTTCGTGGCCAGATCCGGAAAATCTGGATTGGGCCCGATCCTCTTCACGCCACTCTGCCCGTCTCCTGCTCCGCGGAGCGAGAGCTGGCTTCGCCGCCATCACTACATGGCCTCGGCCTTCACTTCCGCCTTCAACCGGGGCCTCAATTGAAGCCCCGACGGAGGAAGGTAAGTGTCCCTCCTCCCTGCTCCCTTACCTGCCACCACAACCAGATGAGTCCCCCTCCCCTCCACTTAACTGCAGGCGAAGCTCCAGATTGAGGCGATCCTCTTCGCCTTGATCCTCAGCCCCCCTGACTCTCTTCGCCTCCGCCTTTTCCGGAGGCGAATTAGGCCGCCTCGCTCCTGCTTCTCTGAAACAAAGAGATTCTCTATTCCAGAGAAGCTTTTGGGAGCTGTATTCTAGACGTGGGTTGGGTCAAAGGCAACATTAGGCAGGCCACGGACAAAAGTGGGCAGGGATTTAAAAGTCCAACCTTCCCGTTCCATTGTTACTAATTTAGGGCAAAAAGTGCTACAATTTGAGGCATCCCTTCAGTTTGCTAATAGTGCCTGTAGACCGCATTTCCTGGAATGTGGGGAGTGGAACATGGCTCTCTGGGGACTTGCACCCTTATAAAAGCATAGAGAAATTTCAATAGTTTGGAAGGAACTATTGCTCCGAAAAAGCGGATATGCATAATTTGATTGCTCTGGCCATTAAAGTAGCAATGCAATCAAGGGTTCTTAAAAGTTACAAAGCATCTATAATTATCTAGATCATCTTACTGAGTGAAAAGGCGGTTCATCCCAGCATTGTTGAGGCTGTATTGAACAGGAGGCATCCATTCAATGACCATGAGTCAGATTGGATTTACCAAGGGAAGAGTGCCTTTAAACGTAAAGCAACTATTACTCCCCTAACGAGGGGATGCCTTCTAAAATCTTTTAAAGTCTCTAACAATGGACTCATTTACAATGAGATTGTCCCAGGAAAGGAAATGTATGTGTTTCAGTCTTGCTAACCTGAGCAGACAAAGGTTACCCCCCTCTCAGAGAGAAAGAGAGAATTAATCAATTTAAGTACTTCTTACAGGAAACTACATTTAAATGCACGTCAACACTTTAGATGAAAAGCATGGGGGTGACACAATCGATGAGCAGAAATGATTGGCACAGGTCTAACCTGTTACTGTTTTAACAATAAATTGAACATGTGAAGATAGGAAGCTGCTGTATCCTGAATCAGACCAATGGCACATCCAGCTCAGTAGCGTCAACACAAGGGAATGGCCATGAGTAGTCCTCCAAATATTTTAGCGTACCACTCCCTTCTGCCCTAGCCATTGTAACCAATGGTGAGGCAAGCTGGGAGTGGTAGGTCATAACATCTAAAAGGGCGCTAGTTGCCCACCCCACCTCGATCCAGAGGGAGAGGCGGGTAACAAATAAAATTATTATTATTATTATTATTATTATTATTATTATTATTATTACTACACTGATTGGCAGTGGCTTTCCAGGATTTAGGTAGTGTTCTTCCCCAATCCTACCTGGAGATCCAGGAACTGAATCTTGACTGAAATAAACATGTGAAAACACATGAGAGTGGCAGAAGGGAAGCTCTTGGAGTACCAATCCATCCCTTTGGGTTTCCAGAGATGGCCACACCCTCTTCCCCTGCCCCTATCCCCTTTCTACCAAGCACCAATCATTCGGTGAAGTTTTTTCTCCAGTCTGAAAGGTTGAAGTGCCTTGCCTACACTGACTGGTTGTTGTTCTTTTTTTAAAAAAAATGGCTTCATCTCTTTTGCCTTTGGCCCTGGAGGGCGGAGAGGTTCTCCAAAACTGAATTCAACCCTCAACCTGAAATACAGCCCCCACCCATACATTATGGGGACCAAAGGCAAAGCCATGGGCAGCTACACCTAACCCATATGTCACCTGCTATTTTCTATTCAAATAATAATAGTGCTGGGATGAAGCCTACCTCCTATTTGGGGAATTTTCTCTCTCCCTGTGAAAGAGGCATTGTTTTTCCTGCATCTTTCACAGGAGGGGGGGGGGATTGGGAAAATGTTCTCTTTGGGAAGGGGACATGGTTACCATATATCTTTTTTAAGTATAGGTGGTTGCTGTGGGACCCTCTTCCTTTTTTCTAGCTTTTTAAAAAACAAAAACCCACACATCCCTTCCCCTCAGCATTTACAGGAGTTCAGCAGTTCTTAGTGAATGCAAGTTGGAGACCATGTGACCTCACCCTCTCCAATAAACATTCAGGAAGAACTCCTGTGATCCTGAAAAGAAAGAAGAACCCTCAACAACTGGCTACATTTAAAACAGTATGTGGAAACCCTGTCCCTCTCCCCAAGGAGAAAATTCCTACCTCTCCCAGCCTCTTTCACATCTAAATAACACACAGGGGATCCCGGGAACAGGCAGGGATGACCCCGGGATGACCCCAGGATAAACCTTAGGTCTATCTAAGGCCTTAGTTTTCCCCCCATGCCCCACAAAATGATGAAAATGGAATGGTCAAAATTTTTGGCACAGCACTAACTAATAACTTCAAGCCGCAATGAGGAAACAGACTGTTGCAGAACAACATTGTGTTAAGATCCAAGGGGTCCTGAGGAGGTTGCACAGCAGTATGTGCGGAAGAGCTTGGGTCACTGTGGCAAATGAAGATGTGGGGCAACAAACCTATCTCCCCGTGTCAAATCCTTATGGGCCCTTTCCTCTCCATGCAGACTTCTCTTCTATTCACCTTACTGGGAAATGACTAATGCCTTTTGACTAGGGTAGATATACATTGATTTTATATATACATACATATATATATATACACACACAAAAAAAAAAACGTATATCATGGAATGTAATAAATGTCTTTTGGTATGTAATGGAGTATATTTTAACATGAAGTCTATATAGGATTTCACTTTTGTTTTTTTGTTTTTTAAAATCACTTGTGTCAAAGTTTGTTTGTTTGTTTTTATAAGAAACTGGTTAAAAGGGAAATCTGCATTTAATACAAATAGAGTGATTTTTTAACATCAGCAAAGACAGTAATATCTAAATTTATTATCCCTTAAAATGGAATTGTTTACCCACTATATAAAAAAAATTAAAATTAAAGTTTGCTTTTTCTATGCAAAAGAATGATTTGGGGCAAAAAACAAGTTCTTACTTTTGAGATCAAGCATTATAAATATGATAGAATAGGTCATCTATATTGCATTTAGTATAGCGCAAGCTATCAATTTGTACCCTGTCAACAAAAGAGCATGGGTATCTGGGGAATGTTGAGGGAATGTGTGAATGGGCTATTTTATCTGTGCCCACCCTGTTTTGATGTAAGCTCCCTCTATTAGAAATTAAGTTCTATAGCAATTTGATCTAAACTGTAACTGAAAATATATTGAGTAACACTTGCTCAACCAACAAGAAGTGTTGACACATTAGTCAGAGTGTGAGCCTCCCGGCGAGGACAGGAAGAGTAGTAACCACAAAGGAACAGATGTTCTAGGATTGCAATACCCATCTACGTATTGTTTTTCTAGTCTTAGAATTATCTGCACTCTGCACATGCATAAATGCCTTGTCTATCATTGGTTACTGTATTGCAAAACTGTATTATGATTGGTTTATTATATGAGGAAATTCTGTTGTTGCTTCTGAGGATGTTACCCTATAAGTATGTTAGCTTTGCCTGCAACTAGTGGGTAGTCCTTCAGATCCTCTAGGGTTTGCCACCTTGCAGCACTGCAGGCTGCTCGTAATAAAACTTTTCCAAGATGAGAGACATTGTGTCTTCAGAGTCTTTGACCACCACTCAGCGAACCAAGGGAACCTGCCCTTTCGGGAGGTTCTTGTGATATGCTGATCATGAGATCCTCCCCCTGGATTCACGCACAGCATGCGGCGACCCGGGAAGGGAAGCAGAACATCACGCACACCATTTTTTTTAAAAAAAAACCCACAGGAGCTGGAGTGCACTTCTGCTCCAGCAAAAAAGTAAGTGGTTTTTGTTCTTGTTGTTTTAAAAAAATCCCCAACCCCACTCCCCCCAACCCCTGATGGCTCTGGACTCCCACCAGGCCAGCTCCTTCCCTCTGATGACCCCCGCTACTCATGGGGAAGAGGGAAGAAGCCAGGATGGGTGGCCACACCACCCACGGTCCTTGGGATCATCCTGGGACTGTGAGAAAAACTGTAAAAAAAGTGTATGCCAATATCCCGGGGAAATGGATGATCCCCAAGATAACATCTGGTCTAGACATGCCCCTACTTTTGATCTCATGGAACAGTGATGCTAGTAACTACTAGGTCTTCAATATATTTATTTAGTTTCTATCCCACCTTTCCACCCAAAAGAGAGAGAGAAAAGAAATGGAAACAGACCAGTAGCCAGTGAAGCTGTCGTAACAAGTAGGGATGTCGGAATGAGTCCGGGTGTCTGAAGGATTCCCCCACCTCCACCTCCAAAGACCCAGTCAGGCACTGGCAGTATGTTCATCGATACATGCTTTGAGCCAAGGCCAGGTGTCCACCCACATTCGAAGCCTCTATTGTGCGCCACAATGGAGTCTCTGGAAATAATGTATTTCTCCCCCATTGCATAAATGGGTCAAGCGTCTGACAAATTGGATGTAGCCTGATTAGTGGAGGTGGATGGTGGTGGGGAAAGCATCAGATGAATCTGATGTAGGTGAGTTTACCCATCCCTAGTAACAAGGGAGTCACATGCTCCCTGTACATAGCCCCTGATCAACAGTCTGGCCACAACATTTTCAACAAACTGAACTTTCCAAATAGTTTAGAAAGGTCTTGCTCCTGGTAAGCTCCATGCCCTGACTCTTTAAATCATGCACATTTACAGAAAGAGCCAATCACAAAGAAACTTAATTAAGTAATTGCTCTTTTGTCTTTAAGCTCCAGAACAGTGAAAAAGGTGAGTGGGGCAGTGAATTTCCACACACACCCACCCCCCACTCCAAAATCAAACTAAACTTCTTCTTCTTTTTAGAACTTTGAGTTCATCTCTACATAGAAAAGGACTTCATTAAAGCATATATTTGCAGCAGAGCATGAATATGCATAAAAGACTAATGCTAGACATATGGGAACAAGCAACCAGTTGGAAACTGTGCTTCATGTAGAACGCATAGAGGAGAAAACTCTCACTTAATAATGCTGCTGCTGCTGTTGTTATTGTTGTTATTATTAAGTTTGCTATCATATGCTATCATTCAGCCATTGCCTATTAGAAGTTAACTTCATTGTCATTAATTCTATTGTCATTATTGTCATTAATTTTCATCCTCCATCTGTTAAGATAATGGTGACTGATTTTAAAATTAAAACATTTATCTTTATTATAGCATCAAATAGGGAGAGGAGGGATGGACTCACAATAAATCAGTGATTTGCCAACCTCTCTAATCTGAACAATAATGTTATTTTTTTATTGTCCCCCCCCCCCTCACATCCCAGCTGGGTGTGTGCACATTAAATAGACTATTTTTTAGTTTCTCTACTTTTTCTCTGATTGAGTTAGGCATGGGGTTCTACCTTCTCCAATGACAGACTATCCCATGGTGCCCTATAACAAATCTAGAGGATAAGGCAGGACAAACCTTCACATTCCATTTTGACTTAGGACAGGGGTGGGCAGAAGTCAGAAGTCCATATGTTTGGGACTTCAACTCCCAGAAGCCCTGGCCTGGCAGCATTCCCAATGGTCATGAATGCTAGAAGTAGGAGTCCAAAACATCTCAGGATCAGTGGTATAGTCCAACCAGGGCTCACAGGGATGCAGGAGGGCCAGCAGTTTTTTTTTTTTTTGTGTGTGTGTGCGTGTGTGTGTTTCTTGCAATGTAAATATTTGGGGGTGGACAATTAAGACCCATTTGATTTACAAAGGATCTACTCCTTGCAAGATGAAAACTTTGAGAACTGGTTTATTTATTTATTTATCATACTTATACCCCGCTCCTCAGCCAAAAAAAGCTTACACTTAGCAAAAAAGACAGTTCCTGCCCTCAGGCTTACAATCTAATAAAGACATGACACACAAGGAAAAGGAGTCAAGGAGGGAGGGAGGGAGGGGAGAGAAAGAGAGAGAGAGAGAGAGAGAGAGAGAGAGAGAGAGAGAGTCCAGCAGGAGCAGGCCCCGATGTTACTTCTGCCTGCTCCTGTCCCCTCGGTCCTTCTTCTTCCCCACAGGGCCAAGATGGCAGTTTGCCCTGTGGGGGGGGGGGGGAAGAGTCCAGCAGGAGCAGGCCCCGATGTTACTTCTGCCTGCTCCTGTCCCCTCAGTCCTTCTTCTTCCCCACAGGGCCAAGATGGCAGTTTGCCCTGTGGGGGGGGGGGGGAAGAGTCCAGCAGGAGCAGGCCCCGATGTTACTTCTGCCTGCTCCTGTCCCCTCGGTCCTTCTTCTTCCCCACAGGGCCAAGATGGCAGTTTGCCCTGTGGGGGGGGGAAGAGTCCAGCAGGAGCAGGCCCCGATGTTACTTCTGCCTGCTCCTGTCCAGGTGTGGCTAAAGGGACTGTCATGATGAGTCCTGCACTTCAAAACTTATCACTGTACCACTGCTATGGATTTACTTTCTGCCCATCCCTAAGTAGGGATGGATGGACTCACCTGGGTCTGGAGTGGCCCAGTATCGTTGACACTGAGTGCCAGCAGTGGCTCTCCAGGGTTTCAGGCAGGACTCTTTTCCAGCCATACCTGGAGGTGCCAAAGATTGAACTGGGACTTTGGGCATGCAACACAAGTGCTCTGCCACTGGGCGACAGCCCCACACCACTGGTGCCTGTGGTGAAAACGGGATACATTAATCTGTGCTTTGAATTAACCTTGCTATAAATAGAGAAAATAGGCTGTGTTTCATGGCCCAGGTAGAGCCAATTGCCTTATTTAGGTTGGGGATTGGCTTCTCCTACTAGTCAGTAGCAGTGTAGCACATGGTTATGGGCTGAGGAGGCCAAGAGTCAAGGGCCAAAGGTCATTGTGTGGATTTTGATGCAATCCCCATTAGCAGTAAGGGGAAAGCTACACATAAAATGGGATGTCCATGACCAAACCTCCTGGGGTTGAATTCAGAGAAGAGCAAGCCGAACATAGATCAAACAGCAGGCCTTTCCCCACACAAACACTACTAATCCCTGCTATCCACAAAAAGGTGTTCCTGAGAGCTGATGGAGCCTCCAGAGTGGTGTGTATGGTGGGGCACAGGGGGCTGCAGTGAAATGGGAAAATGGGAAGACTTCAGCAATGCTGCCTTGCACATATAAAAGTGTCTTTCCATGTGTGTAATACACCCTTGGATCCAAAACCTCATGTTTCGATTTTCAATCAAAGTCATACATGTAGGCATAAGAAGAGCCATGGTGGAACAGACCAAGGGTCCATCTAGTCCAGCATTTTGTTCACACAGTGGCCAACCTGCTGTTGATGGCAGACCCACAATCAAATCATAAGTGAAATAGCACCCTCCCACCCATTTTCCCCAGCAACTGGTGCACACAGGCTTACTGCCTGTGATATTGGAAGTAGCATATAGTCATCAGGACTAGTAGGCATGGATAGTCTTCTCCAGGAACTTATCCAACCCCCTTTTAAAGCCATCCAAATTGGTGCCCATCACCGCATCTTGGGGTAATGAATTCCATAGTTTAACAATGTGCTGTGTGAAGAAGTACTTCTTTTTATCTGTCCTGAATCTTTGCCCAGTCAGCTTCATGGGATGATCCTGGGCTCTAGTGTTATGAGAGAGGGAGAAAAATATCTCCCTATCCACATGTTGCAAATATGCCTATAGACATGTTGCAGATGTGGTGTAGAGACCCTGGCCTGATTTGCTCATTCAGACAGGAGTAATGCCTAAACATCTGAAAAGGGCTATTAATATTTGTGAGTGTAGAGAGAAGTTCCAGAAATAAAACACAGACACCAGAGTTTGGGATAAAATAGGGCCTCTTTATTTAATCATGGAGATTCTCCCCTCCATGGATCTGTGAGTGAACTTGCGGGAACCAGTTCATTTATCCTCAGGCAACTAGCCTACCCCTCAGGGTGAGCCACTCAGCTGAAAACAGGGGTTGGGTGACCCAGCCCCTTCTTTCCAACTACACTTGAGTGTTTGGTGAGATCAACCTATGTCACCCCCACTCTGGCTGCAAAGCTGAGTAGATGAGACAAGAAGGTCCCCAAAGGCAAACCATATCCTGACACAAGAGCTGCAAAGCCCCTGAGGAGCAGGACCTCTGGCTTGCCGATCACCATAAAGGTGCCAGAGTGCTCACCGTCCCTACTCTGACTTCCCAAAATTCCCACACAACCCTGCCATTTATAATTGACCTATTCATCCTCCACTTCTAAAGATTAGATCCAGTATGGAGAAGGCAAAACCCTGAACATCACTAGATGACAGGGAAAATTTCTACTCAGCTCCCCTCTACAAAGAGGACGACTGGCTATTCCCATACTGGTTTATAGGGAGGGAGGGTGGGGCTGAAAACAAAAGAGGCTGGAGCCACATGGGGGTGAACCTTTATACCCTTGGCTCCACCCCTGCCTCATGAGGCTTTACATGTGCGAGCACATGTACACGTCTGGCACCCTCCCCCACATCCCCCCACAAAAGCTGTCCCGTGCCGAAGCTGTACCGGCTGGATGGGGATCGGGCATCTTCCTGTAAATACTAGCAAGGAAGCCTGCAATGTAAAGATCTTAAGCCAAGGGAACTAAAAGAAACTAAAGAACACCAATGAATCCTCCGATTTTTTTTCCAAACTGACAAAGAATGTGTATGTGGGAAGAGGAGGGGATGGCGAAGGGGCTCTGTTACAAGTTTGTGTGGAGCACAAAGAAATGTTGCCCAGGCATTCAGTTTATTGTCCTCAGGACAGAGCACAGAAATAAATATGGCTTTGTAAACATATATTTGGAAGTTGATAGAGCCCTGGGATGTTTTGCCAGATGAATTTTCAAAGGCCTTTTTTTGTAATGATATGCTTTCAGAACTATCAGTTTTCCCCTACCTCTCTGTCTAATGTGTGTGTGGCGGGGGGAGGAACCATGAAAGACAAACAACTGTGGACAGAAAGTCTCTTTTCGAGCTATATGTCTACAGCTTCCATCATATCCAGCTGGTTTGCAGCAAACTGTGCCTTTGGAAAAGTAGCCCCACAGACAAAGTAGCGCAGTATTTTGTTCAGCAGTGTCACACAGGGCTGCACACTGCATCTACTGTGCTACCACCTGATTTATAATGGAGACCTTCCAAAGAATGGCATGATATGTGACTTCCAACAGTTCTTTGTTTGGGGTGAATTCCTCATGGTACATTTCACTGAGGTACAGCAAATAAAACATGATAGATATGAACTTAGTTGACAGCCAATGACAGAATAGCATATTCTTCTTAGAGATTGTTCTGGAGGAGTGTGTGTGTGTGTGTGTGTGTGTGTGTGTGTGTGTGTGTTGGGGGGGTAATCCTATAAAATGAGCTGGATATAATGTGTGGCAGCAATGTAAGCTATAAAGGAATTTGAACACAATGTTTGGTACCCTCATGGTCCATGCCTCTTCACAGCAAAGGTGATTCCTAGCCTGGTTTTCTTATATTTGGCTTCCTAAGGAGAGAAAAATAGCAAATCTATTGTTTCCCATAGGGGTGTGCACAGACCCCCCGCTCCGCTTCACTTGCAGATCCGCCATTTTCCGGATCGGGCCGCTCCGCCCCGCCCCCGCTCCACCCACTTCCGCTCCGCTCCGCCCGGAGCTCCGGATCCGGATCCGGAGCTCCGTTTCTCCCCCCCCATAGGCTTGCATTGAAAGCTAAAAAATTATACAACTTTTTTTCTGTTCAAGTTAGAAACCTCATGTTTGGCACCATGACACCTCATGGGGATATACACACGCATGCCAAGTTTCAAAGCAATCCCATCATCCCCTGATTTTTGGCGAATTTTTGAAAATCGGGCACCCCACACACACCATCCCTGCGAGGTGGGCAGGGGAGGAGGGAGGGAAGGCAGGCAGGCATGCAGCTGGCATTTCTGGGGGCATAAGGAAGTGAGCCAAGGATAAGCCAGTAATGCATATAAAATGGAATAAATCAATCAATAAACAAAGGAGGGGTGGAATTAAAAGCAGCAGTGTTGCTCAATAAACAACAAGAAGAACTTTTTTTAAAAGGCTATATCTGTCTTTTACCAGCAATAGGGGGACGTGCCCGGGGGAGGGGGAAGTAGCTGCCAGTTCAAGACACTGACAGCCACAGCTCTGAGAAGAAGTAAAACGCTCACTTCGACTCAGAACAGGCATTGCTCCACCACTGAAAAGTGACCATTCACTTCAACTCATGATAGGCATTGCTCCACCGTTTTACTCTCTTTGGAAGGCTCTAATGGCCTTCCAGTGCAGGAGAGAGTGGGGGCACGTCCACGATGAGATGCCCTAGGGGAGCTCATCCCCTTGCACCACATCGATTCAGTTGTTCACCAAGGTTAGGGTGGGGAGCAGTGCTGTGTTTCTATCTCTTATTCTTGGCTTAGTATATGATTTCAGGTTGTGTTTGTGCATTTGGTGGGGCTACTGTGTTAAAAAACACGGGGAAAAGCCCGTTCAGATGAAGAAAGAGAAGTTTCCCAGAATCCCAAGTTACCTGTTTTGCCTATGCCCTCCTCCAACTTTGGGATCATCATGACCGGGAGCTGACTCTGCCCCTCAGCCCTTTGAAAAAGGTATTTTTCCCGCCGATTTTTTAAAAACGTCTAGCCCGCGACCCGTACGATGCAGAAGGTTGAGAGTGGTCTCAAAATGACCCCCATCCACGACTCTCTGTGCACAAGAATTTTCAGAACGATAGCTTAACCCCCCCCCAGTTATCCCCGATTCTTTCCCTCAATGCAATCCTATGGGCGAAAAGCCGAAAACGCAGTTTGAGCCGCGCGGTTGACCCGATTTTCACAAAAATATAGCCCGCGACCCAGACAACGCAGAAAGTTGAGAGTGGTCTCAAAATGACCCCCATCCACGACTCTCTGTGCACAAGAATTTCCAGAACGATAGCTTCAAAAACAACGTAGTTATGCGCGATTATTTGCTGCAATGCAATCCTATGGCGAAATGTTTTCAAGATGGCGACCGGAGCGCTCCGCCTGAACTCGGAGCTCCGAAAAATGGTCGCTTCTCTTCACCTTGCTTCTAGGGGGTCCGCGGTCCGCTCCTACTCCGCCTCTGGGTAAGGCGGAGCAGGCCAATCCGCTACTGCTTCTACGCTCCTAATCGGAGCGGAGCACATCCCTAGTTTCCCAGATGTGAGAGGACTATGTTTTCCCACATAAAAATATAATAACAGGGAAAGCCAAACTGTCAAAAGTTCTTCCAGTGCATTGATTCTATAAGATAGCACAAGCAAAGGAGTTTTTCTCCTGTCCTATCCCTTATTACGGCAGCTATGACATGAACACCTGTCCCCTCAGGTGAGTGTGAGTGAGAGAGGGAAAGAGAGCTCTGTCATGAGTGACAGCATGAAAAATCCACTTTTTATGCTGATAGACAAACTCCGTGTCTCCTTTCCACTTGTTTACGGCTCTAAAGTTCACTATATCTCACTTCACAGAGATGAGTCAATGTTCTCAGACAGCGCAGTCAAAGATGCCACCCTGGAGGCTTCAGCCTGAAAGAACACATTACAGCAGGTGTCACTAGAACATCAACCCCGTGTTCCAGGAGAAGTGGAAGGGAGAAGCCCGTGTAGCTCACAACTCCTTCACATCTGACATGCTGAGAACAAGGTTTACTTGGTGCAGTTATTGTTGATTCTACCATCCCAAAGGTGAAATCAAAGCAGCTTCAATGCCATTTGTGCCCCCACTTCGCAGAAAGAGACGAGACACAAGTCTTGTGTCATTCTGAGTAGTATCTGGTGGTGTCATTCTACCAATGGAAGGGAGACCACTGGCAGAATGGATTTCCCCTCCTCCCCTGCAGCCCCCTCCCCACACTGAAACCCTTCAATTCTGCTTTGGAGGCTTGGGGAAACCTCTGGTGCAGATTTGGGGGGCTAAAGGTGGAGAAAAGAGAGGTCAGAGAAGTCTCATTGCACGAGTGGATGTTTGCTTGTGCAATGCTAGCTCCAAGCTTAAGGCTACATTTTAACTATTAGCAAGAGATCTGCAGCAAATCAAGTGTGCCCAAAACAGCCGAGGAAGTAACAATCCTCCTAAACGCCTGCTTTATATGTGTGACCTGGGTCAGCCTCAAAGGAGGTCCTTTACCCACTTCACAGATCCCAATGCCCAGAAGGACTGGCTTAGGTAATCCCTAGTCAGCACAAAGATGCCTCAGTGTGGACCCAATTGGTTCATTATTGCAAGCACTACACTGCCCATGTGACCAACCTATTTAATGACACCACCCAAGCCAATATCCCACCTTCCCATACAGAAGCAGTACAATAGGGTACCAAACTTCTTTCGACCCCAAGGGCTCAAATTCCATTTCAGAAACATTATTGCAGGCAGCATGGGGCTGGATGAATAAGGGAAGGGACCAAAAATACCATCAGATTTTCATTTACAGCTCTTATTGCCAGTGCCTAAACCTTAGGCAAAGCATTTCAATTTTTTAGAATGGGGGGTGGGAACCCACACAAAAGCAGGTAAACCCCTCTCAAAATGGGGGGGGGGGCAGGAACCACTTGGTCATGAAGGGAATGGGGCATGGCCCTATGGGGAATCCCAGATGGCCAAATTTTGACATGAGTGTAGATTTCAGCCCCAGGCCTGAATTTCAATACTCCTGCACTACAAGGTGGGGGTGGGGAAAACGCACCCACCTTGTAGTGGGTGCGTTTACCAAGGCTAATCAGGGCCACAGGTAAACATTTCTGCTCAGCCTCAAAGTGACCATTCTTTACCTATGCTGACACCTTTATGGCAGGAGGGTGGTGCCAAAGGGAGTAGGGATGTATGAGAAACTTGTTTCAGTTGAGTTTTGATCAGGATTTACCCACTTCACACCTTCCTAACCAAACACAGACTCAGGACGCCATCTGTGGTCAAAATCCATACTTTTCTGAGCTTGGAATTTAATTCACGAATCCCTCCCCCCCCCCACACACACACAAATGCATTTGACAGTATGCATACATTTGAACAACACTCATGGGAAAAAGCACAAATCCGTTTTAATCAATGGGGGAAGAATGAACACACTGCAATGATGCAAACAATTGATGTGTCCATTTGGAAAAACACACAAAAAAAATAGGCATGAATCCTCATTCAAAAAACAAAACAAAAAACCCCACAAAGCTTTCAATCTGATATGGACCCGAATCGGAACAAGCTTTGAGATGGAGTATGGAGAACTCTGGTAAGCTTAAGCCACATCTGATTCACACATCTCTAGCAGTTAGGCGAGAAGAGGCTGGAGAAAGGTTCATGCTTATCTAGCAGCCTAAGCTCCACCACTCCTAGGCCATAGCTAGACCTAAGGTTTATCCCTGGATCGTCCAGGGGTCGGACCTGTTCATCTAGGTGACACACAAGGGATCCAGTGCTCAGGCAGGGGCGAACCCTGGATGATCCCAGGATAAACCTTAGGTCTAGCTGTGGCCCTGGTCAGCATGACGTTCCTCTAGAAATGGACACAATCCACATGTCCTTTCAGGCTGCAGAGAGGGGAGGAAGTGCATTATAATAAATTACTCCTCTTAACATTTGGAATTACTAATGTTAGTAATTACTAATATATGAGCCAAACAACCTTTCTGCCTTTATCTCCCATATGTCAGCATCCATGAATTTCAGTCTTTCAGCACTATGATCCTTGGCCATCTGAACACATCCTGTTCTTCTCTTCAATCACTTCATCTATTCTCCCTTGCTGCCCATTATGTCTGGAACTCCCTCCAGGGTAGCTCTTCCTCTGAATCCCTCCCAAAACGACCTCTTCCACAAAGCCTTTGATTTAAACTTCTTAATTCTGAAGTTCGGATGGAGAGACGCTTCTCTGTGTCCCAATATGAACTGTTGCAAGGCTGGATGGGGTGTGAGAGAAGGCCTTTTCCATGGCTGCATCCCAATTGTAGAGCTTTCTTCCATGGGAGCCACATCTGGCTACTTCACTTTTTACTTCTGCTATCTGGTTCAGACAACCTCGTCCAGGTGGGCTTTTTATTCACTGTGCAATTTCACGCTGACGCTGATGTTTGAATTCATCTGTTGTAATGCCTCTTTACCTTTTGAAGATTTAGTATTGCTGATTTAGTGTGCTGTGTATGTGTGTGCTCAAATTATGGGAAAACTGGATTTGTTGAATGTATGAATTTATTGTTGGCCATTCTGGGAATGATATTTTTAGTGTGAAGGTAAGGACATAAACTATTCTAAGAAAAAAGAAGTAGATGTCACTGCATTTGTCCTTTCTTACCACTGTCTGTCTCCCATTTTCACCTCTCCCTGCTATTGTCTTTCCCACCACATGCACATTTACATACCTATATTGAAATTAAGATTGTATGCTCCTTGTAATATTCTAGGGGCCAGCCCAAGACATTTTTGTTGCTTGAGGCAAAACAGCAAATTCCAAGTTAAGATGCATAGTAACCAAGGCTGGCCAAGTTATTTTGGCACCTGAGGTAGAAAGCTCCTCCCCCTAAAAGAAAAAATAAATAAATTGTTGCCCTTTCATGTCACACATAATCTGCAGCTCGGCTGTAGATTACTTCCTCGGCTGTTTTGGGCACACTTGATTTGCTGCAGATCTGGAAGTGGCTGGCTCTCTCTGCCTAATAGTAGTATAAAACTTCAGTGTCAATACTCCTCCTCATACTACTGCTACTAGCATTACTAGTATGGCTACTATTTACTATTACTTCTATAAGTAGTAGTAACTTTATCGATATTCAAAAGTTTGCTAAGCATCTCCCAAAATACATGTCCAAGTTATGTCTTCTCTTACTCATGTCTCTGGAGGTTTTCATGCACTTGGCTTAAAGCCGTTCTTGTTTCCATCAGGTTTAATTTGAATCTAAAACTTGCATTGGCCATAATGCCTACTCATATTACCCGTGCTTCTCCTCTGCCTTTTCTTCTACATTAACAAGGGCCAGGCGTTCACATAAGTAGCATGAGAGAGGCTCAGGGGTGATTTAAGCCTCACATATGAATGCACTCTAAATTCCAATGGAAGATTGGGAGGCAAGGGAGATGAAAGGATAACAAGGAGATAGATGTGTAAATACATTTACACATACTTAGGCTTCATTTCAGTGGGGATGAGGATTAGTAGCAAAAACATTCACATGCAGTTTAAAATGGCTCTCGCTTCAATTGGGTTTGTATAATCTGAATGCAAAACCTATATTGGCAAATGCTACAAATGCCTCTTCCTTGTTTTCTCTTTCTTATTAATGATGGCCAGAGAGTCTCATAAATACACCATAAGAGGCTCAAAGATGATTTATTCAACACCCTAGGAAATGTTCCATGGTATCATTATACCTCTAGAGTACTCAGTTTTCGGTTGTGGTCCCATGTTCGTAAAAGCGTATCAGAGAAACTGACACACTAGAATTTGACACACTAGATCAGAGAGCATTTGTTTCTGTCTAGAGCCAAGAGATTTTAAGTCATTCAGTAGATCAGTCTTCCTCAACATGGTGCCCACCAGATGGTTTGAACTTAAACTCCCATCAGCCTGAGCCAGCATGGCCAATGGTCAGGAATGCTGGGAGTTGTACTCCAAAACATCTCTGACTGCAGTGACTAGCCATTCCCACTTGCATTGTTTTGTCTTCCTGCTCTGACTGGACTATTCAACTGCAATCATCACATCATGAGAACAAAGGAAAGAGCCCAGAACTAGTCCCCCACCCACCCTGCAAATAGGAGCCTAGTTCTGTCAGTTTCAGCCATATTGTGTCAGTATAGCCCTGAACCAGCCAGGAGCAAATTTTTCTTTCTCCATATAGCAAACAGTTGAGTTGAAGAGATAAATCCCATGAACCATTCTTGGGTTGGCTCAACTATATTAAGATGAGGTCCAAATCTCAATTTTAAGTTAGACTTAAATACTAGGATTTGTAAAGTTGCATTTCAGTTTTAATCTTCAAGGTATCAACTACCTGTGGAAAGAAACTGAAATCTGATTTTAAATCCATGTTTCTCAACAAACAATGGGTATTATAACAGCAAAAACTTACCACTAATACTTACTACCTTTTGTTGAAAGAGGAAAAAACACCTACATTTAAATTGCTGCCATTTAAATGTGTTTTTTTATTTTTGAAAATAACAAAAATCATACAAAACATGTATATTCTAATTACTACTCTTTCAACAAAACCATACAAAGTGCTTTTTTTAAAAAAAGAATAAATATCCTATACAAAACATGTCTATTCTAATTATTTCCCTTTCAGACTGATAGTGATACATATAAAGTTCACCATTTAGCCAAATCTTCACTAACCTTAGATAATACTTATCCATGGTTACCTCTGTTAAATCCTTGACCTTGGTACCTCTTTATGTCCCCAGTACTTATTGTTGTGGGTTCCCCTTTTTCCAATTATATATTATGGCCAGCTTTGATATTTGAAGTATGCTTTTCCTCCACTTAACCTAAGGTTACGATTACAAGGTACAAAATCCAGTCCTTTGAAACTAGATGAAAAAAAGTAGTTGTGGAAAACAATGGAACAGTTTTTATTTGTAAAGAAGAATAAAACCCTCTATAATCACATTCAAGCTCTTGAACTATCTCATTGCTATTGGCAGAAGCAATATTGTTAAACAGCTGAGTTCCAACATTTGTTACTCATAAGAATGGACAAATCTGTTAAGCTTGATTTCGCTCAGGTTCTCTTTGATTTGTTTTGTTTCTCTTTTAAGTTTGTTGCATCTCATTTCTGCAATGGATTTTTATTTATTTATTCCCCCCCCCATCCCTATTCTGTGTTAGTCATGCCACATTTGGAGTACTGTGTAAGGTGACCATATGGAAAGGAGGACAGGACTCCTGTAGCTTTAACAGTTGTATAGAAAAGCGTATTTCAGCAGGTGCCATTTGTATGCATGCAGCACCTGGTGAAAGTCCCTCTTCATCACAACAGTTAAGGCTGCAGGAGCCCTGCTCTCTTTTTTTATCTGGCCACTCTAGTATACAAACTTAAAAGTTAAAAAAGCAAAACCAAAGGAAACCTGAGCAAAATCAAGCACAACAGGTTTGCCCATTCTTAAGTATATTATAAGGCCATCGAGTCCAACCCCCTGCTCAATTCAGGAATCCACCTTAAAGCATACCTGACAGTTGGCTGTCCAGCTGTATCTTGAATGCCTCTAGTGTGGGAGAGCCCATGACCTCCCTAGGTAACTGGTTCCATTGCCATACTGGTCAAACAGTCAGAAGGTTTATCCTAATGGCCAGCCGGAATCTGGCTTCCTGTAACTTGAGCCCATTATTCTGTATCCTGCACTCTGGGATGCACGGCACGGACGCCTTCATTCTAAGGATGGCATTGTCAAATTGGACTGTATCCAGGAAACAGCAACCAGGATGGTGAGGGGTCTGGAAAGAGAGTCCTATGAGGAACAGTTGAAAGAGCTGGGTAATGGGTTCTTTTTTGCTGAAGATCTTTAAAGAGAGACTGGGTAGTCATCTGTTAGGGATACTATAGCTGCATCTTGCTTTGTATAGGCTGCATTAAACAGAGATTTGGAATAGATATGGGGTGGAGAACCTTAGGCCTGCAAGGGGTGTGTGTCCAAATCTGGCTCTCCAGGGATCCCCAGATGGCCATACCCCTTTCCTTTGGCAACACCCTCTTTCATCCAACCACTGGTCATTTGGTGGTTTCACAGTTTTTGTGCAGTTTCCCCCCCGCATTTCCCCCTCTCCTAAGGCTTAGTGACTGGCAGCAGGAGCTTTAAAGTACCTTATAAATTTATTTGGGGTTTTTTTTGTGTGTGTGTGTGTATTTTGGCCTCACCCCTTTGGCCCTGCCCTCTTTCCTCCAACCCTGCCCACCACTGGAATGTGGCTTCTGAGATCTTCTTCAATACTGAATTTGGCCCTCAGGCTGAAAGAGGTTCCCCATCCCTGGACTAGCAATCCTCAAAGTCCCTTCCAGCTCTCTGATTGTACCCCAGTATTATCTATACTACCTGGCAGCATCTCTCCAGGTTTCAGAGATGCCTCTAATTGAACCTGCGATTTTCTGCAGGCAGTGGATGGGCTCTGCCCACAAGCCTCTCCTCCAAGGTCATGTTCTTCTCCAGTCCTACAGAATTGTTCCAGCCAACCAGCCATAAATGTTGGGCTGCTAGCTGCTTTGTAAGCCCCCCTGTTTTTGCATTCCAAGATAGGCAGCAACAAGAAGAAGACTTTCTTGAACCATTGTAAGGCTTCAATATGTCATCCAGTTATGGGCAGCATTCAGCTGAGCAGGCCAATCCATAAATTGCTACCTGTTTACTAAGCTCCTAGACGGTATTGCCTCACAGCCTTTGTTCTGAATTCCGGTTGTAATTTTGTCTAAAGCTCACTAGTCAGATTTGTTTTACACTGAACAGTAATCTATTCTACCCCAAGAGATCAGGCTAGATGGCATAAATTGTCTTAATTTATGAACTCCATTCAGATGGGAAAACTGCTAAGAGCCAAGTCTGGATGCAAATATCCTATGCGCACCACATTTAAAGCTTTCCAGTATCTATGGCTAAAAGCATGTTGTTTTCCATTTGGCCATAACAGAAGGGAGTCTCCTGAGATTCTCCGAGTTGACTCTGTGCTCAAGAGTGCCAGTTAGCGCTAGATTAATTTGTAATTTAATCACAGGCTCCAATCTTTCAGTGACTTAAAGATCTCAGAATCAATATTTAATAAAGATAATGCTTAGTATGCCCTACTCAGAGTGAACCCTTCATTTCATTTGAAACAATGGAAATTACATCTCCCTGCAATACCTTGATTAGTTTTGTTGCAAAAGAGGTACAGCCCAAGACCTTATTCCATAGCATCCTGAGCCTCTTTCTGCCAGGTATACAAAATTTATTTGATTCTTTTGGACTAGTTCTAAAACACAGTACTAGTTGAGCCCTATGAAATAAGGGGCCACCGTTTCTCAAGGGCTTAGGTCTGGCTCAATGTATCCACATTTATTGTGTCCCTCACAACATTTTTTTTCCTTTTTAAGGTTCCCCCCACCCCAATGGGTATATACAAATGCATGAATTTGTATATACCCATAGTAATGAATCCATATGAAGTGCACATAAATGAAAATACTATTTTCTAGGAATCACATGTAGGCTTCAACAAAAGCAGACCAGATATCCAAATATCCATTTGATATGCCACTTGTTCAAATATTAAAAGTCTTGTAAGGTACTCAGTCCATTGCTTTATAAAATGTTTATCCTTCCGATATTGTAATATCAGTCTTTCAGTTGTCAAAAGGGAGCAGAGAATCAATTCATGCTGACCATTAATTTCCATGAAGTAGAGAATTAAAATAGCATGTACATCAGCAAATATTAAAGGCTATTCCAGTCTAAATTTAACTGAATAATATCCTCCTCCCAAAAAAGAAGCAACTACAGAACATTGCAAAAACATATGTTTAAAAGAAACATTAGCTGCATTGCACCACCAGCAATTAGCTGAATTAAACAAACACTTAATTAGGAGACATTGTGATGTCCAATAAAATGAAACAATAGATGTTGCTGAATAAGAAGCATCCTAAGACCCACAGACACAACAGGCATAGATGCCAAAGCAGTGATCCACTGATTAGGCTGAATGGTTCAATTCAATTCCCTATTCCCTTCTGGCTTAAAACCCTGTATGTCATATTTATTCACAAACAGCAAGTATTTATAGACATGGATCGTGGGTCACTTTGCCTGACTAGCCTCAATAAGTGCTTCCAGTATTGATGGAGACTCTGGCCTTTACTAGACCAGGCTATATCCTGGAGTGATACCCGGGATCGCCCCTGTGCATCCAGATGATGCACAGGTGATCCCGGGATCAGGCAGGGATCAACCCTCCCTGGCCCAGGGATATAGCCTACCCCTTCAAGCCAGCTTTTTCCCATGTCTTGGACTGAGCCCAAGACCGCGAGCATGTGGCCCGTTTTTGCGGCTTTTCCTGGCTCCACACGATTACTCGTGCGGAGCCAGGAGCCGTGCACAGGGCGCAGTGCTCCCCAGGAGAGCTGTGCCCATCAGGGGCAGGGTGGGGGGAGTGGGGAAACCCATTTTTTTTTAAAAAAAAACTACACTTACCTTTGCGCACAAACGTTCGTGCGCATTGTCCCCTTTAAAAGTAAAAAAAATGGTGGGTGTGACAGCTCTCTTCGTGAGGTCACCTCACCTTACTTGTAAATGAGGGCGACATCCTGCAGTACTTGCATCGTGGGGTCTCCCCTCGTCCGTCGCAGATTTACCGGTAGGTCTAGCAAAGGCCTCTGATGCTTTAAAAGCGACCAGGCCAAACCTAGATACTAGCAAATGTTGCATTTGCAAATATTGCCATTCAGTCATAGCTGGCAAGTCAGATTTGGCATGCAGAATAGAAAACAACAAGAACTCATCTTCATCACCCACCTGTAGGTATGTTGTGGGAGTCTGAACGGGGGGGGTGGAGTCTGACAGCCTCCCCACCCCCCACTCGGCCTCGGTATGTCTGTCCCTCGCTAGCAATGTATGCTGGGAGTTGTAGGCTCTTTCCTTGCTTCAGTTTTATGGCGATGCATCATAAAATGGCCTCCTCAGCTTTGGAACTCTGAAGCTGAGGCTTGCACAGCCCTAGTTGACAATGACTGGCATTTGCTCTCCAGGTTTTCATGCTGGAGTTTTTCCAGCCCTACCTGGCGATGCTGAGGATTGAACCTGAGACCATCTGCATGCAGAGCAAGTGCCATAGAGTCACAGCCTTTACCATGGATCACTACTCCTTATTTTGTTGTGTGTTTACTGAATTCCCATATAATAAAGTTGACCCTAGAAGCCCCACTGCTGGAGCCAGTTTATAATCTGTGAAATTTCTGATAGTCTTGTCTTTGCATCATAAAGGATGGATTCTAAAGATCCTTATTTCATGGGATGCCATGGAAAACAATGAGGAAGTGGTTTAGGACTGTAGCATCAATATGAACTATAGTGCAACTTGTAAACATTCTTATTAAATATGTTTTCCGAAAACAGAAACTTAGAATTCAAAAATAATTGTAAGAGTGTAAACACCTAAAACAATATGACTAGTTGCTTTTCCTTTATGTGATTTAAATTCAGCTGAGCCAAATAGATTGGGAGACGGAGATAATTAAATTCCTCAGTGATGCGGACATCATATGTCAAATATGAGCCTAAAGCTAAATTTCCTGGTGGCATTATAATCCCCAGAAAATACTGTGTTGGTTGTATATATAGCAATTTTTGCTATGCAATGAGCTCCCAAACTAAATTTTTGCCCTCTAATTTAATGAGGGAGTTTTGCTTCCAAATCACTTTTAAAGTCTTCCAGCTGAACATTCACTTGGTTTATGATAGCTGCATTGCTTTTCGGTTCAATTAAATAAGAAAGAGGAAGGGAGAGAGGTAACTCAAACGTAAAATAGCAAACGGGCTTCTTCCTGGGAATCAGAGTAAACCCTCTGCAAGACAGATAAATAGTCTTCTAGTTTCTCTTCCAGAATTCAAGAAGAATGGAAACAAGTGCACACACAGGCCATCTCTGTAATCATGGGTTTAATACATGAACAGCCTTTACATATACTGAATGCTTGGAGGGAAAGTGGGATTACTGACCCCTGACCTCTGTGTGATCACTGACCCTGCCTTGACCTCTGTGCATTCAGTGGTAGGTGTGAAATGGACCTTTATGTGTACAGATGTACACATGTAGGGTCTTCTATATCATCAGGAGCAATTAGTGTTACTGATTATATGGAAGTCCCCACACACTTACAGAGACCTCTTTCATGACTTCTACGGAATACATGGATGTTGGAGGCAGACCAGCAGGCATGATCCATGTGTGAAGGGAAGGTATGTACAAAGTCTGGTTGGATCCAGACTTGCCCCTCCACGTTTGGAAGACATCCTTCCATTCCTAGAGGGAACTGTGATCAAGTGGAAGCTTCCCATTGGTGGGAGGGGACAGGGTGGGGATTTTCTGTGATTCTCTTTTACCCCAGTGCCATCTTTCATGCTGACCTGAGGGCTCCTCAGTTCTCTGGAGCAGCATGGGAGATGGTACTAGAGGTTGTAGGGTGAGGGAGGAGTTGGAGAAAACCTATGCTTCTCATGCTTCTTCCAGCACCACCAGAACTCTGCTGAGCATGTCTCTGGATCCAATCCATTGTGTCTTTCAGGCATTCACCTCAAATACCCTGGGCTCATTTTCATCTATCCTCACATGATAGAGAGATAGGCCATATGTTTATTCAAATATCCTTTTAAGCCTAGGCTGAAATTTCACTTCCATAGGTTGAGCCAGTTATGTGACTGCCAACAGCATGGCATGCTGAAATTGGTATGGATTAATTTGTGATGCTCAACTCAAGCGTTCCAATACCTGTGGCTGACATTGAGCACTGAAACCCAATCTGTGCTGAGTTCAGCACACTTTGTCTTGTTGGCAGTGACATGGGCTATAGCTAGACCAGGCCTATATCCCGGGATTGTCCCGGGATCATCCCTGTGCATCCAAATGACACACAGGGGATCCCGGGAGCAGGCAGGGACGACCCCTCCATTTGACTGGGATAATCCTTAGGTCTAGCTATGGCCATGGAGAGCTCAGGCCCTGGAAAAGCAGATGTAAGACAGCTGGGCTGATGAAAACCTGCAACTCCCATGGGGATTAAAAGGATCATGGGAAACAGCTTCAAAGAAACACTTATCTTGATTTTGGATACAGGTCAGTTTGTTTATTTTCATATTACTTAATTCAAGAGGTGGTTTTTTATTCAGCTCTTTTATGAGTCCCTGTTCAAAGCCATTGTTGTTGTTTTTTAAACTCCCTATAACAATCTTGCCATTGGAGTCACTCAGCCAATTAAATGTGGACCCAATTCTAATGCCAATTTGAAAATGTCATCCCACTCCTGGATGCAATCCAGAACTTCTGGGATTTTCAGGGAGAAACTTTATGAACTGTCCAGATGGACTAGGGAAGTAGCTGTAATTCCACTATGGTCCTCTTCCAAGAATATACCATTAGTTTATAATGACAGAGTTTGGCTTTGGTCTAATAATTCCTTGATCCTTTTCTTAAGGGTCCTATACAGCAGGGTATATTAAACATGCTTGCACATCTGCATTACCTTGCTCCCTTCATCCATCTTGTCTTCTCTAGAGGTGTCCCTCCTCACAATTTGATAAGTTGTTCACCTTGTTACCACTCATCTCATTGTCCTATTTTCTCTGTGCTTTCAGACATTTTATGCATGATTGCTTATGTCTTGTTCTCAGTTTCTGACTCTGCCTGAAATCTCTTCTCCATAGTATATTTCATTTCCCATATAAAACATTCTAAATTCATTTCCACAATGTTTTCTCTCAACTGAAAAACAGAAAACAAACAAACAACAAGTCTAGCTAAGGCCTAAGTGCCCCTGTCATGGACTGACAACATCGTGTTCAATGAGTGAAAGGGGGGAAGGCAAAATGGTGTGTCCATACTTCTTTTTGCCCTTCTCTTCCTGCTTTTGCCCTTCCCTGTTACTAGATGAAAATATTCTTCTATCTGGCTGCTCCACCAAATGAGCTTTAAAATGATCTGAAGTGTTCGGTATCTACTGTAGGTAATGTGGGTGTTGGCTATTAGCCATGGAGTGAGAAATGCAAAAGAGAGCCTACAACATCTCACACAACAAGGTTTAAATCTTGCTGAAGGAATCTTGCCATTGGAAAAGTTTTAAAATGTGAATAAATACACAAACATGCCCAAAATACACAAAATAAAAATGAGCATCAGAGTAATAAAAACAAGCAGGGATAAATGCATACAAAGAACCCAATGAGACCGTGTCGCTAGCTTATCCAGAACCCTAACTTCACAGTAGCGTGTTGACACCACTCTGCCACCAATCCCCACGGAATTATTGCTGCAGGGCTGTGGTGAGTAATGCTCACTGGAGGAGGCAGCACGGGCTTTGTGGCAGCCATGCAGCTCTCTGGGCCTGCCCCCTGTCCCTCGTCCAGCTTCCAGTGACCAATTGGAGGTTGCCTTCTGCCCAGGAACACCCCCAATGCGACACCAGATTGAGGTCAGATGGCAGAAGAGTCATAGTGCCCTCACTCGAGCATGAAAAGTTGGATAAGTCCCCCACTCTTCCAATGTGCAGCTTCACAGAAATCCCCATGGTGGCTGCAAGGTGGCTGCTGAATCATGAAACTGATGCAGTGCACAGCCACTGCAGGGCTTTTAAACTGTATAGAGAACCCCCAGATCCCTTATCCAAGCAAAATCTTACTATCATTGGTCCAATAAGTTCTCCAGGTCCAGCAACTCCAGCTTGCTCGCTTGTTTGCCTTCCTTTGCTATCTCTATCTGCTTTTCTCTACCTTTCTGCCCATGCTTTTATCTCTTAAAATTAGTTATTTTTTCTTTCTACCCAACTTCAACCAGCCAGAACGGTAATTTCATGTGCATTTATGCAAATGAAGTTTTTTCCTCCGATACAAAACTTTCTTCTCTCCCTCCCTCGCTCTCTCTTATTTTGACCGCTTGTTCAATTTATGATATCCTGGCTTCCTGAGAAAACATCCTGACCTCCACATTCTAAATAAAGTTTTGACCTCTAAACTATTAACTTTTTCGTTGAAACTGACTACTACACACACACACACACACAGAGAGAGAGAGAGAGAGAGAGAGAGAGAGAGAGAGAGAGAGATTTAACTCCTTGGGCCCTTTCTAAACCTAAGGATTATCCCAGAAAAATGGAGGGATTGTGCCTGCCTGCTCCCGGGATCCCCTGTGTGTCATTTGCATGTACAGGGATGATCCCAGGATGATCCCGGGATGATCCCAGGGGAAAAGGCAGGTGCAGAAATGGCGATAATATCCTATACCTGAATATTTAACCCCATTATATCTTAAAACTAAACTAAATACAAAAATGAAGGACAGTTCTGTCCTTTCATAGCCCATCAAGGTTCATTTCCCTGGTTAAGGCCTTTGCTAGACCTACTGGTAAGTCCGCAATGGAGAAGGGGAGATCCCGCGATACGAGTATCACAGAATGTCACCCTTGTTTACATGCAAGGCACATTGAGCTCAAGAAGGGGGCCATTGCGCCCGCCATTTTTTGGGGGGGGTAGTTTTAAATGGCTGGCTGCGCTCGAGTGCATGAGCGACTAAAGGTAGATTTTTAAAATATATATATTTCCCCACTCCCCCCACCCTAGCCCCAATGGACACAGCACTCCTGAGGAGCACTGTGCCCCGTGTGCAGCTCCCGGCTTTGCACAAGTAATCGCATGGAGCTGGGAAAAGCCACAGAAACAGACCACACGCTTGCGGTCTCGGGCTCAGCCCGAGACTGCGGGAAAAAGCAGGGCCAAAGGGTAGGCCTATATCCCGGGGCCAGGGAGGGTTGATCCTTGCCTGAGCCCGGGATCCCCTGTGCCTCATCTGGACACACAGGGACGACCCCGGGTATCACCCCAGGATATAGCCTGGTCTAGCAAAGGCCTAAGTTTCATTTTGTCATTTAAGTTTCATTTCTTCAAGGTTGAAATAGTACTTCCTATTTTGGGGAAGAGGGTATAAAAATGGAGAAGAAAGGCAACCAGGGAAAGAGCAGGGAAAGACAAGAACATGAGGAAGAAGAAGCTGGAAAAGCCTAAACAAAGGTAGGGTAAAAGAACTTGCGTTTTGCAACTTCTATTTTCTTTAAATGCCTTTATATCACTCAGCTCTATTGATTAAATACCTTTAATTTTAATTTGCTTTCTTTAATATATTATTAAGCTGTTGTGTTAAACCTAAAGTGTCTGGAGTGTCACTCACCCCACGTCTACAGCCTAAACCCCATGTTATTGGGAAGGAAAAGGTAAAGGAAGGAATTGGGACTCTTAAGGAGGCAAAAGATCCTTCAGGAGTTGCTCAGGAGGTCCGGTTCATAGAAGGAACCCTGGCAGAGACAAAGCTAGTTCTAACTGCCCTGAAGTAATGACAACAACAACAACAACAACAACAACAACAACATTTCATTGCAATATATAGCCCAGCTATGTATTGTATGCCAGTAGATGCTAATTGTATCATTGGCATCTATTGGAAAAATGAAGATATATAATCCAAGGAAAGAGACAAGCACACTCAAAGAGAAAAGGAAGGAGGCATAAATGGGTTCAAAGTATAATGGAAATCAGTGCCCAGTAACGATCAAGTGTATATTGACCAGATCAAATGACTTTCTGAAGAGCAGCACTGTCTCTTATTCCACTTTAATGAATCCAGAATCAATGCCATTCTTGGATTCATCTGTTCTCTGCATGGCAGTTTGACAATGTCAGTTAATGTATAGAACACCAAAACAAAGAAATTTTATTTGAAATCAAACAAGCAAACAAAAAACAAAACCCTCAAACCCCCCCTCTGTCTTGGAACTTCCTTGCTTAACATTTTTGTTGGGGTGTAATATACTGGGCACTTTTAATCTCCAGTTGAGACTAGAGGTAGAGGTATAGAGAATGAAGTCGGGTGTGGGGGAGGGAAGCCTAATTGGAAAGCATACATTGAATCATCAACATTATCCATTTATAAGCTAAGAAACTGACCTTTGGGTGTTCAAGTGTCTTCCTTCCTTTAAAGTCTATGATATTTTTTAAGGTTAAAACAAATCTGACTTGAAAAGTTGATGGATTTCAGACATTTTTCAGCATTCTGTTTGAGACTCCTTAACAAATCTAGACATAGAGCAAGGGTGGACAACTTCCTCCCGCCTGGAATCCAAAGTGGGCTGCACCATCCCTAGAACTGTTGCCACCATGCAGCTGAAGTTGCCATTGAAATTTGGCAGCCTGGCAGCAGTGGAGAGCTGTGGTTATTGGGCGGTATAGAAATGTAATAAATAAATTAGGAAATTTAAAAAACTCATATTTTCCTTCCAAATAAGGCTCATTGGGAGCACACATTTAAAGCAAAATTGTGTTCCCCAGGGGCTTCAACAGTGGGGTGGTAGAGCAATGGATGCTACAAAATTGGCTGAATCCACATTTGGCCCACTGGCTTTGAGTTACCCACCCTTGGTGTAGATAGTACGAAACCTGAGGACTGTGAGGGCCAAACTAAAATCTATGGGCTCATCTACATCAAGCAGGATATTCCACTATGAAAGCAGTATATAAAAGGCAGGAGCCACACTACTGCTTTATAGACATATTGAAGTGCACTGACAATTCTTGGGGCCCATTGACACATACCACATACCGCTTTCATACCACTTTCACAGTGCTATATTCTGCTTGGTGTAGATGTGTCATGGGCCCCAACAGTTATCAGTGCACTTCAGTACCACTATAAAGCAGTAGTGTAGATCCTGCAGTGCATTTCAATACTGCTATAAAGCAGTAGTGTGGCTCCTGCCTTTTATACCGCTTTCATAGTGTTACTGCGGACTGCGGTGGCAGTGGTGGAACCAGGTAAGCAACACCCCCCCGCCCCTTTACCTGTGTCCGTCGCAGTACGGCACGGGCTTCAATTGAGGCCCAGGTTGAAGCCGGAAGAGAAGGCCATGGCCTCTTCTGGCTTCAAGCTGGGGCCTCAGTTGAAGCCTGCAATAGATTGTGATGGAGGCAGGTAAGTCCCCTTCACCCCCTGCCCCCTGCCCCATTACCTGGCTCTGTCGCCGGCACTGCACGGTCTGTGGCAGCGGCGGCAGAGCCAGGTAAGTGAAACTCCCCCCACCCCCTTACCTGCCTCCATCGTGGGCTTCAACTGAGGACCAGGCCTCAAAGCAGAAGCAGGCCGCAGCCTGCTTCCGCTTTGAGGCCTGACCCTCAGTTGAAGCCCACGATGGAAGCAGGTAAGCCCCCTTTCCCTCTGCCTCCTTACCTGGCTCCATCGTCATCACCACACAGACTGCGCCAGTGCCAGGTGAGTCCCCCTCCCCCCTTACCTGCGTCCAGAGCTCCAGATCGGGGCAAACAGCTTCACCTCAATCCACAGCCCCCCTGACTCGATTTGTCTACGCCTTTGTCAGATCCAAATCAAGATGCAAATCTGAACTGAAGTGAAGCGGAGCACAGCCCTAATTAAAACCATAAAATGCAACACGATGAGATATAATATTAAACTCAAAAAGTTTAAATATACCACATGGGGAGCACACACTTTGTTTTAAAGTAAAATTGTGCTCCCCAGAGGGTTTTAGATGTGGGAAGCATCACATTCCTTCACTGCTAATCTTCCCCTCCCAGCTGACAGGCTAGTTACACATGCACTAGTGTAAGCTGTAGTTTGGCTCAGGGAGAGTATAGGATCGATTACTCCTAGATCAGTGATAAAACACAGCCTTTGCATGTAAAAGGTCCCACTTGTTCTTAGGGATTCAAGAGAATTTTGCTTTTGCCCATAAAACATGCAAGCATGCCCTGTTCAAAGCTACAGTTGTGAACCCGAGAGCAAGCACATGTCCTCTGAAAATATTCATAAATTGTTGAACACTTGCTTGAGTTCATCTCATTCTCATTTCCCCCAGTTAGATTTGCACAAATTGCCTCAGTAGACAGCTCCACTTTAGTATTTGGAGGAAATGTGTGCAAATTAGGGAATTTGCGCAAATTTGGAGTAAGTTATGTATATCTGCCATTTGATTACTGTTCGATTTGCACAAATGTCCCATTGATGCAAAGCAACCAGTGATGGCAAATGTAAATCAGAGTCAGGCACAAGATGAGTGGCAAGACGATGCTCAGAGAATCCTAGCGATCTCAAATGTTCTTCGTTCACCCTTCCTTGTTTTTCAGTCATTTTGACTGGCATCTCCAGGTAGGGCTGAGAAGAAGACCTGCAGCAAATTACTGTAGACAATACTGAGCTAGACGGACTCTTGGTCTGACTCAGTATAAAACAGCTTATACTTCCTCAGTATAAGGCAGCTTCCTGTATTCACTGTGCCTTCAGATTGTGCTGTATCAAAGGATATTGATTAAATATATATATTTCAGAGACTGAGAAGAGTGCTGGAAATTAAATTTCTTCTCTTCATGAAGACAAATGATATTTTTACATTCTTCTAATGAAGCAGCATTCATCAGATGCTCATCTATCTTTTCAAAGCAATTTCTCTCTGTGTGTATGGATAAAAGAGATTAATGCCCATGAACTTTCCAGCATTTGGATTTTGTGATGACACAGTCCGTCAGAAGCAGCTAGGAATCTGCAGGCCCACATGAACTGTGCTTGTCGACTGACCTACCTTCCTGTCTGATTGAGCTTCCATCTTTGGTTTTTCTTCTTTGTTTTTGTTTTTTTAAGTTCAAATATAAGCCATGAAGAACAATGTGTCTCACAGGAATGTGTCTATACACTTTTCAGCATTTTTTGGAAGAACAGAAAAATGAGCACAAATATCGTTAAAGCTGGATTAACCCATCAGTATTTTTATTTTAAGGGAGTATCCTGAAGTGTGAAGTGGCAAGATCCATTGAAATAACTGAGAGATAACCCAATGATGGCATTGATTCTGAGGGCTCATCTACACCAAGCAGGTATTCCGCTATAGAAGTGGTATGAAAGCGGTATAAAAAAGGAAGGAGCCACACTACTGCTTTATAGTGGAATTGAAGTGCACTGACAACTGTTGGGACCCATGACACATACCATATACCCCTTTCATACCACTTTCATAGTGTTATATCCTGCTTGGTGTAAATATGTCATGGGCCCCAACAGTTGTTAGTGCACTTCAATATTTATTTATTTTTATTTTATTTCTTACATTTTTATACCGCCCAATAGCCGAAGCTCTCTGGGCGGTTCACATATCACTATAAAGCAGTAGTATGGCTCCTGCCTTTTATATACCGATTTCATACCACTTTCATAGTGGAATATCCTGCTTGGTGTAGATGAGCCCTGAGTTCATTAGAGTAAGATATAGTGTTCCTCCTCAGAATGTAACTCTCTCCAGCCAATACAGACATTTGATCATTACTGGACAATAATTTCCATGATACCATACAACAAAACCATTTACACCTCCTTCCTTTTGTCAGCTTTGATTCACTTTCTTTTTCACTTCATTTTCTCTGGGAGATGCGAGCCATAACATATTCTATTCCTTGCTATAGACCTCTTTAAAAACCTGGGGTACATTGAAAGGAGAAAATGGCCCTGTCAGCCATGGTGGCTTGTTAACCACGGCCACACGTGCCAGTCATACGCTGACTTATTTCCTTAATTGTCCTTGCTGGGCCTGAGTTAACATGATGTGCAAACCTAGTAGCTGGGGTAGTTAACAAACCACACAGAAACTCTACAACAGAGTGTGGTTTCTGGTTGGTTTGTTAACCATGCCCTCTTTTGTATCTGGTCACTCTAGTACTGCTCCTGCAGCTATAATTGTTTTTTGCATGCATACAAATGACACCTGCTGAAATTCCCTTTTCTGAACAACTATTAATGATACATTAGCCCTGTCCTCCTTTCCATATGATCACCCTAAGGACAATGGAATGGAGTACAGTGGAGGAGGGCATGGCTGACTGGAACAGTTAACAGAAGGGATATATGGATTTTGTTAAATCTCTTCTGTCTGCCTGACAATCAATGAAACATTGATGGTTGGGCATCTTTTGTTCCATTGACCACTCAGTGACAGCACTGTTCTTTATATGAGTATTTCATTCCTATTTGCATATGTGCATTTGCACTGTTGCATTCTGGCAATAATGTGCATTAGTGGAAGTGCATACTTCACAAATGTGCATTCACACCAAAAACTCAACAGAAAAGGAAAAAAAAATCAGTCCACAAGTCTGCAGAATCTGTGCAACGCAGAAAAAGCCGGTCTGCTCAGAATAGGAACTCATTTGAATCCACTGTGGATTTCCACGCCATCCCTAAACCGTTTTGTGTGTCCCGGGAGGGGGGAATCTGCAATATCCTATGGTCTCTGGAAGGGAATTCCGGAGACATGGTTGTCACTAGAGCCCAACTGGGTCTGGGAGCCTGGCAGACACCCACACATTGGTGCCCCCAGACCAAGTCAGGTGCTCCTCTTGTGAGTGCAGATGGCCCCTGAGTACTCATGAGGCCCTCAGCAAGTACTCAGCAGCTGCCCTCCCATACCCCAAAATTGCACACTTCCCCTTTCCTGTGGTAATAGCAGTTGCCATTCATGCAGGAAGTGTGCAATTTCAGTGCATTTTGACCACTCACAGGGCCAAGCTGAGCCTCAGAAGAGGCTTGTGTGGCTCAGGAAGGGGGGGCAGCAGCAGCAATGGGGCAAGTGCCCCCTGACCCTGGCATGGGTGAGGTCACACACTCTTACCCAGAAAGTACAGGTTTGCTCTGCCCATCTTACAACTGATGGTTTCTAATGGAGTTTCACTTTTAAGTTGTGAACATTCGTAGAAGGGCAAGCTTTTTTAATCACCTTGATGCTGATGGGGGAAAGCAGCCCGAGGATGAGGTTGTATTGACTACTTAACCTTTAGTCATATTAGGGCTTAATGTGCATGAGAGCTCGAGGGATGAACAATTAGGGATCACTCATGAAGGCGTAGGCTCAGAGTGTGAACTGTTGATTTCTGTCTTGAGCTTTCGCCTCTCCCTGTAAATATTTGTAATGTTTTCTTCTAGCTTCAGTGAGCACTTTTATATGTTTTATATGTTTTAGATATTAAAAATAGAGAGGAGGAGAAGATTAGAGGGGGTAGGAGTTAAATGGGTTACTTGGAGAGTCAACTATAGACATCTATTTAACATCAGCTGTTTAGCAAAGCAAACCAAATGGCTAAAGCAGAATCCTTGTTCATAAAAATACCATATTTCAAATTGAAAAATAGTTCCCTCCCCCAGTTAGAAATAATAATAATAATAATAATAATAATAATAATAATAATAATAATTCTCGCAGGAACGGACTATACAGACAGACAGCTGCAAAAAGAATTCACCAACAACTGGCCATCAAATTCAATCTTATCAAACAACCTACATCATATTATATATACTCACCAGAAACTATCTTGGAAAATGCAGATCATAAAATATACTGGGACAGAACAATTCATAGCAACCAAACAATACTGTGCAATTGACCAGACATAACAGTCATAGACAAAAAAAGAAAAACACAATACCTCAAAATAGCAATACTGAATGAAAAATATACACCACTGGTCCTGGGAGTTAAAGAACTATGGCAACAGGAAAAGGTCACAATTATTCTGTTAGTCACATCAGTCACCGGCATCACTTCAAAAAACTATACAGAAAACCATCAGAAACTGGGCCTATCAAATACATCCACACCAACATCCAAAAAGCAATCATAATTAAAAACATGCTCAATTGTCAGGAAATTTCTGAATCTGTAAAAGACAGCATGTCTTGGCAATGCCCGTCATATCGGTCTAGAAAAACCACCATGAGTGAGAAAGAGATGATGATGATGATGATGATGATGATGATGATGATGATGATGATGATGATAATAAATTATAGTCCTGGAATCTTGGAAGCCATCAAGCTAAATCCACCTCAAAATAGAAAAGCTTCTCTCTCTCTCTCTCTCTCTCTCTCTCTCTCTCTCTCTCTCTCTCTCTCTCTCTCTCTCTCTGTCTCTGTCTCTGTCACTCTCTCATACTCACACACTCATTCTCATTCTCCCATTCACACTGGGAGTACCTACATAGTCTACAACTCTTCCTAGCCTGGAAAGTGTTAATTGCCTGCCCCAGTTTTGAGTGATTTCGTTTTTCTAAAATGACCTGTCTTTATCAGTGGTGACCAGGAGATTCAAACCCTCAGGATAAAGTTGTATTTGATCTTCAGTTATTGAACGTCAAGTGGAATGTAGGTTTTTCTTAAAAAAAAAAAAATCAAAGGCAGCTCTTTCAATTTTCTCAGGCCCATTGTCGTTGGGCCCTTTGATTTAATCTTACATTTTCCCCTGAACTCCTTTTAAAAAGATATAAGACAATGTTTTGTCTGCTTTGTTTCATTTTACATAGGAAAAAAATGGTCATCTTTCCAAGGTTGAATAAAGCTAATTTCTTTTATATTTTTCTTAAGTTCTAAAATACAATAGTTTCTGCCCTGTTTTCTGTGAAGAGCTTTTATTTTCATTATTTCCTGAAACCGTTGTGATATCCTTTCCATCTATCTTTTCTTCAAGTACCATTAGGCATACCTATTTGTGAATCCCTTCGAATAGTTTTAGTGATCTCATAGGAAAACATGGATACAATTCGTATGCTTGATTTCTCTTTCTCTCTCTACTGCTATCTCTTTCTCTCTGACAGAGCTTTTCTCTTTGGGCATTTGAGGCACTATTTCATAAAATAGGCTGTGAAGCTCCAGCATTTCCATTTATCAAAGGATTTAAACAATGAGAGCCAGTGTACTAGAGTGACTAAGAGGCTGAGTCATGAATCATAAGGGATTGGATCCAGATTCCCACTGGATCAATTGCACAGGAAGAAGTGGACTTCCCTCCTCCCTCCTCCCCATGGCAGCCCCTCCAGCCCCACCCCATTAAAAGCTTGGGGTGGTACAAATCAATGGGTTGAATCCAGACTTAGGGCCTTGCTAGACCGAACTGAGAATCCGGGGGAGAGGAGGGGAGACCTCTTGTTATGAATAACATGAGGTCTTGCCCTTATTCAGATGCGAGACACATCGAGCTCTGGAGGAGAGCTGTCGTGGCCACCATTTTTTTATTTTTAAAGCGGCAGGAGGCAGGAAAGGTAAGTAGGGGTTGTTGTTGTTTTTTAATTCTCCTTCCCCCCACCCACGATGTCTGATCCCCCACCCGCCCACCCCACCCGCAATGTCTAATCCACCACCTGATGTCCCCCGCCTGCGAAGTCCGATCCCCTGCCTGCCCCCCGCTCAATGTCCCCCGCCCGCAATCCCCCCTGATGTCCCCTGGGCCGTGATTCCTCCCTGATCTCCCCAGCCTCCATTTCCCACCCACCCCATGTCCCCACTGTAGCCTTGATGGCCGCAGTGCTCCTGTGGAGCCCTGCAGCCCATTTACTCCCGGCTACTCAGGAGTAAATCCGATAGCCGGGAAAAGCGGCGGACCGGTCTACATGCCTGTGTAGCCCGAGACCGCAGGAAAAAACGGGTCTGAAGTGGTGCCGGTTACCCCAGGCCCAGGAAGGGTTCACCCCTGCCTGAGGCCGGGATACCCTGTGCGTCATCTGGACACACAGGGGTGAGCCCGGGGCTCACACCAGGCTAAAGCCCCATCTAGGAAGGCCCTTAGTCATACTCAAAATCAATGACACTTAAGCTAGTCATCACTGACTTTAGTTCCATTAATTTCAATGGGTCTATTCTAAGTATGGCTAAGTATGGATCCAAGCCATAATCAATACCCCCTTTTAAAGTTTGAGTGGGGGAATGAAAATGGAAATGATTTTAAGTGGCACAAAAACCCATTTCTGTAATTAATGTTCAGAAAGAAATACGAGATTATAATAAAAGTTTTCAACACCTAATATTCCATAAAGTATGTCAGATTATGTCTATTAAACTCTGGTCAAATTTTTCTAGCATGTAAAGTGTTTTGCTATATGGCCTGCAGTTTTATTCTATCCCCACTTCATATTCATAAGGAAAAAACACAGTAAAATGTATTTCCCCTCCAGTCACTTCCCTCTGCTTTCCTAATAATGGCTTTCCCCCAAAGACAGAAGTATCATGCTTTGTTGTGCAAGATAATTTACTTTCCTCCACAGCTGAAAATGAAATCCTGCCTAAAATGATACAATTAGCTACACGGCAACTAAAACCGTGTACCTGCCCTCTCGCCAGCCAGTCTTCAATGAGTGACGGTACCAGAAATGCTATTTTCCTAGCAGCAAAATTGCATTTTCAACGCAGAAGCACGCCTTCCAGAAATCACTTCTGCTGAGACTGATACAATAATTATGGTAACCAAACCAAGATAACAGCATTAAGACTGGCAATCTCCAAATGTTATTGTCTTGCGTGGGCTTCTCGGAACTCAGTAGAGCTTTTAGTTTCATGATGCCCCATGAGAAAATGGCAAGCAAAGCTTCCTGCCAGAGCTAGTGACCACTGGATCACTTCACATGATCACTGACCAGGAGTTCTGTATGTGGGTGGGGGAGTAGGCATGTACGTAGACCCCAGCACATGAAGTTCTGAAAACAAAGTTAAAGATAACAATGATTACACTGTACAAGATCTTTAATTTAGAGATGTTAGAGGAATCCATCAGTGTGTGTGTAGTTTTAGTCAGCCTGGACCTCCATATGTCAGCCAACTTGCATATTTACACGTTGTTGTTTGTCAATTATTTAAAGTGACTTGTTGCTAATTGGAGCTGTAATTTGCATATATTACACACTTTTTGGCTGTAATTTGTGCAAATTGCTCAAAGTTTGGCCATAATTTGCATATTTTTCACAAAAGGCTTTTTATGCCCCCCTCCAAAAGTGGGGGAAACAGGTCCTGGATTTGGGGGGGGGGACCCAGCTACGCTCACAAATTTCCAGCGATGGACATCCCTACTTTCATAGCAATCATAACAACATATAACAACAAGCACATAATAAAACCATCATAAACCTGGTTTTCTATAATCTATAAGTAACTCAGGATTACTTATAGACTACTTATAATCTATAAGTAATCCAATGCACTTTTAGACAGAAAGAAATCCTACAACTCCCATGGTGGCTGGAGAATGCTAGGAGTTGTAGGATTTTATTTTTCTCTTGAAGCATGCATAAGAGTGAAAGCCTTCATCACAGTGCACAGGTGCACCTAACATAAAACCAAATCTGTACGGTATTAAAAAAAAATTCAGCACTACCAAAATGTAAAGAACAAGAATATATTGAAAAAGGCAATACACATGCAAATGCAAACTTTGGCTCTTATATGGAAATTCTTAAATTAAAGAGAACTAAACAAATCTCTTTAACAACCTTTTCTGAAAACCCATTATAAATGAATCTACCAAAAAAAAATTGGCTTAAATGAAATGATATACTTAATTTCTGATTTCCCAGACTACAAAGGCTAGATGGAGCAGAAATTCATTCATATCACATTTTAATGCAAACTTACCAAATTTCGCACTTCCAAATCAGTATATAAACTGAAACTCAGTTATACTTCAAAATTCACTATTCTTTGAATTTTGCAGTAAAATTCATACAAAAATGTGTACATTGGGGGGGATGATGTTAAAAATGCAATTGCTTGCAAAAAAATGTATATTGGGGAAAATGCATGCAAAATCCATGTATTGGGGAAATTGCATAAAAAGTCAGAAGCATTTTGTGTACAGCACAAAACCTCCCAGTCAATTAGTTCTCGATGTGGTCATCAGACAAAACATTCCCAAAGCTATTGCCAGAACTTGCATTTTCCACAAAGTCTCCTTTCTCCCATGTTCTGATGCATAAAGGGTAGGAAACATGTGATCTTCCAGATGGGGCTGCAACTCCCACCATACATCACCATTAGCCATCTTGGCTAGGGCTGATAGAAGTTCATGGAACCATAGAATAGTAGAGTTGGAAGGGAACTATAAGGCCATCGAGTCAATGCAGGAATCCACCTCAAAGCATACCTGACTGATGGCTGTCCAGCCACCTCTTGAATACCTCTAGGGTGGGAGAGCCTACGACCTCCCTAGGTAATTGGTTCCATTGTCGTACTGCTCTAATAGTCAAGAAGTTTTTTTCCTGATGTCCAGCCGGAATCTGGTTTCCTGTAACTTGAGCCCATTATTCCATTTCCTGCACCCTGGGGTGATCAAGAATCCTGGCCCTTTCAAGTACTTGAAGAATGCTATCATGTGTTCCCTCCTCAGTCTTCTCTTCTCAAGGCTAAACATGCCCAGTTCTGTAAGTGGAAGGGATAGATTTCTCTATCTAAACCCTCCAGATGTCCAAAGCCCATCACCCCTGAGTCCTGACCATTAGCCATGATTGCTGGGGTTGATCGGAGTTCAAGTCCATCAACATCTGGAGGGACACAGGTTCCTCACTTGTACTCTTGGCAAAAGATATTCAGCCTGATCTTGACTGTCTTTACTCACAAGTAAATCTCCTTAACTTCAAATATGCCTAGAATTGCAGCCTTTGGTTCTCAGTTGTAACAACTGCACATTTTTGTGAATTTCTAATACTAAAAAAAAAATAATTCAGCTCTAAGGTAAAGAGGAAGGGCATGATCTATGCAAATTTCTGAATCAAAAACTTCCTCATGAAAAAAGGTGTTCTTTCTTTCTTGTAATCCTTCATTCAACTCTTTACATGGTAACTTTAAAAGGCCACAGAGTGATCGTGAAATACTGAGCCTGCTGAGTATTGCTGGGGTCAGGATTTCACTAGTAGTTTTGAGAATTAAAGCAAAAACATCCAGTATTTATGATTAAAATATTTCAAGCCTCCATATGTATCAGGTATGACCAAGGGATTCTATTAGCAATTGCTGTCCCATGAGATGAATATTTACCTTGGCTATAATTTTGAAACTCAGATCAATAAATTTGATGTCTGCACCTCAGCAGAATCAATACCCGCTTATTATAAACATGTATAAATTGCTCTTTTCACTAAATAAACTAAACGGAGGCACAGCGTAGCACATTTTTGTTCCCATTTAGTTTGTTCCACAGAGAGAACAAAAATGAATTCTTGAAAAATACCCTAACACTTTTAATCTTTCGAGATTTAGAATGGGGGATGAATGCAACAAAGTGAAATTAATAGCTGGCTCCTTTTGCTAAGTTCTAATGGAGAATGGAGCCCTGTCTACCATGCCTGTCCCAAGACATTTTCTGTCTGAGGCAAATGGCACCCTCCCCCTCACTCACACACACACACACACACTCACACACACACACACAAGCACAAACCTCTCCTTCTCCCTAGCAGTAAAAACACAATAATAAAATCAGCTACCATAAAGCAACCACAGGTAGTTTATGATGGCTAGCGTGTGCTCTCCCATGAAATGTACTTGCATGTAGAAAACCAACACATCAGGGAGATGGCTGATTCAGAACACACTAACTTTCCATCAGGTGGAGTTCGTTGACATCATCATCCCACGATTATCTCCATCGTAAGTCAAGATTTTTTAAAAAAGAATTTAAGCAAAATATATGCTTACACTACATTTTCATTATACTTTGTCTAGTTTTTCTGTGAATGTTCCGTTGCCACTGACCCTATATGAAAGAGGAGGAAGAGATAGGAAGATTAAAACAACATAAAGCATTTTCCTTCATTTCCTTATGTGCATTTTATCCTCTCTTTTGAAGAGGTGCTGGTCTATCAGTTCATTTATGCACACAAAAACTTTTCAAAATGATCGCTTTTCACATTTCATGGTAAGCTCCCCCACCCCACCCACCCCTTTGCCTGTATAATCTCTCATGTAAATCACATTTAGAGCCTTTTCAGTATCTACTCTGCTTGCTCAATAGGCCATAATGATTTGTTTGTAAGGACATTGTCTGTAGTACGCACTTGGGTATTGCCTATTGGTATTTCATAAAATGCTGCTTGTTTACTGAAGAGAACATGGCAGTGGTTCCTGCAGTGCTATTTCATCTTATTATACTCAGGAGTATCTTGGGCCTCTGAAAAGCACCAATTCGTTGGCTGCCATGAGTGCTCACAAAACTACATCTGCATTTTAAATATTCATGGGACTTTGATTTTGGTTCTGTCATGCACATCCTGCACTCTCCGGATAAAGTGCATTCAAACAAAGACTTAAGCAGTAGCCCTTAACACTATCCCACAATGACCGAAAACAACTCATGCGGGAGAAGTAAATTAATCCATCTGCGATAAGAGAAGAATTCATCTAAAACTAACTTGACTATCCCAGAATTACTGAAACAAAATTTTAATTAAGATGAAATTAATGTTCATTTGGTTAACATCTATATCCATCTTCAGGGATGGGCACCTCATAGTCTTCCAGATGTTTTGGCCTACAACTCCCATGATCCCCACCCATTAGCTATAATGGTTAGGGCTAATGGGAGTTGTAGGCCAAAAGCATATTGGGGATCAGAAGTTTCCCATGTGTGATCTAGATGATTTTATGAGGGTTTCTTTGGGCGGGGGGGGGGGGAAATGAGATTCCCTTCAATCCCATATAGTAGGACTAAGCAATCTGGTGATCTCCAGATGTTTGGGACTCCAACTTCCATAAACCTCAGCCAGTATTGCCAATGGTCATGGTTTATGAGAGTTGCATTCCAAAATATCTGGAGGGCACTACGTTGCTTACCCCTATCAAATGAGCATTTGCTAAACAAAGCAGGAAACAAGTGAACAAATACACCAAAATATATGCTTACACTATTCACAAAATCTTATTAATATTTAAGATGCAAGGAGAATGTTGGCCTATTTAAAGTGCAATTCTATGTAGGTTCAACTGTGTTCAATGGGAATTACTGCCCAGGTAAGTGTGCATAGGATTGTAGCACCAATCCTGAAGAGGGATTAAGCCCCATTGAACACAGAATGGTTAACGTCTGAATAAAATTGCATAGGATTAGCTGTAACAGCCTGATCCTATACACTTTACTAGGAAAGGATATTGAGTTCAATGGAGTTTACTTTCTCCAAGTAAGTTTGCATGGGATTGCAGCTTTTACAGTCCAGTTCTTCTAATCCTTTTGTTTTAGAAGTAAATTATTTTAGGGCTCATCTACACCAAGCAGGATATTCCACTATGAAAGTGGTATGAAAGTGGTATATAAAAGGCAGGAGCCACACTAGTGCATTATAACGGTATTGAAGTGCACTGCAGGATCTACATTACTGCTTTACAGTGGTACTGAAGTGCACTGACAACTGCTGGGGCCCATGACACATCTACACCAAGCAGGATATAACACTTTGAAAGTGGTATGAAAGTGATATATGACATTTGCTGCTAATCTCGCTGAACGTTTTAGTTACTGGCGATTCCTAGCATCAAGTAAGGTTTCTGAATGCTCACCCCCAGAAGTTGACTCCCTGTCCCATGAAAGCATAGAATTTGGCCTTGACGAGATAGACTCGGGAGGGGGCAGATTTCCAGCTGGATCGTCTCCCTTGTGAACCTCCTCCCCCACTGGCTCTAACTGCCTGGTGTCTGGCTTGGTGTCTTCTGAGTCTGAATCTGATTCTGATTGATTACCTGCCTCACCTACTCCCAAAACAGGAGCAGTAAGGCTATACATGACACTGTGTGCCTTGCAGCCTGCTAGGTTCTTCCTAAATTAGACTGCTGCCTTCAGGTACAGTGGAGAATAATGTTCCATTACCAATGTTGATGGAAGATCCATCTGCAAGTCCAGCTGGCTTTTGTACATGGAATGGGAGGGGGCACCAACTTGTCCTTCACCTCAGGCAGCAAAACGTTTTGGGCTGCCTCTGTTCAACGGCCATTACTTCCAAGAAAGTATGTTTTGGATTCTAGCGAATCTAGAGAATCAGATCTGTTACATGTGCCTAAAATGCAGTTACAGCCAATGTCAGCATCACCTATTATTTATTTATTTATTTATTACATTTTTATACCGCCCAATAGCTGAAGCTTTCTGGGCGGTTCACAAAAATTAAAACCACAGTAAAACACCCAACAAGTTAAAACACAATTACACTATTAAAAACAAACCAATATTTTGTCTGCTTTCATTTCTGGTTACAAACCTCACATTCTCCAACACTGCTCAAATCCTTCCCGTTACAAGGTTTCATCATGGTACAACCCCCCGCACACACCCCAGCAGCCAATCTGGTTTACAATACTCTTTACCAGACTTGGTGTAAATAATAATAATAATAATAATAATAATAATAATAATAATAATAATAATAATAATAATAATATATTTCTTACTCGCCTCTCCCTCTGGATCGAGGCGGGGAACAACATTAAATACAATATAATACCTAAAACTAGTTAAAAGAGCATATAAAACCAATATAATATTAAAATAACAATCACAACATCTTAAAATTCTTAGATGCATTCACAGAGAGTAAATAGTGCAAAAGTAAAGGCTCATTCTATGATTAGTAGAGGAATGAGATATCAGGAGCAGGGGTGTTTTTTCCCCCTCCTGCACAGCAAATTTTGCTGAGTGATACAGAACATTAATTTTGTGGCAATAAATTCACTCATTTCTAGAGAGACCAATTGCTAACATGCAAGTAGGCTGATATATTTGGGGTTAGTGTGACTGAAGAGTCATCCTGGGAATCATGTTTCATTATCCTTGCTTGTTGATGAGTGCAGCACTGCCAGAAGAAAACCAATGAATGTGGATAAGTATGATACCATTCTTGCAGGTACTTAATATATTTCTCATCACACAGGGCTTTCTTCAATGACTCAGCGTACCAGTGATAGCTTATAGTAAACTTCTTCTTTTGCACTTTTTCTAGCACAAGTATGGACAGCTTGGGCCCCTCCAGATGTTTTGGCCTACAACTCCCATCAGCCCTCACCATTGGCTATGCTTGCTGGGACAATGGATGTCCCAAAACATCTTTGGGACCACAAGTTGCCCAGGCCTGCATCCCATGAAGCTGATTGGTGGGAGATTCAGGACAGATGAAAGGAAGTACTACTTCACATGGCACATAGTTAAACTATGGAATTCACTACCACAAAAAGTAGTGATGACCACCAATTAGGACGGCTTTAAAAAGGAGATGAAGAAGAAGGCTATGAAGGGCTACTAGTCCTAATGGCTATGTGCTACCTCCAATAACTGAGGCAGTGAGCCTAAATACACTAGTTGCTGAGGAACATGGGTAGGAGGGTGCTGTTGCACCATGTCCTGCTGGTGGGTCCCTGGTTGATAGCTGTATGAACAGAGTGCTGGGCCGGATCTACACTAGTCTTATAACGTTGCTAGTGTCCCTTTCTAACGTGGTTCTCTGTATCGGTTCTCTGTAGCTGTAACATTACTGCAGGGCACATTGTTAAATCATTTCGTTGCTGGGTTTGCTCCACCCACTGTCTGCCTCATCCCTAGCTAGCAGTGCAGGGCAAGTCATAAGCACACACAAATCCCTCCCTCCCAAAACATCTTAACACATGTTTCAGAGAATTGCCTGAATGCACAAGAACCAGCCACTTTGCTGAAGGTAAGCAGTGTTGGGTCTGGTCAGAATTTGGATGGGAGACCAAATTGAAAAGTTTTAGCAGCTGCTGCATTTAAGCCCCGCTGGTCTTGAGTTTTGGGCTTTGGACCCTTGTTAATTTTCCTGCAGGGAGCTACAGCTCCTTTGCAAAGAGGGGGGGAAATGTTTTTTAAAAAAATCATAAAAAAAATCAACCGATGACCCAATTTGATTCAAATTTTAAGGCAGGATGCATGGGAGTAATTCACAATAAAAGCAGATTCTAAGGTGGAAAACTTCTGAGTCCTTTGCATACAATTGTCAGTGACTGCACAGTATAAGATTGGTGTGATTTATCTGCTGTAGCAGATAAGATAGCAAACGGGGCGAAGGAAGGAGAACAGGAAGTCGGCGGAGCAAACTCAGCAGCTCTGGGTTGCGAGAGGAGAATTACCGGTAGGACAAGGCACATGAATCTGCAGCCGCGCTGGAACTAAGAAACAGAACCTGTAAGTATGACTCATTTACAACGTTGGAGACCCAGGGTCACATGACGCTATGCGTCACAGTAACCCATTCAATGCGTTAGAATAACACCAGTGTAGATTCCCACCTGGACAAGATGGACCCTTGGTATGATCCAGCAGGGCTCTTCTTATGTTCTTATGCATGATGGATGCCTATAGAATTGAATAGAATGATTCATTTGTTGAAAAATGAATGCACATCCCTATAAGACAGGTGGATGTCTGCTTTCTTTTGTGGCTTCAGAAGCAATTCTTGTAACACAGGCCATGGCTAGACCAGGCTATATGCCAGGATTGTCCCGGGATCATCCCTGTGCATTCAAATGACACACACGGGATCCCGGGAGCAGGCAGGGATGACCCCTCCATTTGCCTTAGGTCTAACTAAGGCCACAGTCACCCTGAGAATGCAGCATTGAAGATAATAGCATTTCTATTATTGGTGCTAGCAGGTCTATATGTACAAAATCAGTTGTATCAAGGAGAGAGAAAAGAATCCATTAAGCCTAGATGAATGTAACATGACCAGACTTTTGCTCAAGCAGTGGGACCGCCCCTTCATCTCCTCCTTCTGCACACATCCCAAATCTGCTCCCAAAGGTCCAGTGCCAATAGAAGAGTAGTTGCTTCATTAGTGGTGTCTGTTCCATTGGTGCATGAACTTTATTGAATACAATTCCATGTCATGGATTTCTCAGCCACAGGAACCCTACAGCTCTACATTGATGCATCTGATCTTTGTTTGCTTTTAAATTTTTATAATTCCCTTTATTATGCCATCTTTCTCCACTTTTTCTTTCTTTTAGTATTTGGAGTTATTCAGGGATATTACTGCCAAATAGGTTGAGAAAATGATTCAAAGCGAAGTGATCAGATTTGCTTTTCTCAGACTTATATACAAACTAGAACACGGATTGCACCACAAAAATCCGTATGTTTCCAAATTTTGTGATGCAGTTCATCCCCCCAAAGCGCATGTAAAAATGTGTACATTTAGAAAAAAATGTGCACAAAAATATGCATATTTGCAAAAAAAATGCACAAAATACCTTATTCAATGAGGGAATTATGTATATTTGCAAAAATTATATAAAAATGCATACAAGGGGAAAACGTGGACAAAAAGTGCAAATGTTCTCTATAAAAATGTGCACAGAAATGCATACAAATGTTAATGTGATTTTTTAAAATAAAATTGCAAGCTGATGCAGAATCAGAATGGAATGAGAATCTGAGCAAAATCAAGCTTGACAGATTTGCCCATCTGTACAAATACTGAACTACAGATTCTACAATGCAGTGGGAAATGTGGAAAGAGAGCTGAATTTGGTTGAACAGAAGTGGGTTTGAGAGACAGCAAAGTAGAACAGAAGTATGAAAGATGCCTTTTTATTTATTTATTTAAAATATTTCTTTACCACCCTTCATAAAAAGGATTCTAGGGTGTACAGAAGTGCAATTATTTAGTTTCAGTGCCATAAGAAATTGGGATGATGGTTAATAAAATAAATATTTCTGATGACTGTTGTTGAAGTGTCATCTTAAAGTAGTGAATATATATCTTGGGTAAATATTACATTCATTTTCCTGAATGTCCTATTTCAGTGGCATTCTTGTGACACAGAAGTAGAAGCACCAATTAATTCCCCTTATAAATTGGTTCATTGCTGCGGGTCCCCTGGTATGTACACTATTCCTTAGTACTGGTCCTCTGGTGTCTACACTCTCATCACTGATAACATGTGCTTCAGGGGAAAGAGGGTTGCATGTGCTTTGGGTGATATATACCTATCCAATTGTTGAGGCTGGAACAAACACAGGAGTACCCACTCCCTCAATATGAAGACCTACAATAGATCAAGTCTCTGGGGTAAGACTCAAAGTATCAAGGGCTGCACTTCATGTAATTTCCTCTATGCTATCTGGGTCCCCATAAAACTGAGATTTGTATAATAGGCCAAGACATATATTCCATTGGAACTGGCCTTCAGTTATTTCATCTCACTTGCCAGAGGCATAAAGTATACTAGGAATGTCATAGACTTTCCCAATTATGATCATGGATATTTTTCCTTGGCCAAATGCTTTATCCACCAAGACAGATGTTATGGATGTGATTTTTTGAAATTTTAGTTGATGTATGCTTTAAAGATGTAAAGCACATACATTTTTCTTTCTTTCATATATATATATATATATATATATATATATATATATATATTCATTCATTTTGTATTTTTGCTGTCATCTGCCCAGAGAACATATATTATTGGGTGGATTAAAATATAATAAATAATCTAGGTTAAGTGCAGGGAGAGTTTTATCCACATCAGAACTGGTGCTGCTCCCCCAATCTGTGTCGGGCCCATAGCAGGAGGGGATAGCTTACAGCCCCTCTCCCTGCGCACACACACTAGGCTCCTGATCCATATCTACCCCTACACCTATTCAACAGAAAAAAATGGGGGGAAATAATCAATGTCGGTTTTGACCCTTAGATCCTAGTGTTGTGATGGTACCCCCATGTAAAGGTACAGAGACCTGCTGATGTGTTTCTCAAGACCTCCCACCTTCTTGGGAGACAATAAAGTGGTCTGCCATGTAATCCACAAAGCTTTATTCAAGCAATGAACATCTCTTCCCTCCTGAAGGGAGTCTAATCCCTAGGAACTTTCCTCTAGGCAAAACTATGCAAACTAAGCGAGACACTTGTCCTTTCAAGAAGCACTTTCCCAAAATGCATTAACTTCAGAGAGACTGGTTGTGATGCAGCTTCTGATGAGATGCCAGCTGGGCTGACTGTCTGTCACCTTCCTTTAGTTCTGCCCATTTTAGTCTGCGGCATACTCTAGAATCAACTAACCTCTCTGTGCTCTCCCCTTCAGACGAATACTGGCTTCCCACTGACTGTGTGTTGTTTACCCTTGAGCAGATAAGCTCTGGAGGAGGTTCATTTCCAGCTGGTGAAGAGCTCATGGGAGCTGCCTCCTCCACTAGTATAATCTGGCATGTTTCTGGCACCATCTCCTCTACTCCAGAATCTGATTCTGATTGATCACCTGAAACACCTTTCCCCAACCCAAGGGGAGCAAAGCTAGACATGACACCTGCTTTGTTTTGTATGGTATCGTTCTGCTTTGGAAGTGAGCATCTTGTCCTTTCAGTATCACTTTTGCAGAGGGATGTGTGTGTGCCCTTAACCTTGTAAACAAATTAAAAACTATTCCGCAGGTGTTTGTGGGGTAGGGTGAATGCCTGGTTATGCATTGCTGCTGCTTCAAAGTGCTGACTGGTTTGCTGTCATGAGGACAGGCTCCTGATCATCGACCCTGTTCAAACAACATGCTAAGCTACCGTGGATAAGCATTTCCAGCTAAACGTTGTGGCTTAGCATGTGGTGTGAAACATTCCTAACTATGGTAGCTACATAACTATGGTTTAAACACGCTCACAAACCATTTAATGCAAAAAGGTTAGTGACACAATCATGGTTTCGTATGTTGTCTGAACAGGCTCATTCTATATTAAAGTGTTGGGTGCATTCTCATTCACAAGCTAATCACTGCCTATTCAAAATTATGTCCCGCTTGCTTCACAATAGGCATGGTTATATCCAAGGATACTGTGTATTAGCTAAAATGTCCATGTTTTTAGTGCCAGCTAAATAAATGAACCCATCTCCTTGTACCTCATCATCAGCTTAGGTTATCTATTAAAGAAATAAGTCTAAAATAAATGGGGGAAATGAGAATGAAACTATGGTTTTTCTAAGAAAATAAGAAGTCCACCAGCACACTAATCACACAGACAAGTAATTTATTCTTTTTTTCTTGTTGCAATTGCTTAGAGATACATTTTAAGGAAGAGCATTTATATAATGGTATTTAACCAGTTCAAGAGGATAGACCCTGCTGAATTAGACCCCAAAGAGGGTTTATAAATAGAATGAAATGACAAATATACCATTTGGTACAGTTGAAAGCTTCGGTGTAGAGGAACTATCTCAACATATTTTACTGAAGTCTTTTCTAATGTTTCGTTATAAATTTGAAAAACAGATAATAATCCTAATTCTCCATGAAAATATAAGCTGTTTTCAAATTGTCCCTAGTAGCAGGAGAATTATTATCATCATCATAATTATTGTGGTGTGGAACCATGTAAAAAGATTTGATTGACATCCTGTCTGGATGACTGCTTTAGCTTTAGCAAACTGGTTGAGCAAGGATATCATGAATTAACTTGGAGAGTATTTATTCTGAAGCCTGAAGGGTGTTTTTAATGTCTGTTGACTCTTTGTTCTGCATACTTATACCTACAAAACTATGTAGACTATGTCTAACACTAGGGAGGTACACAAGTCCCCTTCCATACGTTGAAAGAATGCATAGAGGGAGGGGCTACTAGCCTTATCCACCACTGGAACTGTACACCACCTCTCCCTCCCCTGTCTGACAAACATCTAGTGGATGTTCATGACAACATTCAGAGGATATCCATAAGTATACATCTGTATGCTCAGAGGCTCCCTACATCTAAGGAGGCACCCTGCCTTCTCAGGCTGCCTCTTCAAGTGCAGGAGCTCTCTGCATATACAACTGTACATGTGGAGAATTGATTCTCATAAATACCCATTCAACAGCATCATGGGAGGAAGAGGTAGAATGTGGTTCTCGCAATGGCAGAGGCTCACCTACATGGCACTGAGAACACCTTCATGTGTTCAATGACTGCACAGAGGGGTTCGTGCAGAGTACAGTAATAAAAGAAGCTGGGTCATACTGAGTCAAGTCCAGCATTATCAGCCCTGCCAGTGGCTCTTCAGGGTTTCAGACAGGAGCTTTTCCAGACATGTTCAAAAGGAGAGTTAACTTACTATAAAAAGGCATCTTTCAAACTCCTGGATAACTTGTGATGTCCTTGCTTACTCACATGTATGACTGAAAGTTTGCCGAAGCAGTCATGCAGATGAATGTCAATCAAATCCTTTTATACATCTCCCATCCCTCATAATTATGATGATCATGAAAATTCCTCTTCTACTAGGGATGGTTTGAAAATATGTCAGATATTCTTGAGACAGAGTAAAGCTATTATTTTCATATTATCTGTATACACACATGAGGTTTGCTACATCTACATAATAAAATGGTGTAGTGCTTAGAGCATCGGTTCCATTGAGACTCATGCTGTTCACTAGATGGCTTTGTGTCAGTCACTGGCCCAACCAACTCCACAGGAATGTTGGGAGAATAAAATTGTGGAAAACATGTATTTCATCTTGAATTCCCTACAGGACTGGCACTGCAATTAAAACATTTAAATACCAGTCTGTTGTAACATGTAAACAGGTTAATAAAATGATTTAAAATGGATTCTGGCTTGTGGGAGCTTAGGTAGCACCTTGGACAGCACCTCAGCCTGTTAATTTGTAATTCCCATGGTAACTATTGCAATTCTCTTAATACTAGTAGTAAAACAGTAGGAAATTATTGTTCTGTATTATGCATCTTTTCTGTATGTATTGAGGTCTTGCTACTTAAATCTCCCTGCCTGTTTTGGATGTTGCTTTAATGCAGACACTAACCAACTGTTTCGGGGGCTGTGATTAATTAGTCCATGTGCATAAAGTGCTGAAGCTGTGAAAAGTGCTGTATAAGTGTGATGTATTGGTGTAGGAAAGCTTCTAATTCATGAAGTGCAACTCTTTCTAGCCAGTAAATATGCTAGAGGAGTAGACTAAATGTAGCAATGAACCAGTATAGATAGAGTGGTTAATTGCTATTGCAAGGAATAAAATGGCGGACAAAGGGGATTGATCAGGAGATATAGTTGCAGTGAATGAGGGGTGTGTGTGTGTGTGTGTGTGTGTGTATACTCTATTTATCTGCTGCCCATTATTTTATTTTGTCTCTGCTAGAAGGTTACCAGGTGGGGATGTCTTTGGCTGATGTGGGGAAGGAGGTGAGAGCATAGAGTGCTGACATGCAGCCATACATTACAATGGAGATTGTGGTGGATCTAGGGCTGATATAAGCCAGCTCCTCCTCTTCTCAGGACCTCTTTGTTCCCAGCAGTGTCAGCAGAAGTTCTGCTCCTGAGACCTTTATGGACACAGTTTTGGAGCAGGAATGTGGTTGCACGGTGTTGAGGCCTTTAGCCTTGATATTAGGAAGATACAAAATTCACTGTGCCCTTTCCAGCTGGGCTAAAGCTACTGTGGCTGTTACTGATTGCTTCCATGTTCTGACTCCCTATGGCTCTTAGCAGAGTCCAAGCCACTGCATGATCTTAGGTAGGCCTCCATGGCCTTCACCAGTAGATATAAGGACATCCTATAGGATACAGCCTTGCTTCAGTCCAACACTCTAATGACTGTACCACATGGGCCCCCACTTTCCTAGCCCCAGTAGCTTTGTTTTGCTTTCATATGAAACCTTTAACTTATTATTATTATTATTATTTATTTATTTATATAGCACCATCAATGTACACCAACTTACATTCTTCCATCCAAGTGATTGGTTGCATTTCACTCCTGTGGAAAAAGGCAAAGCACATCACTTGGCACCACCCAGCAGTGTGGGCAAACCCCCAAGCCAGAGTAGATAGTGGGTGGCATGACCCTCACTGCCAAGAATACTGAAGGGAGTGCACTCCAAACTCACAGCATTGAGCTCTCCTTCTGCACACATGCATATACAAATCACACCCAGCATAATTGTGGTCTTTTTGCTAGTATATATGTCATAGACCAGGGATAGGCAGTGAGGTTTCCATTGGCATCAATGCAACCCTGAACACCTTCCTTGGTGTTTGCCAAGGTATCTATCCCACCTAGAACTGGTCATGTTTAGCCTTGAGAAGAGAAGATTGGAGGGGAGATGATAGCACTGTTCAAGTACCTGAAAGGCTGTCACACAGACAAGGGCCAGGATCTCTTCTCAATCATCGCTGAGTGCAAGATACGGAATAATGGGCTCATGTTACAAGAAGCCAGATTTAGCTGAACATCAGGGGGAAAATCATGACCATTAGAGCACTACCTAAGGAGTTAGTGGACTCTCCCACACTAGAGGCATTTAAGAAGCAGCTGGACAGCCATCTGTCACATATGCTTTAAGGTGGATTCCTGCACTGAGTAGGGGGCTGGATTCAATGGCCTTATAGGGCCCTTCCAACTCTACTATTCTATTATTTTATGATAATAACAACACATTTTCTTATCAGCAGCTGGGATTGCTATAAAATAGGTTTCTGTTGGTGCTGAAAATTGTTGGCTGAAATGACCCTACTCTGCTTTGTATTCAGTCTTTTAGGCAGATTATTTGTCCTTTGCCCAAGCTTTCTACAGTGGCCATTTTGTGGTGGTGCCCAGGGCCACAGCTAGACCTAAGGTTTATCCTGGGATCATCCAGGGTTTGCCCCTGCCTGAGCACTGGATCCCCTGTGTGTCACCTAGATGAACAGGTTTGAACCCTGGACGATCCAGGGATAAACCTTAGGTCTAGCTATGGCCTAGGACAGCTACTCAAATTTCCAGAAGTATCCACAACCCCAAAAGATCAAATACCCTGTCTTAGATTATGTGTACACATAAACACAATTGCACATGTTTCAGCCATGATCCATCAAGGACTGATATGGAAATGAGTTTCTTCAAGAACATGGTATGAGACTTGAACCTTTGCATCCAACACTTTTGGTAGCACATGTGTGGGAGGTCTCTGATCCAGAGAACCATGAAAGTATCCTGCTTTGGCTAGATGAGGCTCAACGTTAGAGCAAATTAAGGGGCAATCCAAAAGCAAATTCAATAAACAAGCACAGAGACATCCTTCCAGCAAGAGATCAGTTCCAGGCAGGAGTAGTCAGTAAACAGGCAATGATCAAAAGCAGAGTGTTACAAGGCAAGAAGGAGAGATCCAAGAGATAGTGTTCTAAGGAGCAGCCAAGGTCCAAACTTATGTATTTTTTTAACAGTTGTATTCCTTTTATTACAGTCAACAGACCAATAAAACATATAAAAAGACATAATAAATATTTAAAATACATGAAATTAAAACAGAGTATGATTACATGAGCCTCCTTAAAGTTCTGTGCTAGAAGCAAAGGAAAGTCCTGCCACCATAACTGATCTGGTAAGGATTGCACGATTAAGAAATTTAGCAATTGTTCAGTGGTATGCTTATCTTGAGCCTGTAAAAGGACCGACATAAGGGTCACGGGCGATCGTCCAGGTAATGGTTGCGTGAAAAGGTGGATAAGGGCTTTTCTTGCCTCCTGATAGAAGCTGCAGTTGAATAATACGTGGGAGATAGATTCAGATAAAGAGTCAGATAAAAAGTTCAGTTCCAAGAAGCAGAGTCAAACAGGAGTCCAAGGGCCTTCCTAGACCTGCTGGCTTACGCCGGCAGGGAGGTGGGGCCGAGGCGCGCTAACGTTAGCACGCCTCTCCCACGCTTCCAGACGGCGGAGCCGCAGGGAGGACGCAAGCCCTGCGGCGTCCGCCATTTTTTTGTTTGTGTGTTTAAAGGGGCCGCGGGTGGCCCGAAGACTCCTGGAAGGTAAGGGTGTTTTTTTAAAAAACCGGGGGGGGGGAAAGATGGCAGGGTGGGTGGCAAGGGGGGGCGGCGGGTGACAGAGGGAGCACCGTGCGCCGCCGCCGCTCACAAGCAGGCGAGTGGCGGCAGCGGCGCACGGCGCTCCCTCTGTCACCCGCCGCCCCCCTTGCCACCCACCCTGCCATCCTTCCCCCTCCCCTCTCTTTCCCCCCCGCCCCCGGGCCGATGGGCACAGCGCTCATACGAGCGCTGTGCCAGGCCGGTCCGCGGCTTTTCGCGGCTCCTCGCGAGTAAGCGAGGAGCCGCAAAAAGCCGCGGAAGTCTCCACACTTCCCCCAGCCCTGGCCTGAGGCCGGAGCTGGGGGAAAAGCGCGCCATAAGCGACTTTGCTTATGGCGCGCTAGACCAGGCCTCACTGCGGCCTGCCGCCGGATTCCCCTGTGAGTCATCTGGATGCACAGCAGGGAAACCGGGTTGGAAGGCGCGCTAAGGCCTGGTCTAGCAAGGGGCCAAGGGTCAGTAGCATGAAGGCCCTCTGGCAAAAGTCTATGGCTTCCCCTGAATTCACCACCCTTGAAAGGTCTGGTGCAGCTTCCTACAGATGCTGGAGGGGGCTGGTGTAACAATAGCATCAGGGGGTTCTATGTGGTCTTGAGGCTCTGCAATCTCAGGTTCTTTATCTCAGAGTCATTGTGGCCTGGGTGTGAGTCAGACATGACAGAAAGTAGGAGCAATGTGGTGTTTTACAGTGGAGATCCCCACCGCCTCTTCCCATTTGGCGGGGGGGGGGGGCATCTCTTCCTACTCCTGCCTTCCACCTCTGCAAATGTGGCTAGACATAATGATCAGGACAAAGGTCTTTGCAGACTTATCCATACTGAAATATGATTTAAAAATGAATACATCTGTTAATGAGACATAAAACAAGATGGATAAGGAGTAAATAGTAAAATGTTTATTTGTAAAGCCACAGAGAAGTTTCAGGTATAATCTTGATTTAATGCAATTTACTACATAAAGGACTTAATGAGGCAAGGGACAGAGAGCAAATAAAGGAAATATAACTTCCATGGTCATGTACTTCAAAACATTGAGCTGGAATGAATTTGCTGGAAATTGAGAGATATTATGCTTGGGTTACTGAAATCTAATCAGGAAAAAAACCCAACAATTTCAGGGTTGCAAGAACAAAAACAATTAATGCATTAGCTAAAGGAACTATTATAGTCTTGCATCACATTAGCGAGGACGCACAGTATAAAACAAAACAGCATATTTTTCTACCAAAAAGAAAACAGGTATGATGAGACACGAAAAATCTATAATTGGTTTTATTACTTTTATTTTTGATAACATAAAAAAGTATGACTGACGTTTGTTGTGCATCGATTTTTTTCTGACAAGAGATTTGCCATAATTATTCTGCAACTGCAATTACAGAGAAACATTTATTTCAGAATTCAAAGAAATGAGATTCAGTTTGTGTCAGAAAGGTAATGATTTCTTATATTTTCATAAAGCGTTGGATATAAACAGATTTAGATGAACAGATTAGGTGATATTCAATAACTGTCTTCCTTGGCAGCACACAACTTGAATGCTTGTATATTTTACCTTTTAAAACTGTTTCTTTTCTCCCCTTCTCCTTCTCCTCCTCCTCCTCCTCCATTTTTACCTTACCATATTTTTTATCCAGTTACCATCTGAATTATAATGAATACCGATACTGATATATTGATCCTAAATCCATGTGGGGCTTACTTCCTAGGGCTTAGCATTGCAATCTTAGATTGATTCAGTGCAACTTGCTTCCAAAGTATGGGGACACCATGCTCTACTGCTGCTGCGTTTCTGCTGCTGCGTTTCTGCTAGTTCAGCTAGTCCAGTGAGGCACATGGCTAGCATTTCCTAAAGCTCTCCTGGAATTGAGCAGGAATTCTATTTCTGGAATGTGACAGGTGAGTGGAATTCCCTCTTCCCGCTGCTCACCTGCCCTGTTCTGCTGACCTGCCCTGTTCTGTTTAAACAACCATGTTTGGTTGTTTAAAGAAGCGCTAGCTTCCATTGTGCTAGTGATAGTTCCTACTAATGCACAGGCAGCACAGGATGCTGCCCAGTGTGTTTATAATCTTGTTTGTCTAGATCTTATATAGAAGGTTATATAGAACTCTGGTTGGTGGCCTAGCTACACCCCTATCTGGGCAGGGATAACCTAGCTTCAGTTGTCCATACTCTGGTAACCTCAAAATTAGATTACTGCAATGCCCTCTACATGGGGCAGCCTTTGAAGACGATTCGGAAGCTACAGCTTGAGCAAAATGCAGCAGCCAGATTAATAATCGGAACAAGGAGGTTCAAATATATAACACTAATTCTGGCCCGCTTGCATTGGCTGCCTATATGTTTCCAAGCCCAATTCAAGGTGCTGGTTTTAACCTATAAAGCCCTACATGGCTTGGGACCACAATACCTGACGGAACGCCTCTCCCGACATGAACCTACCCGTACACTGTGCTCAACATCTAAGGTCCTCCTCCGAGTGCCTACTCCAAGGGAAGCTCGGAGGATGGCAACAAGGGAGAGGGCCTTCTCGGTGGTGCCACCCCCCCGACTCTTGAATGATCTCCCAGATGAGGCTCACCTGGCGCCAACACTGTTACCTTTTAGGTGCAAGTCAAGACTTTTCTCTTCTCCCAGGCATTTAACACCATTTAACAATGCTAAGTTTGTTTTTTAACGGACCCCAGAACTGTTGTTTTTAAATGGATACTGTTGTTTTTATACTGTTTTTAAATTCTGTATACTTTTAATGTTTACTGTTTTTAACTTTTGTAAACCGCCCAAAGAGCTTTGGCTATGGGGCGGTATATAAACATAATAAGTAAATAAATAAATAAAGGTTCCATTGTGCTAGTGCTAGGTCCTACTAATGCACAGGCAGCATCGGATGCTGCCCGGTGTGTTTATAATCTTGTTCTTTTAGATCTTATATAGAAGGTTGAACTGGCTAAATGATCAATGACACTATGAACGTCCTTAAGTAAGTATACATGTAATATATATTAACACGAAGTGAAGGAAGAAACTGTGGAGTTTCACTCACATTGCAAGTTGGCGCAGGACATTTTGCCTGTGCAGTAATGCACTTTTACTTTGAAATAATGTTGCCTTTTTAGAAAGCAGGAATCTTTAAAAACTATTCATATTTTTTCCTCCTCGGATTCTATATACCTCATTATGAGTTGATAGTGCAAACACAGAAACGCTGTTTGCGTGCATGTAAGCTTTTTTTTTGGGGGGGGATATGAAATAAAATCCAAGCCTGGTGTTACTCTGTCTTTTCTATATCTTTCCATATCGATAGTGAACATATGCCTAGAATGTTTCATGAAGGGCTCCTTAGCATTAGAAAACATTGACGTATTGGAGAAAATTCAGGGGGGAAGTTACATCAATAATTAAGGGGGTGATGGATTTGACTTAGAATGAAAGATTAAAAGAAATAAATATGTATAGCTCAGCTGAGCACTGACTCGGGCTGTATGGACTTAATGACTGTCTACAAATATTTGAAAGTTGTAAACATCAAGGATGGAAAGGAATAATTTAAGGCAGTCTGAAGGGATATAACTGTAATAAGATGCTCTTAAAGCACTGAGACGTGATTCCTAATTTAAACACACATGCACACAATTAGACTGTGGAATATTAGTCTCTCATGAAATGTGATGGAGTATGGCTACAGATGACAGATGAATCAGAAAAAGAATCAACTGAGGATCTGGCATTGACAAGCAGATTGACAGGGCGATGGAACTGAGGACGTTCCACTGCGATGCCTGCTTTCTGTGTGATATATCGGGAAGGTGCTACAAACTCCCTTATTCAACAGGATAGAGGAAGAGCTAGAAAAGAGTCCCACAACAGCATGCTCCATTGTGAAAGCTAAGTAAGTCTAAGCCTGGTCAGTGGGATACTGATTGTGAATCTTATGTAAGCTGCTCAGAGATTCCATGAGCATAGTGTGGGATATAAACTTTACTGGGGTTACAAACAGGAGAGTTCTATGAGTGTGATAGATAGATAAGCGAGATAGATAAGCTAGAGAGGATAAATGAGATACCAAATTCAGATACTGGAAAGATTTGGCTGGCGCCACGCTAACAAATTGGTACAGTAAGGTTTGGCATGGTGCCTTAATGGAGAAACTGACAAATAAATTGAGATTAGTAAGAGGAACAAGAGGCAAAGATACATTTAATGCTATTTTATTGTTTTACTCTGTACAGCACCATGTACACTGATGGCGCTATATAAATAAATAAATAATAATAATAATAATAATTGGTATTGTTTCATGGTATACACAACCTCATCGGAATGGGAGAATAAAATTCCAAAAGAATTCAAATCCTTTTGGTTGACAATGAAAGACACCTCTTTTGTGATGCATTAACTTATCTTCTTTTTTGTTTTTCTTACCAAAAAAAAAAAAAAATTGTTTAAGAGATGAAGAATGATAGATATGTGGTTGTGTATATATTGTAATAGATATAATAGTATCATTGGTTTCCTATGAGGGGAGGAGGAGTGGGATAATTATGATTGTATGCATTTTTATTTCTATTTCTTTTCATTCTTTCTGTATGTTATAAAAATAAAATAAAAAATTACACACGCAAAAATTGAAAACTGCCCATCGTAGATCTAATTTTGGTCAGATGCCTTCCTACATGAGGTCTTCCTCAAGACAACTTCAGGGGCCTAGAAGACAACAAGGGGCTCATCTACACCAAGCAGGATATTCCACTATGAAAGTGGTATATAAAATGCAGGAGCCACACTACTGTTTTATAGTGATATAGAAGTGCACTGAAAACTGTTGGGGCTCATTGACACATACCATATGCCACTTTCATACCACTATATCCTGCTTGGTGTGGTTCCTGCCTTTTACATACCACTTTCATAGTGGAATATCCTGCTTGGTGTAGATGAGCCCCAAGTGAAAGTTACACTGTTATAGAAAAGCCCTAATATCATGCCCTGGAAGCAAGCACATATAAGCTTCCTCTGTGTCATATGGGGTTGCCGTGACTTTTCCTGATGCAGCCTTAAGTGTGTGCAGATTGCAGGAGAGGAGGGAGCCAATCTCATAACCTGAATTGCTAGCATAGCTCCTACTGCGATTGGGGGGAGTTTGAAAACAAATATGTCAAGTTACTGAATTTGGCAAATAAGGAAAAAGGGAAAGGAGGTAGTATAGTGTTAAAAGGGTTAATGAGTGAAATATATAAATTATTGTTAGAAAAGGAGTTTAGAGAGAACCCAGAGAAAATGGTATGGGAGTCAGATTTGAAGGTACAAATAGGGCGACAGAGATGGGAGGGACTATGGAAACAAAGAGTGTTGAGAAGTTTATCAGTGAGAATAAAGGAGAACTATTTTAAAATTTTATGGAGGTGGTACCTAACCCCGATTAGATTGAATAAGATAAATGATCAGCATTCCGCAAATTGTTGGAGAGGTTGTGGGGAAAACGGAACGTATTTACATATGTGGTGGCAATGCAAATATGTACAAAGATTATGGAAGATGGTGTTTTCAGAAAATGAAGAAATAGTGGGAATGAAAATAGAACAAACACCAAAGATTGCATTGCTGTCACTATTTGAAGATATAAAGTGTGGAAAAGAAACTATAGAGCTGATATCGAGTTTGCTGGTTGCAGCACGATTGATGGTAGCTAGGAACTGGAAGATTCAAGGGGAATATTCTATTGAAGAATGGTACAAAGAAGTATGGGATATAGCCATTAATGATAAACTGACATGTAATATTAAGTGGAGAAAAGGCATAACTAAAATAAATGAGTTTGAAGGAATCTGGAAACAGTTCCTAATATTTGTGTTTACTAAGGGAAGTGGGAAACCGCCAGCAGAAGAAACGATCAGATTTTGGACTCAGGAATAGATCCCGAGGTAGGGGGTGCACTTTTATGTTAAGAATGATTATGTTGTAGTATGATAATGTATAGGTAATATTTCTTCAACATATATGTACTCAACATTTATTCAATATGTATGTAGCAGTTGTTTGATGTTTCTTTTTTTTTACTATTATTATTATTGTAATGTTGTATGTATGTTTATATAGTGTAGAAAACAAATAAAAATTATTAAAAAAAAAAGAATTTGGCAAATTGATACTTAGGATTTTTGCATTCACATCAGGGCTAGGGTACAGCCATAAATGTGGACTGCAAAGATAGCACCTTCCCTTTCATCAAGGTTCTGTTGCAGAACTCTGTTGCAAAATTCAGAGAAGTGTAAATGTCAAAGGAGTTTTGGTTCTGAACTGAATTTTGGAATTACAATACATAGCCACTATGCTTGAGTGGTTCAAAATGGAGAAATTAGGTAAGTTTGCACTAAAATACAAAACTGAACTAATTCTAAATCCCTATTTTTAGCCACCTCTTCTTGCAACTGTAGAATGGTGGGAGAAGGAAATTTTCCATCTTTCCCAGTCCACTGTGCTCCAGTTCATAGAACAGGGAAGACAAGGAGATGTAGATGATCCCCTCTTTCACCCAGCACTGTGCTGTCATTTGCAGCACAGATCAGGTGGACTTCCTGTGGAGTATATTTGAGCTGTCACAACATATTTTGAGGAAACCTGGGCAAACTGATTATCTTCTTTCTCTTCCTGTGAAACTAGGGCCTTAGCTAGACTGGGCGAAATCCCAGGGCAATCCCCGGGATCATCCCTGTGTGTCCACATGATGCACAGGGGATCCCAGGATCAGGAAGGGATGATCCCTCCCTTGCCGCAGGATCTCGCCCTCACCTTTGAGCCCACTTTTTCCTCAGTCTCTGGATGATCCCAAGTCCATGGAATGTGTGGGTAGGCATCACTGGTTGTCCCGGTTCCTCGTGGTTCCTAACGAGGAGCTGGGACCCACACACGGGGCGCAGAGCTCCTCAGGAGTTCTGTGCCCATCGGGGGTGGAGTCGGGGGAGGGGAAATTAAGTTTAAATTTTAAAAAACCTACCTTTCTGCTCACGAGCGTTCATGCGCTCTTCCTCTTTAAGAAAAAATTAAAAATGGCAGCCATGACATCATCGCCCTCCGACATTGTCACCGCCGCATGTAAACAGAGGGGGAGATCTCACAATAAAAATATCACGAGATCTTCACCCCTCCATCCCACTAGAGGGCTAGGTCTAGCTGAGGCCTAGTAGTGGAGTTTTGCTCGTGGATCAGCCTTTCTTGCACATCCCTTCCCTCTGTGGATCCTTGCAACTGCTGAAAAACTTCTCCTGAGGGTTGGGACTCTCCGGAAAAGCATGAGAGGCTGTAATGGGTGTACTAGGAGCCCTCCTGTGCAAGTGAAAGCATCTCGTACATCTCCCATAATCAAACACACATACACAATGTATCTCAAATTTCTATCCAACCTTTCATGAAAGAGACAGGGCAGCGTGAGTACATGTTTTTAAAGATCCACAAAACCATTGTTCTGTGTAATCCAGAACCTTTAGAAGATTTGTCTTTAAACTCGGGCAGCCTTCTCCAATCTGATGCCCTCCAGATGTTTTGGACTTCAATTCCCATCATCCCCAGACAGCACAGCCAATGGTCAGGAATGCTGGGAGTTGTAGTCCAAAACATCTGTAGGGCACAAGGTTGGAGAAGGCTGGCCTAGGGTACACCAATGCTGTTTGCTAAAGTTACTTTGCCATTAACCTGGCTTTATATTTCTATTTGTTGATAATGAAAAATTGGCATGCCACAGGAATGGCAAGAAGCCAGCTCTGGAATAACTTATAAAGCATTGGTAAAAACTCCGGAGGAGAATGGATTGGAAGAGTCAGCTTCTTTATTATATAAAGGTATGCCTCTTCGCTTGGGCAATAGGAAAGAGCAATTTCTAGTAATAGTGCATCATCCATCTTATAAATATAATTTCTTTAGAGCAAGGTTTTTAGGAATTGCTGATTTGGGTTTGCTTTCAAACAGTATTAATGGATCCTATTATTTTTGCTTACTAAAGTGGATTACCGGAAAATAATAGGTGCAGCTTGTCCAAGCCTCAGATGACAAACTTTTAATATGGAGAATTCTTCTTTCTATTGTTCTTTCACAGTAGTTATTAAACAGAGCTGGGAGGAGGCCAGGTATTTTGCTTCTTGCTTGCTTTGGTTTTAAGCTCCAGAAAGCAGGACAGAAATAAACACACACACAAAAAATATCAACTAGGGCTTTGTTTCTTTGTTGATCAGTGCACAAGTATGGTACGTGTGTTTGTAAACACCTGTTAGCCATATTAACATTTTACATATGGGGGGGGGGGAGAGGTACAATTACAATGTCTTAGATGGACACGTAAAATTGTAATGTGAGAAGTAGCCCCTGGCCTGTGACCTAAAAGGCAGGAAGTCTCTGGATCTAAACAAGGATGCTTGAGGGATATAATATTTGCACATTGTGATCCAAATCTATCTGGAACTGCAATCCCATGGGTAACCTTGCAGATTAGAACTAAGTTATCCACTGGCTTTTATATTTCCATGATTTTCTGGTGCAGTTCTAGGCTCCAAAATGTATCAAAATATATGTGGATCTTTTAGGAAAACATGCTGAGAAATGCGTACTTTTGAGCTAAAAGATTTCTAAAATTCACATTTAAATAGTATTATTTTTACTGTGATTTACTATGTAGATGTATTTATGGTTTTAAATTTTGTTTTGTGAAGTGCCCAAAGAATTGCAGCTAACGGGTAATACTGAAATGTAATAAAGAAATAAGAAACTAGGGGTGTGCACGGACCCCCCGCTCCGCTTCTCTTCCAGATCCATGATTTGTGGATCGGACCGCTTCACTCCGACCCCGCTCCACCTATGTCCGCTCCGCTCCGCTGCAGAGCTCCGGATCCGGATCGGAGCTCCGTTTTCCCCCCATAGGCTTGCATTGAAAGCTAAAAAAGTATACAACTTTTTTTCTGTTAAAGTTAGAAACCTCAAGTTTGGCACCATAACACCTCATGGAGGTATACACATGCAAGCCACGTTTCAAGCCAATCCCATCATCCCCTGATTTTTGGGGAATTTATGAAAATCGGGCACCCTATTCACACCCTTTTTGATAGCTCCGTCAATTTGCACGTTAGAAACCTCAAACTTGGCACCATGATAGCTTATCCAGGGATACACATGCATGCCAAGACTCAAGGCAATCCCATCATCCCCTGATTTTTGGCGGGGCTCTAACCTTTTAACTCACCCCAAATCAAGTCTCATTTTACAACTACGTCAATTTGCAAGTCAGAAACCTCACCTTCGGTCCCATGACAGCTTACCCATGTGTCCACATGGATGCCAAGTTTCAAGCCCATCCCATCATCCCCTGATTTTTGGGGAATTAATGAAAGTTGGACACCCCAGTATCTCAGGGATTTAAAGCTGCAGACAGCTCAATGGGCCCATTTCAAAGGAAATCCCAACATGCCATGAATTGGGGAGTAGAGATAAACCTAAATATGAATCTTCTTCCACACTTGAAAAATTGATTTGGAACTTGAGCACAGGAAGGACTTCTCCCCTGAGTCAAAGCAAGACACACAAAAACCATCCCTGCGAGGTGGGCAGGGGAGGAGGGAGGGAAGGCAGGCAGGCAGCAGACATTTCTGGGGGCACAAGGAAGTGAGACAAGGATAGTTTCAAAGCCAGTAATGCATATAAAATGGAATAAATAAATAAATAAACAAAGGAGGGATGGAATTAAAAGCAGCAGTGTTGCTGAATAAACAACAAGAAGAATTTTTTAAAAAAGGCTATATCTGTCTTTTACCGGTAAGAGGGGAGTGGACGTGCCCAAGGGGAGGGGGAATCATCTGCCAATTTGACTGGTCCTGTCTAGGTACCAGTCTTTAAGAAGCAAACGCTCACTTCAACTCATGATAGGCATTCACTCCAGTGATTTACCTTTGGAGGGCTCTGATGGCCCACCAAGGACAGGAGACTGCACTGGGCACGTCCACATGCCCTAGGGGAGCTCATCCCCTTGCACCACATCTATTCAGTTGTTCCCCAAAGTTAGGGTGGGTAGCAGTGCTGTGTTTTCTATCTCTTATTATTGGCTTAGTATATGATTTCAGGTTGTGTTTGTGCTTTTGGTGGGGCTACTGTTTTAAAAAACACTGGGAAAAGTCCGTTCAGACTAAGAAAGAGAAGTTCCCAGAATCCCAAGTTACCCATTTTGCCTATCTCCTCCTCCAACTTTGGGATCATGTGATCATGACCGGGAGTTGACTCTGCCCCTCAGCCCTTCGAAAAAGGTACATTTTCCCGCTGTTTTACCCAATTTTTCCAAAAATTCTAGCAAGCGAACTGCAGCACGCAGAGAGCTAAGACTAGGCTCTAAATGACCCCCAGCCACGACTCTCTAAGCACAAGAAGTTTCAGAAAAATAGCTTTAAAAACAACACAGTTATCCCCTATTCTTTTCCGCAATGCTATCCTATGGGCGAAATTTTTCAAAATGGCGATCGGATCGGTCCGCGAAAAGAGAAGCGCTCTGTGTATGGGTGCTTCTCTTCGCCGTGCTTCTACGGGTCCCCGGTCCACTTCTACTCCGCCTCTGGGCAAGGCGGAGCAGGCCAATTCGCTTCTGATTCTCTGATTCTAATCGGAGCAGAGCACATCCCTATAAGAAACCACATCAGCTGCTTAGCCCAATATGAAATGTGGACTAGTCTTCAGGCTCATCTACATCTATGGGCTTTTCGGGATGGGGTGGGAGGCTTTTGAACTTTCCAGCTTCCAGGATCCTTCCACAGCATCCAAATGCCAGTGCAACAAGGAAAGAGGGACGTTCGGCGTCGCATGGTGGGGGGGGGGTTTCTCCCCGGAAGGAGACTTCTGTGCAAGTGCAAGGATGTGATCCAGTGCCAAAATAAGTTTGAAAAATAAAAAAATCTAATGTTGGTGCCGTAAAATGCCAGCAGCTGTCCCAGGGATGGCAAAAAAGCTCACCCCTTACCCCCAATTTGTTGTGCTGTGCTACTCGTGGGGAGGAGAGAGGACTCAGGAGTATGCACCTCACTGCTCATGGTCCTTGGGGTTGTCCCAGGACCAAAGGAAAAATTGATATAAAAGTAGTTCCAGTTATCCCAGGACAACTGAGAGGTCATCCCTTGTTGACCCCAGGATCCCCTGTGAATCATTTGGATGTCCTGGAGCTGACCCCAGGATAAATGGCTGGTTTAGACATGCCCTTCCTCCCCTTCTCCTCTCCCAGTGCCTGCTGCCACCACCGCTCACATCTGGCACAAAGGAATGTCAGTGGAGCCAACCAGTCAGGCTCAGACGTTTCAATATTAGCTGAGCCAGTTGTTTTCAGTCACTTGCCAATCCCAGCATCACCACTGTTAATTTCAGTCAAAATACCTGAAGGTAGGAGCTATTGATTCAAAAGTATTATAGCAGTCTCACAAGTATAAGCGCTTTGTCTGGATAATAAAGATGTATTTTCAAAGCACAAGTTAGAATAGCTGCAAAATAACATTGCTTCTATTTTAACAAAGAAAAAAAATCTTTTTCCCCTTTACTCTCTCTGTCTTTACCACTAGTCTTGAAAAACACAATATGCCCAGTATTATTCTGGCTATTTTAACTTGACAAGTTTAGTATAACAATAACTTAAAACAATAAAGAACAGCAGGATCACGAGCTTGAGTAACTTGTAGGCATGTCTCTAAAAGCAGGTAACACTGGATTCACGTTTTAGTGCATTGCTTCAAAAGGAACGTAACAAAAAAAAAGTTTGGTTTTGTAAAATGTCCTCGCTGTAAGTAAACAAATTGAGCTCTGCCAGAGGAGTAGGTAAAGCTAATTCAAGTTCTCTCCAGTGGGAATTAAGTATCACCTGCCCTCAGACCTACAAATCTCTTACCTCAAGTGTGTATGTTACCGCTAATCACAACTGATGAGGTAAATTAGAAGTAGAGAAAGGTGAGAGGCAATCTCTAATGGACTCTGGTCTTAAGCCACAGAAGTCCTTGTAGTGTAAACTCCTGGGGAACTTTCACCAGAAACAAACAAAGAGATGCTGGTTAAGCCAAACATGTCAAGAAAATACTGTTGCATTCCTCATTTGTACTTACAGGGCCATCCAGAATGTTCCCATATATTTATATTCTTCTACACTCTGCATTATCCACTCTAAATTTTGCGTTTTGAAGTGTTTTTGTAACCTTCTCTATGGAAAATATTATCTGTTCTTGTGAAATCAGTAGTGAAAGATTTTCTCCAGGAAACCAAGGAATCCATTGTTGTTGTTGAAGAAGAAGAAGAAGAAGAAGAAGAAGAAGAAGAAGAAGAAGAAGAAGACGCCAAGACCTAGGGAGATTGTCCATCTATGAATAGGGAAGAATGGGAGCAGATGTTAAAATGTCCCATTAAGAAGCATGTTCTCTGAGTAAGAAGCAAAATAAATCAATCAATGCAGATTTCATACTTTATTTTTAAAATGTATAAACATTTAGAATGTATTTTTAACATTTCTATGCCACATACTTTACTAAAAAGCTGTTAAGGCAGTGCATAGCAATTTAAAACAACCAAACCTTAACACAATAAAAATTAGGGGTGTGCACGGACCCCCCGCTCCGCTTCACTTGCAGATCCGCCATTTTTCGGAGCGGGTCGCTCCGCCCCGCCCCCGCTCCGCCCACTTCCGCTCCGCTCCGCCCGGAGCTCCGGATCGGATCCGGAGCTCCGTTTTTGCCCCCCCATAGGCTTGCATTGAAAGCTAAAAAAGTAAACAACTTTTTTTCCGTTGAAGTTAGAAACCTCACGTTTGGCACCATGACACCTCATGGGCGTATACACACACACGCCAAGTTTCAAGGCAATCCCATCATCCCCTGATTTTTGGCGAATTTTTGAAAATCGGGCACCCCATTCACACCCCTTGGGATAGCTCCGTCAATTTGCATGTTACAAACCTCAAACTCGGCACCAGGGCAGCTTATCCATGTGTCCACATGCACGCCAAGTTGCAAGCAAATCCCATCATCCCCTGATTTTTGGCGCGGCTCTACCCTCTAACGCACCTCCCATAACCCTAATTCACACCCCTTTAGATAGCTCCGTCAATTTGCACGTTAGAAACCTCAAACTCAGCACCATGATAGCTTATCCACGTGTCCACATGCACGCCAAGTTTCAAGGCAATCCCATCATCCCCTGATTTTTGGGGAATTTATGAAAATCGGGCACCCCATTCACACCCCTTGGGATAGCTCCGTCAATTTGCATGTTAGAAACCTCAAACTCGGCACCAGGAGAGCTTATCCATGTGTCCACATGCACGCCAAGTTGCAAGCAAATCCCATCATCCCCTGATTTTTGGCATGGCTTAACTCACCCCAAATTGTCCCATTCTACAACTACGTCAATTTGCACGTTAGAAACCTCAAACTCAGCACCATGATAGCTTATCCACGTGTCCACATGCACGCCAAGTTTCAAGGCAATCCCATCATCCCCTGATTTTTGGGGAATTTATGAAAATCGGGCACCCCATTCACACCCCTTGGGATAGCTCCGTCAATTTGCATGTTAGAAACCTCAAACTCGGCACCAGGAGAGCTTATCCATGTGTCCACATGCACGCCAAGTTGCAAGCAAATCCCATCATCCCCTGATTTTTGGCGCGGCTTAAACTTTTTAACTCACCCCAAATCAAGTCCCATTCTACAACTACGTCAATTTGCACGTTAGAAACCTATCCTTTGGTCCCATGACAGCTTACCCATGTGTCCCCATGGACACCAAGTTTCAAGGCAATCCCATCATCCCCTGATGTTAGGGGAACTTTTGAAATTTGAACACTCCAGTATGTCAGGGATTTAAAGTTGCAATTGCAGACAGCTCAATGGGGCCAGTTCCAAGGCAATCCCAACATGCCACGAGATAACCCTAAATCTTCTGGCACATTTGAAAAAGGGATTATTGAATTTGATAAAGTCTAAGTGAGCGCAGGAAGGACTTCTCCCCTTAGTCAAAGCAAGACACATACACCATCGCTGCAAGGCGGGAAGGGGAGAATTATTATTATTATTATTATTTATTTATATAGCACCATCAATGGAAAGCAGGCAGGCAGCATGCATTGTAGTGCCGCAAGGATGGCTTGAGCACTAACGCATAGCAAACCAACCCATAAGTGGGCGCAAAGTGAGGCAAAGATGGCTGGTTGTTTCTTTCTAAGCCAGCAGTTACGCCTTGAGGGGCACAGAGGAGGACGATTGGGAGCAAACCAGGCACCAGGCGGGCAGAGAGGCAGGCAGAGTAGGCGAGGAGTCAGTCCTGGCAGATGCCCCACCACAGCAGCACCCCGGGGGAGGCGGGCAGGCAGGCAGGCAGGCTGCGGGCATTTCTGGGGGCACAAGGAAGTGATGGCTGGTTTCTAAGCCAGCATTGCAGTTAGTCACGCATTGCAAACGCAAACCATCCCAGCGAGTCGGTCACCGAGGAGGACAGGCTAGCAGAGGGGCAGGCAGAGTGACATGTCATAGATCTAGTATTGGGGAGGAGTCAGTCCCGGCAGATGCCCCAACACAGTAGCACCCTGGGTGGGCATTGGAAAACGCCATCTTGTGGGTCAATACTTCCCCCACCCCATGTCCTGCAGGGTTGCCTGCCTAACCCTTGTGGGGATGGGAGATGGAGAGCTTAGAGTGGCAGTGCCAGCAGCAGCCTTCGGCTTTCCCCTGGAACCAGTCGCCTTGCCCGCCTCTTTCCCCAGCAAGATCGCCTGGTGCTGCCTATGAAGATGCATCTTCATGCTGCTGGTTCCATAATGCCCTGTCGATGAACCCCTGCTTAGGCTGAGTTTGCAGTGGCGACAGACAGCAAAGCGGGGATCCGCTCCCAACTCAAAGTGGTCCCACACGATGCTTGTCTTTCGTTTCTGTGGTGACACCACCAATTGCCCGCCTGAGCTCTCTGGTGTTGCCACAGAAACAGGGGTGTGGGATGAGACTGGGGAGAGAGCCTCGGCCTGCTGCTGCTCCTCCTCAGCCCCCACATCCTGGAGGCCCACCGCCTCCTCCTCCTCCCCCCCCTCCACTGTGCTGAGGACCTCGTCTAGGTCCATCAGCGGGCTCGTGGGCTGAAAGGAGAATGAAGGAGTTGGGGATACTCCTCCTCCTCTAATGGCACTGCTGCCACGTGCCTCTTGCAAACGGGCACTTTTCCCATTCCCACCCTCAAAAAGAGAACGCCGGGCACAAGTTGCAGAAGAGAGTGGCTCTGCCTGCTGCTTGTCCTGCTTCTGTTTTGGAGCAGTCAGCCAAGGAGTTGCCCGTTTGAGTTTCACAGGAGGAGAGGAAGCCCTGCTGGCAGACTGAGCCTTGCTGCTTTCAGCACGCCTGCTTTCTCTTTTCATGATGACTAACAAAATATTAATACTACTAATACTATGTATAAGGTACTACTAAGAATATGTATAAGAAGAATATAATATGTTTAAATGTAGGGAAATGGGACAAGAACAATAAAATATACTACTACTAATATGTATGAGAATATACTACTAAGAATATCTACAAGAATATAATAATATGTTTTAGAATATTACTAATAAATGTAGGGAAATGGGACAAGAAATGGGACAACCACTACTATAAGAAGAACAAAATATGAATACTACTACTAATATGTATGAGAATGTATACTAATAGACTACTAAGACTATGTCAAAGAATATAATAATAATATGTTTAAGAATAGGGAAATGGTGTGCGTATGCTTTCCCCAAAATGCTCAATCTGTGGCTGCCTGTTGAACTTGACAAAAGCAGCCCACTCCATCGAAGTTACACAGAGAAGAAAAAGAGAATCCAATTTTTTTGGTATATTTGGTATATAGAAGATAGAAGGAAACACAATCAGGATTTAAGAGAGGGGAGGGGGAAAAAGAACCAACCACTACTATAAGAAGAACAAAATATGAATACTAATATAATATGTATGAGAATATATACTAATGGACTATGTGAAAGAATATAATAAAATATGTTTAAGAATATAAATGTAGGGAAATGGGACAAAAAGTGTGTGTATGCTTTCAAAAGAAAGCTTTCACAAAAGCAGAACAGTCAGGCTTTAATACAGGGAAGGGGGGGGCAACCAACCCAACCACACACTCCAAAATTCAAAAATAAAGTTTATATTAAATCAAAGTAAGGGGAAAACACAGGGCAAACTAAGCTACAAGTCAGAAAGAAGCAAACAAACACACACACGCGCCAAACTAAACCTATATTAAATTAATCTATCTCCAAAGCAGGAGCACTAGCTAAGTAAGTGTTCCCTCCACGAACGCCAACCCACAAAGAGACACAAAACAGAAAGTTCTCAGGGTGGGTCTGCCTTAGTCCCCCCTCCAACGCTGGGATTGGAGGAGGATGCTTTCTGAGGAGATGAATTCTCATCAGGATTGGGAGTTGAATGTGCCTGTCATCGCTTCCAAAAAAATAATAATAATAAAAAAAAAAAACCCAAACCCCGATTTTTAAAAAAATATTGCACGTGAACCACAGCACGCAGAAAGTTGAGAGTGGTCTCAAAATGACCCCCATCCACGACTCTCTGTGCACAAGAATTTTCAGAACGATAGCTTAAACCCCCCCCCAGTTATCCCCGATTCTTTCCCTCAATGCAATCCTATGGGCGAAAAGCCGAAACGCCGTTTGAGCCCTGCGGTTGACCCGATTTTTAAAAAAATATTGCACGTGAACCACAGCACGCAGAAAGTTGAGAGTGGTCTCAAAATGACCCCCATCCACGACTCTCTGTGCACAAGAATTTTCAGAACGATAGCTTAAACCCCCCCCCAGTTATCCCCGATTCTTTCCCTCAATGCAATCCTATGGGCGAAAAGCCGAAACGCAGTTTGAGCCCCGCGGTTGACCCGATTTTTAAAAAAATATTGCACGTGAACCACAGCACGCAGAGAGGTGAGAGTGGTCTCAAAATGACCCCCATCCACGACTCTCTGTGCACAAGAATTTCCAGAACGATAGCTTCAAAAACAACGTAGTTATGCGCGATTATTTGCCGCAATGCAATCCTATGGCGAAATGTTTTCAAGATGGCGACCGGAGCGCTCCGACTGAACTCGGAGCTCCGAAAAATGGTCGCTTCTCTTCACCTTGCTTCTAGGGGGTCCGCGGTCCGCTCCTACTCCGCCTCTGGGTAAGGCGGAGCAGGCCAATCCGCTACTGCTTCTACGCTCCTAATCGGAGCGGAGCACATCCCTAATAAAAATAAGAACATTAAAAACAGTAAAACATTAAAAACAACTACATCATTTAAAAGGCTAAATTAAAAACATATGTCTTCACATCCTTTCTAGAAGCCAAAGTTAATGGGGGCCAATTGTAGTTCTTGAAGATGCACATTCCATCGGGATCAACCCAGGAGAAAGCCTTTTCCCACATACTCAGCCAATGGGGGTTAATGCCAGCAGGTTCAAAATGATAAAGGCCATCCCTTAGAACATCTGGACCTCAGCTGTTTAGGGGTTCAAAGGTTGAAACCAACACCTTGAACTGACCCTGGAAAGCAATTGATAACTAGTGCAGGATTTTCAAGTCAGCTATAATATGAATTTGATACCTTTCATTGGTTAGCAATGTAACTTCTGCATTTTGCACCAATTGAGTCTTCAAGGGTAGCTCCATAGAGTGCATTGTAGTAGTCTAACCATGATGTAATAAAGCTATGGATAACTGCTCCCAAGCCAGGCTGACTCAGGAAGGGTGACAGCTGGTACACCAAGCATGAGTGTGCAAACACACTCCTTGCCACCAACATCACCTGAAAAACCAGGGATAGAAGAGTACTCCTATGAAGCACTCCCAATCAAAATCTTCTCATGACCAACAAGACATCTATCTTGTCTAGATTTAATCTCAACGTGTTCATTTTATCCAACCCATGAACAAACCAGGCAACATTCAATGGTTTTGACTGCTTCCAAGGTGTTAGGTAACAAAGAATAACAAAGCAGGTTATCATCAACTAGAGATGTTTGGATTTTGTTAAATCCATTCCATCTGTGCACCACTCTGCATGGAGAAGGGTACTCAGCTAGCATAGAGAAACACTTCTGCCAAGCGACAGCATGCCAGGTGCTGAATGCAGAGCCCAGCTCCACTCTTGCTTTGTGTTCCCCACGTGGGGAATGAGAAGCAGCAGCAAAGGGCACTCAGCCAGCATAAATGAGAACTGGGAATGAAGTGCATTCTGCTAATGCTTGCCAGGTCTCAACCAAGGCCTTAGCTAGACAGGGCGAAATCCTGGGGCGATCCCCGGAATCATCCCTGTGCATCCACATGACGCACAGGGGATCCTGAGATCAGGGTGGGATGATCCCTCCCTTGCCCCAAGATCTCGCCCTCGCCTTTAAGCCTGCTTTTTCCGCGGTCTCGGGATGATCCCGAGACTGCGGAACATTTAGGCAGGCATTGTGGGTTGTCCCACTTCCACATGGTTCCTTGCAAGGAGCTGGAACCCGCACATGGGGTGGGTGTGGGTGTTTTTTTTCCACGCGCGCACACACACACACCATCCATGCAAAGCAAGGTGTCTTTGGTCTCCCTAAGGAATGACCCTACTGGCAACAAGCCCAATGGCCACATATCTCTTATAGTTCTGGATCCCAGCAATGGTCCAATGGGGCCACAGCTACTAGAAAATGTTGAATCACGCCGGGCCTCTCTAGAAAGCATGAATTCTTTGAGCAGCCAGATCTTCCCCAGTAGGTCCATACAAGTGGGAGGGGATCACTAGGCAAGAAAGCAAGCAAGATGGTAAACGCACACTTATCCTGATTACTGTCAGGAATTTATTCACATTAGACCACTGGTAACTCCTAAAGCTATGCTTCTTCATCGTTTTGAAGCTAATGGTTCTTGCGTGACAGCCTTCTTAAGCAATTGTATACCACTGCAAAGTTGTGTATAATGTGTAATTGGAAGTCTCCAAAGCAATGAACTAAAGAGCAGTAGGATGATAAAATCTGGATGATTATAAGTATATATAAACTTACTCAGCAAGTGCAGCAGGCAAGGAATCCCTACTTTATGAGAGATATTATGGCATCATGGTTTCCATTTATTTCCTATATTGAAGCTCTTCAAACCTTTGCTCAAATTCCAACCAAGTACAGTTATATAGACTAATACACACATACCGACAAAATAACACACATTCGGACTTGCTGCTTTTATATGCTGTATAGATTGTATTTCTCCCTCTTTCACTAGGTATTGAGCTCTTACATAGGGCATTTTACTTAGTATATATCAGTTATAGACTAAGAATTTTAATTAGTGAATTCCTTTGATCTATTATAATGTATCATCGTCATCTTTTTGTTGCCTTTATTTCATTAACTTGATTTCAAAATCAAATAACATCTCTTGGTGGGGGGAGCTCACTTAGGGGGAGTCTACACCAGCCGTTTATTGAAGGATTGTATCGCAGTCATCACTAACAGGGCACATGACGTTCACCTGCTCCTGCAGTGGTCTCAGCTGCACCTCTCAGTTATACCGTAGTATCCCTGACTGCTTTTGTCGTGGTTTTTCTGGCTCTCTCGCATCCATTCCGAAGAACCTTGTGGTGCGCCTCCCTTTGCGAGGTCGCTGCTGTTTGCCGCAAGTTCTGGGCTGTCAGGCTTTGCCGGCTGACCAATGCTGACTTACGAGGAATGGCCGCAAATCTCCTGCAGATAACCCACAATAAAACTGTCAAGGCCAGGGAAGAAGGGAGGGTGAGATGAGACAAAGCAGGGCTTGGGAGGTTACCGGTTCTTCGAAGCCAATTCACTGCGGCAGAGAAGAGTCCTTTTTCCAGTCTAGGGTCCAAAATCCAGGGAAGTCCTGGTAGCTGAAAGGTTCACGGTCTCGGAACAGGCAGAGGAGAGCCGGCGTGTTAATCTGAAGTTGTACATCAGTGCAGACCTATGGAATTCCAGCAGCTTTTAACTCTAGCATCCTGGAGCAGCTGCTGGTAATTAGCACCCAGTCTCCCGGCACACTTTCTCCCTTAAATGGGCCGACACTCATCTCTGTTGCTCTCCTACGTTAAGGCTCCTTCGCTCTGCAACAGTCAATGGAACTTGGTCCTCTGAATCAGACAGAGGGGCTGTGGCAGGGCATTGGCCATTATCTGTCAGTGAGGGCTCTGGAGCTATTTCTGTGCTAGGACCCTCATCCGGATCTGCATCCTGACCTTCCTCTTCATCTGAAGAATCTGAGGGATTCTTCTGATGACAAGGGCTCAGCGAACAGCCAATCAGCTGCGAAGGTCATGTGCATGGGTATTGGAGGTGTGTGGGAGTGGACCTGTCCTCCATTTCTGCAACTTGTTTTGGATGGGTATCAGTGTGTTTCATCTCCAAGTATCTTTTTTTTAAAATACAAACATATCACTGTGCAGGAGCACATATTCAACAGAGTTCCTATCCACCTCACTTACACTTACTCCAGTCAAGGAAGCTCGTAGTCCTGGCTTTATATTTGATTCCTCGCTCTCCTTTATTCCTCATATTGAGGCAGTAGCTAAATCCTGTCATTTTTTCCTGTATAATATTGCCAGGATTCGATCATTTTTGTCTGTCTCTTCTGCCAAGACTCTTGTTCATGCATTGGTTATTTCTCAGTTGGACTACTGCAACCTTCTTCTCACTGGCCTTCCTTCTTCTCACATCAGTCCGTTGGTTTCTGTTCACCACTCTGCTGCTAAGATCATCTTCTTGGCTCGCCGCTCTGACCATGTAACTCCACTTCTGAAATCTCTTCATTGGCTTCCAATTCACTTCAGAATCCAATATAAACTTCTCCTGTTGACCTACAAAGCTTTTCACTATCTAGCTCCTTCCTATCTCTCCTCTCTCATCTCACACTATTGCCCCGCTCGTGCTCTTCGCTCCTCTGATGCCATGTTTCTCGCCTGCCCAAGGGTCTCTACTTTCCTTGCTCAGCTTCATCCATTTTCTTCTGCTGCCCCTTATGCCTGGAATGCTCTACCAGAACATTTGAGAACTACAAGTTCAACCGCAGCTTTTAAAGCTCAGCTAAAAACTTTTCTTTTTCCTAAAGCTTTTAAAACTTGATTTTGTTCTGACTTTATACTTTTAGTTTTACCCTACCCTGTGCCTGTTTGCTTTCTCTTCCCCTCCTTATTGTTTTATTATGGTTTTATTAGAATGTAAGCCTATGCGGCAGGGTCTTGCTATTTACTGTTTTACTCTGTACAGCACCATGTACATTGATGGTGCTATATAAATAATAATAATAATAATAATAATAATAATAATAATAATAATAATAATAATATACCAGCCTTGAGGCTGGTCTAAGAAAGAAAGAAAGAAGGAAGGAAGGAAGGAAGGAAGGAAGGAAGGAAGGAAGGAAGGAAGAAAGAGGAAGGAAAAGATCAAACACTGCTCCTCCTTCAGTCTTTCTTCCCAGCTACGGCCCAGTAAGCCTTAGGAAATGTGTGAAGTATGAAGAGGCATTAAGCCTTTCGTGTTTTTTCCCCCTAGCTTTTTTATTCAGTTTCAGGCTTTTATTGAATAAAAGTATTCTGAAAGCTTTAAGCAAGATCTCAGAACTAGGGAACTGTTTGCACCAGACTTTCATTGCTGTGTTGGTGAAGCTTAAAACCCATGCTCCTCCCCCTCACCATGCCCTTTTAGTCTTTACCTTGAAATTACTCTATAATCTGGAAGCTGAAAGAAGCAAATGATAGCATGGCTGCAAGGCTTTGAATGTGTGTATTCATAATTGTCTTTCTCCCCTCCCCCCTTCTCCTTAGATTTCATAACCTGTGTGTGGAATCCAAACTTTTCCCCCCTCCCTCAACTTTCTAATATAAAATGCCTCTGGTAGGCATTTAAATGATTCTATAGCCCTCACTTCAGAAGTAATAGCTCTGGTGTTTTCCATTTAGTTTTCAAAGCAGGTTTGGAACTATTCCATACAGATATGAAACACGAACATCCAATTTCTTGAGATATTTTCCCTTTACACTCTATCTGTTCATGATTGCTTCCACTTCAAACAGGGTCCCAGCAAAAGTAACTTTAAAAAGCGAGCCTATGTCCATGGAAGAATGGGAAGCTCTGTGGTGATTTTAAGATTAAAGGGCAATAATCCATTTTAAACATATTCATAGCCAGAATGGATTTATCTCAGGCTGCAGCATTTTGTTATGTGTAAGAAAAGGTAAAGCAATTTGGAAATTGTCCAATTATTTTCATTATTATAATCTGCATTTAGAATAACGGAACTAAGACTCACAATTTGTCTTTATATTACAACAAAGGAAGCCTTAACAAATTAAATCATCATCATCTTATATATATAATTCAGTCAGCAGTCAGTTGATCATCCCTTTTTGACTTCTTCCCACTGACTGATTCTCATGAAACTTCATTGGGAAGTTCTTGAAACACACATTCCACAAATAACAATGGTGTTCACTATGGTTCAAAGTCAGGAGTTTGAGATTGGATCCCAAACATGAGTTTTGGATCCAACCCAGATTCCCATTTTATAGCATTAACATTGTGCAGCATTAGTCTTATTGAGCTAGCCAAAGATATAGGTGAGCCTTCCCCAACCTGGCACCCTCAAGGTATTTTGGACTACAACTCCCATCTGCCCCATCCAGCATGGCTGGTGGACAGGGATGATGAGAGGTGTAGTCCAAAACATCTGGAAGGTGTCAGGCTGGGGAAGGATGGTATAGGCCGCCTTGAGGCCCAGCATTGGACAAAAGGCGGGATACAAATATAATAATAATAATAATAATAATAATAATAATAATAATAATAATAATAATAATAATCTGGTGAATGGCCGCTTAGGATCTCAAACAGGGTGGAGGAAGTGCTTCATTTTCGCTCCCTAAATGGCATCCGAGCCTGCCACATTCTGCAGCTCAGGGGCCCAGTTGTGACTACAGAGAGGAAGGTGGGGTTAGGGTGACCATATGAAAAGGAGGACAGGGCTCCTGTATCTTTAACAGTAATGTAGAAAAGGGAATTTCAGCAGGTCTCAATTGAAGAGGGTGGAATTCCCTCTTCATCACAACAGTTAAAGCTGCAGAAGCCGTGCCCTCTTTCGTATCTGGCCACTCTACTATAGCTAGTGTAGCTTTAACTGTTGTGATGAAGAGGGAATTTCACCCTCTTCAATTGACACCTGCTGAAATTCACTTTTCTACATTACTGTTAAAGATACAGGAGCCCTGTCCTCCTTTTCATATGGTCACCCTAGGTGGGGTACTACAGCTGTTTACATTTTGCATGATGATCAAGCAGCAGCACTTGTTTCGTCAGATGTTTCCAATGTGTAATTGATGTTCTGCCACACCGTCAAATGCCTGGGGCAAATGTTTGTCAGCAACCTACAGACAAGAGGCTTCGGTTTGTTTTTTCCGAGTGGTTGCGGTAAAGGCGTCTTCTGATTGTAGCAAGTCTCTCTCAAGACAGTTTGTGCTTACTTTTTGTAGAAGGGACTTTGGGGATACACTGGTTATTAAAACAGAGCTTCTCATCCAACTTCATATTAGATTAGATAAGGAAGTCATTTTGCTAGGAGCAACAAATTTGAAATCTCTTAATTTTCTTTCCCACTCCTGTGGCTGTTTAGCAGTTTAGATAAAACAAGCAGTTTAAAAAAAGGGGGGGGTGTTGATGAGTATCAGAGCTCAAGTTAATGTGAAACAAATTGAATTCTTTCTGGAATATACTTCCTTGTCTAACGTTCATTCAGGTGCCCAGATTTATATTTTTTAAGGCTCCTTTTCCCTCCTGCTTTTGCTTATTTAGTAATATCGCACGATCCTTTCCTGCTCACATAGAGCGGCAGGGTGTGTGTGTGTGTGTGTGTGTGTGTGTGTGTGTGTGTGTGTGCGCGCGCGCTGCTTAAACAAATGGTTTCCAGTTTGCAAAAGGAGAAGTTCAAGTTCATTCCGAGAGAAGCTGTTTTATTGCTCTTGCTGGTAGAATTCACATCATCGATCTCCTTCATCTCCTTCCCTTCCCAGCAGCTATTTGCTATTTTTGCTTCTTCTCTCCCCCCACCCCATTAATAGGAGCACATAGAGCCTCACAAGCCTGCTTTCTATTATCTAGCTGCAACCCGTTGCCTGATCCAGCTGTCACTGGAGTCAATTCCAGGCTTTCCAATGAGGTCAATAAGTTTTAGATCATGTTCCTAACGCTACAGAAAAACAGTGCTATATATTTTACGACAGCTGTGGTCAAATTTGTCATGAAAGCCTGCAAGTATATATGTTCAGACTAATGGATCCGCTGGACATTCCTGTCTGGTTTAAGGACTTAGGAAGCTGCCTCATTGGTCCACCCATCCCAGTGTAGTTGATGCCAACTATCAGCAACTCCTCAGGGTTTCAGGCAGGAGTTTTTCCCTGCCTATTCACAGATGCTGGGTATCGAACCTGGGACTTCCTGCATGCAAAGCAGAGACTCTACCACTGCGCTATGGCCCTTCCCTAATTCAAAGGTGTGTGCTTGCAGCAAGGTAGTATTAGCAGGGGCTTTTGTGCATTTAGACCTCTCAGATCACTGGCAATCAGTCTGACTGGCTGTTTGGCAGGCAGGTAGACAGGAGCCATATCCATTCTCCCTTCCACCTCTCTCCCAAACTGTTTACCAGCACTATTCCTGATAGTCTGTTGGGCTACACAGCTGATCATACCAGACCAGCCTATGGAATCATGTGCACCATTTGCACATGCAATAGAAACAGAGAAAGATGATAATCCTACTTGTTTCTTTTCTCACTTGTTGCACAGGGATGCTGTTTGGGGAATGCTGGAAGTTGTAATCCAGCACATCTGGCGTGCACCACATTGGGAAAGGCCAACCAAAGTCCAGTTATCCTTCAAAATGCGCAACTCTCCCTATTTCGCAATGGAGTTCTCCACTCAAAAAAAACCTGCACACCAAAATGTGTGCATTGGGGGGGGGAATAACTTTAAAAATGCATTATTTTTCAGAAATTGCTTGCAAAAATGTGTCTATCAGGCAAAATACATTCAAAGGGGATGTAGTAGAACAAATGTGCACACAAAAAATAATTTTCAGGTGAAAGTCTCAACGTTCAGGACAAAGTGAACTTAAAATTGAAGAAATTCTCAAAGTTTGAGATGAACTGAATCTAAGATTGGAAAAATGAGAAATTGGCAGAAAATTAAATTAGCAGTTTCATCCATCCCTAGTAAGCGCTGATGGAATGATTCTTAGGCACACACCAGCCTTCTTAGGTAGGACTGCATGTCACACCCTCACAAGCTTTAACGATTAACTGCCAAAACCACATTCACTCTCCTAAATATGAGCACGTGGAATCCAGATACACAGGTATTTATATATGGAGGAAGGACAGACATTTCTGTGGGCTCCCTTTAATTTTTTGTTATTTTCTGTGAGTGAGACCCACCTTGTAGCTAGGCAGAATATTTCATCAACTTCAGGCTCGTAGTTTGAATTATTTTTTTTATGAAAGGGTTCAGATAAGAGAAATAGGAGACTGTGTTAAAACAAGCAGTGTTTTCTTACTAGATCCTACCGTTAGACTTAGCTCTTACATAGGAAAGTGCAGCATCCTCCCAGCTGCCTGTGGCAATGGGATTTGTCCTGGAGGAAACAAGCAGGGCTTCCTTAGACAAATGAAGATAGAGGCCATAGCTAGATGAGGCAAAATCCCCGGGTGATCCCCGGGATCGTCCCTGTGCATCCACATGATGCACAGGGGATCCCGGGAACAGGGAGGGATGATCCCTCCCTTGCCTCGGGATCTTGCCCTACCTTTTAGACCTGGTTTTTTCACGACCTCGGGCTGACCCTTAGACTGTTGAATGTGTGGCCGGGCATCATGGTTTGTCCCAGTTCCTCGCAAGGAGCTGGGACCCGCGCCCGGGGTGCAAATCTCCTCGGGAGCACTGCACCTATCAGGGGTGGGGGATCAGGGAAAATAAGTTAAAAAAAAAAAAAACACAACCTTACCTTTTGTGCATGAGCGCTTGTGCGCATCTTCTCCTTTAATAAAACAAAAAGGCAGGCGCGACACCTCTCCGTCTCAGGTCATCGCGTATTGTGTGTAAACAGAGGGGGGATCTCACGATAAAAACATCATGAGATCTTCACCCCTCCGTCGCACAATAACATGTAGGTCTATAGGAAAATGTAGGTGCTATCTCTTTTTAAAAGTTGTGTTCCAGGAGGAGCTATGGTAGGTGTACGTGTGTGTATGGGGGAGGGGTGGTATCCAATAAAATGGTGTTCACAAATGTGTGTGGTGTTTGTATGTAGGCTGAACATCTCAGGAGATGGATGCTTAGTAGTTTGCCATTCATAGGAACTAGGGAAAGAGGGGTGTAGATTGAGAAGGATCTCTTCTTGTGTTCCTACCTGATGGGATGCAACAAAAAGTGGGGGGAACATTCCCTTGTGTGTTTTGTGGGGAGATTCTTGGACGTGCCTCACTCCTTCCTCTGTAATGAAGTAGAGAATCTCTGAGAAGGATGTATTATGGGGACAGAATTGAGTTTTCACTTTTGTTACAGTTGGTCACTAGCAGGTTTGGGGAAGGCCCCAACTTAGTAGAAGACCATCTACTTTGCATACAGAAGATCCCAGGCAGGTTCAACCCCTGCCATCTCCAAGTAGAGATAGAAAACATCACTGTCTGGAACCTTTGGAAACTTCTACCGATCAGTGTAGACAATTGTGAATTAAATGGGCCCATAGCCTGATTTAATATAAGGAAGGTCCTATGTTACCTTAAACAAACAGGCATGTGAACTGGAGTGCTTCCCATGTGTGCTTCTGAGGCAGCTTGGCACTGCATTGCTTTGCATTTTCTTTTAATAGAAAATTGGGGTGTACATATTAAATGACTCAATCTAATCTAACTAACCATCTGTCCATTGCTGCAATGGACAATTAGCTGGTCACCACATGGACTGAGTAGGATTTTTTTTTCCCTGTTCAGCTCAAATTGGCTGTGGGAATGAGATGGAAGTTTGGTTTTCAATCTACTCTGCACTGCAGTGTTGGGTGAGTAGCCATCTGGAGATGTGAGTTAGCTAGAATGATGGCATAAATTGGTCACATCTGACAGGATCAGTGGGGTAAAGGAGGCGTAGGATTTATAGGATATTGATGAGCCCTGGTATCACTTGGTGGCTGAAGTGGACTTCCCTAGTCCAGTCTCTCTTGGCTATTTGTCCTCAGAGAACAAAAAATATCTGGTGACATTCTAAGGCTTAGGGTGGTGATGCAGCCCAAGTGGTTATACCCACATTGGGGGTGGTAGTGGGGAATTATTTAGAGTTGTCCCATTCAAGATCATTCAAACAATTAATAAAGCTGTGGCATTTATTTAACCCAACCTTGGTGTTCCATCTCCTTATTCCTTCATCCATAAGCAAAACCTGCTTCTGAACACCAATATCCCGTAATTTGTATACATTTTTTTCTTTTCAACCTTATTCACATATACTTTCCTTTTTTGCTCCCCCCTGCATCCCCCCCACCCATAAAATAAAGCCGGTCACATTTCTACAGTGATGTTTTGCCCAAATACTTCTTACGCATGTAACAAAACAGCCTCACACCCTAAGTGTTTTTACTGAAATACTTTTCCAACCATTTTCTCTTGAGGGATTGCAGTTCAGGTGTATTGATAGTACTTAACACACACACACACACACCCAATTGCAGCATGTGTGAAAGTGCACAACAAAGTATTAAGTTTGGCTCAAACTAAGGAAGGGACCTCACAAAAAGCTGCACCTTCACTGGCGCCCTTTTCTTCCAGCCACTTCTAGTCTTCATCTGTGTCTGCTCCAATCCAGATTGTGAATCAACTATTCTGACTTTTTATTTCTTTGAAATTGCAAGCAGTTTGGGAAACACAAGGAAAAACCATCTGTATGAAATTTTCAGTCAATATTTTAACGACTCTTTGAAACCGATAAATAGATAAAATGAAGCCAGAATTCCATTTGTGATGAAGGTCAAATATCATCTCATAAATTCCACTTTGTCCCATGTATATATTAGAGACATGCTATTATTCATGCGGCATGTTTTCCATCAGGTTTTGTTGGAAAAGGCAGATGAAATGTATTTTGTGTGTATGAAGTGGCAGGGTGGGGTGGGGGGAGTGCTATTCATAGCGAGGGAAATGGCTGCTTAACGAGATGCCAAAACAAATAGTAAAACATACTAATGAAGTGCGCCATTTAGAAATACCAGGAAAGTGTCCATCATGAGCACTGGTTGTGATTGGTCTCAAAGACTGGACCTGCCACCTTTTGTTTGCTACATGGTGGCAGAATAACAATCTATTGGACTTCTTCACATGTCATTATTTAGTGAGCCAGCAGCTGCCATCATAGTGCAACAGAGCAGTTGGCTCCTAACCCAGATGGCTCAGTGGAGAAATCAGTCCCATTCCTGCCTATCGCTCTCCATCTGGCAGTAGTCTGGCATTAAATATCTTGCCCTTCAGAGGACCAATGGCTGGGAGGGGGCAACGTATCTCTGTACGATCCATGCACATCCATCTCCTCCTTCTCCCAAAATGGATGTCATCTTATAGGACAGGCATACAGTCAGTGGTGTAGTGGTACATTTTGAACTGCAGGTGCCCATCGTGACAGTCTCCAAAGCCACACCCCCAAGGAGAGTCCAAAAATTCAGGCAACCCAAGTCACTTCTAGCAGTTTTCATCTCTACCAGGAGCAGATTTTTGTAAAGCTAATGGGTCTTCATTACTTATTTGAGACCAAGCCATCCAGAATACGTTGCATTGCAACAAGGAACAATGTACTGTTGTTGGGAAAATTAATTTCCTCAATTGCAACTAAGTTCAGGAATAAAGGAGAAGTTGGAAGGGGTGGCAGGTGACATCAGCATCCCTGCTAATAGAAGAGAGCTGGTGCTGTGAGCCCTGACTCCATGACACTAATTTATAGAGTGTTCGTCTCACCACCACCCCCTTACAGGAGGGGTAGGTACACTGGAAGGCCAATGAACCAAGAAACAAATAGCTTTTTTAATATAAGGTGAGATATAACTTCAAGCTGCCCAATATTAATTTCATCAAAAACCAAACCTCATCTTTATTGAGGAATAAATCTGACTTTGACCTTACACTTGATAGTGGCTAGTTGACTTTATAATGAAAGCACTGAGAAATGATTGTTCTCCGTCAAAGCTATGTTTTCCCTGTGAAGGACTGATCTACCTGAGTGGTGGAATACTTCAGGGTTAGATCAGATGTGCTAATTCACTGTATCTATTCCCTTAGTTTAAAGAGGTTTCAGTCTACACTTGTTGCATGCATGGATGCACACACAGACACACACACACAATGATATCATGGATGACAAGTGATTTCAGGACCGGAATGAACCAGAGGGGTGTCCTATAACAAAATAATCTGCTATGGGATCTTCCTGCATGTGGCAGCTGTGCACTAAATCGCCAAACCAAGTGTAAGAAGATGACCTGCCCCAAGAGCCAGGTGGTCCATTTCTGAGGGTAAGCTCCACACATCCATGTTCGTGGGTGGAGGGGATTTGCACAAATTCTCATTTTCAGAACAGCAAATTTGTGCAAGTACAGACTTTCCAGTAAGTTCAGGAAATTGAGAAAAGTCTGATCCCATCAATGACTGGATGATGGAATGAAAGATGCCACATAATCCATGAAACACAGAGGGAATGGATTTAACAAAATCCGTACATCCCTAATTCCTAGTAATGAGCAATGGCACATTAACAGCCACATTGCAGCAGTTCCATTGCCACTGCTGGTCACCTATGTACCAGACTTCATTGTCCAAGAGGACAAATATGTTTAGGTTCAGATCCAAAACCAGAATGGTTTTGGATCAGCAAAGGGTTTTTTCCTTCCTTCCAGGAAGCTATATTTTTATTTATATTAAAAAAAAAACCTGATATAAATGCTTTTTCAATCTTGACATCTTGTATAAGGAAGTATTAGTGATCAAGGGGGGATCTACACTACTGCTTTTAAAGCGCTTTAAAGCACTTTGAAAACGTTTTGAAAACTGTATATGCAGTGTGTCCTGGGCCCCAACAGTTGTCAAAACTGTTATAAAGCGCTTTAAAGCAGTAGTGTAGATCCCCCCCACCTGATTGATGGTGCAGATAGAAAGAGCCAAGTCCATAAAAAGGTGGAACAAGCTAAAGCAAAATAGACATCTTGCTCCTTTTTGCTAGTAGATTTAGTTAATTTTGGACATTAAGAAACTCCAACAACCTCCCTAAATGGGGGCAGGGAGGCTTTCCCTAGCAAGCGGTCCTCAAACAGAAGTAGACTGTTGGTCTACAAGGTCTTATCCAACTCTAAAACAGGTTAGTTGTTGTTTTGTTTCTTTTTAAAAAAAGACCTGCAACTTTTAGGTGAACGGTTATCTATAGATTATTGAACAATTAGACAAAACAATAACAGCATGGCTAAGGATAGATCTCTTGGGCTCCACAAGCAGTGTGTAGCTTCCTACCCATCTAGGTGAATCATTCTGAAAGAGTTCTTTTGGAAACCTTCTAAAATCCACATATATAAATATTTGAGACTAAGATCCGTTTGCCAATTGTTTATCAGACTATATATTTTCCATTGATGACTAAAGTAGGTTACATATTCTGTTTGAAACGTGAATGCTGCTGTAGCTAGTTCTGTGCTCGTTTTTTCCAGCAGTTTTTTTTTTTACCTTTGTCTTTCAATTTGATGTCAGAGAAATTTATTTCGAATTCTTTTTTCAAAGAAGAAAGCAAACATCAGTGAAATTCCCGTGGGTGGTGGGTGGGGTCTTGAGTTATGAAGTTGCCAAGCTGTGTGCACAAGTGAGAGTTGTCCTGACTTTCTTTAAGCGAACCATCTCTCTGGTGGTCTGCAGTTTCCCTGCACCCCCCTTCAATTAATGCCCACAGGAAGATGTCATGAGGTAACTCCTTCCATGGGCCCAAGTCAGTATGCATAGGCTTGTAGCCTTGCAGAGCAATCCTACACTTTGCAGGATGGCAGCGGAGAAGCCATAGGACGATGCAGAAGTGGCCCTCCACCAGCAGAAGAGGACTTCCGGTGTGATGGCACATCTACCTGTGGAGGGGTCCCTGGTTCTCTGCCATCTTTGCTGTCTCGCCAGTAGCATTCCACAATCGGTAGGGGCAAGAACAGCATATTAGGGGCATTCTGGGGGCCAAGTTGGGGGGGAAGCAATGGATTTGTAGAATGCTAAAAAAAAAACTTTTTTCCTGGACTTGCACCCATGTAGGCTTATTAACTATCCCAGCTTGGGAAAGTCAAAAGCAATTCTAAAGTGTCCTAAAAATGAGGCAGAAAAACAGAAGTCTTTCTCATGGGAGGAAGAAAATGCTCAGGAAAGCAGAGGACCGATTTCGGCATAATACTAGCTGTAGCAATCGTTTGTTTCACATTGAAAAGAGTTCCACCCAATTCAAAATTTCAAGGCAATGAATAAACACTTCTTACAAAACAGTTATATTTAGGTAAAAGAATTGCTATTCTGGACACTTCATTAGTACATTTGCTTCTCTCATGTCCTAGTTGTTTTTTCTCCTCTTCATCCCTTCCCACATCTGCTAGAAAGCCTAAGAAGTTTAATTTTTTGTCTGAAGTTCCTCATGTTTCCAGACAGATGTCTTGAGCAGCAATGCCTTGTGACTAATGTGCAAGAATAGTATGAAAGCCTGATTGTCATTATGGTAAAGTCAGTGCCAGACGCCATAATGTGAGGTGTGTGTGTTTTAAGTCTGTGTTTGTTTTAAGGCTTGAATCACCCTACAAATATTTTGAAAGCTATTTGACAACACCTAATGGTTTCTGGTTATCTAATAGCAACCTTAGTCTTGGTTTAGCCCAGATGAATTAAAAAACACACACATAGTTATTCCATTTTCACTGGTTTTTACATCACAATCAAAATATTTGGACAATTATAAATCTACTAAACAGAAATGAAATCTTTTCATCCCAAAGTTATTTGGGTCTCACATCCTGAATTCGTTTGAGGTATTACTGCCAAGCTCACTCATGGAATGCGGAAAGCCTCGTTCCAAAATTTTATAGTGCTCTTATTTTATGGGACTCTGCACTTTTTGTCTTTTTTAAAAAAAAAACAGTATTCATGTCCTGTAAATATTTGATGTTGATCCCAACCCTGAAACTGAACTGGGCAAGTTTTGGTCTTGTGTTTACTATATTTCAGATGGGAAAGTAGCAATTGTTAGAGCAAGCAATGCTAAAGACTATAATTAAATTTGTATTTTTAAAACTTTATTTGGTATCCCAACAAAATTCAGAACCAGGGGTTTTAGAAACCTAAATGCATTTTGGCCCTAGCCAGAAAACAGACTACTATATGATACTACTTCAGAGAATATATTGCAGTGCAGGTAACATGAATTGTTTCAGTTGCCTGTTAGCTACCAAGCCACGTAAAAGGTTATGTTATGTTATCCTATAAAGTGAAAAGTATGTGTATGTCCCAAAATGTTTTCCTACTTCCACATATGGTACTGCCTTAACGTTGTTCACCCAGAGAGGTCTTTGTGTACATGGATCAGAAAAAAATCTAAAAACATGGATTTGGGTTTTTTAAGTATTTTTAAAGAATTTAATAACAACCTAGGTTTACACCTACAACTCCCAGCATGCCTTGGGCATAACTCCCAGCATGCCTTGGGTGGGAAGCCAGAGTTGCTGGTCTTTGGCGGCCATTGTGATTCCTAAAGTCAGTCAACCCAATTCCACATGAAAGGAAAGAACCCACATAAATGGGCTGCATCCATTTGCAGTGCCTCCTCCCACCTGCCATGTGTGGTTTTAAAATCATAACTAGATACAACAGTGTGTCATTGAGAGGCTGAACTTTGGACATGCTTAAAGGCACCTTGTCCTGATATTGTTGTTTTCTCAGAAAATGAGAGAAGCACACGCACAGCCTTCACCTTAAGAGGGAGGGAGGAAGGGAGACACTCTGCACATGCCCAGAAGCAGACCTGACAAAGGTGGGAGGGAACTGCCTGGCCCAGGCCCAGCCCTTCAGTACAGGCTCCAGTACACTTGGTGTTGGTGGATGAGAAGTGCAGGCTGAGGAAGTCCCAGCAGGACTTAGCCAGAACTGGCACATCCACTAACAGCTGCTTACCTGCCCTCCTTGGCGATGCTACTCCTTGACTCTCTATCAAGGAGTGGCATCAGCAATGAGAGGAGGAAAGTGCTTCTCAGAGGACATGAGCACCTGAGGGCTGCCAAAGTCATGCTAGGAAGTGTAGTACTGGCATCATCTCTCAGTCCTAATTCAGCCCCCACTTTCCTGACCTCTCAGTAATTGTCTTTGCTCTCCTTCTAACTGACTTTCCCCAACTGCCATTCACCCACCCACCATTCCATTCTAGCCTCAGCTGTCAGTCATTACTCCATTCACCCTTCTGTTTCAATACTAAAGTCAGACTTTTCCATAAAAATCATAAACTTTATTCAGTAATTCTTGCATCTGTCTTGGAATGTTGACAGAAAAGAAAAACATCAAATCCATCCATTTTTTACTTACAACCTGTCATTTTGTTTGTTTGTTAAAAATATTTATATACAGCCATACCCACTGATGTCATCTGGGCTACAGAGAGTCTGGTGAATTCCCTTTTCACCTTAACTTGGTTCTGCATTGCTGATGTAAGCACTGATATTCATATCAATGCTGATAGGCCAGGGCAAAGCCTGCCATGATGTTGTTCCCCCTCCCCCTCCATGCACAATTGTTGGATTCCAATTGAGTAAGGGGCTATTTAAAAACAAATCAAATTTAGCAACTGAATGTACTATCCTGATGTAGTCACCTGAAGAACACGTGGGCCTCCTGAGGGAATATTTCTCCTCCAGGGAGAGTGTATCATGTTAACCATTCCAGCCTCCTGGAGCCTCAGTGGTGTTTAGCACATTCTTCAGTATTAGGTTTAATATATCTTGTACTTTCACGCACACACAGTGGCTGCCTATTTAATTTCAGTAGCTGAAACCATCATAACACGCTGGTTTAAACCAAACATATTTTGGTTTAAACCAGCTTCCAAATGTCTGACCATTTTGGAACTTGATTCAAAGCCTAAACCTTCTAAACTTGGCTTGAAATCTGTCAGAAAAAAGAATTGGATCTCATAATATATGTTTCCTGCATTCAGACTATTTAGAAGTATTGGGAAAAACAGACCGTGGTCCCATTTAGCAGTAGCTACAGTTTCAGTTTGTCGTCCAATGTTGAAAAAGTTGTGCCAATTCATAAATGGCAATATGTTTATCTTCTGCTGAAGAATGAATTAATCAGAAAGTGGCCAGGTCTATGAATTTTCAAAATATAATGTGATGCAGTTTTTATTCCTCATTCATTCTTTCCTGAGAAAGGGCTGGAATAAATGAAATAAGAGAGGGGTTGGAGTCTTCAGTGAAAGGAGAAAAGGTCTCGGATGGAAGCAGAAGGGCCACAATGTGAAGTAATATATATATATATATATATATATATATATATATATATATATATATATATATAGTGTTTTTAACCTGGGCGGGATCTATACTACTGCTTTATAATGCTATTAAAGTGCACTGTCAACCGTTGGGCTCATGATACATTTTATATACCATTTTCAAACTGCTTTCAAAGTGTTATATCCGGCTTGGTGTAGATCTGGCCCTTGTGTGATGAACCCCTTTGTGTTAGTGATGACAGCAGACTCTAAGGTCATAGCTAGATAGGGCAATATCCCGGGGATCGCCCCAGGATCATCCCTGTGCATTCACATGATGCACAGGGGATCCTGGGAGCAGGGAAGGACGATCCCTCCATTTCCCCGGGATCTCGCCCTACAGTTCTAGCCTTCTTTTTCTGTGGTCTCGGGCTGATCCCGAGACCATGGAACATGCGAGCGGATGTCACGGTTTGTCCCTGCTCCTCACGAGTAACCATGAGGAGCCGGGCATGGGGCACAGAGCTCCTCAGGAGCTCATGCTCATCAGGGGTGGGGAGCAGGGAAATTATTATAATTATTTTTAAAAACACTTCATCCCTTGCGCACAAGCGCTCGTGCTCTCTGTTTCCTTTAAAAAACAAAAAATGCACCCACGACGTCATGCGCCACATGTAAACCAGGGCGACGACCTCCCGATCATGAAATCACAAGATCGTCATCTTACCACCCCCTCGTTTAGCTAAGGCCTAAGAGGCTTGTTTTCTCAAAGTCCCAGGCAAAATGCTCTCAAAGTCCCAGGCAAAATGCGGGGGGGGGATCTCAGCTTTGTTTTCAATGTGCCAACCAGAACCAGTTATTTGTTTGCTAATTCTCTGGCTAGGGTCACACTGGTTAAAAAAAAAAAGTTACATTTCATCCAGAACCTAGTAAATGTTAAATCCGGGCTAGAGGAGGGAAGAACCCATGATGCAACTATCGCGAGATCTCACCCTCATTCACAGGTGAGGCGCGACGAGCTCTGGAGGAGAGCCATCACGCCCACCTTTTTTTTTAAGTTTTAAAGGAGCCAGCAGCACAGGAGCGCTCCAGCGACGGCAGGTATGGTGTGTTTTTTTCAAAAAATATTTCCCTGCTCCCCCTCCTGCCCCCGATTTCCCCCCTGGCCGTGATACCACCCACCCACCCGTGATCTCCGATCCCCCGTGATCTCCTATCACCCCATCCCTGCAGTCTCTGATCCCCCCATCCCCCGCAATCTCCGATTCCCCCCCATCCCCCTGGCTCTGGTTTCCCCCCATCTCCCCACCCTGCCCTGATGGTGGCTGCAAGGTGGCATTGTGTTGATTATATGATGCAGCAGCACCTTGCAGCCACTGTGGGGCTTTCCCATGAAGCTGCTACTTTAAAAAGCTGGGGACTTACCCCATCTTTTTTCCCCAGAGCAAGGTGAATACAGCGCATCCATTGTCTATCCTCGCTCCAGAGTCGCAGTGGAGGCTTTTCCGGGTGGATGGCAACCCTTTTTTGGTCGCCACCCAGCCAGCAGCCCCCACCCCATTTCACATTCTCCACAATGCCCCATGTAACTAGCATTGCTCCAGGGCACTGAAGGGAGAGAATGTAGCCACAACTAAAATAATGGTGAAGAAAATATGAAGAAAATTCTGAAAAGTTTCATTTTATATTAAGGAGGTAAGAAAAGAAAAATCTCATGGATTTCTTGAAAGTTTTCTTTCCCCTGATAGGGGCCTCCACTTTTCTGCCTCATTCTTAGAGCATTGTTTAATTTATTTTGAATGTGGTGTTTTTGACCTTATCTAATTATGGTGAGGTGGCTGTCAGTACTGTGTGTATATATATTTTTCTGTTACACATCTTATCATTGCTCTGCAGTCTTCCAGGCTGCTTGAACTTCCTGATCTGAAAAGGTCCTGTGGGAGGAATATACTCCTGATGTCTTCCCCTGGGTGGGAAGTGTGGGAAGCCAAGGAGGCTACAGGCTTTCAGAGAAATGACTGTACAGTGAAAGACAGGACACACTGCTCTGTCATCTCATAAGTAAGGTAAGCACGAGAACCCTGAACCAAACCAATGAGAATTTCTCTGAAATTTCTTCTCAGTTGAATTTATTTTTGAAAGCGAAGTGTTTTCTATCATATTGAATGAGAATTGTCAAAATTTTCATGGTAGATATTTTTGGCACAGCCCTCTAGCCAGGCATTAGGGTAATCGGTGGTTATTCACTGTGTCGTGTTTTAGTGAGGGTTTGAGACTATGTCATGTCCAACTATTTGAAAGTTCCTACTCTCACAAAGATTACAAATCTATTTGTGCAGATAAGTCCCAAAGATGTGATGTCACTTTTCAACATGGCAAAAATCTCCATGGAAATAATCGGGATCCTAGTGTCCCATCCTAGTGGAAATAATTGGAGATGGATGCACATTCTTACAATTAATCTTCCTTTTTTGTATATCTTACTGGAAAGGTACTGACTTCCATCTGCTTCCTAAGTTTTTCTCTCGAGACTACCTAGGTCTAATGAGTGCCCTTATTAAATGATGCTCCAGATTTAGTTATTATGGTGTTCTACTTTTGGACAGTACAGAATCCCCCAAATATCATATATATTGGAGAACTGACAATGGATTTGAAATAAGGAGAGGGTTTTAGAACTTAACTAAACATCAAAGCTCATGTAACATTGTTATGCGCCATGGTACTTAACGACAAATGACTAAGCTGATTATTTCAAAAATAAATAACAAATGATGCTCTGGGAAGCAGCCTATTCTCTGGCAGCTTGAGTATAATGATTATTATTTTGTTTTCTAACCTTTCCAGATAGTAAGCAGGGATAAATACTGAAAATTAAAAACATTGATCATAGCCAGGCAGGTGACAAGGTGCCATTATTCCTTTTCCGATGCTTTCTTTTTCTAGTTTAAAAAATGCATTTATCTTGCAAACAAACAAAAACTCATCACTGGAAACAGTTTCTTATAATTATACTTGTAAGCATTCCTGAGTGTGGGCAGGTGATAAAACTCACACACACAACCTCTCTGATGTTTTCACTAAATAGAATCTATGGGATCAAATGCCTTCCCCTGCACCTGGCTCACCGGGGTGCAGGGTGGACATTTTGGGAGAGGGGGAGAGGTAAGATGGTTTCAGAATGTGTGTGTGTGGGGGTGAGAGGAGCAGGGAAAAGTGTAAAAAAAAATAACCTTACCTTTTGCGCACGAGTGTTCCTGTGCTCTGCCCCTTTTAGAAAAAAAACACAAAATGGCGGCCGCGACGTCCTCTCCCTCTGAGGTCGTTGCATGCTGCATGTAAACAGAGGGGGAGATCTCACGATAAAAATATCACGAGATCTTCACCCTTCCATTGCGCTAGACAAGGTAGGTCTAGCTGAGGCCTTAGTGGAACCAGGAGTAGATTGGCAGCCAGTCTGGATAGGGAAAGCTGGGAGTTGTGTGGCTTTTGTCTATGTAAATATGGATAGAATTGAACTCTTAAGAGATGCAAAGTTGAAGGTAAAAGCCGATACCTGTGGATAATCTGGGATTGGCCATTGGCTCCCTCTCATTTAAGAACATAAAAAGAGCCATGCTGGGTTAATCCAAGTTCTTATCTATTTCCTACTGTGGTCAACCAGAGGTCTCTGGGATTTCATGCACCCAGACACATGGATCCATTGTAGAATGTTGCTCATGCCCCCATAGGAACCAATGAAGCCATAGTCCCTATGGGGGCAGAGAAAAGGTTCCAGAGATGAAAAAAGGTTTATAATCTGTGGGACTGAAGGTGGGCCAGGGAGTAAGGTAGCAAGACAGCCTGGGTAAGTTAACTCTCCCTCTGTGTACGTTTAGACTCGTTATTTTATTCCCATATATATTGCTCCCTAAGAAAATCAATTTTAAAATTGTTTATTTTCTCACAAAAAGGTCAGCTGGGCACAGTTGGGAGACTTTGTAAAACAATAAGTGTCTAATGAGGGAACTCTGACTCCTCCCTTAATTACTCTGAAGCCTTTAGGCTGCTTTATAATTATAGAGCTGCAATTCTCACATGTAGCTTGTAAATTCATTCCTAAAAGGCTTTTCGTATCAATATGCTCAGATCAGGATGGATCATTAAGGCTGCATGTATCTCATCATTTCCTCCTTTATAATCCCTAAAGGAGACTGTCTGGATTTTTTTCTCCCCCTTCAGCACATTAATATGTTAAATCATGCTATTCAGAAGATGAGAGGGAAAGAAAAAAATATTCTCAACAAATGGCTCTGGTGATGGTATTAAAGTTCTTACTCCCTTCACATCAGAAGTAATAAGCACCAAAGGATGGGAGAGACAGCAGATCAGATGCTGAAAGAAGAGAACCAATTGAGTCTCTTTAACTGCTGAGGGAATCCTTGTCAGGGAGATACAAGCACAGCCATTAGCAAATCTCAGAGCAACTCACCAATGGAAATAGATGGTGAGGCGGCAGCAGAGAAGGAAGAATATCCAAACTAGGGTGACCATATGGAAAGGAGGACAGGGCTCCTGTATCTTTAACAGTTGCATATAAAAGGGATTTTCAGCAGGTGTCATTTATATATATGGAGAACCTGGTGAAATTCCCTCTTCATCACAACAGTTAAAGGTGCAGGAGCTATACTCAAGTGACCAGATTTAAAAGAGGGCAGGGCACCTGCAGCTTTAACTGGTGTGATGAAGAGGAAATTTCATCAGGTTCCCCATATATACAAATGACACCTGCTGAAATTTCCTTTTCAACACAACTGTTAAAAATACAGGAGCCCTGTCCCCCTTTTCATATGGTCACCCTAACAAACGGAGGAAATAACACGCAATAAAGGACGGACAAATCAATCCACTTCACTAGTCTGTGTAACTTCCACCTGGGTTCATCTATAAGTCTATTCTGTCCTGTTTCCACATTAAGAGAGCTTCAGCTATGGGGTGGTACAGGCATGTAATTAATTAATTAATTAATTAATTAATCCTGCAATGATTCCTTTTTACAAAAAAAAAAAACTGCATGGAAGTTCACATTAAAGTATGTATTTTTTAGAAGTATTTATTTTTCTTAAACACACATTTCTAAACATCTTTTCTCTCTCAAAAGATGCATTTCAAAAATCCATGTTGACAGTCAGGGTTTGTTTGTGAGCATTCAAGAAGTGAGAGGGGGCTAACAGAGCAAGCCCAGCGTCCAGATCCACTGGATGGATAGGGCCAAAGTATCTCTCTGACGGTGGCAAGAAGCTATAATGCCAATGATTGGGAGACATGTCTGCCCAGTAGCCTCTAGTAGCTCCATGGAAAGCACCACTGGCATAGATCTGCCAGTGGTAGGGTTTGAAACAAGGGGGTTCCATGGGCAGGGCAGGGATGAAGGAGGGCACGGCTCTGCTGGATTAAAGCACCTTTTGTTCCCTGAGAGACCCCAGGATTTGGCCCCTCATCTATCCCAGCCTGGAGCTGGACTAGGTATTTCCCCTCCTCTTGGAACCAATGGGATGGGAGGTGGGAAAGTGGCTGAGAAGTTAAAAGGTAAGACCACCACAACCCCACCACACCATATGCCCTGACACAGCTTTAGAAGTGGTGGTCATAACTAATTTGTCCCATTGTATTCAATGCTTCTGCTCTCAGCATGACTAAGATTGGATCCAACCCATTGTGTGAACAATTCAACCAAAGTAAAACACACTTTCAGCTGTATTACTGTCAGCTGGGGCTTGTCTACACAGGCGCTTTGCCCCAGGATTTCTTCAGAGTGGTGGCAGGTGATCTACATGACGCAGCTGCCACTCTGAAGCAATCCAGGGACAAAGCCCCGAAGCTCCACATTAAATAAGTTGGAGCAAGGCGCCTTGCTCCTCTGCAGCGCCTTGTTAAGAAAAACACTTTTTAAGGGAGCTTGGAAATCCTGCCAGGGAGGGAGCACCCCATTCCTCTTCCCTTGCCCCCCCCCCCCGTTAGCTGTAAATGTGATCCTTCACATTCACAGCTTTAAAAAACCCAACACATCAGTCCCATTTTTGCTTTAAAAACCCACTACCATAGAAGAGGAAGGACGGAAGCTCCCAGGTGCCCCCAGCCCAGCCCAGCCGTGTGAGTACTTGCATGGGTGGGCACGGTGGTGGCAGCAACGGCATTTGGAAAAGCCTCAACTGTGCTCCTTCCAATGTAGATGGTCAGAAGGAGCATCAGTGCGGCAGCATGCCTTGTGCCACAGCGTGCAACATTATCATTGTCGTCAAGATGAGGGCCTGGAAAGAGTGAGGTACATGTTTCAACTTTTTCTCTCATTTGAGATATATATGTATGTGTATATATATATATATATATATATATATATATATATATATATATTCAAAATCAAATTCAAGTACCTTTTCAGTACCGTTGATTTTAATGGCTGTGCTAAATAAGTTCTTAAATCTCTGCTGTGAATAGTGGGACTAATACATTTGTCTGTTTTCCTTTCTCATACTGTTTGATCTATATTCCACTCCAGCTGAAATCCTGTACCCATTTACTTGGACGTATGGCCCCTGAAATGCAATAGGGCTTATTTCTGAGTAGACCAGAATAGGATTCCATTGTCTTTTTTTGTATTGACTGCTGTCTTCCCCTTTCCCACACCAATCCCACAACCTGGTGGACTTTTGAAAATGATGTGGGTGGCGAAGGAAAACTAGCAGTTCATAACACTGGTGCTGAACATGATAAACTGAGATGGAAAGGGATTAGATTTGGCCCAAATAGCTAGGGGTGCATAAATAATATGTTGTTCTCTTCGTTATTCCTAAAGATTGCATCAAGAATATAGCCATAGTTTCTTGCAACACAAAAGTTTCCTCAAACTTTATTTATTTATTTATTTATTACAATTTTATACCGCCCAATAGCCGAAGCTCTCTGGGCGGTTCACAAAAATTTCCAGTCAGTTAACTATGATTTATTTCTTTACTGAAGTTATGAACAATAGACATCTCTCTTACTTTGTAAGACTTTGGCAAGATCTACACCAAGCAGGATATAACAATATGAAACAGTATGAAAGTGGTATGTTTTAAAGATGTTTTAATCATGTATGGTATGTTTTTAATCAGTTGTTAATGTGTATTTTATATCATGTTTTGATACTGTTTGTTTTATACTCCGAATGGTTTTAGTTTTTGTGAACCGCCCAGGGAGCTTTGGCTGTTGGGTGGTGTTAAAATGCAAATAATAATAATAATAATAATAATTATAGAGGAAGGAGCCACACCAAACAGGATATAGCACTATGGAAGTGGTATGAAAGCAGTATATGGTATGTGTCATGGGCCCCCAGTGCACTTCAATTCCAGTATATGTCAGGTATAGGTTTAAGGATGGAAGCCATGTTGAATGTAAGTATATTTATTAGGAATAGTTATAGGATGACAATGTCTCTGCAAGCTTATCTCTGCCAGAGTTTATCACAGGAGTAGCTCTATCACTCCCTGTTGTAGCCTTGAAGCTCTAAAGGTTCTCTGGAAACTTTAGAGTGTTTCATAGACTTGAACTTGCATTAGATGTGGTGTGGGTGGGTGCAGACCCAGGTGGCAGAGATCCCCCTGGAGCTAAAGTTACATGCAGTGGAGTTCCTGTGCCTGCGATGGTACCTTCCCTGGTCAGCTCAGCATATGGCAGGCTGGGTGGGACTGTTAGATTTCTTCCGTGCCAGACTCAGGTGGCAGAGATCTCCCCCAGAGCTAAAGTTACATGCAGGGAAGTTTCCTGTGCCTGAGATATTTCCCTTCCCTGTGATCATGCCTACCAGGTCAGCTTAGTGTACAGCAGGCTGGGAGTGACTGGTGCGTGATCTCTCTCTCTCTCTCTCTCTCTCTCTCTCAGGTGGCAGGGAGTTGCCAGTGCTAAGCAGAAAGCTTGGGGGTCCTGTTCCTGGGATTTTACCCTACCTGTGATCTTGAATAGCCTTTAGTCACGTCCCCTTGAGTTACCAGCATATGTCTGGAGAAGCTCCCTTGGGATGGTTTGCTCAGCTTTTCAAGAATTATCCCTCCCTCCCTCCCTCCCTTTCTGATTGCCTGAAGCATGGGGCCTAAAGGGTTCTGACTATCTTTCAGCTTTAAGTGTGTTCTTGGAGTGTGTGTAACCATTAAGCCTGTTACCATGAGATGTCCTCAATAAAAAGTCTCACTGATGTGAGTGTCTCGTGTCAGTTTGCCAGCACATGTGAATGTCAGAGGGAATGGGCATGCACCCAACAGTATAAAGCAGTAGTGTAGCTCCTGCCTCTTATATAGTACTTTCATAGAACAGTCGAGTTGGAAGGGGCCTATAAGGCCATCAAGTCCTTATAGTTCATACTGCTTTCATAGTGCTATATCCTGCTTGGTGTAGATTTGGCCTTTGAGAGTGCTTTAGTCAATGTCTTTACCACTCTGGGGCAACGGTATGGGTGGTCAAGCAGAGAGACAGACATTTCTTTACTTATTTGCTGCATATATGGAGACCTGGTAGTAGAGTGGACACGTTATCCCAAATCCAATATATTACGTGTACTTTATTTGCTCCAAGCAGAAACACAACCTGATGTCTCAGCATACAGTGAAAGATTTATTATTGTTTGGTGCCAAAGCCCTGTGGACAAAAGGAAATCAAAATAATTTTTACAGTAGCTCTGGCTTGAAAAATAAGCAATCCATCCCGTCCTTATAAAATATGAATGGATTTAAAATGGACGTCCTTGAATGAGGCCTTTCCTTTCAGCCCTCCACTGAGGAAATACTTTACTGTACCAAGCATGAATCATATTCTCTATTAATGTAATTCTGGCCCATGCTTTTTTTTTTAAAAAAAGAAAAGATAAAGGTCACATACTGTCCCTGCAATACTTTATTCTTTCTTCCTTCCTTCCTTCCTTTCTTTTTAATGAAGGCTTTACTTTGGAGATGGGAGGCACAAATAATTCATGGATTATCTCTCTTGCAAAAGTGGAAGTCAGAATTCTGTGCTTTAGAAACCAGACAAGGCCAAAAATATTTTCCTGCAATTCTGTTGTTATTGTTGTTGTTGTAAAACCATCTAAAAACATCCATGTGGCTTATATCATAAAATAATAAAATGCAATTTAACTACATAATATCATAAAATAGCTCCATATACAACACATTGTGATCATCTAAATTAGCTTCCCAGAGTATGAGTCACTGTCACTATGGTATCTCCACCCAGCTATGGCCACAGCTGGCAGATCAGCCTAAAATGATAGAAGGTGCTTCAATGCACAGAGGCCACTTGAGTCTAATGGCAGTGGATCAACAAGCACCTGCAAACAGTGAACTGATCCTTTAGGAGAAGTACAACCCCTCCAGAACACGTGGAACACTATTCATCCCAGGGGACAAACCACCCATGAATCATATTCTACAACACATAGCAATAATTTAAATGGTAGTTTACCAGAACTATGGCCATAGCTAGACCTAAGGTTTATCCCTGGATCGTCCAGGAGTCAAACCTGTTCATCTAGGTGACACACAGGAGATCCAGTGCTCAGGCAGGGGTGAACCCTGGATGATCCCAGGATAAACCTTAGGTCTAGCTGTGGCCTATGTCTTCCCTGGATTGAGACTGGGCCTAGTTAATGAACACCATTCTTACTATAAGATTCCAGGTGGCAAGAACAGTGTGTATTCAGTGGAAAACAGGAAGTAGGGTATATTGGTGAACACCCTGACACACCAACTGAAGGAGAAGACTTCTCTAGATGAGCTTCTAATGGCTAATGGGCTTCAGAGGATGGAAACAAGATCTCTTTGGAACATGTCTGCCTTGCAACCATGTAACAGGACATCCAGGGATTTGATCAAGAGGTGGGCTGCTGGTGAGGGTTTGGTGAGCAGTGCATGACAGCGCCTCTCCTTAGATCTGTTGGAGGAGCCCTTCTCCGCATCCCACCAATGCAACATATACATTATGATGGGACAAGGGAGAGGGCTTTTTCTGTGGTGGCACGCCGACTGTGGAATGCCCTCCCCTTGGAGGCCTGATTGGCGCCAACATTGATTTCATTTCAACGCCAAGTAAAAACATGGCTTTTTAACAAAGCCTTTGATGGTGAAACTCACTGGCACATTGTTTTAATTGTTTTAACTGCATCTATTGCTTTTAAATTATATATTGTTTTAACTTGGATTATGGTTTAATTTGTTTTTAACTGTGTATATTGTTTTATACTGTATGTTTTTACCTGTATGCCGCCCTGAGATCTTAGTGATATAGGGCAGGATATAAATATTTTAAATAAAATAAATAAATAAATAATGACACGGATGGAGGGGAGTCTGTCCATCCCTATGCTTTGGGGGGGGGCACACCACCTGATGTGCCCACAGCAGGCTGCATCGTTGTAAGGATGGCTCTGGTTTTTGGGTTGTGAATGTAATATGAACAGGGGCCTAGGGACAGACAAACCTGTCAGTTTTACTTTCTCGTACATTTCTTGTATATTTGTACTTTCTCATACATTTTTTTTTAATATCTCAATTTCTTTCTTTACTAAATATGAAGACTTCTGCAAATTTTGGTAAATTCTTGTTAAAAAAATGAACTGAAATGAAGTTGTCCCCCATCTGCACCAGCCCAATGCAAGAAGTACATGGAGAAGATCATGTTGTAGCTGCCAAAAATGAGCAGGAAAGGGGATTGCCAACCCTAATTCAGCGCTCACATGGTTGAATACCCAGGAATTTAAACCTAGAACTCTAAGAGAAAAACACTCAGACCCCTAGATAATTCTGGCTCTGCCATATTTGATTATTTTTTAAATCTCAGATTCATTTTGCTACTTTTCATAAGTTCTTATCAAACCCAAACTAAAACAAAGTCTCACTCTGCAAGGACTCTAACTTGGGAATATGCCTCAAGGAACTTAGTGGGACTCACTGCCAAATCAAGATGCATAGGACTGAGCTGCATCTGTAGTAATAATTTGTTTAACCCAGAGCCTCTGTTTTAAAAACTAGAGCTTAGACTAATTTCCTTCTTGTGCATGTTGTTTATCTGTTCCTCTGGCTTAATAATGGGAAGCTGAAAGTCTCTTGTTGCTGTGCCTTTTACAACAGATTCTTTTGTTCATGATGGCTATCACTCCTAGATATTTCTACAACAACTCTGAAGATTATTAATAATTACAGCAAGCAGTGACATGAATAGATTATTCATGTAAGCAACATCTGACCCATGAACTGGTCAAAGACACATGAACTGGAACAATGAATGCCTCCCAAAGAGGAAATGAAGCTTCAGCTGTGTCTCCTGGGTAATCTCTCTGTGTGTTTCTCCGCCTGATCTGTTGCTCATTAATGATATTTGGTTTTTCAGCACAACTGAGTTCTCCATCTAAAAGAAAGATGGCTGTTACTATTTTTGGTCAAAGTTTTTTTCCTCTTAAAGAAAAAGAAGATAAATGTTAAAAAGGCTTCATAGTTCTCATAACTGAGATAACAAAACATTAATATTGATTTACTATTGCTGTACTCAGTGTTTGATGCCATCCGCACACCTTTTTTGAAGAATCTATAGCCTTCTAGGGATTTATAAATCACTATTTCCCAGTCTCTGGCCTGATCTACACCAAGCAGGATATAACACTTTTAAAGCGGTATGAAAATGGTATATGTAATGTGTCTTGGGCCTGAACAGTTGTCATAACCCTGATAAACCGTTATAAGCAGTAGTGTAGATACTGCCTCTGTCCATTTCACATGAGTTCTGTCCTGTTTCTGCATTAACCTGCATTTTAAAATCAAAATGCACCCCAAAATATCATATATAAATACTAGAGGTGTGGATTGACCACAGGATTCGACTCAGACCCCAATTTACATTTTGGAAAATGCCCTGATTCTGATCAGACCTATTTGGAGGCCATCCATTTTGACTCAGGTACTGAACCCAAATTGAGATTCAGATACCCAAGCCTTTGTGCCTTCTATTGACATCATGGGATTTTTTTAAACAATGGCTCCGGTCTTGTTTCTGTTTGTCAGGGGCAGATGAAATTTGCCAGTGTATCAGCCACTTAGGAGGGGTGATTACATCTGCAAATTTTCATAAATGTAGGTGCAGTCATTTTTATGCTATGCACCATATATATGGAACTATGACATTTTTGTCTTGGCAATATTGGATGATATGTAGTAGTATAATTGCCCCTTCAGAAGCTATCAAGCCTGCCAAGTTTCAAATGAATAAGTGCAGGGATTTCTGTGCAAGATAAGCCTTAATATTTTTGAGAGTACCCAAAAAAGAATGTCCTTATCCCCTAGGTTTCTTGTCGACTATTCTTCTGAAAATGACAGAGAACACAGAAGTGGCCTGAAGTAAGAAACCTGCAATGTATCAGAAGGTTAGGTTCAGTACTTAATGACCCTGTTCAGACGACATACTAAGCCATGCTGGTTAAGCATTTATTGCTTAGCACGTCATGTGAACCATGACTTAGCATGGTTCACATGACACGCCTAACCATGGTGGCTACATGAGCATGGTTTAAACATGCTTACTAACCATTTGCTGAAAAAGGGTTAGTGGCCTAAATATGGCTTAGGGTGTTGTCTGAACAGGCCTTATGTGGAAAGAGAATCCTCAAATTGGGTGATTAAGTTATTTGTTTTGCTGTCCTTCTCCTCGAGCTGTTTTGGGCAATTTGTATGAAAGGTGTCCCTAGGCAAGGACAATGTAAAGTTTCAGAAGGAAAGGTTCCAAAGCTAGGGAGTTATCATGACTGAAAACATGTTTAAGTTTATATATCGTACTGAACTATTGCTTACCTCACAATCCCACCCATATCTTCCTACAAAGCACAGTGCTAGAAGTGCTGGTGGTAAAATGTGTCCTATAATTTGAAAGTGGACCTTTCACTCACTCAACCCATTCACTTTCTCCCCCCATCAGCATTTAAAGAAGGGTACACAAGTAGCCTCCTAAAATTTGTGTGGCTGCTACTGGCCTAATCTACACCAAGCAGGATATTGCACAATGAAAGTGGTATGAAAGTGGTATATAAGAGGCAGTAGCCACACTACTGCTTTATAGCAATATTGAAATGCACTGACAACAGTTAGGCCCATTGACACTAGGACTGTGCTCCGCTCCATTTCAGGTCCTCGAAGCGGGAGCGGAACAGCCTGATATGCCTCCGCCAAAAGCAGATCCGAATCAGGTTGGCTGGTCAGCAGAGTGATGCAGAGCGATTCTTTCATTTGCGGAGTGCTCCGCGTGTTTTCGGGACTCCGCCCGCCATTTTAGGTTTTTTTCCCATAGGATTGCATTGGGTGAAAAATTGCCTATAACTTCTTTGATTTTAAAGCTAGGTCTCTGAAAATTACTGTGCTTAGACATTGATGGTTGGGGGTCATTTGTGTTGATTTTCAGAATTTTTCATCGTACGGTTTGCTTGCAATTAATTTTTATTAAATGGGTAAAGTGGGAGGGGGGAACCTATTTTTTTTAACGTTGATTGACAGGTTCATCTCCCAATCGTGATAAGTGATCAGCCTATGAAAAGCATCCTCCAATCCCAATGTTGGAGGGGGGAATAAGCAAAACGGGATACATAGTAACTTTTCTTTCTTTGTCTTTGGATCGGACTTTTTCAGTTTGTAGTGGATTGGTGAAGCAGTAGCCCTAGCAAACTCACACACACAACCTTAAATGATATACAAAGTAAAATAACAGATAGGCAACACAGCACTGCAAGGTACCCACCATAACCTTGGTGAACAACTGAATAGATGTGGTGCAAGTGGATGATGTGCTGTACAGCATGTGGACATTCCCAGTGCCCACTGTCTTTGAGGGTCATCAGAACCCTCCAAAGGGGAACCAGTGGAAGGAAGCCAATGATTTGCATGAGTTGATGTGTGACGTGGCTTCTCAAAGGCAGGCACCTAGATAGGACCGTCCGAATGACTGGTGGCACAGTCCACTGTCCCACTGGGCACATCCACTTTCCCCTTACTGGTAATAAAGTCAGACAGCATTTTTGTTCTAATTCTTGTTGTTGTTGTTGTGATTATTAGTATTTTATTGTTATTGTTATTACAATTATTGATCTAGATCTAGATCATGATGGTGAAGAAGGCTGCTGGTGGTGGGAGGAGTGGAAGAGAAAAAAGAAAGAAGAAAAAAAAATCCTGATTGGGGTGAGTTATAATTCCATTGTGGTGGGTTATAATTCCATTTAAAATACTGGGAGGGGGGAATTAGTTCAGAAATGTTTGTGTTATGTAGTGTGTGTGTGTGTGTGTGTTGTGTGTATGCACATGCACACACACATTCACACACATCAGCATGCCTATGTGCACATATGAGGTTCCTGGCACCTCAGCATACACACAAGGGCTGTGCATGGACGCCCCCGCTCTGCCCCGCTCCTGATCCACCCCGCCTTGATTCACCTAGGGTCTGCTCTGCTGCGGAGCTCTGGCTCTGAATCGGAGCTCCGCAGTGGCGGGGAACGGTGCCAAGTAAGGCCCCCCTCCCTCCTCCCCCTTACCTGCTTCCATCCCAGCCCGCCGCCAGCTTCACTAGAGCCCACGACTCAACCAGGAACTGTAGGCCCCACTTGCAGCCTACACTTCTGGGTTGAGCCGCGGGCTCTAGTGAAGCTGACGACAGGCCGTGGACGGATGCAGGTAAGAGCCCCCTCCCCCTTGCCCCCTTACCTTACCTGGCTCTGCCACTGTCACCACACGGGCAGCAGCAGGGCCAAGTAAACCCCCCTTACCTTTTTTGCAGAGCTCTGGATCGAGGCGAAGGATCCGCCTTCACCTCGATCTGCTCCACAACGCTCCGCTGCTCCCCCAATCCTCTTCACCTCCGCCTTAAGGGGAGGCGAAGCACCCTGATCCGCTTCTGCTTCTCTGGTCCAAGGAGAAGCGGAGCACAGCCCTAATACACACATTGGGGGACACAATGCTGAAAACTTTGTGTGCTCCTGATTTAAAGAAATGAAAGCAAAATATGCTCTTCTTATAAGTATGCTGCCTGCTTTTCCGAAACCAAATTGCAAACAATTTTCCGCATTCAGGGTCCAGCTTCATTTTTGGTCACTTCTGAGGGACATCTTCTTCACCTTGAGAAGCACCAGGAATAGTCCAAAGGCATCTGATTCAGCTTGGAGTTCAGGCTGTGGTCAAATCCAATGAACAAGCCTATTAGATACATATTTAAATTAAATACTTTTTTGGATATTTTCTTACAAAATGTGCAGTTATAAACATTAAAACCCAACTCAAGTCCTACTTAGATAGAACAATTGAAATGAGTGTGACATAATGTTAGTCATTCCAGTGAGTCTACTTGAAGTACATTGGATTTTACCAAACGTTTTGTCTTAATGCATGCATTTTGAAATTTAGTTTACCCTAAAATACAGATTTTAAATGCATTTTGGTACATTTTTTTGAGCTGAGAACTGCATTTCAAAACTCTGTGAAGTGCAAAGTGTAAAGGTTAATTACATTCTAGTCCTGGAAGTGTAGATGAGGTCAGTTCGCACCAGAATTCACAAAGGTCAAATTCGTCAAGCATCAGTCTAACCATTCCACTTCCTTTCAGTTGGATATAATTGAATCTGGCCTCACCATCCCACCTCCTGTCTTTGCCCAGCCCAGGCAGTGGCTCTGCTTCATGTTTTCTTCACATTTTAGTCACATATGATCAGAAAGAGTGTTTTTTTGTTGTTGTTGTTTTCAAAGTACAAGCCTGGGGTGAAGGAGAGGAAATATTCTGAATTCTGTGTAGGGCTAAAACAAGGAGTAGGAAGTTGTATGACCAAAAACAAAGTTATTATACAGAATTATATATGCTTTAAGCAATAAATGATGTGTTTAATGAGAGCAGTAATGAGCACAGTGCCAAACACACTTTGATCTTGTTGGGGCTGTGGCCCAGTCTTTATCAATACAGAACATGTACTTCCACTTTTGCCTCAACATACCTTTTGCCATTTTATTGCACGAGCGTTTTATTGCACGCTCGTTACTGGGCACTTATGGAGTTTGCTCAGGTCCCTCACATTATGTCTTCTGCCTCCCATGTGCCTTCCGCCCCTTCTGGCCTTCCTAGTGCAACAACAACAACAGAAAAACCTCATTAAGTCTGAAGGTTTTTTAAATGCAGAATTGCTGCTCTCTCTCCTGCTGTGTGCAGGAGAAGCAGCACCATTAGAATAGCAGACTCAATGGGCCTCATGCTCATTGGGTACTTCCTCTTTGAAAGAGGAAGTAACTTGAGGAAGGAAAACATGGGAGGAGAAGCGAGGTAGGGAGCGTGTTAACCCTCAGTGGGTTAAATAAATAAATACATTTATTTATTTATTTATAAATAAATAAATAAATAATTTATTTATTTATTGCATTTATATACTGCCCCTATAGCCGAAGCTCTCTGGGTGGTTTACAACAGTTAAAAACAGAGTTTTTATACAATGTTTAAAAACAGAAAAAGCATAAACACAGTATCCTTATGAAAACAGCTACTCTGGGGTCTGTTAAGAACAAACAAACTCAGCATATATTGTTAAATGCCTGGGAGAGGAGGAAGGTCTTAACTTGGTGCGGAAAAGATAATAATGTTGGTGCTAGGTGAGCCTCGTCGGGGAGATTATTCCATAATTGGAATGGAAAGGTCCTCTGATGGAGCTCGTAGACACAGCTTGGGGTGGGGAACCTCAGGCTTGGAGCTCCAACCCGGCCCTCTAAGGGTACCAGTCCAACCAATCAGGATTTGCAGATGGCATTCTTCCCTCCCCTTGGCCTCACCCCAATTTGCCCAATGTTCATTTGGCCATTTCCTGGCATTGGTGCATCCCACCCACCCCCTCCATTCTAAAAAGTTGAAATGCATCTCCTAAAGCTTGGTTACTAGCAGTAAGAGCTGATTTACCCCAATCCTAATCCAACTTTCTAATCATGCCTATACTATGCTGAGCCTGTTGCCAGAAAAGCCACACACCCCCTGCCTGCTCATCTGTGTTGATGTTGTTGTTGTTGTTGTTGTTGTTAACATGGTTTTTCAGCTCTATGCTTTAGGTGAATCATCAGATTCTGCCCTGAATACTGACCCTCTCTGTACCTATCCAAGCCCACTGGGCTCCACATCTCCCTCCAACTCCAGACCCACTCTGGGTTCTTTGCCCTGCCTCGCCTGAGGGAGCTTGTCTTCAAAGTCCTGCCCAGATAACACATTTTTATTTTGTTTCATGTTGAGAGTTGGCAACAATAGATGTGAGGCATATATAGATGAACTGATGGATTGCGATTCAAATAGCTTTGTATTAGAACAGAGAAACATAAGGTGTTGTGGGGGGATTTGTTGTTTTTTTAAAAAAGTGAACATAAACATCGCTCCTTAGCACAAGATGTGGATGGATAATATTACAGTGGAAGCAGCCAGGAAGGACAGACGTTTGGGAGTGTTCTCTTCATTAAGCAGCAGGAGATGGATCGCATCCTGCTGTTTGCAGACCCTCCCCCTCCCCTCACCACAACACCACCCCGCACATATAAAGGCTGTCTCACTAAGAGGCATCTATTTAAATATGGGTAAGTCAAAGAGGATGCCAAAATAAATTACAAAAACAGAAACTCCGGAGTCATTCTAACAGACAGAATACTATGGAATCCATTTTTCAGTCACCATATGGTGTCAACATAATGCCACTTCGTTACTTTTTGAAAAGAATCACTATATATAAAAAAGAAAAGGCATCTTCTTTTCCTTCTATGGAAGGGGAACTCAGGAACCATTGTTGTTGTCTTACAAATGGGTTTAAAAATAACTCTTGCTGGGTTTTATTGGTTGATTTTGTTAACCAAAGAAGCCCCTGAGAATCATATCTGGTTACATGTGCATCAGAACTGATTCAATACTTCTTGGCATGTTTCCAGAAGTAAGACAAATTAACCAATCAAGGAGTACATATGATTGGGTTCCACAAATTCTCTCTCTCTCTCTCTCTCTCTCTTGTTTTTCTTTTCTTCTTTTTTTTTAGAGCTGTACTTCATTGACAATGGCAATTCTTCAGCTATTTCACTGAGCATGAAATAAACTGTTTTGTTTAGACTAATTGAGGTGAAATTCTTTGTAGGGAAGAGACTCATGGTGGTTGCCATTTTATTTTCCCCAGAAAACTCTGTTCTGAGGTGATTTTTCAATTTTGTGGAAATCAAAATGGCTGCCACCATTAAAAATTACTGCTTCCTTTGCCACATGCTAGGTGACACCATTATAGTGGACAGCAGTTGAATATATGCAGGAAAACATACATATTTACAGAGTGGATGGATCATACCTCCAAAAGCCGATTTTGTGCTAAAAATGTGGGGTTACAATTAGGGGTGTGCACGGACCCCCCACTCCGCTTCACTTTAAGATCCGCCATTTTCGGATCGGCCCGCTCCGCTCCGCTCGGAGCTCCAGATCTGAATCGGAGCTCCGGTCCCCCCCATGGGGGGGTTACCGGGCCCTGCCGCCCTGCGGCGATGGCGGCAGAGCCCGGTAAGGGACCAAGGGGGAGGGGGGCCTTATCTGCCTCCATCCGCGGTCCGTCACCGTCTTCAATTGAGCCCGCGGTTCAACCAGGAAGTCTGGGCCGCAAGTGCCCAGACTTCCTGGGCACTTGCGGAATTCTCAGAACCACTGTCTATTATCTTTCCAAAATCATGGAAGACGGGTGAAGTGCCGGATGACTGGAGGAGGGCTAATATTGTCCCTATCTTCAAAAAGGGCAAAAAGGAGGAACCTCGGAACTACAAACCAGTTGACATCCATCCCTAGGAAAGTTTTGGAGCAGATTATAAAGAAGTCGATCTGTAAGCACCTTGAAAACAATGCAGTGATTACTAGAAGCCAGCATGGATTTGTCAAGAACAAATCCTGTCAGTCTAATCTGATCTCATTTTTTGATCAGGTAACCTCCCTTGTGGCCTGTGGGAATGCTATAGACATTAAATAAAAAATAAAAAATCTTGACTTCAGCAAAGCTTTTGACAAAGTACCCCATGATATTCTGATTAACAAACTAGCTAAAAGTCGGCTAGATGGAACAACTATTAGGTAGATCCACAGTTGGCTACAGAATTGCCTCACAGAGTGCTTATTAACTGTACCTTCTCAAAATGGGGGGAGGTAATGAGTGGGGTACCACAAGGCTCAGACCTGGGCCCAGTGCTCTTCAACATTTTTATTAATGACTTGGATGAGGAAGTGCAGGGAATGCTTATCAAATTTGCAGACAATACAAAATTGGGTGGGATAGCTAATACCCTGGAAGACAGAAAAAAACTTCAAAGTGATCTTGATAGGTTGGAGCACTGGGCTGAAAATAACAGAATGAAATTTAATAGGGACAAATGCTAAGTTCTGCAATTAGTAAAACCAAACGGACAGTTACAAGGTGGGGTATACTTGGCTCAGTAATACTACAAGTGAGAAGGATCTTGGAATTGTTGTAGATCACAAGCTGAATATGAGCCAACAGTGTGATATGGCTGCAAAAAAAGCAAATGCCATTTTGGGCTGCATCAATAGAAATATAGCTTCCAAATCGTGCAACGTACTTGTTTCCCCCTATTCAGTACAGTTTAGGCCTCATCTTGAGTATTGCATCCAATTCTGGGCACCACATTTCAAGATTGATGCAGACAAGCTGGAGCATGTTTTACAGGAGGGCAACGAGGATGATCAGTCATATGGAAACAAAGCCCTATGAGGAGAGACTAAAAGAACTGGGCATGTTTAGTCTGGGGAAGAGAAGATTGAGGAGAGAGATGATAGCACTCTTCAAATACTTGAAAAATTGCCACACAGAAGAGGGACAGGATCTCTTCACGATCATGTCAGAGTGCAGGACACAGAATAATGGGCTCAAGTTACAGGAAGCCAGATACCAGCTAGACATCAGGAAAAAGTTCTTGACTGTTAGAGCAGTATGACAATGGAACCAATAACCCAGAGAATTACCCCACACTAGAGGCATTCAAGAGGCAGCTGGACAACCATTTGTTAGGTATGCTTTAAGCTGAATTCCTGCGTTGAGCAGGGGGTTGGACTCGATGGCCTATAGGTCCCTTCCAGCTCTATTATTCCATGATTCTATGTATAGAAAAGAGAATTTCAGCAGGTGCCATTTGTGTGCATGCAGCACCTGGTGAAATTCCCTCTTCATCGCAACAGTTAAAGCTGCAGGAGCCCTGCCCTCTTTTGTATCTGGGCACTCTAGTATAGCTCCTGCAGCTTTAAATGTTGTGATGAAGAGGGAATTTCACCAGGTGCTGCTGAAATTCCCCTTTCAATACAACTGTTAAAGATACAGGAGCCATGTCCTCCTTTCCATATGGTCACCCTATCTCTAGTTGACCTGTACTGACATGCAAAGGTAAGCTCAATTCAGGCCTTCCACTCAGGCTTGCCCCTATCATTAGGCAGAGTGATGCAGCTGGTGATGGGTGTCATGAAAAGGAAGCAAATTGTTATTTAATTAGTTATTGTGTTTTTACTCCCAAAGGAAAACACTAATAGGATTTTCTGACAGAACTGCCAAAATAATTTGGTTAGCCTTGGGTATGTCTCTTGACTGGAGGGAAATACTGTTTGCCTCAGGGAGACGAAACGCCTGGGACCAGCCCTGTCAGAGTTTGGGGGTGGAACCATTTCTGCTCCCCGCATACACACCATATTTTGTGAGTAGTGTTTGCGTTATACTGCCTCACTTGCATTAAACAGCAAAAAAATAAAGACCAAGGCATTTTCTGATGATGTACTAATTCAATGCATCACCCAATGTATAGAAAACAGAGCTTACCACAGTGAATAATTCATAGAGCCAGTTAAATTAGGCAGAATTGTATCCTGTGATTACTTTTGCTTTTGTGAGAGTTCATTTAATTAAAAAGTGAATTGGAGATGTAGCGAATGTAGGGAGGAAGAAAGGTCAGGCCCACCAATTTTATCCAAAATAGTCAAGTAAAACTTGGTGAAGGTAGAATCTGCTGTAGCACAATGACAGTTAATTACTTTGCCAACCAAACAGGAAGGAAAAAGACTATATGTTAATGAAAGCAAAGGGGGTGATCCTTCAGTAATTAAAGTTCTGCACTACTAACCACTGTAAAAGAAAAAAAAATATTAAGGCAGCCTGTTGATTGAAAAACTATATATGTTGCTCGCTTATCAAGGAGAAGATGATCTTGTTGGAAAGACGACGTAAAAAGCTGATGCAGGTTAACACAATTGCTTTGATTCTGCTGGCTTGGCTCTTAATTTCAGTTCTCCAGGGAGGTCTCAGAGACTCATATACACCAGTTCCTCGCTCAGCCCTTTTTCTTAGTCACATTGTTAGAAAATAATGGAGGGATTTGTAATTTTACAACTATGGGCATGTCTACACCATACGGTGTAGAGGGAGGGAGGTGGGACGATCCCAGACTTACCTGCTGGGATCATCCCAGGGTGTCTACACATGGTGTGCGACGTCCCGGGAGAAAGAGGACGTCGCACCTGCTATTTTGTATTGTTTTTTCTAATTGAAAAAGAGCACAGGAATGCTCCTACAAAAAAGTTAGTTTTTTTAAAAAAAAAAAATCCTCCCACTCCCCCCACCCCATCCCTGATGGGCACGGAGCTCCTGAGAAGCTCCACACCCCATGCCCGGTTCCCAGCTCCTCACATTTACTTGTGAGGAGCTGGGATAAAACCGCAACAGCTGGCCACACATCCCACGGTCTTGGGATCATCCCAAGACCGTGGTAAAAGTCGGGATTAAAGGGGGGATCTCCCCTGCTCCCAGGATCCCCTGTGTGTCATGGAGATGCACAGAGATGATCCCGGGATAATCCATGGGATATCGCCCTATCTAGACATGCCCTGTGTCGTCATGCTACAGTTTCCCAAGTAACGGAAGAGCAAGGGGGGAGTTGCCCTTAAGAAGTCTGGGCAACTAAGATGTTTGAAGCAGCCCTGGGAATTTGGTGAAGAAATAGATGCTCTAATAGAAAGACAAATCTGCCAAATTTTGTTTCTCTTATATTCCATTTTTTCTAATCTTAAAATTATCTTCTCCCATTTCCACATCATTTTGCAAGTTTTGAAAAGAACATTTAGCATGAAAATTTGTACACAGTTCCTTGCACATTTCTCCTAATAGACACATCCGTATACCACTTTGCCTAAGTTATCGTTCTTTGCAGTCATTTTCCACAAACATAATGCAGCTTTGTATGTTTTTTCAATAATGTGTACATTTTTGTGTATTAGTTTAGGAAGTACAGAGGAGTGCTCACCTCCAGAAAAGGTCTCATTAGAAGAAAGTGACTCCTCAGGAGTAGGGATCTGGAAAGGAAGCTTTGATTACTGCAGCTGAGCTCTGGGTGTGGTGCAGCAGGCTTTGGCCTTAAAACCCTTCACTGGAACCCCAGCCAGCACTGGAACAACATTGTCCATCCAGTCTTGGTGCTGTATACCGTGTCTCCTGAACTGTGCCCTGGATTGATGCTCTGTTTCCTGACTTTTTAGACAACTACTTCTGGACAGTGTAAATTGCCTGTCTGATTTACGGTGTTTGACCTCTTGCTTGTTACTTTGAGCACTCCTGCTATTGCCTGATCCTTTTTGCTTGTCTGATTGCCTGTGTTCTAACCTCTGCCTTGGTTTAAGCTACCTCTGTTGAAGGCTGAACTCCATGGGCTAGCCACCTGTTGGCTTGAATCTTTGCTGACTTTACTGCTTTTACAGCTTGCCAAAGCAAGACAGTCCTGCTAATTGTGGATGTAAATATTTGAGGAGTGAGGGAGATTTTTGATAATGCTTCTGTCAGTTTTGTGTGTGTCCCACCACTCTTCTACTTGGGTGTTGGGTTGGATTTTTTTTAAATCTAGGGTAGTGGGAATGTGGGGTGTTTAGGTGCTGCTATTAGCAGAGGGAGGACACTAGGGATGTGCTCTGCTTCTCCTCGAACTGGAGAAGCAGGAGCGGAGCGGGGGGCTTCACCTACCCTTAAGGCGGAGGTGAAGAGGATTGGGGGGCCGGCGGATCGCCTCAATCCGGAGCTTCACCTGAAGGTAAGTGGGGGGGAGGGGGACTAATCTGGCGCTGCCAGCGCCACCATCCATGCGGCGGCAGCACCAGGTGAGGGAGGAGGGACGCTTACCTTCCTCCGTCGCTGGCTTCAATTGAGGCCCCGGTTGAAGCTGGAAGTGAAGGCCAAGGCCTCTTCCGGCTTCAACCGGGGCCTCAATTGAATCCCGCGACGGAGGAAGGTAAGGGGGCGGCAGCTGGACAGGGGGCCGGGGCGGGGGTCTGGCCTACCTGGTGCAGCCGCCGGCGCCATCCATGCAGCAGCGGCGGTGCCAGGTAAGGGAGCAGGGAGGAGGGACGCTTACCTTCCTCTGTCGCCGGCTTCAATTGAGGTCCCAGTTGAAGCTGGAAGTGAAGGCCGAGGCCTCTTCCGGCTTCAACCGGGGCCTCAATTGAATCTCGCGACAGAGGAAAGTAAGGGGGCGGGGTGGGTGGGTGGTTTCTCTGGTGCCGCTGTCGATATAGTGACGGCAGCGAAGCCGGATCTCGCTCCGCGGAGCGGAGCGGGAGACAGGCGGAGCAGCGCAAAGAGGATCGGGCCCGATCCAGATTTTCCGGATCAGGCCACGAAGCGGATTGAGGGGTCCGTGCACACCCCTAGAGGACACATTATCACTGGGGAAGAGAAGTTAGATTTCAATGGCTAGTTTCCCTTCTGATTCTCCTTTCACCCATGAGAGCTTCCCTCCAGATTTGAAGATGCTGTTGCTTCAGCTGCTGTGCCAACACCCCATTTGAGCTAACCAGGATAGCATTGGAGGTGGCATTGAGGGCCCACCAGGTAGCTGATCATGGGCACTTCATTGTGCATACTGAGGCCCGTCTCTCGGAGGAAGCAATCATGAAATCATGGAACTTTCTCAGATACTTATACTCAGCTGCTTCCTGGTTGTACTTTTATATTGTAGTTTTAAGCTTTTGTATTTTATGCTGTATTTGTGGTTTTAATTTTTGTGGAGCTTTGGCTATTAGGCAGTATAGAAATGTAATAAATGAATAAATACTATGCTGCTGTACTCATCATGCTCTTCGTCATAAACATATCACTACCTGATAAAGTTAGGCTTTTCCAGACTTCTAACCCCTACCAGACTCCTAGGCAGGATCTACACTACTTCTTTAAAATGGTTTATAACAGTAGTGACAACTGTTGGGGTTCAGGACACACTCGCTATACAATCTTCCAAATGTTTTCAAAGTGTTATATCCTGCTTATCCCTTCATGAGTGGGGGACTAACTTGGGAGAATGCTATGCCATGCAAAATAGGCTAAACCCGTATCACTAGGGACGGGGGGGGGGAATTAATTTCATACACATTTTAATCAATACTTACCTAATGTCATAATTTCAAGCCAATATGCGAACCAAAAGGAAGTTATCCTTCAAAATTATTTGAATTTTCCTGTGGTTCTACAACCAATCGATGTGTTAAAACATATTTTAGGGGAAAGTGCACTCCAAAAATGTATATATTCTTGCAAACAACATTAAAATGCATTCTACTAGGGAAATGGCTTGCGAAAGCATAATATATTAGGCAAAACTGCGTACAGAGTTGAACGCTAATACTGAAGTTACATGAAGGCGTAAGAATAGATGATAAATTTATTGGGTTTGCATTTTAAGGTGAGATTTGCACCTCCCAAGACTAAAGATGGAACATAGTGCAACTTGCTGATGAAGTCCACACTGCTGATGAAGTCCACACACTTCTGAAGCTTGCAATCAGTGTTTTGGGGGCTATATACCTTCTCCCACTAATTGTACATTTTAAAATGCACACAAAAGGACTTTTCTCAATGCAAAAATGTGTATTTAAACACACATACATTTAAGAAATGCATACAAATAAACACAGAAGTACATATGAATCTCTATTGGGGGTGGGGAAGGCTTGCAATTGGATTCAGATCCAAACTGGAGCGGCGGTGGCAGTGATGGAAAGGCAAAAACAAGTTTGTCAGGATTGGCATTGGCTCATCTCTCAGGCTCAATGATCTAACTGCTATACAGCATGCCAATAATTCTGAGATGGGTGTGATATTATGTTATAGGCTGGATATTAATGTGCATGTAGATTTCACTTTATATATCTAGATGTGCATCTTCCATATAAAGAATTAATCTGTAGTCATGCCCTTATCCAAACATCGTTTCTCAAGGAGCACAAGCCGCACTGACTTTTGGTGAATATTTGGTGGATATTACCTTCAAGTTTCCTTCAAATCTCATGCTAAAAGGACACAAGAAACACATTTAGAGGGAAAGGATCCCTTCTGTTCATGGCGTATTAAAATGAAAGGAATTGAAAGGTCAGGAAGGAGTCAGAAATGATCCAATCTCTTCAAAATAATGTCTGAAGAAGAAGGGGGATTATGAAGGAAACTGGGCCAGTTTCAAATAAAAATGAAAGAGAAAGGACATGATACCTCTCTGCAAAAATATGAATGCATAAAAGAACTTCGGAAGCAGAGGAATCAATTATAACTAATCAAGGAACGGAAAACCATGGAGCACTAGTGTGAGAGTGCAATATGGGGATATTTAATTTAAACTTGAGAAAATTCTTTATTATTCTGAGGAAAGATAGGGGAATGAAATAGGCCACCAAAGGAGGATAGAGAATTGGTATTAATATTTAAAGCTGTGTATAATCTGTCCAGAGCTGCTGTAAGGAATAACGGAGTATTAGCTTGTAGCAAAAAAAAAAAAAAAAACCCACTACAAAGTGAACAATTGCACTGTATCATTACATCCAATGTCTTTGTAATACTATGCATCAGTGCAATGATAATTGGATAGCTATTGATTGATCCCCATTGTGCTATAGGCTGTACATATATGATTTGGTACAGTCACCTTTTCAGTTCTAATCTTATTTTATATATCAAATAAATGGTCCCAGGCTGATCCAAGATGGACTTCTCTGTATCTGATTTCATGTCTTTTGTGCTTAGCATATATCCAAGGGAAGTGCAAGTATGGTTTCTGCCAACCAGGCAGGCGGAGGCGAATTATCCTGCTATTGTTGTCTTTGCTTATGGATCAATTGCCACAATATTTGGTATAAAAGACAGACATGTTTGAGTAAACTTGACTTCCTTTAAAAAGTCAGAGGCACCACTTTCTCATACTAGAACTCCGTAGCCAACTGAGCACAACCCCAACACACTGTTTCACACACTATGGGCATCATCAGACGAGAATTTTATTGCATGCTCGTTACTACCCACTCATGTATTTTTGTGAGTCCTTTTGATGATGCTGTCCACCTACTGTGAATCTCTAGCTCCTTCTGGTCTTTTTCTTGCCCCTTCTGGTCTATTCCCCACAACAAAATAGATCACGGTAAATCTGTGATCTGCTATCATTGGATAGCAGCAGGAAGCCATAGCGACAGAAGGGAAACATGATTTCCCCCCCCACACACACATCTGATGGCACTCTATAAGTCTGATTCATCTATAGCCTCCACCCCCCACAGTGTTTTGTTGAGCTCAGGAAGGTGGTAGAGATGAAGCAACCATCTGAAGCAAGGTCACGTGCAAATGAAGGCAGAGTAATCAAGTTTGTCACAACCCATTTGCAAGGGAGCCCCTGTTCAATCCTGCTCATATCCAACCAGCTCTTTGCCAACTACTACCTCCTCTCCTTTCCTCAAGGTAAAGATGCCTCATCTAGAGGGGATTGAAAGACAATCGCAGGTGGTGGAGGGACCCCTTGTAGATAGGAGGAGCTTCAGCCCCATCATTCTCAGAGAGAAACAACATTCAAACCAACAAGAGGCACAATGATGGTTGTTGCTCTCCCCACAAGAGTTTTTAAAGCACTCACTAGTAATATTTGGGGTTTGCTAACACCAAAAACCATTTGCAACCAACATCTCTTCTGTGTGGTGGCACAGTAACAGGGTGACTTAACCTCTGCACAATTGTGGAGGTGACATTCATAGCCATGTCATTGAACAGTTCCTTTACCCTGCAATGAAATCAAAGAAAAGTCAGGCCACTGTATCTGCTAGTACCACCAGCAGAAAACAGGACTCATTAACAATATTCCCACCAGTCTCCACTGATCTCTTCTTCATCTGACCACATCTAAGTAACAGAGTTTTTGAAATTAAAAGCTGGCAAACCTAAGTTATGGGTAGTGTCATGGAGCACTGAGGTAGGGATCCTTGAGGAATTTGATCTTTGTAAATCCTCATATGAACTGATCTATCCCTCCTGGATGAAGCTATCCACCAAAATTTTGCATTTCTTGAACACTCTGATACAGTTCTTGACTCAATATATGTATCCATGCATTTAACAACTATATTTTAAGAGAATCTCTGTTTAAATTGCATATTTAAATAAAATTTTAGTACAGATGATTTAAAAAAAAACAAATCATAGATTATTGTGGAAGGGGGACAAACAGACATATGGCTAAGCATATGTGAATGTGATGCAAACCAAAAATAGACTGATTCATCCATTTCTAACTGGAGCAAAGGATTAGTAACAGCAAAGTGATATAACTAATTCTGATGTAACTACCAGTGCAACTTAATTCAGCTAAAAGCAGAACTTGGCTGACTTGCAGGCCTGTTTAGGAGAGAGTGTATTTGAAACAGATGGTACATTTACTAAAATCCTCAACTTTATGCCACACATCTGTGCTGATAACTGATTCCAGCTAGCTTCTTACAACTTATAAAAAATAAGCCAAAACAGCATAGGATTCTAGTACACTCTCATATACCAAAAATCTTCCTGAAGGTTTCCAGTACTCAAAACAGAGGAAATAAAGCATAAATGATTCTAGGTGATTGCAGCTGCAATCCTCAACATTGAATGCAGTTAATATCCCCATTGAACACTGTGGGATCTAGAAGTTCTAAAAGAGTGATGGTTAATTTAATAAATCACTGGTGTCAGCTCAAAGATCAGTGTTTCTTTTCATTGATCCTCAGAAAGCATTTGATTGCACTGAATGAGATTTTTTAATTATTTCATTACAAGTCTTGACAAAAGAGAAACATTTTTGAAAACAATAAAAACAATTTATAGCAAACCTATAGCTACATTAATTAGTAATACAATTAGATCTAACATCATTAATCTTGAATGGAGCACTAACCACAGATGACTGTCTCCTCTCTATTACGAGTTATAAATATCAAATGAGTCGTTTTTGCCATTGGAGCCAATGAGAATATCTCAAGACTCACAATCACAAAGCAAGAATTTAACATAGTATTATGTGCAGATGATTTATCTTTGACTCTTGTATACCTGAAGAATTGGCAATAGAGCTGTTTAAATGCAATGACTTTTATAGTTATTTATTTGATTATAACATTAATATTGCTAAATCTGAATTCATGCACTTTAATCTGAAAGAGGAAATATTTAATTCAGCAATTTAATCTTAGATCAATTAAACCAACAGGGTATTTTTATCTTGTTTCTTAAGTAGAGGAATGATTTGGGGGGGGGGGTAAAGTTTCCTCCTATCAATAATAAAAGCAAAAACAATTTGAGAAGGTGACAATTACTTGGCAGGGAAGAATTGTTGTCATTCTACAAATTCAAATAGCACTAGCCGAGTTCTGCCTAATCCCCCACAAGTCCTTGTGCATTATGCTTATACAACCAGTTGCAAACATAACTTTAGTTGGGTACATCTTGATGATGGGTTTGCCCCGTGGTAGGTCTGGAGTGGCAGCAGGTCATCTGTATGACGCAGCCACCATGCAGAAGCTATCCAGGAGGAAACCCCCAAAACTCCACTTGAAAAAAGTTGGACGCTTACCCTGACTTTTTTTTTTTTTTTTTTTTTTTTTTGCTGCGGAGGCATGTCACAGCTGATGGCAACCCCTGATTGGTCACCATCGGCTGGACAGGGAAAGGGGCAGACCTCCAGAAGCTCTGAGTTAGGAGAGCCATGTCTGGGTGCCGCACATCCCTCTCTTCCTCCCCCTCTGGCTGCCCCGTTGCTCTCCCCTCCTGTTTTTTTAAAATTATATTTACAGATTTTTAAAAAATGTAGAGGAACGGGACAGCCAGAGGGAGGAGAGCTGGTTTGGGTGCCGTGTGTCCCTGTCTTCTTCTCCCTCTGGCTGCCTTGTTACTCCCCCCACCCCACCGCCCAGTGCTCGGCACGGCGGCAGTAGCACCAGCAACTCCGCCCTAATCCTCCTTCCCGTGCAGAAGCCAGGAAGGAGCATAAATGCAGGAGCCCGAGGAATGTTTACACAAAAGGTCCTGATGCATCTACTGCTCTAAATATAAAAGGAAATAACTACAAAATCTTTTAGTGTTGACATATGGCTCCAGTTCTTTTGAATAAAATCTATAAAAGTGAATTATAGATTTCACTTTAAATGCTAGAAGTATATGCAAGTTACAAGGTGACTTTTAGCTTATTTGATGGTCCTACTCTACAATACCAAGAAAAAGGGTTTTCATATTCTTGTTTTGCTTACTGGTTATTCAATCCCTCTGAATCTTTTAGTTATATTATTAAGATATTTAGAAGGAACTGAGCATAAGGAACACTGCATAAGGAATACTAGTGTCCCAGCATCAAAACACTGGCTATATAGTTGAAATACTCAGCATTAGTTGAAATATCCAGCATTTGCTGAAGGAAGGTAGCATAAGGAAATCTTTTAGATGATTTATAGCTTATTTAGATATGAATTGATATCTTACATTTAACATCGTACAATAATCTGAGCAGATAACGATGCCTGATTTTATTTCCTTTTACCTCTTTGGATTGAAATTTTCTAATTTCTGCCTTATATCACTGTTTATAAGTTCTGAAAAATATATTGTAGTTGTTTGAAACTGCTTAATATTTTATTATAGCCTTACCAATAATTTTTCTAATACATCTTGTATTTATCCAAAATGGCTTAATATTCATATCGTATTTTTACTAGCAACTTTTCTGTCAAGCTTTGTATTTTATGGTTAACATCAATATTATATACACTGGATTTACATAATTCCTTTCTGTATTGTAGTTGTAGGTATCCTTAATAATTTATTATTAACATTATTAAGATCTATTTAATATTTAACATTAACGTTTAATTTATGGCATGGATTGTATGGCCAAATTCTCCATTTTTGTAGTTTTCTGTTTCATTTTTTAAGAGACTTATTTCCAAGTAAATGTGCCTAGCATTGCTCAGTATGTCTGCAAAAGGTTTTCTTTAATGAAGATGCTATACCATGAGAAGGAAGAGCTCACATATTCCCTTCATAGGGTGTTGTGTAATGAAGAAACATGCAAACAATAACAACACCAAAACCCTCCCCTCAATGTACAAACATGCGCTATGGAGATGCATATATTTTCTGTTTCTTGTAATGTGCATGAGATGCCTCTCGTTACACCATCTGGTATTGTGCTGCATTATTTTGAGGAGTAAACAATATGCTTAAGAATTTAATATGCAATCCAAACCATTAAAAGTCATGCTGTATAAGAGGAGGACATTAATTTGGTGCTTTGATTGCTTTTGAATTAGTAGATGTCCATTAGCGATACAGCTTAATTATAGCTTTAGAAAGCTGAACCTCAGCTAGAAGGTGGTAAGTAATCGCTGTCATTTAAAAAAAAAAGATATGGTAAACTGCTTAGAAGAGGCAGGAAAAGTATACATGGATATGCACCATTGACTTTGTGCCTTTTTTCATCAGGCTCTCAGGTAACCCATCCATTCAACTATTATATTATTTTCCCCCTCTGTACACAGTTCATAAGGGATGATGATTTAGTACAACATGGGTATAGCACCTTTCTTTTGTTTTAAGTTCTGGTCGATTATTGTAGTTTAAGATTGGCAAAGAATACTACACTGAACTATCACAACGCCTAGAAAAAATTGTGTCTGCAAATTTGCTATTCTTAAAGCAATGCAGCAATCAAATGGAATTAAAACAGAAAGGCGTTCAAAGAATTTCACAACCAGTTCATAGGGCAGCACAGCAGGGCTAGTGCTCAAGGAAGAAGGTCCAAAGTCCACTAGAGGTACACAAGGATAAAGTTCTCTGTTATTATGTTTTCTGTGGGAGTAGGTATGGAGATAGGATTGTGCTCTTAAAAGTTTAAACACAAAAGGATTGCTGCTCTTTAGACAGAGGGCTGCATAAATTAGATTAATTTAGGGCACAATACTATGCATGTTTAGACACACACAAAAAGTCCTGCTTGTTCAGACACTCAAAGAGGTCCTACAAGTCCCAGCATTCAGTTGGGGAATGTTGGGAGTTTCAGGACTTTTTTCTGTCAAAACATGCATAAGATGATGACACATTTGATGGATTAATTAATTAGGTTAGAAACCGTGGTCTCAGGAGTACAACACATTTTTGAACCCACTTTCCAGATGTGAGCCAGCTCTTGTACATATCACTCCATGCCAGTTCCTCATCCCCTGATTTGGGCTCTGCAATGTAAGGTTAAGTGAGCAGTCATTCTATGCTAGTGGAGTACAGTTCATTGTAGCATATGATAAAAATTTCTTTCTTTTAGGGAAAATATATATTTTTCTCTTCCTGAAAAATATAGCACTCTAGGTGTAGTTTATAAAACAATTCACCATGCAATTAAATACAAACAACAACAACAACAACAACAACAACAACAGACCAACACCAGCAATGAAGTTGGCCAGAAGATCAACCAGGCTAATTAAAGGCCTGCACTGTCCTGATCAGGTAGTGCAAGGTAGAACGTGAGATGGCTCAATGGAGCTTCCATGGCATCACAACTGAGGTGAGACCACAGAGTAGGTGCTCTAATGTGTCCCAATCAGACTTCCATCCACCACTGTTGGGACCCAGAGAAGGGCATCCCCACCAGATCTTAGCATGTGGGTGGTATGGTATGGGAGGAGGTGGATCTTCTGATACCCTGGACCCAAGCCATTTAAAATTTGGTTTCTCCCATGCATGTACATATGCATGCACTGCCTGGCAAGAGAAATAAGGGTAAACCTCTCTATATATGGCTGGCCTCTATGCCTAGGAATGACTCCTACTTATCTTGCCTGTAGGAAGGTATCTGCTTACCCGTGACCGTGCTGAAAAACTAATTCTGAAATTAGAATTGAGGTGAACTAAGAACAATGCAAGAATTTGAAAGGGGGACTCAAAATGCAAGCTTCCCTCCAGCAACATTTTATATTTTAGCATGTCAGACTCAGCGGCTTTTCTCTTCCTTAAGCTTTCTATAAAAATTAAATAAAATCAAACTGTTGCTTTGCAGGAAAGAACCGCAAGGCATCTCCTATTCTCTGGGACCATCTCACCCCAAAATACATCTGAGAAAGGACACTATCTCACTATGTAGCATCCTTCCAGGGGCATTGTGGGATGTGGAAGGATGTTATGTTATGATGTAGCATTCTGGCTCTGGTACATTATATGGCAAAATTGCCCTGGAGAGGAAGAGTATCTCTGCCACTGCTTCGACACAGCAGCAAAACCTGTTTCTGTTTCTGTTTTTGTTTTTTTGGTTTTTTTCAAAGGGGAAATTGTTAAAAACAAACAAAAAACAGACGGCTGGTTGGCCGCTGTGTGAACAGAGTGCTGGACCCTTGGTCTTGGTCTGATCCAGCATGGCTCTTCTTATGTTCTTATGTTGATTTGCACGCGCGCACACACACACACACATTCTTTTTGTTTCTCCCCCAACACTAAGAATGTTACACAAAAGTTCCAATGAGAACTATCTGTACACCCCTACTTTTTGACCTCTGCTGTCTGAATTTCATTCTGCTACCTGGCCTCTTCCCCTTCCCAAAGGGTGTTGTTCGTTTTGCCTGGGGGAGATGTGGGGTGGGGGGGACTGGCATAGGGGAAACTCACCATCCATTTGCACTTTTGGTGACAAGGTTGACGGACACTCCTCTAATTGGAGCATGAAGAGGAAACTTGGCCTGTCACTCTCTTAAAGACATCTCAGTTAATTAATCATGCCAGTTGTAATTGATTCATTGATTCACAGAGAAGGCCCATACATTACTACTAAGAAGAAAATCCAGTTCAACAAACCTTACATCCGGGTTAGTGGGTGTTGGACTGTAGCCTGATTTTGCATAAATGTGTATATCATAACTCTCTGAATTTATTTGTTTTAAAAAGAAGCGCTCTCTAGCCAATGAGAGAACATTTACAATAGATTTACAAGCACCTACATCAAAGCCACCCTGTGGACTGTGCAGCCCATTGGTGGTGGTGGTGGGGTCCAAGAGGCAAGAATGACCCTGACGTCCCAAAGCTTCCCACTCCTGCTATTTTTGAATACTCAGAAGTAAGTCTCATTGAATTCAATGGGGCTTACATTCAGGTAATGAGAATAGGATTACAGTCACAATATTTAAGCCTAGTAGAAACACACTCCCTGCTTGGCTTGTGGACCAGAGCAGCTGCAACTTCTTTGCACAATTGGAGAAACTACATAGGTAGATTAAAGTGTGAGGATGTACAAGGGACAGTGTGATCTAGTGGTCAGAGTGTTGGATTAGGAGCAAAGAGACCAGGGTTTAGATTCAGTCATGATGCCAACTGGATGACTTTGGGCCAGTCTCTCAACTTCGCCTACCTTACAGGATTGTTGTAAGGCTAAAATGGGTGAGGGAGGAAAACTATTTACAGTGCCTTGAGCTTCTTGGAGGGTAATAAATGAGGGAAAGGAATGACAGATGATCCTGCACTGCCATTTTCAAGCTGGCGCATATGGTTGAAAAACACTCACAGGAATGATTTCATAGCATCAATGTGAAAATTAATTAGAGTGATCAAGAGAATCAAAACCAAGTCCTCCTTTTCATTCCTCTCTCTTCCTTTTGTGCTTGGTCCAAGATTCATGAGCACACTGGGATGTTGCCTTCCCCGTAGCCAATCACAGAAAAGCCTGCTGAGCCCATACACCAGCTCTTGTAACTCTTGCCCTTTATCTGCATCTCTTGATCTTCCCCGGGAAGGACAAAATGGTCTATTTTTCTTAAATGTACAAAGTAGACCTAAGACGTTCTGATATAATTGAGCCACAGATTTGAACCAATTACTGTTAATTCCAACATCAACATTATGAAGCACCAAAGGAAAATACACTTTTCTAATAATTCCTTTAAATGTAATTAGCTCTACCTGCAGAGGCAAATATTGGAGCTTAATGAAATTTCTAGCAAATTCCTCCAGGCTGTAGAGAATTCAAAAGAGGGCTAGGAGAGCTAAGGAATAATGGACACCATAATCTTATACAGTATTTCTGGCACAGGAGATTAACAGTAACCTCAAGATACCTCCAATATTTACAGAAACGTTTTTTTAAAAAAAGAATCCATTTGTTTTATTGATAAAGATCTGTTCTTCGTGGCTTTGTTTCCCCTCCCATCCAAGACTCATACACTTAGTAACCGGACTCTCTGGCCCTTTATATTCAAATAACTGTTTTTGCACCAAAATATTTATTCAAATCTGGCTGGTTGTGATTTTCAGATTCTCTCACAGGCAGAGAGTGGAAACAGAAAGATAAATGACTTTTCTTTCATTACCTCCGGTGTTATTGTTATGAGATATTGTGTGATGTTGCCTCATTATCTGTCGGTACACAAATCCGAGCAATGCATAATATGTGAACCCAAAGTAAAACAGCAGAAACATTTCTCAAGATGTTTTCAGCATCTTTCAGATTTAGATGAGGGGGAAAAATGGGCTACATTGTTAGAATTCTGAACAGGTACGACAGAATCACTCCTTCAATGCAATTTCCTGTTGTTGTTTTGCTCAGGGCCCTTTACCCTGTGATTTCTCTTAATCCTCTCCAATGGATGCACTCTCTTGGTAGACAGCTTCCATCCACATCTGACATTCCCTCTTTGCGCATGGTAACCCACCACACGATTAGAGGGGGGGCAAGTGCGCTAGCACCATCGCTTGCATCACCATCCTTGTCACCGTCCATATTGCTGTCCATGATTTGGAGGGTGAAAGTTTGCCGCAGTATGCCGGCTGCCTGGGCAATTTAGAAACTGGGGAAATCAGGATTTTTCAAGCTGTGGCCCTATCTGGAGAAGACAGACCTTTCCTCAGTTATTTGCACACTAGTGACTTCCAAGCTAGACTACCGTTATGTGCTGCATGCCTTTGAAGATGGTTCAGAAAGTTTAGCTGGTAATGAACTTCCACAAAGTAATGTTGCAGAAATAGTGACCATTTACACAACACCATTACACACACCTGTAATGTTGCCTCTTTAAAGTCGCCATTTCCGCAACATCACTTTTATGGAAATTCCTGAGTTGCCATTTCTATGCAAAATGGCAGCTTGCTATGGGGCGGGTACCTGCCGGACCCACTTGTCAGGTGCATGAGCACTCGCTGAGTGGTCCCACGAGTTCCCTGCATCTCGGCAAGCCGGGTCTGGGAGATGGGCAGGGGTGTGGGAGTACATTGGACTTCATCCTCACCACAGACTCTCACAACATCCCTAGATTCTCTTGCCCAAAGCTTTAGACACACAGAATTTCACCAAACCTTAGAAAAATCTGAAGAATACAAGTGGTGGCTTTCTATGCATGCAGTCCTTTACATGGGGAAGAATTTAGTAAGAATTCCTTTTTGAAAAAGCAACCAAATGTACACATATAAGTGTATTTGGAAAGACAAGGAAAGACAACAACCACACTCACATAGAATTTAAAATAAATCAAACAATCAGTCTAACTTATCTAATCACAACTTGTCTACTTGAGTAGCCTTGTGTTCCACAGCTTATGCAGAATTCATTGCAGAGAGGATGGTGTGATAAAGAACATCCTAGATTCTAATTAGATGTTATATCAAGTGGGGGAGGAAGCAGTAGCCAGGCACCTCTCCACCGTGCCTGGGTCCAGTTCCAGCTGACAGTCCCTTCCCTCCTGCTGTCAACTGTCTCTGCAGAGGCCACCAGTGAGGGAGGAAGCAGCAGCCAGGCACCTCTCCACCGTGCCTGGGTCCAGCTCCAACTGAGAGCCCCCTCCCTCCTGCTGCCAAATGCCAAATGCTGAACTTTGTAACTAAGAATACAGTGACTGAATTTACTTTGCTTTTCCCCCTCCTCCTCCCTCCCAATCCCATTTCCTTTTGTGTCATGTTTTTTAGATTGTAAGCCTGTGGGCAGGGACTTTCAAGAAATACTTTTGTAAGCCGCTGTGAGAGCCTTTTTTGGCTGAATGGCGAGATAAAAATGCTTAAATAAATAAATAAAAAAAATGGAAGGCTTTACTAAGAATGAGCAATCTCATACATATATGGGAGATCAATAAAAGACTGAATTCAGGAAAAGACATCACTTTAGTGGGAACTGGTTCTTGGTTTTTTTTTTCAAACATGCAATAGCCTACATTTCTGATGTCAGTAGTCTACTCAGCAACTCAGAAAATGACTTAGTGGCTAAATTCATCTTCCAAAAATCTCTAAACACCCAGCCTGTTGGAACCAATTAAACTATCCTTTAAAAAGAGCTTATGGGTGTGTGTTTTAATGTGTCTTGGGAAAGAAAAAAATAACCCTAGTCAGGTTGCCATTCAGCATGGTGTCAATTTATCAGATATTCTAGTGAACAATGTTGAGTTACATCAGAATATTGGGGGTTTTCACATTTAGGAAGCCTATATGAGTAGGGCAGCTCCCCATGACAAAGGTTGGCCCTCCAACTTGTGGAATGCATGGAGGATGGTGATAGAGGGGGTGGAGCTAGCATGCACACACCCCACTCTCCCTTCCACAGTTCTAATTGTGTTGGGGATTAGAATGCTCCACTAAGGCTATAGCGAAAGAAAGGAACATAGAAGTCAGGAAAAATATTGGTAAGTTATTATGTTCCCTGTATATCACTTACCACCAAGGCTAGATCTACACTAGTGCTTTTTATGAGCATTGAAGTGCACTGCTAACTGTTGGGGCACATTAGGAATTCTGTATACCACTTTTCTAGCATTATTTCCTGGTTTTTATTCCGTATGATCCCAAATACCACAACAGGTGTCACTGTGTGCACTATGAGTTATAAACACACATGAGGGATATAGCATCACCATGATGGGATCATATCAACATGGCACAATGTTAGATCTGACCCAGGAGCTTCAGAGAGAAGGAAAAAGTGGAGAAGCTTGAGGAATTTCATCTTTTTGAATTCCAATATCAACTGTTCTGACCTATACCTTCCAGATTAATGTGTGGATCAGAACTTAGTTATCTACTGGCTTTCTCACTTCCCAAATGTTCCAGCACAGTCTCAGCTTGAAGAACAGGTCAGAATGCACATTTTGAAAGAAAATACATTCAATTCTTGTGAACCACCCAGAGAGCTTCAGCTATTGGGTAGTATAGAAATGTAATAAATAAAATAAATCACCTGCAATCCTGTGCATACTTTCCTGGGAGTACATCCTATTGGATTATGTGAGATGTAGTTCTAAGTAGACATGTATAAAATTGCAGTTAGAAATGCATATTTTTAAAATGAAAATAGATACATATTTAGATGCAAAATGTCGTGCAGAGTAATCTGCATTATAAAATGCAGATTAATGTGAAAAAGGGATGAAAATGGATTTATGAGTGAACTTTTGAGAAAGGGACATGGATCAGAAATAGATTACTTCATCCATCTTTACAATGTAGAAGAAGGTCATCCCCCTCTATCATGGCTTAGCTAAACAATGTTAGTAAAAACATCCTTGCAGTGTTCATAATAGAGAATTCTGCCAGTGACCTCAGCATTGGTGTGGGACCTTTCTGCATTTAGATTACCAACACAAAAAGATGTGAACAATAGATCTATCACAACAGATGTGCCACATTATATCCACAGCAAATGCAACAAAATGTATACATCCTCACTAAGGTGTTGCTATGCTCTAATATTTGTTTTGATTATTGATGAGCTGAATTTTCATGAATTCTTGTTGACATTTACATGCTCCCTTTTACTGAACATCTAAGCAATTGGCTTGTAATTTGAAAGTGTTTCTCCGGTTTGTGCCCACTGGTTTGTGGGCACAAAGATGAGAAGATGCTGTAAAAACATGCCAGCAATGGATGGTATCAAAAGCTGTTGAGACGTATCAGAGACTTAGCAGGGACATTTCCCCCCATCCCCTGGCACAGAGCATACATCCATCAGCTAGCCCTTCAGACCGCCTTTGTGGATTGGAAGTTGGGAGAACAGTGTTACAGTTTTTCTAGGCTTAACTTCGGGGTCATTTCCAGAAGGTGGTGCTTGGGAATTTCTTCATAGCTCAGAACTTGGGGGAAATTGCATATTCCCACCCCCCACCCACCCACCCCCCACACCACTGCCATTAACACAGCAGGGCAAAAGGTGCAGGTCAGGGAGGAACAGTTCCGCCCCGACCTCCGCCCTTGCGTTCAAGCGAAAATCTACCAGGCACATCACCTGGTTTACTTCTTCTTCACACCTGAGGCAGGTGAGGCAATGCAAGTATTGAATCAGAGTCTGAAATCGGTAATGAGATGGATGAGAGCCAATAAATTGAAACTCAATTCTAACAAGATGAAGGTCCCATGTGTAAGTGGTTCACTTCTTAAAAGAGATGGCATTCAACCTGTTATGAATGGGTTGTACTCCTCCTAAAAGATAAGCCCCACAGTTTTGAAACTCCCTTAGATCCAGCTTTGTTACCAGAAAGAACCACATCATGACCCAGAGTAGCATAAATGGTGGTGCACCTCCTCCACTGATCAGGGGTAAGCCTGCAGACAGAGTGTAAGTGCAAAACCATGATAGGTAGCTGTCACAACTGGGCCAGCAGTTGAACCAGGGAGTCACAAGGCAAAAGATCACATCTGGGCCTTTGTTGCTCATGTAAAGTTCCAGCCTAAACAGGATGTCATTATAGCACTTCCTGTCCAGGACGGCCCAATGGATAGCCAACATGGGTGGGTCCAGTCCTCAGCCTGAGTGTAGTTCTCTGCCAACATGTTTCAAGCTGCAGTCCTGATAGCTCACTGTATGTGACAACCGTACACAGCTTTAAAAGTTCCTGGTTTTAGGCCTGACAACAAGCCACTACTAACAGGAGACCATTTTAGATAATAGCCTTGTTCAGATGCTCTAAAACTCTTGATGCAGAACATCTCTGTGGACACTGTCTTGGAAGGAACTAGCATTTAATCCCGTACAATCACATTGACAGACCATCCTTCCTATGAGGGGGGACAGAGAGAGAGAGAGAGGGAGAGGGAGAGGGAGAGGGAGAGGAAGCAGCACCTGCTAGTGATGTTATGCCAAGTCAGATGTTATTTCTTTCATGGGAACTGGTTGCAGGGAAGGTTTTAAAGCATTTGAACTGGATCATTGGTTTGTTTGTTTATTCATTGCATTTTTATCCTGCCCTTCCTCCAAAGATGCCATACAGCAGGACTGTGGAACCTCTGCAGGAATCCAGCCCCCTTGAGGTCCAAATCCGGCCCACCAGGATTCCCCAGATGGACATGCACCTTCTTCTTGCCCCACTTTTCCCCCCACCTGCAATTCACTTAGCATTTCCCTGGGTTTTGTGCACACTCCCCCCCGCCCCATTCTAAAAGCTGGGGGGGGGGTATTTTGGTCCCACCTCCTTTTGACTTCAGCCATTCCTGACACTGGAATGTGTCCCCTGAGACCTTCTCCAGAATTGAATTTGGCCTCCAGGGTGAAAGAGACTCAACAACATCTCTCCCATAGAAGATTCTTCCCCCCACTTTTCTATCTTACAAAAACTCTGTGAGGTACACTAGGCAAAAGGAGACACTGACAGACCCAAGAAGATCAAACTGTTGGCTTAATGGCTGAGTGGGGCTTGAATTCAGGCTTCCCATGTCCCAGTCTGGCCTCTAAGCATGATAAGTTTACAACACACTAGATGGTTGTCTGTTGATTATCTGTCTGCAGAGAAAAAGAAAAAAGGTAGGGTTACATAAATAATCTAAATAAGCAAAGAAATAAAAATAGGACATTCCAGTAGGATTCCTATTTGCTTACACATATTGCCCACATTACAGGTGTGTCATTGTAGGTATGAAGATGAAAAACAACTGGGGAATAAGGTAAGGGAAAATATTGGGATAGTAGGCAGTTCCTTTGACTTCAGTGGGACTAAAATCCATTCATTTACAAGTACTTCTGGCCCGCTACGTAGAACAAGCTGTTTGCCAGCAGAATACTTAAATCGAGGCATTCTTTCAATGCTGCCTTGGGTGTTTTTTTTGTTTCCCCCCCCCCCCAAGCTGCAATTGTGAAAGTTGATTCCCCTAGCCTCTGACAGTTTTTCATGAGGGTTTTTTTTTTTTCCAATCTTAAACTTCGAGCTAATTCAATTTATCTTGTCCATTTTACTCAAACAACTGAAACAGATCTATGGTAAATTAATGTGATATAGATAATTTGGAATGCAGTGCAAGAATTCAATGCACGCCAGCACTACTGTATTACCTAAGGATATAAGATTTTAATTTAAAAAGTTAAAGGTCCATAAATCACATTCTATCTACACTTGTCAGTGTTTCTGACAACCTATTTTAACATCTGGGATTATTTCCTTCTTTATCAGATGAAAAAGGTTTCAGTACAACTCCACTTTACCCAGAAAGGTTGGAAGAGAGGGAGACCGGGGTGTTTGCCAAATCTAGCCCTTCATTGCAACAGCATTTTTCACTTTTCCTCTCATTGGTCTCAAATAATCATGGAAATTCCATGGTCTTGGCCATCCTTGGTTTTAGGGAATTCAGTTGTGAATCACATTGGAATGTGCATCCAAATGTGGATACTGTCATTTGCTTCCAATGGGGTACAATTCTGGATCTGTATTCAGATATACATCCCAATATAAAAGCACAACCAGGATAAAATCAGCAACAGTGCAGAAATGCAAATTTAAAATATAAATTTAAAACAGCAAAGTTAAAAGTAATTTATAGACTGTTAAAATACTGAGAGAATAAAAAGGTCTTCACCTGGCATCTGAAAGACTATAGTCTAGAGCTGGATCTACACTACTGCTTTAAAGCACTTTAAAACAGTTTTAACAACTGTATATGGGCCCCAACAGTTGTCAAAACTGTTATAAAGTGCTTTAAAGCACTTTAAAGCAGTAGTGTAGATCCTGCCTAGGTGCCAGGAGAACCTCCTTAGGGAGCGCATTCCACAGCCGGGGTGCCGCAGCAGAGAAGGCCCTCCTCCTGGTAGCCACCTGCCTTACTTCCTTTGGCAGGGGCTTACAGAGAAGAAACCCTGAGGATGACCTTAGGGTCCAGGCAGGTACACATGGGAGGAGGCGTTCCTTCAGATAGCCTGGCCCCAAGCTGTTTAAGGCTTTAAATGTTAATACCAGCACTTTGAATCGGGCCCGGACCTGGACTGGCAGCCAATGAAGCTGGAAGAGGACTGGCGTGATGTGGTCTCATTGGCCACTCCCTGTTAGTAAACGTGCTGCTCTGTTTTGTACCAGTTGAAGTTTCCGGACCATTTTCAAAGTCAGCCCCACATATAATGCATTGCAGTAATCCAAACAAGAGGTTATGAGAGCATGGATAACTTTTTTAGACAACTCACAGCACTGACAATAAGTAGAACACTCTTCCACAGCAGCACAAAACATCATCATACCACAATCTTCAGGAGACACTTATCTCTTGACCAGACCAGTTATCCTCTCTCATTGGGGAAGGAACTCTATAACACCTGTGAGAGAGATGGTTGTTAGACAGCATTCAGACTACATTGGCTTTACTCATCACCTACACATTTGGGGTCTGAAATTTTCAGTCTGATCCTATTCACCCAGATCAGCTGATTTCATTACCAGCCAACCCTCAGCCCCACAACACTCAACCTCCACTCCTGAAGCTTCTGCATTTTCTTCCATTTCTGGGTCAGCCCACAGCTTAAGGGCACCCATTGTTGATGTCACTTCTGCGGTTTGGAGACTATGACCAAACCAAACAGGCTCCATGTTGGAGCACAGCTGAGGCGTGGGTCAATAGGCGGCCCAGGCATGCTCACATGGACACACAGTCATTATAAACAGGTGAAAACATCTGAACATAGCCATCACCTACTCATCTTACATGATCTCACACAATTTCTGTGTTTCTGATACTAACACTAACCATCCATAGACAGTCAAATATAGAGCAGTTATTCCTAGTGTAAGTTGCCCCGGTGTTGTAATAGGAAGCCCAAGGTATATGGTCAACCTAGTTATATAAACCTATAATTGTGCCTATTTATGTGCCCAGTGTCCACATGATATTGTTTGTGGGCAGCAACCAGCCTGCCAGGATTATGTATAAACCCTGCCTGCTCTCAGGTGCAGTAGGAGACGTAGGTGAGTGAAGTACCAAATAGAAACTTCTCTTGGAACATCTAATTGCATATCATTTTTTAAAAAAAAATGGTTTGGGAAACACTACTGATGGAATATATGAAAGTTGTAAGATGCAGGCGAACAGTACATAGAATATTAATAAGAAACCAAATATAGCACGGAGAATGTTGCATTTGGTTTTGTGCTTTTGATTTACTGAACCTGGATCATCTTTTTCTTTTTTCTACATTATATGATGATGATGATGATGATGATGATGATGAACTTATTTCTTACCCACCTCTCCATTCTGATCGAGGTGGGGAACAACAGCAAATGGTAAAATACATAAAACTGAATTAAAACATAATATTCTATTCTGTCAGGTATGCTTTAGGGTGGATTCCTGCATTGAGCAGGTGGTTGGACTCGATAGCCTTACAGGCCCCTTCCAACTCTACTATTCTATTATTCTATGATATACATTGTTAAAACATCCTAAAAAACATTCTAAAATCATCTTAAAATTCCACTGGATAGGCCTGCCGGAATGCTAGTAGACTGATAAGTTGACGAGTCTCTTCCGGCAGGCCATTCCACAGCCTGGAAGCAGCAGAAGAGAAGGTCCTCTGGGTAACAGTTGTTAATCTAGTTTTTGCTAGTTGAAGTAGATTTGTCCCAGAGGACCTGAGTGTGTGGGACAGATTGTATGGGAGAAGGCGATCCTGCAGGTAGCCTGGACATAAACCGTGTAGGGCTTTAAAGGTAATAACCAACACTTTATAATTTGCTCGGAAACAATTGGCAGCCAGTGAAGAGATTTTAAAACTGGTGCTTAAGAGATGCTAGCATACATATGACTTTGAGGCACAAATCTACAAATAGAACCGAGACGAGCAGTCTTTAAACATTTCTAGAAGGCCAGCTGAGGTCAGCAAAAGAAGGAAACGTAGGTGTATGCTTATAATAGCCATTGATGTATTTAAAATCATAGGGTTCTCTTGTGGCATGATGTGTAACCACACCAACATTTCCTTATGTCCCCAATCAAAACACACATACATTAAGTGTAAAGGGTATATTTTCCAAATACGTGTGCTTACATTTCAAGTGTTAGGATAAGATGTTGTGGATCCAAGCATATTTTTCATTGATACCTATCATCATTCTGCAATGTGAATATGGAATCCTGGAGATCCATAGCGCTAATTAGTATAATTTTCATTTTTATCCTCCAGAGTTAGTATGGAAAACCTAACCACACTCTCTTGATTAGGGCTGTTAACTGAAATGTGGTCAACAGCTGAGATGTGTGATCTCATAAGAAAAATAAACCTAAGCTTGAATAGTCACTCTTAGTTAAGAGCTGACCTATACAAATGCTGCAATCAGTATAAAAAAAAAATTACAACTTGTGCTATGGGCGTACTAAGTGCTCTGGAATGTTGCAGACCTTGATGATTCTTGGAATAAGCTGTTTGAGTCAAAAAATATGTGTTCTCCTAAGCACTTTATGTCCCCACAAACTATCTTTGTTTGATAGGCAACTCAGGGATATTGGAGACAGTTGCAGAACTCCACTAGAGTATTTTACCAAACCCCCTAGCACAGATGTAGGCAACCTTTTTTGGGATTGTGGACAGATTTGACAATTTCAGAAAATGTCCTAGGTACCACCCCAAAATGTCTGCCATGGGAGGCATGGCAAAGGACAAGTTACCCGCTCAGAAGACTAAGGACAAGCCAGAGTTGGGGACTGAACCCCAAGACACTAAACAACTCCTTTGTACCCACAGTGCTCCATACCAATGTTACAGCATCCCCAGCTGCTGGTAAGAAAATGTGTGAATTACAAAAAAAGTGGGAGGGGTAGGCCAAATGCCAAGAAAGGTTCCCAGGGGTGCATCGCTGTGCTTGGGCATCTCACTGCTGACTCCCCGCCCTCGCACAACTCATCAGTAAAGTCCTACATTTTAGATTTACACCCGTATTTAATCTGTCAAATGCAATTAATAGACACAGCTAATGTCCCTTTTCCCTTCTTTTTATTTTGAAAGCCAATAAATGCTAACGTGTAAGATGTATTATCTAAACAAATGCAATCAATCCAGCACCTTATTTTTCCCATCATGTTGTAGTTGTCTGCATTTGGAAGGATCATGGAGAACCGGGGGGAAGTATTAAATGTACGCTAGGAACTACTGCTAGCTTGATGTTATGTATAGTCAAGGAGAATAAGGGCATCTTCAGACAGGCTTTTTTTCGTGCTCTTCAGTATGGGACCAGGAGATTGGATTTAGTCTCTCCTGCTAAAACCCAATTGGCATTTATTATATTATTATTTATTTGCTTATTTATTTATTGCACTTATATACTGCTCCCATAGCCAGGGCTCTCTGGGCAGTTTACAGACATTCTAAAATTTATTAACAGATAATGCAATATATTCAGAAGAAAGAAGATTGCTCAATCAAATTATTTATTATTATTATTATTATTATTATTATTATTATTATTATTATTCAGCACCCATTTAACTAAAAGATACACAAAACCAAATTTACAATAGTACAACAGTAGTTGTAAGTGAAGATGAGCCTTCATATTTCTTCTCTGTTATACCAAAGCGTGTCATGGCCAAAAAGAGAGATGGAATAACAGAACTCTCACCAGCAACTGTAACTATAGAATAGCTGGATATATTGATACAATTTTAATAATGTATTAAGATACCTTTTAATAATGTATTAGTTTTGTATGTTTTTAATCATTTATATGTATTTTATGATGTTTTGTATTTGGTGATGTTCCCCATCTTGATCCAGAGGGAGAGGCAGGTAATAAATGAATTAAATTATTATTATTATTATTATTATTATTATTATTATTATTATTTTACTGAATCATAGGTAAATTTTCCACAGGTTCAATTACTGGTGGCATGGTTCAGTTCCAGGGCAATCCTACACTTGTCTACTGGGATGTTGTCCCATGGGGTTCAGTGGGACCTACTCCTTTGTATAGCTAATATAGCATCCTCAGGCTCTTTTCATTTCTGCCTTGCCCCCCCCCCCAAAAAAAAATGTTCATAGGACATATCTTTGACATACTTAAGGACCATGAACCTCAATCTGATCTGAGCACTCTAGCAGTCTACGGATCACAGCCGAAGTGTTCATTAAATATGTTCTGTTTCTTGGATTAGAAATGCTACATAATTATCCATTCATTCCACAAAATTCTTCCATTACCCTAATTCTCATTCCTATTCCTCTGTGAGCCTTATTCTACCACCAACTCCACTCCTAGCCTCCTTTAATATCAAAAAATTATTGACGTGGCTTAATCCTGTACTTCAAATGGCAGCACTATCTACAGTATGTGCTATCTTTAGATAAGGCAACGTGTAAGGAGAGATCCTTTAATGAAAGGAAAACAACTTTTCATGTTCCACTGCACAACAAAATATGCAGCCGTCTCTCCTTTGTGTTTGATTATAAAGGGTGGTTTTTTTTAGTGTGTTAAAAAAAGAAGAAGAAAAAATAAAGCCTTCTGGCAATACATCAAACCCTCCTGCTTGGTTTCACTCTAACAACTCCAAACTGAATACTCTTTTACAACTTACCCAGAACATTGCTCTTTCAAATGTCCTTAGGTTTTCCTCCAGGCAATGGCAGCTATAGTCTATGCTGAGGTATTTGTTACTGCAGATAACAATGCACCATCAAATAGAGAAATTCTTTTTAACTCAACATCAATTGCAAAGGTAGCACCATTAATCCATCAGTACAGAACTTTCTTTCTTTCTTTCTCCTACTGATTTACGCTCCCGCCCCTATTTACCCTCAAATCAAACTTCTATGAAAGTATGGTGGGCAACACTATGGCGACCATAGATTTGCTCAGAAATAGATCTTTTTTTAAAATTTGCATCTATGCTGAATGATGGTCGGTGCAGAGCTAAGATATGACCACATTGCTAACATGGTGAAAATGCCCCAGGGCATAACTCTCACTTTTCCAAGCATTTTTATCCCCCTTCTCAGCACTAACTAAGATATTCAGTGGAAAATTAAAGCTAGGCTAAGATTGTGGTGTAACTTTGGATAGAAAGCAGATGTCGGGTGTGATCCAAAATGAGTATTTAGGATTGTAATGCTAAGCATACTTATGATACCATAAAAACCGCCTTGATAGATCAGATCAAGGTAGCCTGGGTTTTGACTTCGACTTGGTCCAGCAGCACTGGTGGACATGGGTCAACATGAAGGTGAACACGAAAAAAGAGAATAATCTCAGGATGCTGTAAATGACTTTATTGATAAAAAGTCTGATGCCTTTCAGCCTTCTTCAAAGTGTGACGTCTGCAGAGGTTCTTATAAAAGATTGTCTTGTGCTGTAAATGCTGGTGACTGTGTTTAGAGTAAAAGATAATCTGTTATAACAATCTCTGCAAATATTTTTATAAACCTTTCACAAGAAGGCTCTAATATTACACAAAGAGGCTGAAACGCGTTGGGCTTTTCATCAATAAAGTCATTTATGGAAGTCTGGGGTTATTCTCTCTTTTCAGGGCCAAGCTACAGCCAAAGCCCATTGTATCAGGGGCAATGGAGATCAAGACCCTTGAGTCAGTACCTCAATGAGTCAGGACCCCACTGAGCCTGCTCTCCTGAGGATCTAGCCCCTCCAGGGCCAAGTGACCCCATGCCAACACAGCCAAAGTGGCTGGAAAGACTTGTCAGAATGGAGAAGGAATGCTAGGCTCTAAGTCAGGGGTCCCCTTTCTATTCCCAAAGGAAGGGGTGGAGCCTAAGAGTCATGATCTGGCCCTGGAAAGAGAAAAACCTTCACTCCACTCTCAGACTTCATTGGAGCAAGTTGTTCACTTGGAGTTACCCTTAGTCCATCATACCCTGTGGGTCCATCATACCCTGTTCAAAACCCAGCAAGGACACAAAAGCCACTCCATCAGGGATGGAGAAGTTGTAGCCATCCAACTAGTGTTGAACTGCACATCCTATCATTCCTGGTCATTGGGCATGCTGGCTGGTGCTGATGGGAGTTAGAATGCAACAACATCTTGAGATTCTGTATCCAGTCTCTAGATGCTCACAGGCAGGACTTTAGGATGAGGAACATTCCCAGCTTGGCCCGAGCATGTGTTTTCCAGAGGTTCACTGCTTCTGTCGTAGAGGTTCATGTTTAAACATGGTTGCTAGACTTATCCATCTTTCTGAACTATTGGTTCCTGATATACCAACCCAGCATATGCAGTGACCAGCAACCTAATTTAAGCATGACCCTGCATGTAAAATCCCACCCTGGTACATGCTTATTTTTATATTGGGCTTAGTACCCAGCATCACATCATGTTGCACTGATTTGCATAAGTTAATTATGCCTCATGGGAACAAGAAGAATCTATGGCTACTTGAGAAATATCTTCTGACAAAATTGATGGGTCACTTGGAAACTGTTCTGGAGGATGTTGCCTGGTATGGCTGCCCCAGAATCCATTCAACACAATGCCACCATGGGATCGTGACACAATGGCAGCACTGTCCAAATGGATCTGGAAGATTCTAAGTTGCCCTTCTAACTTGACACAAGTCAGACGTTGCCGTTTTAATCCAATTTTTGTTTACATAAAGTTGGTCTGTGTTTAGAGGCAGTCTATTGAGTCATGCAATGGATTTTTATCAAGACATTAATTTGTTCATAGCCCAAAGGTTATGCCAGTAAATAGGCAGTACATTTCTGGCTGAACTGTCCGTTTTACAAAATCACTTTTCGCTGTGCCTCATCTGGCATGTTTTCTCTCTCTCTCTCTCTCTCTCTCTCTCTCTCTCTCATCTTAATGCGCAATTAGCAGCTGCAATGAGAAGTGGGATCTGCGGTTCTCACATTGCTTCCCCACACACACACACAACATTTCTGTTGTACTTTTCCCTTGGCTAACCTCCTCCACATCTGGCTAATCTAAAGAGACAGTCTGCAGTGTTAATTTACAATAATTATGGTCTAACCACTTGACTACTTCCCCCCTCAGATGTTGAAAAATGATGTCTGAAGAAGTATCTGCAATTCCATTCACTCCACAACAAAAAACTATCCAAGCCATCATTTCCGCACATGTATTTCTGTAGCTTAGCACCAACCCATGCATACGTAGCAGGCTGAGTGAGGAGCGCTTGAAAATAAAACTTTTTTCCCTTCTCATGAAAAAGTTTCCTTTTAATGCTTCCCCGCACCCCTTTCTCCCTTTTACTTTAAGCAGTACCACTACCAAAGCAATCAAGAAATGTACAATCTTGCTTAGGGCATACACATTCCAATTTCAGTTGAACACACACAATAACACCCTTCAGTCTCACTCATGACAAGCATAATCCTGACCTCAATCCTCCAAACCCTGGAAAATAAAGATCGAGTTAAGAGGCACAAATCACCTAAGCCAGTGAAAACTCTCCTAGCCTTTGCTAAATAAATAAATATTTGTCCATCTCAACCCTCCCCCACACCCTGCAATATTGGACAAACTTTTACAACTCTAATAGATTTTCTGGTCTCCCAACTTCAGACAGTTTTCCTGATCTCAGCTACTGGGATTTAACCTCGCAATAACTGCATAGGAGGAGAACTTGACTCTGTAGGAATGATGCAGGAATTGTAGCAGATATGGGACCTCTTCAGGCTTAATGGGGCATTAGCCATTTCCCTCAGATTGTAAGGAGAGAGGAAGGTCTAGTTTACTCCGCCAGAAATCAGAAGATGTTATCTAAATAGAAATGAGAAATTCCACATTATTTTAGCTATACCCTGAAAGTTCAGAGTCATTCACATATCGCTGTGAATTCTTTATGAAGGTGTGAACTTCACTCACTAGAGATAATATGTTTACACTCAAGCACTCCTTTGGTTGGGTCTATTCTTTTGAGAGAAGATTACATATTTCAAAACCTCATCAGCCATTCCATGCATTATGCAGGATGATGAGGTAGCATTTCCAGGCATTTAATGGCATATGATAGGCTCTTAAATGCATCAGTTGAATTGTCCCTGGCTGTCGCTCATGTGTTGTTTCTGGAGAGTATTTTAGTGGATAATTGGTTTTAGCTGTTTCAGATTTGTATATTTTAATTGTGCTGTAACTTGTCGAGTCTTCTTTTTAAAGAAAGGTGTTTAAGAAATGTAATAAGTGATGATCATGAGATGATGATGATGATGATGATGATGATGATGAATGTAGCCAATACATGGCAGCAGCCCTCCTTTCCTCTCCATCATTAACATTGAATAAGGTGAAACAGATAATATGTTACAGGTTTTTTCACCATGGTAAGCAGCAGCCAATCATGCGGAATGGAGGATGAATGAACTTGCAAAATGATAACTGTCATAGGGGAGAGAGGAGAAGGAGATGCGGTACTTTCATTGGTGGCAATAACTTGCTATCATCTCCAAACTAAAATGGGAGGGTCTGAGTGCTTGGTTTTAAAGGAGAACCTGGATATAGTGGGCATTATGAAAACCTGGTAGAATGAAGAGAACCAGTGGGATATGGTCATCTCTGGATATAAACTCTATAAGAAGGACAGGGGAAGGGCATACTGGAGGAGGTGTTGCTCTGCATATTAAAGAGGGCATAGTGTCAGGGAGGCCAGAGAACAATAAAGGGGTAAGTTCTTCCACAGAAGTGCTGTGGGTAACTATATCAGACTTCAAAACTTATTTAGTGCTAGGAACATGCTATTGTACCCCAGACCAGAATGCTCAGGGTGACCTTGAGATGGTAAACTAAATCACGGAGGGCTCCAGACATGAAAGTAATAATGGGTGACTTCAATTACCCCCACATTGACTAGATAAATGCATGTTCCAGTTACAACAAATAGGTTACATTTCTTAATGGCCTAAATGACTATGCCCTAGAACAGTTGATCATGGAAATGACCAGAGGGGAGGCAACCTTGGGTTTATTCCTAAATGATGTCATTCAGGACTTAATATGAGATGTGAATGTTGCTGAACTAATTGGAAACAGAGACCACAGTGCTATCAGATTATATATATATATATATATATATATATATATATATATATATATATGAAAATTACCCATGAAGTTCAACATAGTTACATTTGATTTCAAAAGAGGAAACATCTCTAAAATGAGGGAACTAGTGAAAAGGGAATTGAAAGGGGAAATCAAGAGGGTTAAATGCCTTCAAAATGCATATTTACTCAAAATCACAATAACATGTGATATACCTAAAATGTATACCACAGGCTAGGAAAGGTAGCACCAAGTCCAAGAGGTCACTGGCATGGTTAATGAGCAGTGTCAAGGAAGCTATTAGAGAAACGAGGGCTTCTTTCAGAAAATGGAAGTCTTGCCAAAGTGAGAAAAATAAAAAGGAGCACAAGCTTGCACAAAGGTGATTCAAGCAGACAATAAGAGATGCAAAAAATCATTTTGAAGAGCATATCGCTAACAATACAAAGGCCAACAATAAAGAATTATTGCAGTCTTCGCTTGTAGAAGATATAAGACAGATATCAGTGTCTGAACTGGTATTTTCTGTAAGTATAACCTGATGTGATCTGAGCAAGCAAGCTCAGTGACAAAGCAAGCAAGAGATCTTGGGGTTGTGGTGGACAGCTTGATGAAACAATGTGTGGCCACTGTAAAACACACACACACACACACACACACACACACACACACACACACACACAGCAAACTCTCCATTAGACATAATTATAAAACTGCCAATATCATACTGCCTTTATACAATTCTATGGTATGAACACCCTTAGAATACTATGTGCAGTTCTGGTCACAACACCTGGAAAAAGTGCAGAAAAGGGCAACAAAAATGCTCAAGGGGCTGGAGCATCTCCCCTATGAGGGAAGGTTACAACAATAGCTATTATTTAGCTTGGGGGGGGGGAGATTATTTATTTAGCTTGGGGGAAAAGGAGGCTAAGGGGAAGTATGATAGCAGTGTACAAAATTATGCATGGTATGGAGGATGTGGATAGGAAGACATTTTTCTCCCTCTCTCATAATGCTAGAACCTGGGATCATCCCATGAAGTGGATTGGTGGGAAAGTCAGGATGGAAATAAGGAAGTACTTCTTCACACAGAGCCTAGTTAAACTATAGAATTCACTACCACAAAACATAGTGATGACCATCAATTTGGATGGGTTTAAAAGGGGGTTAGATAAATTAATGGACGAGAAGGCTATCAATGGCTATGAGTCCTGACAGCAATGTGCTACCTCCAGTATCAGAGGCAGTATGCCTGTGTACATCAGTTGCTGGGAAATATTGGCAGGAGAGTAGTGTTGCATGCATGTCTTGCTTGGGGGTTCCTGGTCAACAGCTGGTTGGCCACTGTGTGAACCCTTGTTAGATCCAGCACAGCTCTTCTTATGTTCTTCTTATGCAATTCTGGCCTGAGGTGGTAGATTTCTGATCAGTACCACTTTAGTATGCTGGTGTGAATGTCTGTATGATATACTGTTACGTATATATCCTGGCTTTTCCTCCAGGGAGCCCAAGGTGGCCATACATGATCCTCCTCCTCCTTTCAATTTTATCCTCACAACAACCTTGTGAGGTAGTTAAGGTTGAGAGCCAATGACTGGCCCAAAGTCATCCAGTGAGCTTCATGGCTGAGCGAGAACTTGAACCCCAGTCCCACTCAAACACTCTAACCATGATACCACATATGTGTGTGTTTATGAGGGAGGGGTGTCAGACCTTAAGAGCATGATATATATATATCAAACAAACAAACAAACAAACATAAGACAAACCCTGATGAATCAAACCAAAGGCCTCTGTAGTCCAGCATGGTGACCAACCAGTTGCCTGTGGGACCTTCCTTCATGAGGTAACCTAGGACGTCAAGGAGAACAGTTTTACGTAGATCTTGAATGTGCTAGTTTACTACATTCAGGAAGGGTTTTTATGGCTGAACAGACAGACTCTCCAAAAACCTGAAATGGTATAGTCTGGAATTCTGCTAGTTCAAGTATCAATTCACATTTAACCCAACCTCTGCTATCAACACTTCTGTACTTTTCCCATTAGATACATTACCTTTCTTAGTCAGTGGTGCTATCAGGCCAGTATTTGGGGGCAGGATTAAAGGCCCCCATACACAGCAGGGCAGACTTACCACGTTTTGAAGTAAATGAACTAAGGTACATTACCATCTAAAAACTTCCATGCAGTACCATGAAGTCCAGCATCTAATATTACCTAACTATCCTACCGATCCAAATCAATCTCAAAAGGGTGATGGCAGTGGGAAGACGTTGTTGTTGTTGCTGCTGCTGTTGTTGTTGTTTTTAACTGCTATGTATCTCTTAGAATTAATTCTGACATTATGAATTGGTTTTGAGATGTACAGATTAGCTTCCATGTACGGAAATACTGCACATTTCTTTTCTCAGAAACTTAGATGACTCAAACTGAGGTATATTAGCTTATATCAAAATGTTCTAGTCTAGTCTACTTATTTAACAAAATTGGACAATTGAATGTAAATAAATAATATTTTAAAACTGATAGTAGGATCAGGAATGACCAGGAATGTTCAATAATGAAAAGTCATGATGATCAAATAGAAAAGTGGGTGTTAATAATAAAAAAAAGAATATGTCTGATAAATATAATATTTTGTACAACTGCCATCTAGAGAATTACTCTTTCAGAAGAGAATGAAAGATCAAAAGACCAATTCGTACTGCATGTGTCAATTATTCATCTGGTCGGTTGCAACATAACATACACCCACAATGGACTATGCTTAACTTGGATTTCTTCCTTTGTCTTCTGAACTTCCATTACCAATCAGAGGAGAGCTACACCTGTTAAGGTGAAAGGACTCCCCTGCCTCCCCACAACTCTTTGTCTCCATAGGTATATCCCATAACCTGTGTTTCCTTTCTTACACTGCAAATGTGTATTTCAAAAGCAAGCCAAGAGGAGGACAAAAGATCAACTAAGGCTACAAAATTGCTTAAGAAAAAAAGTCAACGTATAGGGAAAATACATGACAGTATTCAAAGACCAATATTTGGTGGTGTGTGTGTGTGTATGTGAATGTGATCCTCTTTGTTTCTGTGGTTTGCCTTGACTGCCTTTGCAACAGTTTACCACCTGCTGCATAGCTCTTCAGCGTTACCTCTTTGCTTCCCCCACCCCCCCGTACTGCTTGAAACCTGTAAAGCCTGTCTGCTTCCATCTTTACTTCAATCCCAGTTTGTGCATCACCTTCTGGAGGTTGATCCTCTTACATCCCTCCTGCTGGGATGCTCCAGTACACCATCTGTTCCCCTAAATGGTTGATCTCCCGGTTTTATCACTAGGCTTGTCACCTCGCAACTGAGACATATACCTTTAAATTCCCCATTGTGAAGGGAGACTGCAGCTGCTCCAGCCCAAAGCCTCAGCAGTCCTACTGTCTGCCTGTCTCTCTCACCAGCTGTGTAGCACAACTGGAGTCCTGGTCACCTCCCCACAGGATGTGAGACAGCTGACAGGAAGATTTACCTGGGATGGCAAGTAGAAACTCTTCTGGACTCAATTCTTAGTACTGTGCCCTCTTCACAACCACAACACATGCTTGTTATTACATGCGTCTTTGACTCAACACCTTAGCTTGAAGACAGATTCGGTTCAATTAGCACCATAGTAGGGCTTAAACATTTCCAAACGTAATGTTGAAGATCCAAATGAGGCACTCCTGATCTGCTGCACTGGGGGCTTTTTATTTTTCTTTGGAATAGCATGGAAAAAGAGAGGCTGGAGGAAGGAAATTGGTGCTCCTACATAATCTGCAAATTGGTGCTTTATGACAAGGTGAGCTCTGAGAAGGACATTAAAACATAATGCTAGCACCCTTTAATTCACATCAAACCTGGTATCTAAGGGGAAGCAATATAGTAGTTAAAACATATTTTAATTACTACAGTTAAAATCCAAACACTTTTTTAATGTGGGGTAATCGAACATCCAAATCATTGCCATTAAAATATCCCAGGCGACAAGCCCAAAGTATGCTTGATTGTGTGTATGTAGATTTCACATGTATATTGCTACTAATGAAGAATATTCTCATGTTTATTACAATAGTTTGCTTGTCTAATTGGCTTCATTTTATCTGATTAAGAGATGCTGCTTAGAAGTGTTAGGTTTTCAATATTTTGAGTTCATGGCTGGGTGAAGAGAGGGAGCAGGTGGCATCAAGGAAAATGTGTGGGAAGTTAAGCTGTGGAAAAAAGACAGACGTCATTAGTTCATTGATCTGACTGCCGGGTTCTGTCTTTCTATGCATTGCTAACTCAGTGGCAGGTTCTCGCCAGGTAATGGAAGAAGTGCTAATGTGATCTGACTCAGAATCAATACTAACATGGTCTTAGATGCACTCTTAATGCTTGCTAGAGTACTAGTTTGGAGACAATGCTGGATTAGGCTTTCAACCCTTTCAGCCTCTAACAAGCACCCTTAGCTCCTAACAAAAGCCAACATAATTAGTACAAGAGGCTAAAGGAAGATGTTTGACTCAAGTGAAAGGAAGGAACAGAGGGAACATCTGACCCCTATGATTTTGCATTGGCCCTCAATGAATAGCCTTCCTATTCCTGAGTTCGAAAGTGTAAAACGGTAGGCGAATAATAGAGACAAATGTTTACCAAGCAGTAGCCTGCCATGATTGGCATATAGCTGAAGAATCTTGAACATTTTCCCATGTGGTGAGGAGAAACTTATTACTCAGTCAGAAAGCCAAAGAAGTAGAGAGGAGAATTATGCTCCTCATTTCAACTGCTTACATTAGAGCCAGAGGGTGAAGATTATAAATGTAGTTATGAAGCACACAAAGTGTTTCAGAACTATATTTATAATCATATAACTTTCAAGTTATAAAACAGCCAGACAATGGTGGGGATGATTAGAAGTCCACAGCTGAATAACTCTGACCATTAGGATCCATTCCCCCACCTCATAAATGAATTTTCCTTTTCTCTGTTTGCTTCATGATACTCCTTCAAGATAACTAACTATAAAGGATTTCCCATTCAGGCAAAACATGACAAAACCAAATGAAGCATAGAGAGATATAGATTTCCCTCTCTCCTTATAATTTTGAAGATGGATATGTTCCAAATTAAACTGATGCAGAAGGATTTCTTTATTTCTTTAAAAGTCACCAAATAATTCTCATCCTCTCTTGACATATTAGCCCACATCATCTTCAGAATAAAAACCACAATATGTTTACAAGCAAAGACACTCCTGTTCTCGGAGGCTCTTCCCTGTGAAGGTGAAGGTCAGAAAAATCTGCAATGGAACATTTGGTTTTTCACTGCCCTCCGCAGAGCTTTCCATGCCTTTCATTTTCTTGGCAAAATGTCTGTGACATATCAGTAAGTCGTTTTCAAACTTCTTCATGCGCTAGTATTTCTGTTTCGAGATCATTAATAAAACAGCAGCTTTGGAAGGTGGCACAACAGGTGTTCCAGGATGCTGGCAGGGAGGGGATCTTGATTTTGATTTTTTTTACAAAAAATAGAACCACTAGCCAGACGGGAACGAAAGCTCATAAAATAAATAGCGTATATTCTGTAGAGAAGAGGCTACAAAAATATGCGCAGTATGCTTACTGAGGAACAGGCTATGTGCGCTGAACTTTCTATTGGAGGCAGAAACAAAAACAAACACACAAAATACCCACTGCCCTGGCAATGGAGCCCTTACTGTCTTAAAGGTCAACAACATAAATTCCTTCCCCTTCATCTCTCTCTCTCTCTCTGAGGCTGGTGTGGAATAATCAATTAGCTGCTCTCCGTTAAACTCTATATCCATTACATCACATTCAAGAAGTTTCTGGTGGAGCTCATAGTATGTGAATTTCTTTTTCACATATCATAAAGAGAGCTTGAAGAAGAGAAGGCAAATATCTAGGAGAGATTGACAGACAGAATGTCACACTAGCCATTCTTGCTATAGGACAATATGAAAGTGTTGCGTGCCTGTCAACTCCCATGTCTTTTTGATCCTCAAATCTCTGCCTTCGCATAATCCTATGAGTTCAGTTTCCTAAACCCAGTTTAATATTTCTCACCTTGATGCTCCCACTGGGCTGTTTCTATAATCAGTTTGTCCTCTTTCCTGTTTTCCTTTTGGGCATTATTGATTTCTTTCTTTTTTTAATATTAATATGAACACATTTGGATTTCTCAAGCCACCTTTATTGACCAATTTATCCCATCACAGGTTTGCTTCACAGACATCTTCACTTCTGCACCTTTTCCCTTTAATCTTCATAGGCAAATCTAATGCTGCTGTCAATCAAGCACCCACCTGAAGCATTATGAATTTCAGGCTGCTTCTTTCCTGAAACGAAATATGAAAAACTGAACTCAATTTTGGTCTCCTTTTAGAGCCATCTGTGAACTTGCTTAGATTTCTCCCCCCCCCCTTAAAATTGAACACAATTCACAGCCAGCCCTATGGTTTCATTAAGCATAAGCTATCCTATAAAAATGACCTATTTAAAATAATTGTTATTTATTTATTTATTTATTTTCATTACACTTTTCAGAAATACATATCAAG